>NC_090274.1:113778909-114403909 GCF_040414725.1 Anabrus simplex
TGCAGGTGGAGCCAGCGGGAAACTGCTAGTGGCATAATATCGACGGGAACCCATTGAAAATTTGCCAACTAATTGTTCCACGCATCTTTACAATATGACAATCCATCACGAAAATATTCTTCATTCACTTTATAAAATTTCATTTTACTTCGCGGCAGGTACATTAGACGTGTTATAACTCTGCCACTGAGTAGCCATGGCCTTTGAATTCAAAGGCTTGCATGTTTTGATGACATTCTGCAGATTTTAGAAGCGTTTTTGTAGAGGCTAATAGTGTCATTATCTTTACTATTTCCTTAAATCCAGTGACGTTGCACAGGCACTGTACAACAGGTCGCCACGGCTAGCGTTGTATAATAAAGATTTAATGTTAAGAATTTCATTATGGTCCGTATTGAATCGAAATTTACAATGTTGAATAAGGATGAAGGGTTTCCACCTGTTCAATATATTGACATAATGACTTAATTAAAATATCACATTTTAATTATGATTATGGTACCAGTTTTGGCATCTCCCATGCCATCATCAGCCAATGAAAAATTTTGCAAGGTATTAATATTGAGAAACTGAAAGATAAAGACAAGTGTAGAGAACTAGAGGATGAGTATTGTAACAATAATACATTAGGAAATGAAACAGAAAATGTAGAAAGGAGATGGGAAACTTTTAAAAATGGGATAAAAGAAGCAGCTAAGAAAACGCTTGGAGTCAAGGAGAGGAAAAGGGCAAAGAAGGAATGGATAACATCAGAAATGATAAGTAAAATGGAGGAACGCAGGAAATGGAAAACAGTAAATACAGAAGAAGGAAAGCGTAACTACAGGAAGTTAAATAATGAATTAAGAAGAGAAACAGAAAAGGCAAAGAAGAAATGGTTGACAGAAAAGTGTGATGAGATAGAGCAACTGGAGAAAGAAGGGAAATATGACTTGATGTACAAAGAAGTAACAAATATAGTATTCAGAGAAAAGAGAAGGAACAACAGCAATAAGGAAATAGAGGCTACAGATGGCACAATGATATATGAACCCCAAGAAATAATGAAAAGATGGGAAGAATACATAGAATGGCTATATGATCGGGACAATCGACCAAAGGAAGAAGAACTTGAATTAGAGGAGGAAGATATGGTTAAAGAGGATGATAAAGGGGAAACCATACTGAGAAGAGAGATCGAAGCATCACTGAACGAGATGAAAAATAGAAAAGCAATGGGAATAGATGAGATTCCTGTTGAACTGTTAAAAGCGTTAAATAATGAAGGGAGAAAGGAGTTGATTGGATTATGTAATCAAATATACATGACAGGAAAATGGCCAAAGGACTTCAGTGAAATCATCTTAATCCCTATGGAAAAGAAAAAGAACAGCAAAAAATGTGAAGAACATAGGACATTGAGTCTAATTTCACATGCAGCCAAAGTCCTACTGCGGACGCTCAACAGAAGGATATATGGAAAGCTGAATAACTTTATAGGTGAAGAACAGTTTGGTTTCAGGAGAGGAGTTGGAACAAGAGACGCCATTGGACTTCTGAGGGTGATAGGAGAGAGGTACATAGAGAAAAACAGGAAGGTTTATGCTGTATTTATTGACCTTGAGAAGGCTTTTGACTGTGTCAGATGGGACAAATTGATGACAATCCTGAAGAAACATGGAGTTGATTGGAGGGATAGAAGGCTAATAAAGAATTTGTATATAAACCAGAGAGCAAGAGTGAGAATAGGAGATGAGTTGAGTGAAGAAATTGAATTAGGAAGAGGTGTAAGACAGGGCTGCTCTTTATCACCGACACTGTTCAACATCTATCTCGAAGAAATAATCAATGAAAGTTTTAATGGAAATAGTGGAGTTTGTGTTGGAGGTAGGAGAGTAGAATGTATAAGATTTGCAGATGATATGCTTGTGATGGGAGAAAGCGAACGTGAAATGATACAAATGTTAGATAAACTCAACATGAAACTAGAAGAATATGGAATGAGAATTAAGAAGAAGACCAAAAGTATGATAATTGGAGGAAAAGGTAGAAGTTGTCATATTAGTATAGGAGGAGAAGAAGAAATAGAGCAAGTCAGTAACTTCAAGTATTTGGGAAGTATGATCAGAGATGATATGTATTGCACAACAGAAATTAAGAAAAGAATTGCCATAGCAAAAGAAGGCTTTAAGAAAAAATCAAAATTATTTTGTGGACCACTAAACAAAGATTTGAGGAAAAGACTTGCTAAGTGTTACATTTGGAGCATAGCGCTGTATGGCGCAGAGACTTGGACTTTGAGAAAGAAAGATGAGAGAAGATTGGAGGCACTAGAGAGGTGGGTATGGAGGAGAATAGAACGAGTGAAATGGGAAGACCGGGTAAGGAATGAGGAGGTATTACGAAGAGTTGGAGAAGAACGAAGTATGTTATAGTCCATTTTGGTTGAAAGCGTCCTGCGCGAGAAATGGTTGCGCATGCAGTGGTGGGAGCTATCGTCCCCCCACTCCTACAGCAGGTCCAGTCGCCTGGCTAGCGCTGAAGTGAAAACGTCTCTCAAGCGGCGCGTGTTGTTACGTGCGGGCTAAGTTGAAATTACTGAAGTGACGAGCATGGCTTCTAGGTCCTCTTCTAAATCTGGGAGACCACTGCGAGGCTAGGCACGTGAAAGTGTTTATACAATGAGTGAACATATGAAACATATTATCCAGATCTCAATCACACTGAGTCGGTTTGGGGAGATTTCAAGGGAGAGGTCCGTGATAAGCATATATTTCAATTAATAGTAATACAGCATAATTAGTTTTTTAGCATAAAAATATGTGCCATAGCATCTCTAATGCCTTCACTGTTCATAAATAAGGCGCTCCTATTCCCAATATAAATAAAAATGATTATTCTGTACGAAATATTTCTCTGTCTTATAGATCTCTCGTGACTTGACAGCAGACACACTCGACAAAAAGGAAGCTCTTTGCGGATATTGCTTGCACAGTATTCGCAAGACAAACGGAAAAAATGTTGCGACCACGTAAAAGACTGAGCAGGAATACTGGGAGCGTGACAACACCATGCATAAGGAATTAGAATTAGACCAGTCCGACATCAACCTCGGTGAAACTTCAGATGGCACTGATTCAGACGAGAGTGAAGATTATTCTAAATAATTTGTAAATAAGATCCCTGAACTCCGAATATTAAACAAACGTGATCATAGAACACGTAAGAAGTCCGATAATATTTTTGGTCTGATTTTATGAGACAGATTTATATTGTCTATTGTTCCGGAGCATTTTGTTGCTGTTTTAGTTGTTGTTGTTGTTGTTGTTGTTGCTGCTTTAGGAGACCTGTTCTCTCAGTCATAACAATAGCAGGTTATTCAAGAGTATTATATATTATTATATTTCTTCTGATGGACAAGAAAAGTAGACATTGTTAATGTTATTATGAAAGTAGCTGAAGTATTTCTACTAATGCTTCTTCTCTGCATTTTTCCTGACAAATTCGCATTAATTAATCTCTTTTATACGTATTTCACTAGAAACACGTTAAGTAGATTATATCTCCGGGCTGTCAGTGGAAACAACTTCCTCCTATTCGTTAGGCGATTGATGAACTGATAGCGCGTACCGATGCGCCTTTCCTTGGTATACAGTACAGTTTCAAAGGAACTTCCTTTATTCGCAGTAGTACCAGTTGCAAGTTACTGTCTTATGTTCAATTGATTTTCTACTAAATGGTTCAAACCTTTCAATTTTATATAACAGTCATATTCGTAAGAATGTATAATAATAAATGGCACAAGAATAAATTAAAGGCTACAGAGTGCTATACACTGAGATTTATTTCACGTATCGAAAGCATCATCCGATATGAATTCTTTTAGGTATGACCCTCTGATTTCTTGATGTCACCAACATTTACTACGAAAGTTACGAAGTATTTCCGTACTGGAATAAAACTGAAATTTTAGAATGTTATGCTCAAAGGCCTGTGTAGTTAATTGACAAGGTTAAACGCAAACAATCGAAATGTAAGACTCGATTTGTACAGTGTACGGTACTATTTTATTTTCACTAGTTTATCATATTAAGTAATTGCTACACCTTTGAGTTAGTGTGATGTATGTACACCGATGAGCCATTGCATAATGACCACCCCGACCCGGGAACGTTTCGCGCCTAAGCTTTCCACACTATTTCAGTCAGTTCCCAGGGCTACGTCCGCTGCCTGAACTCGACTGTGTCAGCTGGAGGAAAGGTTCTAGTTCTTCCCCCACCACCAGGCGAACGCTCCCATAGTTCCTCGCACTCGAGGCAGGCCACACCTCCGGTCGTCCAAAAAGACGCTTACTACGAAGATGGACTATACAAACCATTAGAAGGAGAAAAATGAACTGGATCGGACATTGTTTGAGGAGGGACTGTTTACTGAAAGAAGGAATAGAAGGAATGGTGAAAGGCAAACGAGGAAGAGGAAGGAAAAAATATCAAATGTTGGACAATATCCAAGGAAATAAATATTCGGACATGAAAAACTTGGCGCAGGACAGGCAACAGTGGAAGAGGTTCATCCCATGACAAGACCTGCCATAAGGCAGAATACCTAGATAGATAGACATGAAATATTTATGCAGTATAGAAACATATACAGAGCATGCTATCTGAAATTATTCAATTATATATATATATATATATATATATATATATTTATATATATATATACACACACATCAAAATATGTGTGATTAAAATACAAAGACCGCTTAATCTTTTAAGATGTTAGACACGTAATAAAATTCAACGTTTTCTTGTGTGTCGGAAAGATTTTGTACAACTAACATATACGTGAATAACCTTGAAGAGTACAAGGTGTTCCTTTTAAAATTTATCTTCAGTCTTTATACACCATCTGACGTACTGAATTAAATATTTATTTCTAGAACATTGTTCCTTTTGTTAATGTGATTATGGCATTTAATCATTGTTCATATTTATATGAATCAGTTCCACCTAGTATGTATTCCTGAAATTTCTATGGTATACAGATTTTTTTTTTTTTTTTTGTTAGAATGTCAGTCTTTGTGTAGCTATGAACTCTGCATTTTATTGTTCAAAAAATATATTGTAAGGTTGAGGCCGTGCATTGATAGTTGAGATTTTGAAAATTGCAATATCAGGTGGATTTAGGCTAGTTAATATCGATCTCGACCCAACACGGACCTAAAAATAGAGAACGAATTGTGAATTTTTACGTTAGAATTCCGAATTCAGTAAAGGCGCTTTTGAAAGGAAAAGAATATTGAGGTATGAAACTCACTGTGTCAATGTATTGAGCAGTTGGAAACCCTTCATCCTTATTCAACATTGTATAATAGACGGATGTCTATTGTTCAATGAGTTTTGTTTACGCACGCAGAGGGTGAAAAGCAACAGCATGGTTACCGTGGTAGCTGCCAATGGTATTTCATTACTGTTACATCGTGAATGCAGGATGACCCTTGATTTTTCCACATGAGATCCTGAGGGGGGAAAACATTGTCTTGGATTTGGAGAAATACGGTAAACAGACTCTCAACATAACATGTCGAATTCTGTAATTACCCGATGGCTGCACACACCACTGTTGAACAGTGGTGAGGAGGAAGAGTGATGGTCAGTGATCTAGGAAGAAGTGGTTAGATGTCTAAGAGTGGTGGTGAGAGGTAAGAAGTAAACGAAGCAGTGCTAAGAGGTGTTTTTCAAGGGGTCTTAGAATCGTCGAAGAGGTCTAAGAGTGGTGGTTGGATCTGAGTAGAGACTGCTACTATGCTGATAGTGAAATATCATTTACTTGTGAGGATGGACTTCACAACGTGTTTCAATAATATTTTTCAATTTCTTACAATCGATTGAGTGGACATAACCGCATTGGATTTCACTACACTCGGGAAGGAAATGTAGGTCAACTCCAGGTTACATAAGAAGATAAGATTACAGCAGACTACTTCTGACTTCAACTCAGTGGTTTTTCCAGGAATTTAAAGTTCAACAGTGGTGTGTGCAGCCATCGGGTAATTACAGAATCCGACATGTTATGCTTTAATAACATGAAGAATGTAATCAGCGGCGATATCATATTTCACTTCAAGTTCATGCCAATAGCTTTTTTTATTTAGATTAAGTTTTCTTTTTGATTGTAACAACAAATCGCACTGGGTATATATTTTTTTTGTTAAATTAAAATACGGCAATACTTGTTCATTGTGACGTAAATTACAGTCATAAACTCAGTTTTATTTTAATTATAATAAGTGATTCTATTTTCAAGTACAATCCTCAGTTGTGGAAATGCAACCCTAATCTACAATTATCCTGATCCACATTCCTGTATATTGCCAGATGTGTGAGATTATCACCTCACGCCTTGAGATAATTGAGATAAGAGGCATGCTCTCCGAATTTTGTTGTTTCTTGCAACAAATGGCGCTCAACAATTGTAACGTATATTGTGTGAAGGAGATTAAGGTGTAAGAGTAGTGGTAGGAGTAGTCACAATATGCGAACATTGTAATTTTTTTCAAAATCATGCGTGAGCCATAATTTTTAACCCTCTAACCGTAGCTTTCAACCACCAACATGTCGCTCACAACCACACATTCAGACCATCTCTTTTCAGTCACATATATGAAATGCGTTGCGGTTACATTTTGTATGTTCAAGTCAAGCTCTTTTTTTTTTTTTTACATGTGAAACTTCATGATCTGATCTGTATCGACTTACACTATAGTTGGGCAAAAAAAAAAAAGACAAAAATTCAATCCCCCCATTCAATACAGTACATGTTTCTAACCCTAATTGGGCCTTCTTCAGCTAAATTAGAGTTAATAGCAAAACATAATTAAACTAGACATAGTTAATTTACAATCAGCGTATTAAATACTGGTCAACAAGTCAAAATATATATGCATCAAGATTCTAAAATGACTTAATTTTAATACATACTATAAAATGGGACAATGAATTTTAATACATCCAGTATAAAACCTCAGTTACAAGTCTTAAAAATGCATCATTCTCATAAAATGCTTACTAAAAATACTGTGCACACCAAGACTGAAGATAATTAAAAACATAGTCCACAATTATCATCTTGCAGGTCTAACATCAATGGAATATTTATCCTTAGTTACCGATGTTAAAATTCTTTTATATAATATTCTTTGAAAAGTAAAATGTTCCGTCATTCAAACTGAGCAATATGGAATCGCAGAAAATATTGCCGTGGAATGTACCTGTATTCATTTGCCAGATTAATATGTCGGAACACAAAAGAAATAACAGAATAAATGGGGCTACATGTAATAGACAAATTCAACTTACACTTCATGAAAGCTTAGCATGTTCACAGTGTAAGGTTGATGTTAAAGTGACGTGGGAAATCTAAGATGGCAGCTCGTAGAAGGCTAGAATATCTATTTGAAAGAGAAAATTGCAGTGACGAGTGATCTATTCACTACGTCTGATAAAGGAATACCTATTCAAGTTATGAATGTTCCCCTTCAACAAACCATTACCCATATTACTGTTGTACAAAATATAATTTATAAACAAAGTGGCTCGTCTATGCAGATGGGGATTGCCAACTCCCAGATCAACTTGGGAACATTCGGTTGCTGTAGGAGCGACGACATTGTTCCTGTTCTGAAGTGTCATTTGATTTCAATTTTGGATGTGTTGTTTGGACTTCATCAATATTTTAAAATTTGGATTGTAAATTGAAACATACCAGATTGTCCAATTTATTATGTATTGTATGTGAGCGTATGTTTTTCCATTTGGATCGTGGCCGAAGATGACCCAGTGTATATGGAGTTGAAACTAGTCCCGATTATGACATTATAGAAGCTAATGGCATTTTATAGGTGGACCCTTCTCTACCCTTTGATAGTAATTCTGATTTAGGCGGGAGACTCGATTTTCGACAACTTTTTTCCCGCCTCCCCGTTATTCTACTATTTCTCTCGATTTTAGTTCTTTTTTTTAATTTTGTGAACTTCAAAATTTAGTTTTCAAATCCTGCCCTTCTTTGTATACCAGTGGCCGGAAGTCCTTTGCTTATTGGCCACTTCCAAATAAAATATTTACATTTATTAATACGAGAAATGTGCGATGTTTTTTGAAACCTGTACATCACGTCACATATTGATTGTCGATCTCTCGTTTTCGCGTGCTATATTAGTGTTTGTTTGGATCAGTCCAGTAGATTCTGGAGGCTAGTCATTAGATTATGAGTCTTTTTTTAGTAATTTGACAGAATTTCAAACATAGCGACTAGTGACTTTTCTAGATATTTTAGGAGCCATTTGGAGACGATTCTGGCAAATTTTAATTTATTACTTGATAAAAAAGATAATTAGCATTGCGCTTCACATAGAAGTAGTCAGAGAAAAGAGAAACTGAAACAATTTCAGGAACTGTATAATGTCGAGACAAAGAAAATTTTAAAGCATGTGTTCACCCGTTGGCTTTCTGTGGGCAAATGTTTATCCAGATTGTTAACAGTGGTAGCCTTTGTCCAGTCTGCTCAATTATGAAGTGAAGTCTGGAAAGACAGGTCAGTTTGGAAGCCTCGAAACTTAGCATTCCAAAGATAAAACAAACAGTAGAGGGTGCTGACCCTTCAAGGAAAAGAACCAGTGAATCACCAGTCCCATGAACTTCTTCACACAAAACTAAACAGGATTCTTTCAGTAAGTGCAGTCTGTCTCTTGAAGAAAGGATATTTGTTCCTGTCATCAAATTTAAATAAGGCTTTATGCCTGTTTTTATCAAATGTCACACCTACATTTGATAAACCAAATGTAATTTTGCAGTCAACTGTGCCTCACATCCATTTACGCAAGATCTGCTGCTGGACACATTAAGGAATTTAGCAAAATTTCTACAACCTTGAGCAGTGAAATCCTCTTTTGAAAGTCTTATTACCACAATAATTACCGGAGTGATTGTGACTTGGTCATTGGTAGTTGCACTTCCCAATTCGTAAGAGCATCTGAAGCATGACGAGGAATTTTTCTCATTTCGAAAGTACTTCACTGCCGTATGTGACTACATTGTCCACAAGTTTCCATTGAAGAATGAAATGCTGAAGAATGTAGCAGTAGGACGAATTACATCTGCATCAGAGGCTTCATTTTCTTTTGTGATGTAATTTGTGGCTAAGTTTCCAGTGTTACTGAATGGAGATGGAGGTGAAGAGCATGAAGCCATGGATGAATTACAGTCCCAGTTCTGTGCATTTCCGATAAATGATACACCAGATGATATCTTAATGGTAGAAAGAATGGATGTGCAGTGGTCGATGGTGGGAAAATTAAGAAGTGGTAATGGGAGCCTAAAATATGATAAATTCATGTCATTCTTGGTATCTTAACAATCCCTCATAATAACGCTGATTGCGAGAGAATATTAAATCGTGCGACTAAAACACAAATACAGTTCGTCATCTATTGGTGATGAAAACTTGGGTGAGAGGTTGTTGACAGTAAAATCAAGGCTACAGGGCAACTGCTTTCAGCAAACCTTTGACAGAGGGTTTCTCAGGCAGAATCTGCCACTTCTGCTTCTTTTAATCAACAGCAATTTTCTACTGACAGAAGATTCTGTAAATCAGTAAGATGGAAGGAAGGTAGGCCCACCATACCATGCATGTTCTCATAAATTATATATTTAGGTATCACTAAATACGAATACATATGGGAGTAAAATATTTGTGGATTTAGATTCCATTCAGTTTCCCTGGAAATATTTAATTTAAATGTGACCGTGTGGTTAGGGGTGCCCTGCTGTGAGCTTGCATCCGAGAGATAGTGGGTTCGAATCCCACTGTCGGCAGCCCTGAAGATGGTTTTGCTTGGTTTCCCATTTTCACATCAGGTAAATGCTGGGGCTGTACCTTAAGGCCACGGCTGCTTTCTTCCAACTCCTAGGCATTTCCTATCCCATCATCGGCATAAGACCTATCTGTGTCGATGCGACGTAAAGACACTAGCAAAAAAAAGAAAAATTAACTGTGGACTTGACATGATGCATGGAGCTCTTGCTAGAATAATGTATGTATTGCACAAGACATGTAGAATAAGCAGGTTTGACCGATTATATCTCCTGATTTTCGTATGAAAATCTCCCTAATTTTGGTTTTGTAAAGTTGGCAGGTATGCAGTTGGCTGAAACTGTTGATAGCTTGGGTGAGATATTCTCCCCCTGGTTTGCAATCTTCTCACTCGCTCTGAAGCTGGTCATTTACATTTCCATATTTCAGATTGGAGATTCTGCAAAACAATGTAAACATTATCTCCATAATTATCGATAATCTCATTCTGTAGATATTTTAATCTATAGTAGTTACTTGAGGGGAATGAGTAGTTTATTAGCTGATTAATTTAGAAAGTTGTTTTAAAATTTTGACCCTCTTTTACTGCAAACTGTAACATAAAAACCGGTATAGTGGATTATATGTCAGATATGTGCTGCCGCAGACTTATTTTGTAGAACTCCTTATGCTGAACAATTCTTACCCTTATAGAAAAATGAAGCTAAAAAGGCATAGGTACTGCAGTGTTTCTTCTTCGACATGCTTCACTGAAATTGTTACTGCTCGGCTTCCTTTGGTCATACCCTAGCTGAATGTTTCTATACACAAAACATTATTCAAGAAATGCTTAATAGAATGCTGAAAAACCTCATCAGAGTCTATCCAATAGTTCTTGAGATTAGCTATGACAGACAGGATCAAGGACCTGATTTTATGCTATGTACAAATTACATGCTTTAAAATCATTTTTGTCCTCGCAATAAATTATGCTGGTGTGGTCTGGATGCCATATTACCAGTCTCGCCTAAATATGTTCGAGTGAATCCAAAATAAAATTCTGTGTATTTGTATTATAAAAATAGTGTCATCATATTCAGAAAAATATTTCATACAAATGGTTACTGAAGGAATTTCCTTATGAAACATTAGATTAGCACAAAGAAGTTTTGCAGCCAAAAGGTTAGGAATGTAATTGATAATCCCAAATATCTTTAAAAGAAAAGTTGTAAGATAAATCTAATTTACACGTGTATTAATAATTATTTTATTGCCAACAGACGAAGTCTCTGTTTTATAAGAAATCACCACTGATGAGAATGCATGAAACCTATAACTATATACTGTATGTTTAACAAGAAATACAACTGACTTTGTCATCATTTGCACAATAAGAAAGTGTAAGAAATTCATAAAGTAATTGTTATTAGTAGGGTTCTAATATTAGTACAGTGTTTGTTATAATTGAGACTAATAAGAATATATGAATAGTATATGTATTGGAGTGCTTTCTACGTAATCACTTGTGTGTATAGAAGTGTGTTGAGTGTTTAATTGAATGTTACGTAACATGACTTTTATTCCCTGGCCTGAAAAATTTACCTTATTTAAAATCAAAACAATCCACCACTACACACGAATTCAGTGCCAACAAATATCAAAACAAATGGTGAATTAGCACCAGTATGAGAGATTTCAAATCACATGGAATGAAAACTCCATCATGGGACCTATTGCTTAAAATAAATGAGCTAGTTTTAACAAAGTTCAGTATTGAAAGAGTCAAATGAATTCATCGCTTTATCAAAGTCATGCAGTCAGATATATTATCTCTGCAAAATTCGGCATCATATATCCGTACTTCATCTTCAGATTGAGGCTCGACTTTGAAATACTTAACATAGTTAAACGGTCTCTCTAGTGCATTTCATTCTTGCTTGTCGCCATCTATGGAGCTAATATCTACACATCTGTGAAGTCTACCAGTGACTACCAATGCAATCTAATAATACTGCTATGAACTACCTGAAGCTAGCTACAGATTGACACTACAAAGTATCACCACCCCCTTGTTTGGGAGAGATAATTGAGCTGATATAAGAACAATTGAACTAAAAATCTTGTAGGTTCCACCATTTCAATACATTATAAAGATTGTTGCTGTGTAAGTATTTACATAATACAGGTTCATATTTTTCTTAGGAACCCTAACGCTGAAAATTTGACTTTTCACAATGAAATGTCAGAACCATTGATTATCGGAGTTTCCATGTAATCATTTTGTGATTCTAAGTAAATTTCTTCTGATCCCTGGTGTTAAGATGTTGTATATTAATATGCTATGCAATTTCAAATATTATGTTTACATAAACCCTATTTTCATGTAGCAGACAAAACACAATTATTCTTCTAAATAATTACTTCAACTCATTTACATAAATATATGCAAGGGCAGATCATGAGTGATATTCAGTGGAACTCTGGCAGTGAAACTCGTACTTAGTGTTAATTGGGTTTGCTTAACTGCACGCCATTTGTGCGATTCCTAATATTAACTGGCCGTTAAAACACACACATACAGGTATTCCTGTTGCACACTAATTTTGTGTTTAATAACCTCTTGGCTAAATTAGTATTCCCATAAAACAGGTTCATATCTTTCTAATAACTAATTAACTGAAGTTAGAAAGAAGATGAGCAATTATTTCAAAAATTTTTAACAACAATTTAATAAAATTCACCATAATTTGAAATATGCATGCAAAATTATTTTCTCTTGGTATATGAATTTCTTTGCACTGTCAAACACTGGTCAAATGGTCTGTGAGGTATAACTTACTTCTAGGTATGTAAACAAGCAAGCATTCATTCTGCTTGCAGATATGGTTTCAAAGTATGTATGTCTCCTGTTCTGTTTTTATTCTTAGTTTTGGTATTACTTGGTAATTCTATATTCCAGCGCTATCACCACTATGGCAAGGGTCCTGGCGCGTTCCATCCCCAGATGTTCTCAGTTTCACTACGTGTGGGAGCACGGGAATTTCTGGGCGAGGGCATGACTGCACAAGCTGCTCGGCACGATGCAGCATCCCGGGCATTGGCACAGCTGCGATCGCTGCCATTACCCGAGGACAACATGCAGCACTGTGCTGCCGGTTTACAGGAAAATGGTGTGTATCCCATGGCGAGTGGAATGAGGTTTTTTTACTTCCTATGATTTTATTGAAAATGTAAATGTCTATACGTCAATGTGATTCAAATCTTTTCTTCCCAACCCCTGACAGACTGTTCTTCTTCTCAGCTTGTATTCTATAGGTAGATGCCCATGCGTTCAGCAACCTATTAAGTTTGTTGATGTTAGAAATGTATGGTAAGGAGAAAGCCAAGCTTGTCATCACCTATATACACTTTTACTTCCTTTCCTTGTGTTCATTTTGTTTTCATCTTTTTGTACATTTCTCTCATAAAGAATGAAGACCTCATATGAATGGCCCCTGCATTAGTGATGTTAATCAACAGAAATGAGTTTGTTAGAGGCTGAGGAAAAAAAGTTTAAAACCAAGTTGTACTGTTCCCGATTCTGACTCTTGATTGTTGAAGTGTCTGAGAAAATGACAGGAGTGCGCCCACAGTCTTCATTCAGCTTGGTAAATACAGCTAGTGGAGGTCATGGTCATTGGAGGAATCCTTTCAAGAATCCTATTATAAATAAATCTGGCATCTTGTAATTTGTTGTGATGGAAAATTGAGAAATTTCTGAAGTGGACTGCATTTGACTAGTTTTGATCCCAGAAAACTACCTGTCACTTGTAGATAGTGGCCAACAATTTATATTTGAGTAGTAATTTGTACTTTCCTGTAATAGTATCATATATTATTAAGGATTTTAAATCATGTGTTTAAAGATGACAGTGTGTGAAGATGCTAAGATTGTCCTTTTGCAAGTTCGTTTGTCCTTGTCTCAGTTTTCTGTTGCTCCCTGTTTCCACACAGACCTGTCGAGTGTTGTCATTCATTTTTTGATATATACTTCCTTTTCCTATTGTTATCGGGCTTCCTTCTCATCCTAAACTTAATTTAACTTTAAGACAATGGCGACTCCTAAATGAGTTTTGATGCCCGCCCTCTTTGATGAAGCTGAGAAGCAGAAACATACTCATCAGGCGCCAAGAAGAAATGGATGTAGCATATCCATGTGAAGTTGTGGAGAAGTTCTTGTGCTTTAGTGTTCATGTTTTTCCTTGTATCCTTTCTAACCTTTCAAGTGGTAATGACGGAATAAATCATTATAGCCGCATGGCTTCCTAAGTGGCCATGACGGAATATTCCTTCATCACATTGTAAATGTCTTTTGGCGATGGGTATGGCGACTTATTCCGTCATAGGATCCAAGATCGCTTTCCTTTGTGCGTATATGTTAGTTTCAAGCTGTACCTACAGCAGCACTTTCTTAAAACCACGCGACCAGGCGAAATTCTTTCGTTCCGCACCCAGCTGGCAGTCGGCCGCCAGGCTGCTAAGAGTGTTAGATAATGCATTATGGCAGGTGCAAGCGGAGTTCGGAAATGTCTGCAAGAAGAAGAACTGTTTGATTAGTTACACTGTTAAAATTCGGAGAGTGATGTGTCATCTGATAGTGAGGCTAATGTTGAAATGTCAGGAGATAGCAAGTGCAGTGGTGAAAGCGACTCAAGTGAACGTGACAGTAGCACTAGCGGTGATATTCAGCTCGGTATATGGACCAACCTAGGATCTTTAATGGCCAAGATTTGCATTTACGCCGCAACCTGGACTAAATGTAGAAATTAAAGAATTAAATAATCCGCTAGAATATTTTCAATTGTTTATCACTCCTGAATTAGCAGACCTAATAAGTAGGGAAACCAACTGGTATGCTCAGCAGTTTTTGAAAAGCACACCAACCTTGAAACTATATCGAGAGTGAATCAGTGAACTGACACGAATAGAGATGAAATTATGACTTTACTTGCATTCTGTCTCTTACAAGGCATTCATCACCTACCTGATAACAAGAGCTATTTTTCTCATAGACAAGATATGAGAGACCTCAATATTTTTGGAGCTGTTCTCTGAAAGATGATTTCATCTGCTCAAATTCTTATACTTTTTCGATAACGAAACATACGATGAAGCCACATGGTCCAAAGAAACTACAAATTGAAACCTATTCTGGACCACTTGAATAGCAGATTCCGAAGTGTGTACATGCCCAAAAGTGGTGTGTCTGTAGATGAGTCTCTTATGTTATTGTAGGTTTCCCGTTGTTTTCCTCACTGAGCCAGATTCTCTTTCCTAGCCATTGGCACTGTAATCATTTTAATAGCTTGAAAGTGAGACTTCATTTTTTATATACCTGATGATGTAAGGTATCTCACCGGAAGTTCCTGCTGCTTTCCTCAGCAAGCCAGATGCCTTACCCTTCTTACTATGATCATTTTTAGCAGCTTCATATTCTTTACTTTTTGAACCTGATAAAAATACTATACTACACAAGAGTATCTCACTATATTTTACTTCCCAGTACCTTATGGAAAATGTGCCACTGTGTTAGTAGCTACTCAATAGATATGTACCACTTGAAACATTAGTTTTGTTTTCCCCGCACTGACCTGTCAGTTTGTTTATCCAGTTATGTTGCTATTAATGTTCCTAGTGTAGGCACCTTTATTCCAATATTGTTGCCAATTTTAAAAGTCTTTTTCTTTCCAGGCACCACCTGCGGATTGGAATCTGATCCCAATGCTGACTTAAAGTCTCCTATCTCTCTGGTTCACGAAATTGCTTTGAAACGCAACCTTGCTGTTAATTTCGAGGTGGAGAGTGAAAAGGGACCCCCGCATATGCGTACGTTCGTCACAAAATGCACTGTGGGAGATAAAGTGACAACTGGAGAAGGAAATGGCAAGAAGGTGAGAAAGTTGTCGTAAGTCACGCCACCACAGCTAATTTGGTTGCAGATCTGTATGTTAAAGGTAAACTAGTGACATTTCACTAACTTCTCAGCAGAACAGAAAGAAGTTGCTGAGGTGCATATGTTATTATCTTTAAGACAAATTGAATCAACAGTTGTGACATACAAGAACCAATACAATGAGGACTGCGGCGGATGGCCTAAAGCTGAACTGTTTTGATCACTTACTAATGTTTATTGCTGGTTTTTTGTTGCACGTGTGATAGTATCACATAGCTCATCGTCATTCCTACAGAACATACAATAGTGTACCCTTAAAAAGCATGACCAAAACAAGCTGCATAAAACAAAAACCTCAATTTTCATTTTTACATTTACGATGGTTTATCTCTAATCTCCAGAAATAAAGCTTCAACTATTGCTGGAGGCAGTGAACTTGATGGGATTTAAATCCAATGAACTGCTTTCCCAAATAGGAAAATATGAAATTGTGAAAAATTGTGATTCTAATGCCCGGGTGCGTCAAACTCGTTTACAACATGACCATGGTAAAATGGATAGCGTACCTGGTTAATTTGAATTTCTGTTACTGTTTTACCACAGTTAAGTTATCTGGTCGCGAGCGAGTGGTTAAGTAGCTAACCGAGGCGTTAAGGCCTACTTACGAAGGTAATCCCAAAAATAAGGTCTCGTATTTATTTATGAATACATAGACCTGTTCATTTCTACAATGGTGCACATCATTTTACAGCCTGAACATTTAGCTATTTTGCTACATAAGCACCATTTCGGTCGGTGCAGTTTTGTAGATGCTGTGACAGTTTATGTATGCCCGTCATACCAGCTTGCCGCAATGCTGTTCAGGAAGTTGTGAACCTCATCTTTCACCTCGTCGTCGGTGCTGAATCGCTTTCCAGCCAAATGTTCTTTCAATTTAGGGATTAAGTGATAGTCATTGGGCGCCAAGTCGAAACTAAAGGGTGGATGGATGATGAGGTTCCACTGAAACTGTTGCAGGAGAGCAACAGTTTGCCTGACGATGTGGGGGCGAGCGTTGTCATGGAGAACGTTTGAGCCCTTCCTCAACATTCCTCTTCTCCAGTTCTGAATTGCCCGTGTGAGTTTTTTCAGGGTCTCACAGTACCTGTCAGCGTTAATTGTGGTCCCAGTGAACATAAAGTCGACCAACAATACCTTTTTTCTACCCCAAAACACAGTTGTCATGACTTTACTGCAGACTGTGTTTACTTGAATTTCCGTGGCTTTAGCAAAGAGGGATGACGCCACTGGCGTTATTGTAGCTTGGCCTCAGGTGTAAAGTGGAACGCCCAGGTTTCGTCACCCGTGACAATTGAGTCCAAAACGTTGCCCTGTTCGGTTGCAAAGCGTTGAAGAAATGCGCAGGAAGAATCAACTCGTTGCCGCATGTGGTCGGCATGCGTGGCGCCAGTCTTGTGGACACCTTCCGGTATTTCAACTTTACCGTTAAAATTCTGTGAACGGCGCTTCGGGAAACTTCAGGAACCAAAGTGTAGAGATCATCTAGGGTGATCCGCCGATCTCCACGCATGATTTGCTCAACCTTCACAACTGTCTCTACGGAAATTGATGGTCTCCCGCTCCTTTGTTTGTCGTGAATTTCAGTCCATCCGGCTGCAAACTCTCTACACCACTTACGAACATTTTTGACATCCATGCAAGACTCGCCATACACTTCCGTCAATTGGCGATGGATTTCAGTCGGTTCAGTACCTTTTGCGTTCAAAAACCATATAACTTCGCACTTAGTGGTAACTTCCAACGGGAGCTCCATTCTCAACGGCTGCCAAGCCGAGATGGAGTGCCTCAGTGCGGCATGCGCATGTTGATATGCGAGCGCTGAACACTCGTCACAATATTGTGACCAACAGCCACACGAATGGAGTTCTGTATTTATAAAATAGGAGACCTTATTTTTGGGATTACCCTCGTAGACTGCATACCGTTGCGAGTAAGTTGTATATTACTTGCATGAAAAGTGTTGTGATCCGATTTAAAAGTTTACGGGTCGTGAGTGAGCGATATAACCTCACACTGCGTGCATCCAAAGTGCCGTGATGTTATTGTTGAAATGGATTTGACACCACGTATCGTATATGTACAATATCTTAAGGATGATGAACAGAGAGAGAGACTGTGGTGTGTCTGTTACAATTCACAGTAGTGATGGGTCGAACTAGCTCTTTCGAGGGAGCTAGCTCATTCGCTCTCGCTCTCAGCTGAGTGTCGTTCAAAAGAGTCGACTCTTTGGAGTGGGAAGGTTGGAGCAAGCCAAGGAAGTCGGCGCTCTCCGCCTCCAGTTTAGTTCGTTCATTCGTTCTTCCGGTTTAGGGCAGATGGCCGACTTCCAGTCGCTCTTCATGACTTCCGGGAACGAACGAGATAGCGCAAATAGTTTAAGTTTCCCACAACAGATAGCAACACAATGTCCAAGTGGCACGCTACTCTTGGAATAAAACGAATGAACAACTTAAATATGCACTGCTGGCAACATTGACAATTAATCCAATGATAAAGCTTTATATATAGTAACGAAGAAATGTATCACAAATATACAGTATTAATGGATGACATCTAATATTACTTTGCCTAAGTTCCATTCTTTTTAAATGATATCTTTCAAGGCTGAATGCACTGTACGAGACGTATATTCGAGATATTGGCACTTCGTACACGTTAATAAATTATGTAAATGTAATGCAATGTAAGTTACTGTGGTAGATACTAAGACATGAGTTATTTATTAATTAGAGCACAAAATAGTGTCATTTTACATTTTACAGACTACTCATGACTCCTGTTTTTATTTGAAGGAACGAGGTAGAGCGAGATAGTTCTTGTTTCTCACAACAGATGGCAACACAATATCCAGTTTGGCCAACGAGCTAGAAATCCAATAATAAAGCTTTATATACAATTACGAAGAAACGTATTACAAATATACAGTATTATTGGATGACATCTAATAATACCGTATTTCACGGCATAATCGTCGCCACCGCGTAATCGTCGCATCCTTTATTTTCAATACAAAAATCGGATTTTAAACCTTTAATTACATAATCGTCGCACGTCCAAATTTTGTTCACTAATCTGGTTAAAAGGTAAATGGAACTGCAACGTAAGTTGCACATGAATGCGCAGTTTAAATACGTGTATGGTTTACGGGTAATTTGGCAACACAGTCACGTTTGCGACATGTTGCACAACGTATAAATAAATAATACCGGTATATGTACGACGCATGGCTTACCGGTAGACTATCGGCAGTTTGACAACGTGGTCGCGAGACAGTGTACTATTTATTCACCACCTACATATTATGAGTTCCCATTTGAAATACGTAAGGCTGTAAGTTATCGCTTATCGGCAACGTCGCCAGGAAATACTGGCTAGGTAGGTTGAATGGACCTCGAACCAGCCCTCAGATACAGGTAAAATTCCCTGACCCGGCCGTGAATTGAACCCGAGGCCTCCGTGTAAGAGGCAAGCACGCTACCCCTACACCATGGGGCCGGCTCCTGTGTTATTGCGCACGAAGTGAAATCCAAGACGATAACGCAGATTTCCACGGAATTATTCAGCCGAATTATTTACGATGTCTCAGTTGTCATCGCTAGACTCTTATCTTACCTACTACTACGTCATACGTGTCCGGGCATGGGATGAAAACTTTTATCCAAGCAGTCAAGATAATTATTAGCCAATGCTATTAAAGTTTTATTTTATAAACTCGTCAGTCTTGTAATGTAAAATCATCAATAACTGGGAAGAAATATTAACCTAATTACCGTATGTTTAAAAGAAATTGAAAAAAATTAATGTTTGTTACTGACGTCTCGGAATACAGTCAACTATACAGTAGATCTACACCGCGCTAGCTAGAGCTCCGGTTTGCAAGCTTTGCGCAAGCGCAGTAGTGTGTCGCAACCAATGAGCTAAACTGATAAATTGTTGCATGCTTCCTTGCTGCCTAACAGTATTGGCTGCTCTGGAATGGACAGATCACAGATGCATTTATTTGTTTCAGATTTACGTGCTTACTGTAGACATGTGTGCGTGAGAATTCAAGTTTTTAATTTGTGTTTTGGGTGTTTGCAGAAATAATTTGTTTTAATAGTGAACAATTACGGAAAGTCATTTATATCACAAAACATTAACGTGTGAAGCATTTATAAGCGATTATGGGTAAATATAGAAACTATTCTGCGGGCTTCAAGCTAAGCGTAATTGCCTTCGCTGAACAGCACGGGAACAGAGCTGCAGAAAGAAAATTTTCTGTGAGTGAAAAGTTGGTGCGTGACTGGCGGAAAGTAAAAAACAAGCTAAAAAGCACAAACCCTTCTAGACGCGCGTTTAGAGGTCCTAAAACAGGGAAGTTTCCTATAATTGACGAAGAAGTGTTTAGGTACGTCAGTGAAATACGTAACAATGGCTGCAGTGTATCATATGAAATGTTACAAATTAAGGGACAGGAGGTAGCGCGCAAACACAACATACCGGTAACTCAGTTTAAGGCGACTCGTGGGTGGATTAAGGGGTTCATGCGACGACACAATCTGTCAGTGCGAAGGAGAACAACACTAAGCCAAAAGTTGCCTGCTGATTACACGGACAAGATTGTAAATTTTCACCGATTTGTCATACGTTTGCGCAAGGAAACTTCGTACTTGCTTTCTCAAATCGGTAATGCCGATCAGACTCCAATCTTTTTTGATATGCCTCGCAACAGCACTATTGCGCTAAAAGGATCACGGAGTGTATTAATGAAAACCAGCGGTAGTGAGAAGTTGCGATGCACGGCAATGCTAGCCATTACAGCTGACGGGAGAAAGTTGCCGCCTTACATCATTTTCAAGAGGAAAACGATGCCTAAGAATATACAGTTTCCCCGTGGAATTCATGTACGAGTGCAACCAAAGGGTTGGATGGACGTAGAACTCATGCTGGACTGGGTTAAAACTGTGTGGAATAGAAGACCTGGTGCACTACTAAAACAACCAGCTCTGCTTGTTTTAGATAGTTTCCGAGGTCATCTCGTGAACGAAGTGAAGCAAATTCTCACTACAAATAAGACACGACAGATAGTCATTCCTGGTGGCCTAACATCTGCTTTGCAGCCACTAGACGTATGTGTTAATAAACCCTTTAAAGACCACTTACGTCGATTTTACAACGAGTGGATGATGAGCGGCGATCAGCAATTGACGCCCGCCGGAAATATCAGGCGTCCACCCTTGGACTTGTTATGCTCGTGGGTGAAGAAGAGTTGGGATCTTATACCACCTGAACTAGTCTCCAAGAGCTTCAAAAGGACTGGGATTTCGAATGCACTAGACGGTTCCGAAGATGACGCAGTGTGGCAGGGAGACGAAGAATCTGATACTGGTATTAACAGAGGCGAGGACGGCGCATCAGATAGCGAAACCTGCGATAGCGACACCTAAGATTTGGAATAAATTGCGTACCGGTAAGTCCGCATTTCACAACAAAGCGATAATTTTTTGCAAGTGTAATATTTTAACTTTAATACTCAAATTAATGACAAATTAACTTAATACGTTCATTTTTATTTTCAGGTTGGAAAATCGTTCACCGAATTGTTGCGAAAAATTATGAATTCTGTTTTAGACTATTTTAATTATTTTGATGTATAAACGCGAGTATTACGTGCATCTTAAATTTGTATCAAATACAATTTAGTTATAAATACATTTTTTGAGTAATACAAATACTGGTATTAAATATTCATCGTATAATGGTCGCACCCTACAATTTTTTTCGAAAATTTTGGTATAAAAAGTGCGACGATTATGCCGTGAAATACGGTACTTTACCTAGGTTCCATTCTTAAAATGATGTCTTTCAAGATTACATGCACTGTACGAGACGTATGTTCGAGTTGTGGCACTACTGCCGTTCGGTCGGCATTGATCTACTGGAATTTCCTGTTCATGTAGTTTACATTTCGCTCAACAGATGTCATCAGAATATTCTTGGTTTCGACTGGAGATACAGAAAGTTTCTCGTTCCACTCTCCACGTTGGAACAACAGATTCTTTCATTCAATAATGCAGCGTAGGAAACATACTGATTAAATGCGATCTTTAACGAAAATAATGGAAAATACTATCAGCACAAATGTACATATAACCACGTATACTCTTCCAATATTTTTTTCAAGAACGATTACACCGTAAGAGACTTATATGTTCGACATACAGTATTGGCACTCCTTACACGATTACATTACTTCTACCGCTTTTCCCACACTTCTGGGGTCGTGGGTGTGAACTGTTTCGTACATGTGGAGTTCGTCCTATTTTACAGCCGGATGTCCTTCCTGACGCTAACCCTATGTGGAGGGATGTAATCACTATTGCGTGTTTCTGTGGTGATTGGCAGTGTGGTGTGTTGTCTGAATATGAAGAGGAGAGTGTTGGGGGGAAAAAAAAAAAAAAAAACTCCCAGTTCCCAAGCCAGAAGAATAATCAGAAGAGATTAAAATCTCAGATTTTGCCGGAAAACGAATCCGGGACCCTCTGCACTGAAGGCCTCAACGCTGACCCTCCAGCTATGGGGTCGTACTCCTTACACGACTACACGTTAATAAATAATTATTTCAAAATATACTGCGGTATACACTTTGGTACGAGTTATTTAGCCTATATTTTAAAGTCAAAACTAGCGGTTTTTTAATATTTTCCTTAATTCGATTTAAAACTATGGTATATCATTTTATCCACTCTACTGTAAAACCAAATGATGTTGGTCATATGTTGATTCATAGCAATGACCGCATTTAAGAAATAGGTGAGGATTTGTCAGAGTATTTCTTAATTATTTAGACAGAATAAAACTACGTCCTTTCTACTTGCCGGGTGGTATATTCAGTATTCTGGATAGTGCCTGTTGTTCGTGCTTAGTTTAGGATAGTTAACTCGAACCTGGTGTCGTTTATTTGCTCTTAACCTACTGGATCTACAGTACATCCTTCATAGATTGAGTGCATGTAGTGAACTGGTGAGTATGACATGTTTATTTCATTTTATTGTTTCGTTAGGTAGCAGGCTGCCAGAACTGTGGCACAAACAACATACATGGCAGACAGACCACAACCACTGGTGCACTGAGTGCGGGAAGTGGCTAGTCTGGGTAGTCTATAAAAAAAGGAAAGCGGCATCTGTATGTCACGTGATTATCTGAAGCATGGTATTGGCTAGGAATGAACGAGAGTCGATGTGACGAGCTAGCTCTTTCTTGGAGTTGCAGTTGATAAGAGTCGGCTCGTACTAGCTCTCAAGGAGCAAGGAGGGAGCTAGCTCTTACAAGAGTCGACTCTCAATGGGAAAGCTAGCTCTCTCCAATGAGTCGTTCAAAAGAGTCAGTTCGTTCATGAACGACCCATCACTAATTCATAGGTGACCAACTCGAGTTCCCAACTCATAATAATAATAATAATAATAATAATCCTGTTTCGCCAAGTAGTAGTCTAAGTCAGTGAGCATTTCAGTTTCAAATGCACTCAAATTTTGGTGTTCTCGTTTGCTCTTGCTTTTCCATATCAGCTTGTACTGGAAGAGACAGGGTAGGCATTATCTACGGTGAAGCGTACGTAGGTGGCATTACCATACGCTTGATGATAGATAGCTTCCAGATCGTATCCTGGAATCTTTCTTCTTGTTCTCAACTGCTGATCATCTGCAGCATGAGTTTCTTGGATACCTACTAAGTCAACTTCATAAGAAAGTAGCAGTTTAGATAACGCTTCACTCTTGGATCAGCTAATGCCTTCTATATTAAGTTGGCAAATACAGACATTAGGTCCCAGTCTTGTAGTTTGGTCCTGAAAAGGACCTTTGGTTAGTGAAGCCATGTTCATTAATGTTGTATCTTGACCAGGAGAGACATATGTCTGTGTTCCGAGGTATCTGTGGAACAGCAGAGGTGAAAGGTGCCGGGGTGAATGGGTCTAACTACAAAATCAAAGTTAATTTAAACAAAGGTTATTTTTTTCTCTCTTTTAAAAGAAACAACAAGTAACAAGGTACCAGTAACAAAAATTTAAGTCTAGGAAAGACAAGATTGGTGGTATAAACAGAACTTGGGCTTCAAGCCCTCACTTTAAATTTCCTGAGCTCTCAGCTCACACAACATATATTTACCAAAGGGCAGAAATCCTCTCCATACATGGAGCACTTACTCCCAACTTTTAATATCAAGCCTCTCTGAGGCACTTTTACCACAAATAAAAGAGCTGACCCACTCTCAATTTTCTGAGCCTATTAAAGGCCACAACAGACTTTACCATTAACTGCCCTCAAGGCACCCTTACTAGGAAACAGGGGTATCTTGTGCTCAACCTACTGGGCCTTAGCAGAAAAGAACAGGTTAAGTAAATGGCCCAAAATACAAAGATGAATGGAGGCGTGTACTTGCACTTCTATATGAAACTTCTTATAACCTAAGAGGCACTAGGCCGATGAAACAGGGGCTATTCCCAAACTACGGAGGTGACTCGTATAAGAAAAATGTTGAGGTATTTCAGAAGGGAAGAAAACCAGTTACAAAACGTAGTCACCTCAAACCAATATGAAGGGGAGCTCGAGAGGGTAAAGCACTCTCTATCCCCGAATTGCAGTTACAGATTTAATTAAGTTTTTACATCAAACAGCAAAAAATTACATGTCGAAAAGATAGTTTACATTGTAAAGGGATTCGGACCTTTCCCGAGGGTTAAACTGCTCAGTTAGCAAGAAATAAAGATGTTAAACGGCCATTACCTTACTGAAGAGCTGCTGCCTGATGAGAGGCGCTTCCCGCCTCCTGCTACATGTTCATACACTAGGTTAGATGTTGATGAAGTGGCCGAGAGACAAGAAATTCAGCATTTTTTATACCCTCGAGGAAAATTCGAGACCTTTCATGAATAAAACGGTCACACCCACAGACTTTTATTGGCTAGCTAAAAGTTACACATCAAAATCGAAGAAGAAAGACACGATTGGTCAAAAATTAATTACAGAAATTCTGGATTGGCTCAATTCATAACTGGCGGAAAGAAAAAATTAATATTGACAACCCACAAATGAACGAAATTTAGTAAAGAGAAAACTTATGAATACAAAATTTCTTCAAAAAAGTTCCTTCACTTTGCACCAGGGTGCATGATCATAGTTTTTTAGTAGAGACATCTATAAGAGAATGTCCACACTTCTTGATCAATGGAAAACAAAAAAAGTTGAAATCCACACAGTATTGACAACTTCGTAATCACAAAATTTACGGTAGTGACATCTTCTGAGAAACTTAGGAGTTGATCCAGTTTTTAAAGTTCAGAGTTTCTCCTGTAGAGGAGGATTTATTGGCACAAGATTTAAAACTGCGGCATAGGGGTGTACCGCCCGGTACAGTCTGTTCGCTGTTGCTCGCTTAGCACCACCCGGGGATGTCGTGTAGGGTACTTTAAAGGTTAAACCTACGGACATGAGCAACAGTGGCTCCTTCTCAATAGAATTGGCCCAGAGATCCTCGAGAAATTCCCAGTGGAGCAGGCAGGATTCAGACCGAACAAAAGCACTACAGACCAAATGATGTCTCTTACAACTTGTATAGAAGTAGGCTATCAGAGAAAGCTTAAGACATCAGTGGCTTTTATTGATCTGACAGCAGCCTATGATACAGTCTGGAAGGATGGCCTACTCTTAAAAAGTTTCTGAAAGTGATAGTATGTAAGACGACTGCCCAACTCTTGAATAATATGCTAAGCCAAAGACTTTTCCATGTATATATGGGGAATACTGTAAGCACCAAAAGATCACTAAATAATGTACTCCCACAGGGTTCTGTTCTTGCTCCAATCTTATTTAGCCTATATATCTCGGACATGCCTGCCACATTTTCAAGAAAATTTGGATATGCCGCTGATTGGGCTATTGCTACCAGAGATACAACATTCGAGAAATCCGAGATGACCTTAACGGACGACATAAAAGTGTTGGTCCAGTACTTTAAGTTGTGCTTACACTTAATGCCAATAAAACAGAAGTATGCTGCTTCCATCTAAACAGCAAGATGACTAACAAACAATTGCAGGTGTACATTGGAAATCAGTTACTGAGAAATAAGATTCCCTAAATACCTAGAAGTTAACTTAGAACACTCTCCTTTAGACAACACCTTCATAACGTCCAATCCAATGTAAGAACTCGCAACAACGTAATCCAAAAATTATGTGGTACAACTTGGGGTTCAACAGCAACTTTACTCCGATGCACCGCTTTGGAACTTGTGTTCTCGGCTGCTGAGTACTGCGCTCCTGTTTGGCTGAATAGCCCTCACACCAACCTCATAGATACGCAGCTCAACAGCATAATGCGTCTCGTCACTGGTACAATAAGGTCTACACCCACATATTTTCAGCCATATCTCCCCACCAGATCTTAGACGTAAAAACTCTCTCCTCAGGGAATTTAAGAAAGTAATAAATAATCCCCAATTACCAATACATGACAACATCGCCAATGTTCATCTGAATCGTCTAAGGTCCTGAAATCCACCAATAAGAACTGCAGTAGAACTGAAGAATACCAACTTCAATATTAAGGAATGGCAGGGAAGATAAGATA
The DNA here is from genome assembly GCF_040414725.1 of Anabrus simplex. Classification (NCBI taxonomy): domain Eukaryota; kingdom Metazoa; phylum Arthropoda; class Insecta; order Orthoptera; family Tettigoniidae; genus Anabrus; species Anabrus simplex. The sequence goes on from NC_090274.1 coordinate 113,805,340, forward strand.
CTAGGCCTGAGTCAACTTTGCCACACATAGGACCGTCGCTGCCACCTGGATTTGAGCTTCTTCGGAAAACCTGGTCTAATCTTAACAGGATACGATCGGGCCATGGTAACGGCGCAGATTTCCACAAGTGGAAAAGAATTCCTACACTTAACTGCGACTGTGGTGCCCCCAAGCAGACCATCCTGCACATTATCAGCAAATGTCCAAAAAGAAAGTACAGTGGCGATATCAGTGACTTTGCTCATGCGCTTTCAGAGACAGTCAGGGCCTGTACTACGACTCTCAGGTAAACAGCCAGATACATAGGCTGCAGTTTTGCAAACTAGAAGTTTAATATTTTCTTGCGTACTACCAACGAATTTTAACGACGGTATTGTAATGTGGAAGATGTAACATTTTTATTGGGTTGGTAATAATGTTATGAAATTAGTGAAATTTAGAGTGGTGGTATACGTGTTCCGTGGTGTTTTAGTTTGTTTAGCTCTATTCCTTTTGTAATTGTATTTCTAGAATCCAATATCAGACTCTTATTAAGCTATAATGTGGAAGTTCATGTCAACAAAAGAATTAGGACTGAAATATACACATACGAAGAAATGTTAAAATTAACTGTATAACGAAACTGAAATTGTTATAGAAAATAAAAACTATGAAAATGTAACCTGGACGCAAAAGTTAAGATTGAGGTTATGTATCGTTTTGTCTAGTACTGTTTACGAGGATGAACGTTACGGCAAATGTGAAGTTTATATTCGTGATTAATGCCACTGATCCAGCGTTAATTTTATTATTAATTCAATTTATTGTTTGCTCATTGAATAAGTAGTTAGTTAGTTTCTTTCTTTTCAGTACAATGTGAGAATAGTAACTGGCAAGCATTTATCTCCCTTTAGCGTAAATACTTTTGTAGCAAGTTGTTATGAAGTAAAAGAAATATAACCGCCTTAACTGATATAGTCAGTAGCAACAACTTGCTAGTTTGGGAAATCTTTAAGAATTCTGTGATAGCTGGACAGGAAGCATGTCATACTTTATAAATATATACATAGATTACATTGTAACAACTTAATTTCGCACAGTATTGTGCAGATGTAGATTCCTCTTGATGTGTAGCCATCTTGATTCTTTATAGTAGCGTCCCCGATAGGAGCGAAGTCCCAGATAAGAGCGTTAACAATCTCTCCAACTTCGGCATAGCTATACTTGAGAATATTTTCCCAAATAGCACATAAAAGAAAGTCGTAGTACGCGTTTTCAACCGAACTTCAAGATAAATGTCCAAACTGCCTAATAAATTTATACCGCACTTTCATCTAGCTGTCGTAGTACAGGCCCTTAGCTATATAAATAACCTGGGTATAAATATACCGTTGCTGCCGGGACAAAACCTCCTATGTGAAATATTTTAGCCGGTAAAGTTCTCTCATCTAAGGTGCAATATTGTGTGAATATTGTCAAGGCATTCTCACTCTTCATAATGTATGTGCTGCGGGTCAGTATATCTCCAAAAATACTATCACATAGGAGGTTTTGTCCTGGCAACGACGATATACTTTGTTCTTCAAAATCATTGTGTGTTGTATTTTTAAAGCCATACGCTAAATAAATAAATAAATAAATAAACATATCGGCTGATAGTGAAAACCTAACCTAAACTAACCTAACGAAACAAAATTAATTCGCCTTGGAAATAAAGTGCTGTAATAGAAGATATGATAAAAATGGCATGCTGACAAGGAAAGAAATTATTATAAATCATGTTTATACAAGTGTAAAATAATTTAAATTACATTCGTCCTAGAAATAAAGACAGCTGACAATTCTAGACAAAATATAAACAACCGGGAACTGGATAAATGAATGAATTTAGAGGCGCATGACCATCGAAAATATTACTGCCTTCTGGATAAATCAGAGACAATTGACTGTCAAACTGCCTCCTGAATACTACTATTAATTACTTCCAAGGAAAATAATGGCAAGAAAAACTAGCTTCATTTGATGTCTACCAGTCTGCTAGGAATGCGGTTTCAGAACCAAGGATTATCAATGATGCAACATGATAACAATACCCTGGTTTAATAACACCTGATATTTACCGAGAATGGTCCACCCGGGGCATTAGTGTGATACACTGTATGTGGAATTGCAAATAGTTATTGCTGGAAATCAGTACTTTGGAAGGTCAATCAATGGAGCGCTGTAGCAATAAAGTGAAAGTGAAGTCTGAGGGTAAGCACTAGTTGCATTGTATACATAGGGTTTCAGATTATTGATGCGTCCTATAGTGGACAATGTAACGAGAAAAGTCCTAATAAACACAGGTCCAGAAAGCAGCCATTTCAGATATACAGCAGAATCTCAATCATTCAAAATATCTCCAAAGTCAAATCTCTCGTTCCTAGATACAAACTTCGGGTGCAGTATTGCAAGCTATTTAAATTGTTTGATTCAAATAAATGGTAATTCAAAGTTCTTCCTATTTTTGACCAATATAACCTCCAGTACAGTCAGTAATCTTCCCCTAGGATAAAGGATGCATCCTTATGTGCTCGTGTAATTTACCCAACCTTATTTTCAAGTGTTCTTATTTGATGCTTTATTTTGCGAGTGTATCGTCCGTCGTATCCTTGTATTGATTTCCTGTTCGCTACAACAGCCTGTGTGCTTTAGGGCTGGGGATTCTGGAAGGCAGTCGTCCTACAAGCAAGAGAGGCTAGCGCGCACTAGCGACTCAGTTAATCACGACAAAAAAAACACAATAGAGTTTCTTACTGTGTGGTTCGCACACTAACAACATCATTTCTGTGAGTAAATTTCATTAGAGTTGTAGGCCACATTTTTTCTAGCAGTTCTGTGCTTTTCCCCGTGTCAGAATCATATGTTAATAATGTATGACCACGAACCTACTACGCTGGCGTAGCAGGGGGAGAGGTGATACTCCCACGTGGCGCGTCCCAGGTGGCGGATAGGAGGGTCCTTACCGGCGGGCTTGAGGGAAATAAAATACCTCTCGCGGACCAAACACACAACCCCCTGTGGGTGGGTGGGTGACGCAGACGAAGAATACACCTACGGTATCCTCTGCCTGTCATAAGGGGCGACCAAGGGATGATTGGATTAGAACCATGAAACTACTTGTGATTAGTACCACCACGCAGGAAACACCATGGGTCACTATTACTTGCGCGTAGTACCACTATGTTAGGTACCAAATAGGTTTGTGATTAGTAGCATGCACGAGCACCGCGCGATCAGGTTTTTACGGTACCTGTGATTAGTAGCACTATACGAGCGACACCAGGGTTCTGGCTTGCCTATGATTAGTAGCCACTATATAAGGAACACTACGGGATAGTACGAGTCCCTGTGGTTAGTACACTTACGTGATGAAAACCATAGGTTTGTGTTGCCTCTAAATGGCCCCGCTATGTGCGGAACACCATAGGTCCGTATTACATGTGCGAATTTCATAACCTGTCAGTGGTGCCATAATGTGTGGAATACCATGAGTCTATGATACCTTTGATTAGAACTGCACCATGACAAATGCCATGGTTCTACTTTCCAAGCGATAAGTACCATTATGAGAGGGCGATAACCTATATTTTGGACCCCTTTAGCTTGCAAGCATCACCGATTCAGTATTGAGCTATAGAAGCAGTCCCTTGGTCAGTATTACTATTGTTTTCAGTCAGTTTCTGAGACTGAGGCATTGCGGGTCGGCTCCACTGATTGTTTTTAATTCATATCCATTCGTTCATTTTTTGTCCTCACGCTTTGAATTCTGGTCATTGGAGGATTTTGGATTTTATTTTCTCTTTGCATTTAGTCTCATTTCGTACCATCAGGGGCCGATGACCTAGATGTTAGGCCCCTTAAAACAACAAGCATCATCATCATCAATAATTTGAGACATACTGATCTGTTTTGTATGTGGTAGTTTAGCGAATTTCAGTGCATTATTTGTTTATTTTTACTTCATAGTTTTAATGAGTTGAATGTATTTCAGGGAATTGTGTCGGTGACAGTTTCTGGTATTTTCTCCACGTTATGGCCAAAAAAGATAACAAACTTTATCTTTAAGTGTTCAGAGATACCTATAAAATTAAATTTCCGTTCATTTTACAGTCCAGTAAAGGAAACTATTATGCAAGTCACCTCGAGAGATAAATTTTATTTTGAGATATAGAGAATACCATTTTGGAGCATGTATAGCACATAATTCAGTCATATGTATCTATGGGCTTTTAATGAATACATTGTTTTATGGTACTTAAAAATATACAAAGAAACTCTATTTTACGGCATCACTGTAATTATAACTCCTATTTTATGTAGGTGAATCAAAAGGTTAGTTGCACTAATGCGCCGCAGTAGCACACTGTGTGTCGCAAACGTGGGCACAGCGGAGAAAGGGACAGACACTGCCCACACATCTGTTAGGCAGGTCGCTGTGGTGTCTCGTCTAGTATTGTGAGAATCTCGGCCAAATGCAATGGCGCATCAACTGGACGTTCACTCCAAATATGAGGTGCGTGCGACAGTCCGATTCCTATGGGACAAAAGGAAGAATTGCACGGACATTCATCGTGAAATTAGTGCTGTGTATGGGGAGCGGGCCATTTCCCAGCAAGGTATCGATAAGTGGTGTCAGCAATTCGAAGCCAGACACACGGATATCACGGACAACCATCGCGAAGGTAGGCCCGCAACATCCAGGACCCGTGCTAAGGTCAACAGTATGAATGCCATCATTAGACAGAACCAGTGCATTAAACTGGGAGAAATCGCGTCACAGCTGAACATTAGTTACAAGTAACTATTCTCATTTTGGTTCCGTATTGAAGTTGACGTATATCTCAAATATTATTCTAATATTTATAGGTCCACCTGTTCAATACAATATAATCCACTATTTCATGTGGTTAAAATTTATACATAATACATAAGTCATTGGTACATGTTTCACCCCCCCCCCCCTTTTTTTTTTTTTTTTTTTTTTACGGGCATCGTCAGCCTTTGTCAATCTTAAAAATGAATGCATATGGAATCTTTCAAATCTTATAAACTATAGAATAAAATGTTGGACAATGATTTCATAAAATATTATACTATAACGTCTAAAATAACGATATTGCACCAAACTATGTTGAAAAAACCCAGTGAATTAACAGTTCTTGAAGATTAAAACGTGGTTAATCATGAATATTTGAGAGTTTAAAACCAAAATGCATCCTCTTCTTATATATCATTAAGACTGTGACAGCCTTCAGTGTAAGCACAATCATCAAAGGGGGATGTTTGTTCCACTCCCATAGCATGAGTCCGAGATAGTAAAATCACTGTCAGTTATTTAAAACAGAAGTGTGAACATAACAAATATGTTAAAATGTGTACGGTTGATACATCTGAAAGTCGTAGAAAAGAAAATGGAACTTCTTGTGGAGGCGTTGCTAATGATAAAATGTTGTGTCAAAGCTAGCGGATGTCAGTAGTTATGTTGGTGCGGTAATCAATTGGATCCAAAAGACAGTCAAGTGGATGTTATTAACCCCGTTAAAACATTTGTTGGAAGAAATGCTGGAGTTTTTTCTGAAACAAAATGTTGAAGAAAGTTAGTTAAGTAGTACTGTGCATGAGACTTCTCGTACGTCAAAAATGCCTAAGGCAGTACTTACTCGTACGGTGCGTGTTAAGTACGTCGGGCTGTTCCAGCAACGCTAGCTTGACTGAGCTTTCTACTTTTAGTATTATAACGGTGTGGCTGAGGCAGTGAAGGACATGGAGGGGGGTAAGGGTGGGCGGATCCTTGCGCGCAGGTGTTGTTATTGGAGGGCTGTTAGGAGCAAGACGGGCGGGCCTAACGTTTGGCGAGGTGGTGGAAGCTTTAGAACTAGAAGTTCTAAAAGTCTGCGGGATTGTATTGTATCTTAGTCACAGATTCGTGGTTGACACTTTTGTGGTTATTGACAAAAATGTTACTAACAGCGACGAAGTTTTAGAGAATTTAAATAAAATTGGCCCTAATGTAAAATTCACTAAGGAAGACTGTAAGATAAACAGTCCTTAAATTTTCTAGATATAACGATCACACGCTTCAATAATACTTTTGATTTTCAAATCTACAGGAAACCCACACAATCTCCTATAACCATAAATAATTCCTCTTTACATCCCAATTCTCAAAAAGAGGCGTCATTCTATAATTTAATACACAGAGCTTTGAAAATCCCACTCTCCCCTCTAGAACTAAACTATATAAGGAACTTGGCTAAACTCAGTGGGTTCATAGTTGAAATGATTAACCAGTTAATCAATAAAGTTAAATATAAACTATCCACGAATCTCATTCCGGATAAACCTAAAAAAAAAACTAGTTATGCCACGTTTACATACAATAACCCAGCCATCCACCAGATCGCGAACACACTGAAGAAATATGACGCTAATATTGCTTTCAGAACAGTAAATACAAATCAAAGTATATTTTTTAATCATAATAAAGTCAATTATAAAAACAGCCGTTTTTCGAGATCTGGTATTTACAGACTAACTTGCGCTCAGTGTGGATTTAGTTATGTTGGTCAAACTGGGTGCAGCTTCTATATGAGATATATGGAGCATTACAATGCCTTAAAACATAACAAACATTCAGCGATGACCTCACACGAGTGAAACAGGACACTAGTTTACATCAATTGATAAGGATCTCACTATTCTAAGATGTATAGGCAAAGGAAAACTTATGAATGAATTAGAAAGTCTTTACATCTTTTTAGACCAAACCTATAACAGACCATAATCTTAATGATGCCACAGAGGCAAAAAATCCTTTATATGAGCTAACTCCAAAGTTATTAGCCATTGTGAATTCAAAACATAATACAATTCTGCAGACTTTTAGAACTTCTTGTTCTAAAGCTTCCACCACCTCGCCAAATGTTAGGCCCGCCCTCTTGCTCCTAACAGCCCTTCAATAACAACAGCTGCACGCAAGAATCCGCCCACCCTTACCCCCCCTCCATGTCCTTCACTGCCTCGGCCACACCGTTATAATACTAGAAGTAGAAAGCTCAGTCAAGCTAGCGTTGCTGGAACAGCCCGACGTACTTAACACGCACCGTACGAGTAAGTACCCCCTTAAGCTTTTTTGACATACGCGAAGTCACATGCACAGTATTACTTAACTAACTTTCTTTAACATTTTGTTTCAGAAAAAACTAGAGCATTTCTTGCAACCAATGTTTTAACAGGGTTAATAACACCCACTTGACCGTCTTTTGGATCCAATTGATTACCGCACCAACATAACTACTGACAACCGCTAGCTTTGACACAACATTTTATCATTAGCAACGCCTCCACAAGAAGTTCCATTTTCTTTTCTACGACTTTCAGATGTATCAACCGTACACATTTTAACATACATACCTGCCAACTTTCCTGATTAGGCGGGAGACTCCCGACTTTCGACAGTTTTTCCCGTCTCCCGATTGTTCTATTATTTCTCCCGATTTTAGTTTATTTTGTTGGTTAACTTCAAACCTTTGTTTTCAAATCCCGCCATTTCAGCTGTGTACGCCAGTGGCCGTAAGTCCTTCGCTCATTGGCCGCTTTCAAACGAAATATCGACGTTTATTAATATGAGAAATGCGCGCGAATATGCGATGTTTATTGAAACCTGTATATTGCAATGCGTATATCTGTTATCAATCTCTCGTTTCCGCGTGCTATGTTCATGTTTGTTCAGATCAGTCTAGTCGATTCTAGAGACTAGTCGCTATATTTGGAGTCTTTTTTAGTAATTTAGTGACAGAATTTCAAATATAGCGCTTACTGACATTTCTTAAGGTTTTAGGAGCCATTTAGGGACAATTCTAGCGAATTTTAATTTGTTACTTGATAAAAATAACACTACGCTTCGCATAATCGCGTGGGCGCGTGATTCAATGTATAGAAATACAATAGGTGATTTTTAGCCTTGTAGCCTCGTTTAGCAACAGTCGGGTTTTGAGACAGTAAGTGTTATAATAGGCCTATATACCATAGTACTCCTGTATTGCACAATACATGTAGAATAAGCAGATTTGACCAATACTATATCTCCTGATTTTTCCAGATTTTCATATCAAAATCTCCTGAATTTTTGTTTTGTAAAGTTGGCAGGTATGAACATATTTGTTACGTTCACACTTCTGTTTTAAATAACTGACAGTGATTTTACTATCTTGGACTCGTGCTATGGGAGTGGAACAAACATCCCCCTTTGATGATTGTGCTTACACTCAAGGCCATCACAGTCTTAATGATATATAAGAAGAGGATGCATTTTGGTTTTAAACTCTCAAATATTCATGATTAACCACGTTTTAATCTTCAAAAACTGTTAATTCACTGGTTTTTTTTAACATAGTTTGGTGCAATATCGTTATTTTAGACGTTATAGTATAATATTTTATGAAATCATTGTCCAACATTTTACTCGATAGTTTATAAGATTTGAAAGATTCCATATCCATTAATTTTTAAGATTGATATAGGCTGATGATGCCCGTAAAAAAAAAAGTGGTTAAACATGTACCATTGACTTTTATGTATTATGTATAAATTTTAACCACATGAAATAGTGGATTATATTGTATTGAACAGGTGGACCTATAAATATTATAATAATATTTGAGATATATAAGCAGCTGAACATGTTGTATGGCAGTGTGTTCACCATTGTTTACGAGGACCTTGGATATCGTAAGCTGTGTCAAAGATGGGTCGCACGTCTTCTCACCGATGAGCACAAGGGACGTTTCCAATCCTCCCTGGCATTTTTGCAATGCTATGCCGCAGGCGGCAACGGGTTTCTGCGGCGAATCGTCACAGGCGACGAAACGTGGGTCCACCACTTCACCCCCGAAACGAAGCGAACATCAATGGAATGGGTGCACCCCTCATCACCACAACGAAAGAAGGCCAAGGTTCAACCTTCAGCCGGTAAGGTTACGGCGACAGTGTTCTTTGACATGGAGGGTTTGCTGCACATGGAATTCATGCCGAAAGGAACGACGATCAACGCTGCGGCGTATTGCAAATATTGCACCGGTTGCATAAAGCGATTAAAGAGAAGCGCTGGGGGAACTTCAGCGCCGGTGTCATTTTGTTGCACGATAACGCAACACCTCACTAGGCCCGCCAAACGAGAGAACTGCTGCAGCGTTTCAAGTGGGAGGTCTGGCAACATCCACCCTATAGTCCCGACTTAGCGCCATGTGACTTGCATCTGTTCAGTAAGCTCAAAACGGAGCTTGGTGGTCGACATATTCAGACCGATGAGGAGGTGAAGGCCGCTGTCTCCGAGTGGTTGCAGAACGCTGGAGGAAATTTCTATGCATCCGGCATCGACAAGTTGGTTGTGCATTCGCAGAAATTTTGGAGTCTCTTGGAAACTGTGGAAAAGTGACGTTACAGTGTATGTTGTTATAGTCGTGTTGCTGTTGTATAGGTGGTGTAATAAATGGCCATAACTGGGAAGTGCAACTTATTTTCTGATTTGCCCTCGTAGTAATTTTTTGTAGATAGTGTACAGTACATACAGTAGTGAAACAAGAAACATAGCTCCGTTAACACCTTTGGAAAAATATCCGTTAGTCTCTTCTGTTTCCTCCCTTCACGTTGAAACTTCTCGTCAATACCATGCAGCCGAGTTTCGTAAATGGAGCTTGTCATCTGTGACTTCTGTTCTTGCTTTCGTACGTGACCGGTAATTGAAACCTGAGAAACGGTGAGGCTTTGCCGATCACTAGAAGTTCAATTTTTTTGGTTCCCGTCATATTAGTTCCCAACTTCACTGTAACCCTTTCTTTACTTGTTAACTGTTCCTCACAAACCACAAATGCCGTATTGCATACTTAATGCTGCACAAAATTAGAGTTAGAATAATTTTTGCTTCAAGGAAGGAAATGTTTCCTTCGAGAAGTCGAGAAATTTGTGTAACCGAATTTTGAGAATAGACAAATACATGTGAAGAATAGGACAAACGGCCGGAAAATTTAAATTACTGTGAGATACTGAAAATTCTAGTAATGGAGGTTCTAGATACCGAGGTTCGACTGTATTATTATTTGTACTGGTTTGGTACATTTATTATTTGTACTGATTTGGTACGTTTGGTACATTTTCTTGTAACCATTTTTATGTTTTTTAAGATTTTAAATTTAATGTTCAATTCACATTGTACCTGTAGATATGTATGCTTTTTATCCTATCCTTTTATTCACTTAGACCGTGGTGCAATATATGTGATGAAATCCAAGAATTAAAAAATGTTCCTATTTTTTATTTCTAAAAGTTGGCAGCTATGCAGCGTCATTTAAGTTCAAAATTTCTCCGTATCACAATAGAATGCATCTTCCGAGTGTGCAGGGGTAGCCTTCCTCACTTTCACTTCAGTGTGTTGCAATGTGGACGGAAGCAATAGACTTCTTCCCCTTCTCATAGGATGGTTTGAGGAGTCACGATCTTCTAAGGGAACCTGTGGTTGAGTGGTAGGGTGTCGGCCTCCGGATCCCAAGATAGCGGGTTCAAACCTCCCTGTAGTAGGCTGATTTTTGAAGGGCGGGAAAAAGTCCATACGACCCTCCATGTCGTACGATGTCAGCATGTGAAAGATCTCTAGTGACACATTTGATGTTTACCTGACAAAATTTGTTAAATCTCAGCCATAGATGCCCAAGAGAGATTAGATGTACTCTGCCATCTAGTAGGTGTAGAGTGAAACGGAATGTCAAAATTGATGAGCAGATAGCCAGATGGCATCATATTAAAGTGTCTACACAGTAGCCGAGGCCACACTATTATTATTATTATTATTATTATTATTATTATTATTATTATTATTATTATAAGGGAATCGGGCACTTCCCAAACAAGTACAGGGCATCTCGAAATGCCTTCGATAATGGCCAAACATTTTGAGGGGTGGCTGGTGTGGCTTAAGCACAAAATTGTATGCTATGTATGCTAGGACAGAAGAATGGTTCCCTTGTTAGATCAGTGTGCTGCGCACGAGCATAATTTAACTTTTCTAAATGTGCATTTCTTTTTCTGTTGGCCAACACTACAAGCTACTTACAGCCCCTAGATCAGGGTATCTTTTCATCTTGGAAACTTGTCTACAGGAAGCGACTGGTGCCTTACTTTCTCCACGAAGTCACTAGAAATGGTTCCTTCAGGAGAAATATGCACGAGGAATGTGGTGGGGTGTGGAGTGTGACAGTTGCCTGGTACGATATTCCTTCATCCACAGTCGTAAACTGTTCCATCAAAGTGTGGTGTTGGTTCCTTAGATGGAGAAGAATAGTTGTAGTTCCGGCAACAGTGCAGTGTATGTGTAACTTTCGCTGTATAAATCGCCATTGATCCTGCGAGACTACTTCAGAAGAGCGAGATCCAGTCACGTTGATCAGCTGTGATCATGACACCAGAGGGAGGTGCAGATGCAGCCACATCTGATGCCAAACAAGATCAGATATGGCGTAGGCAACAACTATTCCGTCAAATTGTGTACAGACCACTCTAACTAGATGAAGCAACCGCTCATCCATTTAAAAAAAATTTTTTTTTCCCGAGAAGCCTGATGTGCGACCATAAAAACTATTGGACTGTTAATTTTGCGTGTTTTTAGAAATTTAGGTACTGTACAAAGGTTATTCTTCTTGAAATTTTAAGTCTGTGCGAGGTACTTTTAATTTTTCTTGTTTGTTGTGCCATGTATTTCCAATTGGACAGTCCTGTTGACTCCCCTGTGCAAGTGCTTTATTCATTGGATTACTGTACTTATATCGTGTCTTGCATAGATTTCTCCTCTTTGAATCGTGGGTTTTTTGAATTAATACACCTTGTTGGATACTTTTTTGAATTATGGTTTTCCTATGCCGTTTGAAAGGTTTAAACTTGGAATCAAAGTGATTGCGAGCATTATGGATCTTTGAATGTTTTGTGACATTTCTGAATAACAAGTTGGTGACTGTTAATTAGAAATTGTGTAATTTGAAGTCCGATTTTTGCATCCCAGTCAGTGGCTTTGAATTAACAAGTTTTACTATGAACTAACGTTCATGGTTTGTTCCAGCTGCTAGGTTCCACGTTGGACTCTGTCGTCTTGTATTTGTAGTGACATTTTTTGTCATGGTAGCTCGCATTTCCTAATGAAGATGTGGCAGATATCCATTCGGTGTATGGCTATGCCAACTGCTACAAATGGAAGACTCTGTTAAAAATGTGGTACCTGGAGAATAAAGCTGGACAGAATTTTTTACGGTTGCCAATGTCGTTGTGTCGTATCTCATATTGTCCTGTACAACCCTTGCAGTTTGTACCTAAAATTTTTGAAATACTCTGCGTATTGCAGATGCTTGTAATATTTACAGAATTGGTAAACACCCATAAAACAGGCCCTTCACAAAATGCTCTACAGCACACAGATCGTATTACCGTATTCGCTTACGTACCATGCAACCTCACGTAACACACACCCCAGTTTTGCAAGACATAATCAGGTAAAAATTTTACGACATTTTCTTGGAATATCAGGTCAGGTACATCCTGCTACCATATGAGATAGTAGACGGTAACTACCCGAGACTGTCTGGCCGAGGGTTGGGAGTCTGTTACCAAACCTGACAAACTAACGGAAAACCAATGGCTATGGACAGAGGAGTTCACCCTTAGGGGGCTTGTTGAAGCCACTGTGTAGGAAATGACACATAAATTCAACTGGAAGCTGCTGCCTTGCAGATGTGGCAGGGGACTGCTAAAGGCTAAGGGAAATAACCCTGACAGAAAATCAGCAAGTTAGTTGGAGAGTAACTGCAATCGCTTTCAACTCTTATACAAACCTTGGATGCAAACAAAGAACTCGGAGTAGATAACAGCACCCGCAGACCCACGCCAGGTATGGTGGCTTACAGTCTGATGATAGGTCAAGCCTTGCGATTGTACAACCACCCCGGAGAAAACACACTCGAATAGGAACAATCACCGTACTGAGTTTGACTGGAAAATGTGAAGAGTTAGTGGACATCATGGAGAGAAGGAAAATATAAATCCTAGGACTGAGTGAAACTGAATGGAAAGGTAAAAGGAAGAAAGAGTTCAGGAAAAAACTATACCCTCTACTGGAATGGTAACAACAGAGAGATAAGAAATGGAGTAGGATTGATATTGTCTAAAGAGTTAGATGGTATTGCAGAGATCCACTACATCAATGAGAGGATAATAAAGGCAATAGTTCACCTTGGGAAAGAGAAGCTGACACTGGTGGAAGTGTATACCCCTCAGACGGGTTGCAGTCAAGTGAAAAGAACAAGTTTATCGAAGACCTAGAAGAGATCATCAGTTAAGAGAGGACAATCATCATTGGGAACCTCAACGCACAGTTCGGGGCAGACAGGAATGGCTATGAGAAGGTGCGGGACCACATGGCTATGGGAGAAGGAATTCAGAAGGGGAACATCTCCCAGACTTCTGCATAAGAAAATGTTTGGTAGTAAAAAAACAATGGTTTAACAAAAGTCAGTCACAAGATTACCCGTTACAGCTGGGATGTGGAAAGAGCAAGACGGTCATTGACTATGTCATTACAGATGAATTAAGAAGTAGACTTGTGACTGATGTCAAGGTGGTTCCAAGTGAGAACATCAATAGCAACCACTGGTTATTAGTAACAGATCTGAAAGACATTAATGTATCAAAGATAACAACCAGGAAATTACCCAACATTAAGGTGTGGGAACTACAACAGATTGGAAAAAGGACCAATTATCAGGACTGTATAATAGGACAACTGCCTAAAGTGGAGAGTGGTGACATAGAGTGGACATGATTTTAAAACACGTTGATAAAAGAAGCAATAGAGCTTTGCGGGAAGACAAGTGCGAGCGTAAGGGGAAAAGACACCCTGGTGGAATGAGAGCATAAGATCCTCAATAAAGGGAAGGAACATAGCACAAAAAGAACGAGATACAGAGAAATCCAACCCAGAACAGGTAAGGGACGAGGGGAAGATCAGAGACCTCGAGCAAGTTTACCGGGGGGAAAAAATTGTGAGTTAAAAGAGTAGTAGAAGAGAAAAAAATGCTGGGAGAAATTTTCTAAAAAACTGAAGGAAGACAGCTGAGGCAATCTGAGAAACCATTTTGATCACCTATTGAACAGGACAGAAGCATATCAGAGAACAAAAGAACCAGCTGTTGAAACGTGCACAGAGGAACCTCCCATTACATGCGCAGAAACAGAAGCAGCCCTTAAGAAGATGCCGCAGGGGAAATCCCCAGGGAAGAGGCTCGCCAACAGTACCTGGGAAACTGGAACTCTAAAATGATGATAATGATGATGATTTCTTGGAACATATAGTTATTAAACTATACTTTATCTTAAGAGTCTATAGGCCTATTTAGAAAGTACGGTAAAGGAAACTGTAACCCCAAATACGATTATTGTACTAGTGACATACAAGATGTCTACTGACATTCGATCTGAAACAAAAGAAAAATCATATATTAGATGTTGTATAAAAGTAAAGAAATCAATTACGGTATAATAAATATTATAAGAAACATATACAATAAAGTACGTGTGGTACACAAGAAAAATAGATGGATGCAATAGCAAGTTACAGAATTCTCTCTGCAGAGACTGCTTGAAAGTTGCTGAAGAATATTGTAACCAGTATTGCTGAAACCTTGTGCAGGGAGTTTCTGTGGGAGTTAAAAAGGAAACTGATTTGTACTAAAATGCAAGTTAAAATCTTTTGTCTGTTTAATATATTACAGGGGAGTTTTGACAGTTCTCCGTAATTAATCTTATGGTTGATAGGTTAACATGAAAAAAATCCAGTATATACTTCCTGGTGTGTTAATTTCTGGTCTCTTGTGTTCATGTTGGAAAGCCAGCACATTCGTGTCTTAGAATGAAGGAGATCTATATTGTTGTATGTTTTGGTATGTTCAATTTCTGTTGGAGCTAAATTCTTGCTCGTTAATGTCTGACCAGATAACTTGTAGTTTAAGGAATGGTTTTTACATTTCATTTTCAGAGAAATTACTATTGGTTGATATGTATGTTTTAGAATAAACGCAAAATGTCTAATATTCTTGCCTTGTTCAGGTATCGAAGAAACGAGCGGCAGAGAAAATGCTGGAAGAGCTGAAGAAATTGCCCCCTTCCTCCCCCACATTCACAATTTCATCCAGCCTGGCTCGACTGAAGCGCAAGGCAAATCCGGGAAAGAAGAAAACCCGTAACCTCATCAAGGTATACCAGCAGGTTAGACCTAGCCATGTGCCTCACTCATCCTGTCATCTTCTTAGAGTAGACTTTGATAAGAGGGCAGGAGCATTTTATTTTATTTTTTTCAGTTTTGTTTTACCAAAATACTGAATGTGATGGAGGAGGTGCATGGAAGAATATTAGTAACATCATTTTTTATTCCTTTGAATTTGCCTCCAGTCAGTAGAACTACACATTCATAATCTGTATTGTTTTGATTTGAAATTAATACCTATCTGTGAGAGATCTAATTTTCCTGTTACCAATTGCTGAAATCATTTACAATGGATAACTTGCATTATTTTTCAGTAGTAGAATGTCTGTAACAAATTTGCATTGAAATTACCATATTTAGACGTGTAGTGTTAAGTAAACTCTACTTTTTAAAACAATCCGTATTTCCCTTTTCCAGCTGCAACAGAGTTGGGATATTAATGGTACCCTCCACATCAGCCTTCTGCTATTGTCTTTAATGTGTCCAAAGCATCTCAATTTATTTCCATTCTGTCCGAAAACTTCTCCCTAACATCCTCATTTCTTATCCCAACCTTTCTTGTCTTTGGTATCACACTTCATCTCATTGGCCTGGATTTTATTCTCGCTGTCTCCATCAGTGATCTCTGTCAGTAAGTTGGATTGGATGCTAGGTGCATGTTTTTATTAAAATGTAAAGACTAGGATTCCAACAGTTATACAACAAAACCCACATATAATAGCTGATATAAAGTTGCCTTGCAGATGATGGAGTGTTGTCCAGCATACTAGACTACAAAAAAAGTAAGAAAACATCTACTTACAACAATATTGAGGATATTTAGGAGGCTGTCATTTTCCCGTGGATGAAACATATTTATTGTTAAACCATGTGACTTCATATCAAGGCATGTGCAGCGGCCATGCTTACCCCACGCACCCTTTACACAGCATCCACATGACCTCAACAGACAACCGTAGTATATATAGCAGCTTCACACAGTACAAAGAAAAAGTCTATAGAAATCTTTGTTGTAATTGACTTCATCAGGACTATTAGTGCATGTGGATCACTCTGTATAAAGAGTTGATCAGGTGGTGTGCGAGCTATCTCGAGAAAATGTCGTTAAAATTTTCACTCTCCAGGACAGTGCAAGAATTTGCAAGATTATGTAACTTCATAACTTTCTTTGTGTGGATTACATTTTTGAACAACCGTCTGCATGCAACGGAACTCCACCTTAAGGACGTGTGTATCTACCTTGTTTCAAAACATCCTGGGTGTACACAGCAAACTCAGCTTGCATACTTCTTTATACTTATATACTTAGTTGTTTCTTTTCCATTTTGAGTTATTGTAAAGAAAGTGTTATTCATATACTTTCCCTCTTCAGAGTTCAGATGTGAGTGATTTTTTGTTGTGTTTGTAGGAGCAGAAAGCAGAACCAGAATATGGGGAAGATATAAATCCTATATCACGTCTGATTCAGATACAACAAGCCAAGAAGGAACGAGAACCTGTTTACTCCTTAGTTGAAGAACGTGGTGTACCTCGTCGAAGAGAGTTTGTCATGGAGGTAAATATCTATATCCTTTCAAAACTGTGGCTCGAGTGATTGAGTGATGGAGAGAGATTGTGATTTATAGTTTTCAGATCTTAAGTTTAGCTTTCTGTAGCCATTTAGAGGAAATGTACACATACCATCTTGACCTGAACATGACTGTTCTTTTACATTAAATTAAAACAGAAATGGCAGAGAAAGTGGTAGATATATCCAATAATACAGTAGAAGTCCGTTGTACCCGACTTCTCATAAGTCAGGAACCCCTCTCCATAGATTAAAATCGGTATGAAACAATCAGTTTGTTCAAAACCTGCGTTTTTTGCAGACGAGTTCCACACTTCAGCCTACTTATTCTTTGAATTAAAAAGGGATGATGACCACTGGAGATTAATAAGCAAAGCAGCACACATGGTGGAAGATTTAACAGTGTTAGATTTACGTAGCAAGAATATTGTCTCAGAATTCAAGAATTGATTCATGAAGAACCCAGACATGCTTTTTGAAAAATATTGATATCCATTTTCATCAAAATGGACATTTTTCTACTCATTTTTTTATATGTGGCTGAAGTAGGCCTAAATATTTGGCCAAAACATGTATGACCTTTTAAGTGTGTTTTAATATAGGCTATATTGAACAGTATTGGCAAAGGTGGATTTTTACATTTTTTTACCTTTTTCAAGGGATTTTTGTATATTATGAGTCGTCAATACAGGTCGGATTGTGAACATGAGATTCATAAACTGTAATGAGCATCACTTACGTGAAAATATTGTTCATAGTGTTACTGCCAGTATCGAACAGGACTATTGGTGTCTGTAATTCAGATATCAAGAGTATCGCTACCAAAATATCGTATCAAACGTGGGATCAGCATTCCCTACATGTACGTGCGAGCAAAGCATTGCATTTGTTTTAACCTTTTTCGGTCCAACGTCGAGGTTACCTCGACATTGTTTTGTTCGATTTAAAAAGTTATTTATTGAAGTTCTTTGACCTGGTTGAGGTCGATCGATATCCCTGATATTTCTAGAGCAAATTTTTGTGCACAAAGGAAGCCGTTCTTTCATCCTCATGGAAATAATACGAGATATCTGTAGCCGTGTATCGTCATGGTTACCTGCGGCCTGTCAGCTGTGTTTTGTTTACATTGAGTAGTGTACACACGTGTTGTACTAGGCGTGTTTATCTGTGAATGTGAATTCTCAGTTGAATTTGTGATATAAAAGCAGCAAATATGAATGAAGGAGAAATACGTATGCACGTTTATTTAGACAGCAGTGAAGATAATTTGAATTAGACGAAGAGTTTAGAGAACTGTCAAGTGAAGATGAAGGTGTACTGAACTCCAGCATTGCAAGTGAAATTTCAGCGACAGGACCTGTGCGTATAAAAGCACGGTATAATTCCGGACCATCTTATGCTGTTTCTGAAGATTCAGAATAGGAAGTTCCAGTCTCTGCTCCAAAAGCAAGAAGACGCACGAAGGTAATGGGCCGGGGTGGAGGAGGGGATACGGCACACGGCAATGACACTTCTCAGATCAGTGTTGATCATTTGAGTAACAGTGATGCTGAAAATACTTTCACACATACAAGTGGGAATGCAAACGACAATAGTGTTTATCAGAATGTAACATTTCATGATAGTGAGCCTCCTAGACTAAGTTATTCATCAGGTCAGGAAACTTAGAGGACTGCAGGTTCCTCCTAGCTGCATCACTCCACTTCAGTTTTTTATGTTAATTTTCACTCCTACACTGATGACTTTTGTGTAAACCTGTAAGTAACTCACTAGACTTATGTTTGTGATATAATAATCATAATAATATTATAATTATAGTTACTAATAAAAGATCTGAGTTTAATTTGACTAGGTAAAAATGTGCAAAATTAATTTGGACCAGACTGTTATAACATGTGACAGAAATTTGGACTGTAAAGGGTTAATGGTCACCCTTCTTGCTATGCTCAGTCCGTGGTGGTGTTTGAGAAAACTGCACTCTGCTAAGGTCGGATGTATACGATTGGCCTGACATCTTACTTGAATGCTAAGTGCCAACACTTGGCGAATTCCACATCTGGTTTCGGCCGTCCTTAGAAAGCTTGTCTCTTTTTTATAGACTCTTAACATCACATAACCATAAAGTACTAGCATTTCAACATTTCCTTATGCTAAATGCAGGTTGTACATTATTGCAAATTATGTTAAATCGAGTATAAAATTACATTGCTGGTATGGAATTGTTTTTGGAACTTGAAATTTCTTTCATTGGATATTTTTTTTTTTTTTTGCTAAATTGAAGTCACATAAAATTGGGGTTGTACAGTAGTTCATATTGTTTATTTAATATCTAATAGTGTTTCATAATGCCATATGCTTAATAGTACTATCACCTGATTTGAGTGATTTGAGTCACTGCACCTCAGATATCTTGAAGGATGGGGATATTTGCAGGTTTCAATTGGTCAACATTCTGCCACTGGAACAGGCCCCAATAAGAAGCTAGCTAAGCGAGCAGCTGCTGAAGGACTCCTTCAGCTTTTGGGTTACTCCAGACCTACACCTCAGCCAGCCAAACCCTCCATTAAGACGGGAGACAACCAGGAGATGGATAAAAATCGCAAGGTAATATATTAGTTCTCCCTATAGCTACTTTGTTCTTCCTTGATTTAGCATTTTTCTGTAATGACCTGTTTCACATTTCCTTGATATTCTTCTTAGATTTTTCTTGATTTAGCAACTGTAGGAACAAGAAGTTTGGGATATGTTTGTGTCAGCTATTTTTTCTGTACAAATATAGCAGAGATCATTCTTTATATTAATATTTTTTATTAGAGTTTTAAATATCTTGAAAGTTTTCTGCTTGGTAATTGATACAGGTCCATAATCGTGCATCAAATTAATGCACTCTTCAAAAAAGAAATTTGGTCACATCTTTAGATGTTCCTAAGTACATTGTACTGTATGAATGCATAGTGAGATAGATTGGACTAGTACAGCAATAACTTGTCTTGTTTGTATAACAGAGGGCCCCACTGTCATCCAGATGTTAGGAAGGTATCAGTGTTAGTTGAAAGGTGCGAGTGTGGCAGTTCAAAGTTTGTGCAAAGGCTGGTCTGTGTGAAGTGTAATTTGGGTGATCATGTGGACAGAGGTAGCCGGTGAGGGAAGCAGTGTTTGAATTAAACCACTTTTGCCCTTCTACTGTTTCAGAAAGGCTACTCTCAGATGTACATAGCCAGCACATTACAGGTTACTTAAAATATGATTCGGTATCTGTGGGAATGTTTCCAGGAGACACTTGACATGTTACCAGGTGCCCTGACACGGGCTGCCAAAGGAAAACAACCCCAAGCCCCAGGGTTAGGATCATTCAGCGTATTTACAAGCTCTCTGGAAGTACCAGTCCAAAACAGGCTTCAAGAAGCTAATTTGAAATCCTGATGACCTGCTCAAGAACCTGCCTTGGACAGATGACCGTGGCTGGAAACTGAAATTTGCTCGGGCATCCGGTGCTATTCTCAGATGAATCCCATTTCATGTTAAATCATTCAGATGGCAGTCTGCTGCTAGTCTGGAAAAAACATGGGGAGTGATTTCATCAGACAGCTGTACAGTCTACCGTTGCTTGTGAACGTGGATTTGTTATGATTTGGGCAGGCATAGGTATTGACATGAAAATCTGTCTTATCATTCAGTGTAGATCCTTAACTGCTAGACAGTACATTAACAAGATCTTGGTGCCACATGATTACTCACGTGAGGCAACTTTGTAAAAACTTTGTTCATGCATGGTAATGCTAGAGTGCAGAGATTCCTGCAGAAGCACCATGTGCAATGAATGGAGTAGCCATCCAGAAATCCCTACTAAGATCAGATTGGAAGGAGCATAACTGAGCGATAAATCCACCATCCTAAACACTAAAAGCTCTTGAAGACATCCTCTTTGGGAAAGTGGGAACATCAGCCTCAAATTAATTTGTGGTGCCTTGTCAGAAGCGTAAGAAGGTATTTTGGAGCTGTTATCCCTGCGAGGGGAAGTAACACTTCTTTTAAGACACTTGATTACCATGTAGCCATTTTGGTGCATGACCAAGGATCATGGACATGTTTGGCTCACCAGCTGCAGATCTTTTGACTTGACACCCGTAGGCGACCTGCACGTTGTGATGAGGATGAAATGATGATGAAGACAACGCATGCACCCAGCCCCGTGCCAGTGAAATTAATCAATGGTGGTAAAAATTCCCGACCCTACCGGGAATCGAACTCAGGACACTTGTGGTGAAAGGCCAGCACGCTTAGCCATGGAGCTGAACATCAGTGTTGAACTTCAGTATTTTTAAGCTATGTTTTTTTATCATCTGTTTTATCTGTTTGTGTCAATTTTCATAATGTACATTTTTTTGTTTTGGCTGAAGTTGTTCTGAAAAAGGAACAAAACGTACTAATAGAGACAAGATATTTAGATTGATTTCTCAATGACTAACGTCTGTGCGATGATCTTAAATTTTCTGTAGATTACTTAAAATTCATCACTTTATCGCCACCTTACTTTCTGCAATGTAAATCAGGTACATTCAGTGATAAATACGGCTTCCATTAGATTTATACAGTAGAACCTCGTTGAGACGTTTCTGAAGCGGACAAAGAAAAAGAACTTGTTAAGCGGAAAACGTACTACTAATTACACAAATAAAAACTATCCAACTGGGATATGGAAACGCTAGATACAATTTTTTCTGATATTATAGCATTTTCTCAAAAAGAATGGTTTTTTGAGAGTCCACCTTTTCAATACATTATATTTTTTATTGATTTACATAAATATTTGTACATTATGTTGCTTTTTATGTAAATCAATAAAAAACATAAAATATTGAAAAGGTGGACCCTCAAAAAAAAAAAATCTTTTAGGATTAACGGACCCAACATTGAGATTTATAACTTGTAATGATGGCATTTTACGTTGTGTATCCGCAGGTTCAGTGAAAACTCTGTTTCTAAAGATGAGCGGAGATTATTAAAAGGTGTGAAAAACACGAGAGAACAAATATGAAAACATTTGCACGGGGGGCCATTAAAATATCGGTATATTGCAGATCACATTCTTTCTACAACAAATGGTGGTAGAAGACTTTTATTTTTGACTTGTTCTGGACCAGTGGGTTTATTAAACATTATTTTCTGGTCACACTCTTAGACAATGAATTGGAGATTACACTCGACCTCGATGATACGAGACTGTGACTTTGGCCGCCATTTTGAATAGATAAAATTTCTATTCGACCAACTTAAATGATAAGAGTCGAAACTTGAAGGTGCGAGTTTCAACATTCGCACTACCTCTGTGCGCTTCAAGATGTGGATTCCGGTTCACTTTCTTGTCTTCTTAGTAAGGAATTTCACAACTCTTTCCAAATCCATAACTAGGCTATCACAAGACAAATATGCACCCTACTAGTCAACTTCACGCGATTATGTTCCTAATCCAGATGCAGACTATCACGCGACAAATATTCTCTACCCTTCACTGTACCACTCAGTCCAAAATAAATTTCTAATTTCTGAATGGAATGCGAAGTACAAGCACAAACTGGCCGACTGTGTGTTATTCAGCAATCTCGCTGTTAACCGGCAAGCAAAACTGAACATTCCTGAGGCTAACGGCCTGCTCTCCAAAGTTGCAACTACCGAGCTCGATAGCTTCAGTGCGCCCAGTATCCAGTAATCGGGAGATAGTGGGTTCGAACCCCACTGTCGGCAGCCCTGAAGATGGTTTTCCGTGATTTCCCATTTTCACACCAGGCAAATTCTGGGGGCTGTACCTTAAGGCCACAGCCACTTCCTTCCCATTCCTAGGCCTTTCCTATCCCATCGTCGCCATAAAACATATCTGTGTCGGTGCAACGTAAAACAAATAGCAATTTTAAAAAAAGTTGCAACTTATCCTGTGAAGTTCAGGAATTCAAGGTCTTTCCCCGTTATCACGGGGGCTCTTTGTTATCCGAGTTGGAAATCCCATACGTTTCACAAGGGATGACAAATAACATTTCCAGGGCTACGAAAAGTGATTGTACTAAGCGGTAATAGCGAAAATTCGTGACACCATAAGTGGGGTATTTTTTTATATAGATTTAATATGATGAGAATCGGGACTTTGAATTCATAACATACTAAGCGGTAAAGCACACTAACGAGGTTTCACTGTACTTTCTTTCTGGATATCCTAGAAAGGGTAGAGCCATAACTAAAACTTGTCTTTGTGGCAAACTCAGAGATAATGAATTCAAAATCGATGCCAGTCAGCAATAATTTCGCTTTTGTCCCTGCATGACTTCCTGACAGGAGGGCAAATAACTTTTTCACAATGTTGTCTCGTCGTCCAGGATTAACTGCGTTGTGTATGTAGTTACGAATTTTCGGAAGTGCTTCTTGTTCACTTCTTTAAATGGAATATAGGCAGATACAAACATTTCACACAGGTCATTTGGGAAATCGGAAAGTTTGATAGGTGAAGACTGCTGTATCAAACAAAAGGGCTTGCCTGCTTTGTTGAGGAGACTTTCGATTCATGCCTCTTTTATGCTTAACCGTAGCACAATATTATTTCACAGTAAATCATTTTGATGCCGCTACCTTAACTGCACACACACAGCATAAAAGATTTGTTCCATTAGCACTGAAGATCTCTTCTCCAAACTCGCACATCATTTCTTAAGTTTACAACTTCACTGTACTTCACTTTCAGCATGATGGGATTCACTGCAGTATTACAAGTGTGAGTAATGTCAAAATATGTTGGTGATAAAAGAGGAAAGGAGATATTACTACACTCGTCAAGAATGAACCGGGCGAGATTTAACATCGAATTTCCTGGTTTGCTAATTGTTTCTGGAGTGAAGTCCTACTCAATGAGACATGCGTACAGAAGCTTATTCTCAGAATCAGGTCCTCTATACCTGCTACGAGTCCATTCTGCAAAAAAGAAAGGTATATCTTCTAGAGTATTTGGAAATCTTGTGTTTGAAGCTAGACTCAGATAACATATACAGTGTGTTTCTCTCATTGATTGGCCAGCAGGCACGCCCAGCTTATCTGCGTCCTGTTAACTCATCACTCCCCGCTCCACGGCATAGCAACAAGGACAGCACTTCGCTTATTTTATCCGTGCATGACATGAGATAACAATTAAAATTAAGGAAATAAGAATTGAGAAAAATTCCTTATTAAGAAAATAAGCTCGTACCTTATGACAGGACATGTTGGAAATGTTCTCCTCCTGCATCCACACATTTCTGGCGTCGTCTGAGGATGGTTTCATTTCAATTTTAACATTTTCGTAGTCTGCCATTCTGAGCTCTTCGAAACCCCAGCTTCTTGTCAAACTCGTCTTAGGGATTTTGTAGGCATGTGGTCTAATCTTCCTACGATTTCATTTACTTCTTCTTTGTTAAGTACACGTTTTTTTTACACTTCACTTCTTAGAGTAAAGAACCAGCTGCTCTAAATTTAAAGAGTTTCTGCATGGTCTCTCTATGTGGAGAGTGTACACCTGGGAATTGCGTTACAATCATCTAACGACTTCTGTAATACCCTTTCCTCTACCGTGTACACGTGAAGCTATTATGAGAATTATACCCCAGAAGTAACACTTCACAGCTCGAACATTTGCAGCGACAGATCAACACTTAACACACTTTCTAAGCAAGGACCTGAACTGTGAAGTTCAAGCAGTTACAGTACCGGTCAAAAGTTTAGTACCACGTAAAGAAATCGTGAAATGTCATCTAGATCCTAAAATTGTGCCACTAGACCTCTGTAATTTTCTTTCTGAGCTCTCACATCTAATAGGATATACTGTATATACTGTAATCGGTTGCAAGTATCACCACCAAGATTCTTTTTTGTACATTTAGCAATAGGTGGGGGCCATTTTAGTATAAATATAAAATATGCAGCACTGGTTTTTTTGTCGTGTTTTGTTTTTGTCGAACTAGGACCAAAATGGTTGATTTTTCTTTGCGTTTGTCATGTATAGCCCAAGGTCTCAGGACAAGCTATCGGCGTCAAACTTACCTGCCGTGGTAGTTTCATTTGCACTCTGTGGATGGCATCCAAGAACACATTCCTGATCCCGATAGATCACACTGAAGACCTATGACAAGAACAAGGAAAAATTGACCATTTTAGCACTAGTTTGGAAAAGAAAAAATAAACGCACAAAAACCGGTGCTGCACTTACAAATTTTTATTTTTATATTTATACTAAGACATCCACCTATTGCTAAGTCTATAAAAGAATCTTGGTGGTGATGCTTGAAACCAATTAGAGTATATGGTACATAATATTTCCAAAAATGTTGACTTTCTGATGTGACCTTCCAAGAGTTATACATTTTTAACTTACGCGATACTTGGCGTAAATCACTGAAATCAGGAGACGTGTATCATATTAGATGAGAGAGACCAGGAGGAAAAATGGAGGTCTAGTAGGACAATTTTAGGTTCTAGGTGGAACTTCATGAGTTTTTAATGTGGTCCTAAACTTTTGACCGGTACTGTAAGCTGGGTGTGCCTGCTGGCCAACCACTGAACTTCGCTGTGCCTTGTTGAAAACCATGTCTCTCTTTAAAGAAAAAAGCTCAAAATATAATTGAATCTTTCATTTAAGGGCACATGTTCACAAACGCAACTTTTCAGGAGGAGCAAAAAGCTGATTTAAAAGCCAGTCTTGCTAGTTACGTTAAATGTATGCATTTTGTCAGTTAGTGTTAACGGTTGTAGATAGGTTACGTTATAAAATATGGAATAAAGATGAAGGACTTTATGGTAATTGGCAGATTAAAAAAATGGATGTATGTCCTCTCTAAAATGATGGCTGAATGAAAATCAGTTTTTGAGCAAAAACATTTTGTTTATTCAGATAATTTAGACACACTGTACCGTTGTTCTACAAAAATAAACATTTGAATTATGACAGTTGATCACAATCATCGTCAGTCACAAGAACAGTTGGCCATGCAAGTATTTTGTGGAAAAAGTCTTTGTACTCCGCCGGAATGTACACTTCTAGACCCTTCATCTTATTCCTGTCAATAGGGATTGGTTAGTCGTAGGCTAGTTCGTTAGGAAGCTGAATGTTGCTGTCTAGATGCAAACGGAAGGTGTGTTCAATAAGGCCATTGATGAACTGTTTTGTCCATACGGTTCCCGGATCATTGGCAGAGTAAAGAAAGTGCATGAATGATGCTGGCTGGAAACGAATTTTCAAGTTGGTAGGCACTCCTCTTCCTCGATTCATCTGACAACCCTCCCCTCTTATAAAATTTCGGCCACCATGCAGTAAAGTTAAGAATATCACTCGTCTCTACTAGAATGATGGTGAACTTGTCATGACGTTTAGTTGCCCGTAAGATGATTTCACAATATTGTTTCACATCATAAATTCGATCAATTTTTTAACAGCTCGTTTAATGATAGCAAAATCCCTATCACAGGCATTGCACGAGTGCCCTCGCATAGGGAAGTAATGGTGAATGGTTTCAAATCGCTTCATGTCAACAAGTGTTGCACATAATCGGATCACTTTATGATTTTTGTTCTGCCCTACAGCGCCATCAGAGAACAGTCGACGTTATTTTACTCTCTTTGGTACACGTTTTGATATAGTCTAACAAAAACTATGCAATTCATTGGCACCTTTACGAGCTTTACCTTCATGGTAAACATACAGCACTGACGAATTTGTTTGCATATTGTGAATGCCAAACGTGTTCATCCAAAGCTGTCGCATGTAGAATATGCCGTGCACTGCTATATTTGGCAGGGAAAGGTTTTGACAATAATCAAAACACAGTCCTAGTATTTCCAGATTACTCTTGCATTCTAATGCAGTTTTCTTCAGGCAGAACAGGCAGATGTTCCTTCCGGTAAGCAACAAAGTTATTCAAGAAAGGGCACTTATCCAGGGACATGTGCCCTTTCTTAAATGACTTCCAAACAACACCCAAATGAACCTTAAATATATCAGCATGTTACTGGCTGAATAAGTGACCTTTCTTTTGTGACAAGGTGCGCTCGGATGAAAGGAATGTTAAACGACAATTTGGACATGTGCCCTTTCTTAAATGACTGATTCAATTTCATATCACTAAAATGAGCAACATATTATGACCCAAAAATATGCATTTATATGCAACTTCAAATTTCTTTAAACTGTGTTAGGGACCCATCACTTGCATGTATTTTTGAGATTTCAAGTAAAATGCCCTCAGGAAAGAAGTATGACATCTAAACCTTAGTCGTTACTTATGATTTGGCCCCATTATGAGAATAGAATCAATAAGTGTGCCCAAACTTTTGAAAGTGGCTGAGGTAGAGGTACAGTAGACTCTCGATAGTTTGAAACTTTCACAACTAAATATTTATTTATTTTCCACCTAGTCGATACAATGATTTAATGGTTAAAAGTGGTACATGTTTCGTATATTATCAACATCTTCAGCCACATAGCACTGTTTAGATGAAAAATACATAAATTGACAAAGTAATGCTTTTGAGGAAGTGCCCTTAAAATTAACATAAGATTGACAATATTAAAACAGAGAAAAAGTTCAATTTACCGAGAGTTCAAAATAATAGGAGTTCAAATAACCAAGAGGGAGGGAAAAATTCAAATAAACAAGAGTTTCACTTAAACTTAATCATTTCTTTCACAACATTTGTACAATTATGAAATGTTCATACAGAATTGTTCATTTGAATGGTCATACAGAAATTTTCATTTTGAAAAGTCCGTAAATTTCTTTTGAGTGAGCGACTTCCATCTATCATTGTCCAATGAATTTTCGATAGTGGTGAGAGCTGAGAAGAAATAGTCACTTGTGTCCGTTCTGAGGGCGTACGAGCGTAGGGTAGTAAGAGATGTCCTTGCCTCGCTCAATGTGACTGGATTTGGTGTTTGTTCTTCGTTTTCATCCTCATCCAGAGAAGCTAAATCTAACAGTTCCGTGTCGGTTAGGGTACCGTGGACACCGATGTCATCGTCAACTTGAACGTAATCCTCAAACGTTAACTCTCCACAGTTAGGTAGAAGTTCCCATCCTGAGTCAAAATTCGTAAATTTTGGCAGCTCTGATGGCTGTTCCACGTTTTCGGCTTGCTTAAACCCGCACTTTTTGAAGCAGTTATAAATGGTGGTAGGGTTGACATTTTTCCAGACCTTATCAATCGTGATTATAGCGGTCAAAACTGTTATGTTCGCCTTCTCGCCTTTTTCGATGCTATCCAGCACAAAAGAAACAATATCTCTGCAGTACAGAGTTTTTAAATTTTGAATAATGCCTTGGTCTAATGGTTTCAATCTGGATGTTGTGTTGGGTGGAGAAAAGTTCAATTTTATGCGGTCTTATGGTGGTGGGTTATTATGCACGGTGCAGTGATCCAAAAACAGTAAGATTTTGCGTTTTTCCTTTTTCATGTCACTGTTAACAGAGGCCAGCCATTCATTAAACAACTGTCGTCATCCATGCATTTCTGTTTGACCGATAAGATGTGGGCAGTGATTTTATTCCTTTGAAGCAGCGTGGTTTCGCAGATTTCCCTATAATGAGTGGTTTCAACTTTGGAGATCCGTCCATGTTACATGGTAGAAGGACAGTTATTCTTTCCTTGCTCAGTTTCCCTCCATGACACTTCTCGTCTTTGAACGTCAGGGTGCGATCAGGAAGACATTTATAAAAAAGCCTGGTTTCGTCTGTATTGAATATGTTCCTTGGATCATAGCCATTCAGAAGTTCATTTAGTTAGTCAATCCATTTGAAACAAATGGAATTATCCACGCTGGCGCTCTCTCCGCATATCTTTTTAAATGTGATGGCGTGTCGGTTTTTGAAATTTGAAAGCCACCCCTCACTTGCTGCAAATCCTTTAATCCCGAGAGACTGCGCAAAACACTTGGCTTTTTCCTTCAAGATGAAACCGCCCATGGGAACGTTTTGTCCTCTACACTGACGAATC
Organism: Anabrus simplex; assembly: GCF_040414725.1. Lineage (NCBI taxonomy): Eukaryota > Metazoa > Arthropoda > Insecta > Orthoptera > Tettigoniidae > Anabrus > Anabrus simplex. The sequence continues at coordinate 113,834,226 of NC_090274.1, forward strand.
CACTTAAGCAAGCACTCTTCAAGGCGGGAAAATTCATCCTGACTTGACCTTTTTCTACTCGCACTTAAGGCACTTTCAGTGATGCGATCTTTTTTTTCAAAATCATTGATAATGTCTATGGTAAAATGCCGAACTGTTTGGAGACATGTTTTTTTTTTAATTGTCCATCCTCCACAGCTTGAATCTCACGCCTTTTTTTTTTTTTCCACTTATGGAAAGACACTTGTTCTTTCTTGCACTAATTTTGATACTTAAAAATTGCACAAATAAAATGTTAACATACTGTAACACACTTTTAACGTTTGTTATAGAGAGTAGGGAAGCCCGACTTCAAATTATAGAATGTCGGCAATCAAGATACCATTCCTACAACTTCAAGTTACCGAGGGGAGCAAATGACACTGATCTTTTCAATTTATCAAGTCTTTTTCTAGGGACTAGGGAAAAACTCCAAATTATCGAGAGATTCAAATTAACGAGTGTCAAATTTTATCGAGAGTCGACTCTATCTGAATGACGACCTGACCAGGGGCAGTTCAGAATGGGAGACGAGACTGGAAGGGATGGGGCGACAAGGTAGAATTTATGGAGGAAGCTTGTTAGTTCTAACACCCAGCCTGATGGAGTGGAGAATGAATGTCGTGTGTCCTCTCTTCCTCCTCCATACCATTCTCCCTGAGTTGACTGTGGCTTGTAAAGCATAAAGAATTTATAATTTTTCCTCTTTTGATGGCTTTATCCTTTAGTTGACGCTTTGAGTGGTCATAGCTCTTTCTTATGCTGGTAATTTCAGTGATTTCGCCTCCCCCTCCCCCCCCCCCCCCCCCCGAAATAATTACTACCATCACATGTATCCTCACATCTCGTTTCTGTTGCCTAGGTGACTTTCCTGGAAGATGACAAGACGGTGGAAATGCCAGCGGGTGGTAGCAGTGGGAGGCAGCTTGTTCCGGGCCTGATACTGATGGCCGACGGTGCCACCCCGAATGGATACGCGCAGAACACACCTAACAAAGGCAGTGGTGTCAACCTTCAGACCACTGCTACCATAGCCAAGGAGCTGCTCAAGGGAGGCAGCTCTCCGACAGCGGAAGCCCTGGCCAAGTCGAACCACAAAAACTCGTCGCCTGTGAGTGGTTTGAAAGCAGCACAGATTACATCTCACAGCCAGGTGGTGAGGCCCAAGGATCAGCTCATGTACCTTGCTCAGCTCCTCGGCTTTCAGGTGCAATTCTCGGATTTCCCCAAGGTAAGCTGAGAAATAACTTTGTGTCCGTTGTTAGAATACTGTTCATTTGGACCCTGTCTTAATTTTTCATTATTGTAAAGTAACTTAGTACAGTGGAACCTCGATTCTCCGTTTTTGGAGGGTCCACGAAAAAAACATACAACACGGGGAAACGGAAAATCCAGGAACGAATGAACCATCAACAATTTGGCTAAACATCACAAAAATGGAATATGTTTACTTATAATCTTACAAACGCCCCTAAACCAAACCAAACTAGAGCCCGAATAGGCCTGCAGATTACGAGGTGATGCGTGGTCAGGGTGATGAATCATCTCGGCCGTTATTCTTGGCTCTCTAGACCCGGGTTGTCATATCACCATTAAATAGCTCCTCAATTAAAGGTAATCGTAGAATGGCTGAACCTGGAACCAGCCCTCATATCCAGGTAAAAATGCTTGACCTAGCCAGTAATCGAACCCGGGCCCTCCGGTTGAGAGGCAGGCAAGTTAGACCGCCGAGCTGGCTTCAAACGTTAATTACCAGTATCGTGCGCGACGTAAAAATCTCGAAACGTTACTTTGTTTTACCGGGGATACTGTGTCAGTTTCCTCTAAAAACTTCGTCAAATTCCTTTGAAAACTTCTTTCAGTTCAGCAACTTTGATCAGCCAAACTCTTCGAAAAATCTAATACCCGTTACGCGAAGCCAAACAATCGACCAAGTAGTTCTTCATTCTCTAATCTAATAAAATAAAGCACATTAGATGCAAAAGCATCCAACATGATGGCAAAATCCCTATGATTTTTTAAATCTTCCATTGCAATTTGGTCACCGGCATACTGTTCCTAGACAGTTTATGGAAATCTTGTACCGCGTAAATTAGGCCTACATCGACTTATAAAGGTTACGTTGAACTCGAATGTGGTTTCGAAAGTATCAATCAAGTTTTCGAATGCATTATATTTAGCTCTGCCAGTCGCTAATCACAATTAAATTGGAAAGAGAAAAAATATCATTAACACTTCCGAAATTACGATTATTCGCAACCTTGAGCTCAGCTGGAAAGCGCGCTCGCTGTACAAGTCGGTACGACTGCAAAATTATACAAAGTTTTTAAATGTAACGTGCGCAAATAAAACGACTACGGTTTTTATAACATTTTAACACAAAAACATGAAATTCTCAGTCTTATAATACATTATTAATATTAGGACGAAAACAGTAATAGGCAATCCCAAAACCTCCCATGGCTTTACTGGTCTCGATAACATAATTGTAAGGCATAGATATCAAGGATATCAAGGTTACTTGTAACATAATCGTATACGATAATATTAAATACTAAATTTGTGTTATTTAAGAAGGAGCAGTTTCGATTCCTGCCTGAAAGTCCAGTGACTATACAGTGCCCTAAGGGAAATGCCAAAAACCTGTTGGCGATACACTCGAAAAAAGTAAATAAATGAATAAATAAACATCTAACCCTATACGTTTTGCAAGTACGAACATTTGATGAAATTTGTTCAGTCTTCAGAGCTGTCGAAATGCGCTCTGTCTCCTTCCAATTGTTGTGGGCACTCTCTGCTTTATGATTTCCGAGGATTCTCTAAACAATACTACCTGAATGCGATGCTAAGATGATCCTTTATGCAAGTTCACCGCCGATCGCTTTTCCAGTACAGTGCTTCCTCAAATTACCGCAATGACGGGACGTCAGCACCAGGATCCATCAGTATGCCGTAGCTGTCCTTTCGTAAGATACAGTTTCTTGAAAAACGCGTGTTCGAGGATTTAGCGTTGATGGGACTGAAATTTCTGAACGACTGACCCGGGAAATCTTTTGAGGAACGGATAATGCGGGGTTTTTACAACGTGATTTAATTAGGATGTCGTAATCTATAATTAGGATGCTCGCAGGACCACGTAATTTGAACGAATAATACGGGAAAACGTTTCCGGGAACGTATAATTGAGGTTCTACTGTAGACAAAAGGGCCATTACACATATGGAGGAGGGAGATTCCCACACTGACCTGACATTACGTTCATCCTATTATGTGTGTCACTCTCTCTCTCTAATATGAGACTTAATTCTGAAGTAGTTCATAGTTCTGTATTTTCAAAATTGTGTATTCCTTAAGGAGTGCTTCAGGTTCATCACTGCTCAACTGACAGGAATATATGTACCATATTTACTCGCATATGAGACACGTTTTTTAATCCTCTTGTTAATGCTGAGAAATCAAGGAGGGGTCTTATGCCCGCATAGCGCAAAAATTAACTCAAGTAGCGAATATTAAAACTTAAATATTGTATTTAAGGAGTCCGCCTATTCTATACATATATACCGTATTTACTCGCCTATTAGACCTTTCTTTTTTACAGCAAAAAAAAAAGTAGGTGTCCAATATGCGATAACCTCAAATTTTGTGTAGTGAACACATGGCTTTTAGGCTATAAATTACACATGTAAACATTGTACACTCTTCTTTAACAAACATTTGAATGAATTTGTTATACTGGGTATTTTTGTTGGAAGGCAGTATTCCTAAATGTAAAAAAAAGACAATAAATGGTAGACACGACTTTTAGGCCTACATATAAAGTAAATATAGTCTGTTTCGTATATTATGTCATTCATTTCATCTTATTAATTTCTCTGATAAGGTTGATGTCAGGAAGGGCATAAATCGTAAAAACTTGCTACGAAGATTTGTCTCGCTTCATACTTGACCCCGTAGAGAAAAGGGATAAGGGTATCGTATTACCATATTATGCAATATTGAAAAAAAAGAACTTAATGGCCAGTCAATTGTCTTTGTCAGTTGAGCAGTAGGCCTACCAAACAGTAAATCTAATCTCTGCTTTCATTTGAATTATCATCTTGTGCCACCAACTTCCCTACTACCAGCATATCGTCATTCCAAATGTCATCTTCACTGCCATCTCGTCAACCATGCATTGAGATCATTCGATGTCCCGTCTTGTTGAAACTTTTTTTTAAAGTTTTGTTCCAGACTGTAGAATCCAAACAGTGAGAATCTATGATAATCTGTTAGTTTCATGTCCGTATTGATTATAATATTCACAAGTATGAAGTTTTGAAGCTTCCACCTAATCAATACTTTATCTATTATTATGCCTATTGCTCACGGTAAAATGTTTCGTAAAATTTGTTGTACAATTAATTTTATAAAAATTTCGTGAAAACAAGTTGTGTTGCTCACGGTAAAATTATTATTTTATAAAATCCGTGGAAGCATCAGGATGGCCATCTATGAATCGCTTCTGAACTAAGATGTGTATGTGCTGTCATCTATCGGTAAACTTTTAAACCAAGAACAACTTAGTGTGTTTGAGAGTACGGCTCCAACAAAGCAAAACTTGCTGCTTTAGCTGCAAATTTATGTTGTACAGTGGTAAAAAGGAAGAAAAGAAATGCCAGGAAATGCTGGAATCGGAATTGGATCACATGAAGAGAAAAAGGTAGAGAATTGCTGTCCTTGGTCGAAAATTAGATGAGGTTAAGACCAGCATTCATATAGGAATTCGGCGATTGTGTTTTCTGCCCCTTTTCTTGCATTTCTGTTATGGTAAAGTGGCGTTTTAACCTAGCGTAATTATGGATATTTCTGGTATTCGTCCAGTAAAACACTAACAGCTCCCTTTTAGTTCAGTTATTATGAGTTTCGACTTGACGTTTGAGCGCTGCCTTTTGGCAGAGGGTAAGTGAATTAATCAACAGCCAATCATAGGCAGCCGATCGCTCCTATAGAGCGTGTTAGACTCCAATTCCGGTTAGCAGTGTTGTCGTTCTGTTGTTTACTGTAACCACATGCTATCAGCTGTGTGTTCGTGTTGTATTGTGCTCAGTTCTTTTCGCTGTCTTTGTGTCTCCTGATGCTAGGTTGTTGTTCGTTTATATTTCGTGTGTAGAGTTTATCAATGTACTGTTTAGTATTTTTAATAGTATAGCACGTTATATTGTAGTGAATAGTGTGTAACAGGTGATCTATGTTATATAGTAGCTTAGTTTAATATTTCGTTCAGTAGTTATATAGTAGGTTAATTTTAAGCCTATGTGTGAATTTGATATTCTGTCATGTCGACGCCTACGTCTAAGGATGAAGCTCCCAAGAGAAGAAAGCCCTTCGGACGCGGTACTCCACTACGTAGTCAGGCCCGGGAAATTGTTTGTAAAGTTAGGGAGTCATTCTTGACAAATCACCAATAATGGCGGCTAGAAAGAATGACTTTATTAAGTGGTTGAAGGAGCACAATATTTCAGTTCGCGGTAACATGGGGAAGGGGGATCTTATGCATCTCTTGAAACAAAACAAGCCCCAGTGCCCAGTTTATGTGGTAGATAGCCAGAAGGAACGGGCAGAAAGTAGTTCACCTTCCAAAATACCATTGCCATTTTAACGCCATGGAACTGATTTGGGCCCAAGTGAAGGATTATGTAGTTGACAATAACAGACTCTTCACAGTTTCGGAAGTTGAGACTTATTTTCGAAGCCGTAGGCCGTATAAGTGCGGAGGACTGGAGCAACGTTGTGAGACCCACGAATTCTGAGATGATTAAAGCTTGGGAGAAAGAAAGTCTCACAGACGATTATGTTCAAGACTTTATTATCTCTTTAGGATCAAGCGAGAGTGAAACCTCAACAGACGATGACAATGCCGATAGTGACTTAGAAGGCCCCAGGGGCTCTGAACTTTGGAGCGTGGGTTGGCGACCACGGGCCCCCTAGCAGAGTCTTGGCATCGCTTCCACTTACTTGTGCCAGGCTCCTCACTTTCATCTATCCTATCCGACCTCTCTTGGTCAACTCTTGTTCTTTTGTGACCCCGACGCTATTAGGTTTGCGAGGGCTAGGGAGTCTTTCATTTTCACGCCCTTCGTGGCCATTGTCTTCCTTTGATATTTCATTTTTCGAAGTGTCGGATCCCTTCTATTTTTCCCTCTGATTAGTATTGTATAGAGGATGGTTGCCTAGTTTTACTTCCTCTTAAAACGATAATCACCACCACCAGTGACTCAGAAATGAGTGGTATATTCGCTTTGTAGGATTATTTCGTTCGTTACGGGAAAATGAATCTAACAGCAACGCGAGATCTTCTACATGGTGAGTAGAAATTTAATTTAATTTTCTCACGTATCTTTGTGAACATTGACATATTTTTTTCTTGTAGCTTTATCCTAAATGTGTTGTGTATTATTGATCTTATGTGAATCGTGTATGTTGCTACAAAGAATAACTGATTATGGACTTAAATTCCAGTATTTACATTTCTGTTCGTCTTGTGTATCGTAAATCAGCTGTTTGTATTCGTAGCAAATTGGCACCACTGGCTGACTTCCGGCTAACTGTCAAGTCAAAACTCATAAAAACGGAACTATAGTCCACCCGGATCCTGCCATTTTAGAAAGAAGTGTTAGTTTACAATTGTGCTTCACAAACTTCTCACGATGTAGCGCCAGCATCATAGTGATGTCAGCTTCGCTGATTGGTTCGTTTCGTAAAATTAATTTTACAGAATAGAACATGTCCTATTTTATGTTTTATCAAAGGTTTTATAAAACTTGAATTTGACCGTGAGCAACAGAAATTTTATAAAATTAAATTACTGTACAATAAATTTGACAGAAAATTTTACCGTGAGCAACAGGCATTATTGTACAGGACCAGTTTCGACCACTTTGAAGGTCATCCTCAGCTGGCTAACATAACATATAATTAAAACATCACTCAATACAATTAAGAATGTCACATAGTATAAATAGCATTATCAATTTACAGTATTCTTCGTCCTGACTTAATCGTCAAGTTAAGTGATATGATAATTAAGACTTGAATTCTATACATGGATGATATATGTTTAAAATACAATGTTCTTGGATTTAAAATGTTCACTGTTCCACACTAAAACTTATAGCAGAGTCGATAAAGCGTTTTTGAGGCACAGATAAGTTCATACGATGTTTTGTATTTTGTACTTATGTTACTATGTTACATCATATCGTCAGCTGTGTTTGTCTACTGATGACGTAACTATGATTTTAAAGGATGATTGCTGGATCCACTGATAAGTTGCTTAAAATTATGTTAACACTTATGTTAAACTGTTATTAAGTTCATTGTCTGTATTTGATGACATAAAACTTCGTCGATCTACATTTGAATGAGACTTAATCTATCGGGCACACTGTTGTTAAGCTTAGAGCTGTTGCATGGCATACTTGCAGTCCATATTGAGGATTGTAATTGTGCTAGGAACGTTGTATAAAAATGCTCATGCCTATTGCTCACGGTAAAACGTTTCGTAAAATTTGTTGTACGATTAATTTTATAAAAATTTGGTGAAAACAAGTTGTGTTGCTCACGGTAAAATTATTTTATAAAATCCGTGGAAGCATCAGTATGGCCATCTATGAACTCACTTCTGAACTAATATGTGTATGTGCTGCCATCTATCGATAAACTTTTAAACCAAAAATCAGCTGTTCAACTTACAGTTTGAGAGTATGGCTCCAACAAAGAAAGCGAAACTTGCTTCTTTAGCTGCAATTATGTGTTGTACAGTGATAACAAGGAAGAAAAGAAATGCCAGAAAATATTGGACTCGGGATTGGATCAAAAGAAGAGAAGAAGGTAGAGGATTGCTGTCCTTGGTCGAAAATTAGTTGAGGTTAGAAGACCAGCATTATATAGGAATTCGGCGATTGTTTTTTCTGCCTCTCTTCTTGCATTTCTGTTGTGGTAAAGTGGCATTTTAACTTCGTACAAACAAGGATATTTCTGGTATTCGTCTAGTAAAACACTAACAGCTTCCTTAGTCCACCCGGATCCTGTCATTTTAGAACAAGCGTTCATTTATAATTGAGCTTCACAATCTTCTCACGACGTAGCGCCAGCATCGTTATGTCAGCTTTGCTGATTGGTTCGTTTCGTAAAATTAATTTTACGGAATAGAACCTGTCTTATTTTATGAAAAGTTTTGTCAAAGGTTTTATAAAACTTGAATTTGACCGTGAACAACAAATTTTATAAAATTTAATTATTGTACAATAAATTTGACAGAAAATTTTGCTGTGAGCAACAGGCATTAGTAGAATTTATGTAAAGTTAAAAGTGGATCGTTAATCTTGCGGTGTGCTTCCTTCAGGCTTTATCTATTTTCGTTAAAATATCGTGACGTGTTGTTTGATTTTGTGACATATCGTATGTTATATGATTAGTGTGAAATTTCCTTCTTCACTTTTTTGTTGTTGGACATGCTTAATATTGCCACAGCTATAAGTTTTAGTGTGGAACAGTGAACATTTTAAATCCAAGAACATTTTATTTTAAACATATAGAACCGATTGCAGAAACGGTATTTAGACGATGTCTACGGTTAAACAATGCCTGAGTATGGCTGCCGCATTGCAGAGACATTATTTATCACTTAGACACTGTTTAAAACCGATGTTCAACCGGTCATGTTTAAACGCTGCCGAGAGCACTGTTTAACCTCAAGTGAGAGGAGTGAATCACAATCAGAGGTTATGTACTATGAAATATGTAATTTGTATCAGGTTGAGACGATTCTGGGAAGAAAGGTTAGTCCGACGGCCTCTCTGTGGGTCGCCTGCTGATAAATCACAGCAATTCATTTGACATGTACGGGGAGATAGTAAAATAAGGTTTCGCTTTTCAAGAGACTTGTTTCTTGAGACTGACAATAACAGTCCGGTAACTGTCAACTTGAATACAATTCTTGGCAACCGATATATTTGATTATGTACATGGGGTATTTTCCATGGAATTATAGGTCACTTCGACTACATACATATCAGAATTACGTGTTTCGGCGACTGTCAAATAGGAAAGGGCAAGTGGTGGTGATTATCATTTAACACTACTGTAGAACCGCCGGAACATATTGTATACCTAGAACCGCCGATGCGGTCATTTTGACCACTGTATTGGAATTATTTTTATTCTCACTATGTATAGTAACTCATTAACATCCTTTCAGATATGTATTAATATAAAACATTAACAGTGGGATCTAACACGGAAAAGAAATTATTTAATTATATTGCAAATGCAATATTTTCCTCAGTTATTACAAACACAAAAACATTTCTGTAAAACACACTTATCTAATAAACATTGATTTTACTTCAAATTCTTTTAGTCTAAATGGTAAAATAGTTATTACTCATTATCAGAAAAGAAAATTACTGTAACATTTTATTTAGTGCAATTTATGACCTGAAACATGTTTTTGAAACACTGTCTTGCTTTTCCTTCAGTGTATTTGCACACGCTGATGAAATTCTGCTTCTTTAGAAGCAGGAAATACATACCACGACCTTTCTGCAGGTAAAGCTTGTCTTATTCTTGCATTTCTTCATTTGGCATTGCCTCGTCTGTACATTTCCTTCCACAGGCTACCTTAATTCGGGTTCTGTATCCAGACTTAGGTTTCGATCCCATGTACCCCATACGAAGCTCCTCTGCTAGCTTCAGGATGTAATTTTGGCCACTGATCTTCTTCCCTGGCAATTTTTTGAAAACGATCCAAGAATTGATAGTTGCCAAGACAAGAATATTATGAAATACATGAACAGGCCATCTTCGTGTAGCGGATCGAACAGTATAACAGTATATTTTCTTCCCGTTTGATCCACCACGTCCATACCATATTTTATTTTGTTGTAGAAGTCCATTGTTTTGGGAATCTTTTTGGGATTAGCTTTAAGTTCAACTTCTGAGTCGGCTGTGAGCTTGCATCCGGGAGATAGTAGATTCGAATCCCACTATCGGCAGCCCTGAAGATGGTTTTCCGTGGTTTCCCATTTTCACACCAGGCAAATGCTGGGGCTGTACCTTAATTAAGGCCACGGCTGCTTCCCTCCAACTCCTAGGCCTTTCCCATCCCATCGTCGCCATAAGACCTATCTGTGTCGGTGCAACGTAAAGCCCCTAGCAAAAAAACAAAAAAAAACAAAAAACTTCTGAGTGCAAAGTACTGTATAGAAGGACGTTCTTGTGTCATTTACCTTAATAAAATCTAAATGTGTCATTGAAATGTTTCAGGAGAGTTGGTGAACCTGGGTGAAAAATTCACGCCAGAGTTCTTGTTACTCGTAATTTTTCATACCGTATTGGCATCGTTGTTCAAACGTCGTCCTTTGTACACTTGTTTCATGTGCTGTTTTCATATTTACGTTTTGCACATCTGATCAGGAAGTTACGGGGAATGCGCTAACTATACGCTGCCTGGCTGCTGGCGCAGCTCGACGCAGCCCGGTTGGTTCACGTCCGCTGCTTAGCTCCTCCCTACCTCTCCACCACACCCCGATACTCCCGCGGCACTTCTAATTTTACGACTATTTATTTGTTCAATTTTGGCGTTTAAACTTGCACTGGGCACATGCAGTTTTCACCTTGGCATTCTACTGCCTCCCACGAATATTCCTACCAAATTTCAACCGAATCAGAGTGTAACACATGTATGTGTTCCCTCGTTAGATATGTCAAATGGTGCTCATAATACAGTAGATCCCCTATTTAACATTTTTATAGGGACCTGATTTTTTTAACTTTAAATGGAGTTTACCTTATATCAAGTTTTCAGTAGAAAGCTACCTTTTCCGGAGATCTTTGCCTCTATTAACATAAATTGTACAATCATACATTAGTTGCAGATGCAGCAATAAAACAAGGAGATATCTACCCTACACATTGTACTGTAGTTACGATTTGCACTTCATTTTAACCGATTTTTGTCGGTGAATGCAAAACCGCTTCAGTTTAAGGTTGTTCTTATAACGTTATTCAGTGGAACCTCGGTTCTCAATTTTTCGAAGGACCCTGAAAATAAAACGTACAACACGGGAATACGGAAAATACGGGAATGAATGAAAACCATCAACAATTTGGCTAAACATTACAAAAATGAAATATGTATAATTATAATCTTACAAAAACCTCCTAAACCAAACCAAACCAAACTACAGCCCCAAAGGGACTTTGTCTGCCAAGCAACTTCTGCTCAGCCCGAAGGCCTGCAGATTACGAGGTGACGCGTGGTCAGTGTGACGAATCCTCTCGGCTGATATTCCTGGCTCTCTAGATCAGGGCCGCCTTCTCACCATTAGATAGCTCCTCAATTAAAGGTAATCACGTTGTCGGAGTAGACCTGGAACCAGCCCTTATATCCATGTAAAATTGCTTGACCTGGTCGGAATCGAACCAGGGCCCTCTGGATGAGAGACAGGCATGTTAGACAGCGAAACCGCATTAATTACCAGTACAAGAGTTTAAAATCTCGATACTTTATATTCAATCGTCAGTTTCCCGTGAAAACTTCTTTCAGTTCAGCAACTTTGATTTACCAAACTCTTCAAACAATCTAACAACGCCAAGCCAACGACAATCGATTAATTCCCTCGTTTAATAAAATAAAGCAGATTAAGTTCAAAACCGCCCAACATGATGGCGAAATCCCTTCTTTTCTTAATCTTTCATTGTAATTTGGTCTCCGGTGTTCGTAGTCAGTTTCTGGAAATCTTGTACCGCGTAAATTAGGCCTACATAGACTTTTAAAGGTTATGTTGAATTCGAAAACATGGTTTCGAATGAAAGTATCGATTCTCAAAAGTTCTCAAATGCATTATATTCAATAGGGAACATGCATGATCAGGGGTTTTAATTTAAAATATGCTAATCTGATTCAAAAATGTGATCAGAATGTACAAATTACTCCAAACATGATAAAAATCTAAATTAAATTACGAAAATGTCACGTGACGCAAGTACGCGATCTCATTGGTCTGACATCGTACAGGTTGACTGAATTAGCTGACGAAATAACACATAGTATGCTGTGAGAAGCAGGATACACTTTGTGTATTTCTGCTTTATGTTAGTAGTCTGGTATAGTTAAAATCGAGGTCTATACATTGGATAATAATCTGAGTGGTATATTTTAGACTTAAAATGAATCCTGCGCAGACAGTGAGGCAGAAAACATATATATGGTGTACAGTTCTGATGTGCAATAGCACAAGCATACTATCCCAAACAAATTGTTTATAAATGTTCCAAAGACACTGAAACTAGGGAGAAATGGATTTTGACGAGCCGGATAAATGCTGGTGATATATCGAAAAAGTCTACAGTTTGTGTTTTTGAAGATCAATTTAACCTAAGTTGAATTTGTTTGAATTTTCAACCACTTTTCCATATCAGCTGTTCTAGTGGTAAAACTTTAAATTTTAATGTATTATGCTTTAATTAAATGCTTCAATTACATCTGGGAATATGAAAGTAATAAACAATGCATTAATTAATGCTGATTATTAAAGTATTCTCCAAACCTAACCTATATTTTGGGTGATCCATGTCAAGGTAATAAATCAAAGGGGTTATGAACCATATTGACAGCTCTAGTTATACCAATTTACCTTGGCATACGACAGTTATTTACAGTAAAACCTCGTTAATTCGAAGTCGTTGGGACTCAAAAATCGGACTTCGAATTACGTGATTTCGAATTAACCGCCAATTCGCAATTCAGAAGTACCAACCCTTGCCGCGTTACGAAATATTCTAAGCCCGTTACTGCCTGCAGTTAACCTTGATTCACAGTTTATACCTTTCAAATGCCATGAAAAAAGAACTATTTCCAAAATGTATCCAAAAAAGGTGCATTTACAGTATTCAAATAATGCACTTGCATATCTCACTGCAAATATAACCTCACGCAACGAAAGAAAGAAAAAAAGCACGATTCAAAGACGAGGAGAAATCTATGCTGGCTCCCATGTGCAAGTGCTTTATTCATTGGAGTACTATACTGTATGCATTTTAGATGCCTTGTATTTACACAGAAAGTACCCGATGCCCTTAAAATCAAACTTTCCTATGACTATCCTTGTACGATTTCCCGCCATGGCACTTTTTTCGTACTTCAGAAATGTAAACACTTGCCGCGTCACAAAGTATTCTAAGACCCATTAATACATGCAATCACCTCGATTCACAGTTAAAACCTTTCCAATGCCATAGAAAAACTATTTCCGAAATGTATCCAACAAGGTGCATTTACAATGTTCAAAAAATGCACTTGGATAAATCACTGACGAACATAACCTCACGCAACGAAAGAAAAAAAATCACACAATTCAAAGACGAGGATAAATTATGCTGGTTCCCCTGTGTAAATGCATTATTTTTTGGATATCTGTACTGTTTGCATTTTTAGATGCTTTGTACTGGGATGGAAAGTGCCCGACGCCCTTGTACGATTCCGCGGCTGGCACTTTCTCCTTTAAAACCATAAGACCGGTTGGGCTTGCATTAAAATAAAGCAATGCAGTTTCATCGGCAATGACAGTATTGTTCGGTGCCTACGAATTTATTATATGAGCCACGCTTTTCGTCAACTGTCGGCATCGCCAGTGTACGCGCATTCTATTTTCCCGCACACTGCCTGTTGCGTGATATTACGGAGTTCCTGAAAAGGTTGAATACAAAAGAATTCCGATTTCATTCAACTTGGCAATCATGAAGCGCCCTGTAGACCCACCGAACTGAGTAAGTGCGGAAAGCTACCGTACCCCTCCACGTTCCGGAACACGCATTCTATTATGACGCGGATAAATTTCGAGTTGAAATTACTCTTAACATACTATTGTTTTAAAATGTAAAGGCAGTATCGAATTAAAAGTCTGAATTTCGGTAATGGGGCCGACATTGTACTTCGAATTACGAATTATCCGTATTTCGAATTAAACAATTTAAATAACATGCAAAACGGTATCTCATGTTTCCGGGAACGAGAGCTTCTTCGAATTACGTGGGATTTTGAATTAACCGATTTCGAATTATCGAGGTTCTACTGTATGTCTTTATTGAAGTGCTTACATTTGTAAAGAAATTTAGGCTATAGCTAAATATATAATATTACAAAAAATAAGCATGTACATCATGAAAGAAAACGTGAATTTAACGAATGTATAAAACCAATGCTTGTCTGTTGGGGTCTTATAAGTTAACAATGCTCTATTATAATAATTATCATAATATTAATGAAATAAATAACATAATTACATACAGGTGAAAATAGTGATGCTGGTGTTTAAAATATTATCCAACTCGGTCTAAATTTTAGGTTATACAAGCCAAGTCAATAAACCGAAGGGTAAAAATACCGGGCGAGTTGGCTGTGCGGTTAGGAGTGCGCAGCTGTGAGCTCGCATCCGGGAGATTGTGGGTTCGAACCCCACTGTCGGCAGCCCTGAAGATGGTTTTCCGTGGTTTCCCATTTTCACACCGGGAAAATGCTAGGGCTGTACCTTAATTAAGGCCACGGCCGCTTCCCCTTCCCATTCCTAGGCCTTTCCTGTCCCATCGTCGTCATAAAACCTGTGACGGTGCGACGTAAAGCAAAAAAAAAAGTAAGTCACAGCACCCAAAGACATTCCTGTATTGAAGACTAAAATGTCACCAAGACACTTTTCTTGCGTGATATGCTCAGCTTGTTAAAAGCCAAATGTAATTAATGTTATTGGCTTTACGCCCCGCTAACTACTTCTATGGTTTTCGGAGACGCCGATGTGCAGGAATTTAGTCCTGCAGTAGTTCTTTTACGTGCCAGTAAATCTACCGACATGTGGGTGACGTATTTGAGCCCCTTCAACTACCACCGGACTGAACCAGGATCGAACCTGCCAGGTTGGGGTCAGAAGGCCAGCACCTCAACCGTCGGAACCACTCAGCCCGACTTGTGAAAACTAGATGAAATCATATTTATCTTTATTTTTATCATGTTTAACTTTTTCCCTCCACCAACATATTTAATATTTTTCTTTCATGGGCCCCGGATGTGGGTAGGCCAGTTGCCCCAACCATAAATATATATTTTTTCGGGAATGATATATTATAGAGCTATAGTAATATGATCTTTCTTTGTTTCCTTCTTTCTTAATCAGTTGATCCTTCAGGGTTGGTTTTTCCCTCAGACTCAGCGAGGGATGTCACCTCTACCACTTCAAGGGCAGTGTCCTGGAGCGTGAGACTTTGGGTATGGTGATACAACTGGTGAGGAGGGCCATTACCTCGCCCAGGCGGCCTCACCTGCTCTGCTCAACAGGGGCCTTGTTAGAGGATGGGAAGATCGGAAGGGATAGACAAGGAAGAGGGAAGGAAACAGCCGTGGATTAGGTGCCTGGAGGAGAAATGGGAAAATACAAAAAAACACTTCGACGAAGGCTGAGGTGGGATTCGAAACCCCTCTACTCAATTGACCTTACAAGGCTGAGTAGACCCCGTTCCAGCCCTCCTACTATTTTTTTTCAACTTTCATGGCAGAGCCAGGAATCGAAACCGGGCCTCCGTGGGTGGCAGCTAATCACATTAACCTCTACACCACAGAGGCGGACTAGTACTATAATGCTACCTATATGTTTATGTTAGTGCTGAAATCCGATTTCTTACTTTACTAATGCTGAAAGCCCGAAAATGTAATGTTATTCTTTAATATGGGAATCAGTCTAAAAGGAAATGTTGGAAGTAATGTGATTTTTATCCAGTTTCGTTGTTATCCTAATACTGAGAGTTACATTACATTGCACGTATATAAAAGATGCCTCTTACAAACTTTCTTTTTATCCGCGAAATTCTGCGCCCACAAAAGTCACTATTTTTCAAGAATGATGACATCTACACATGGTAGATTGTCTGACTGTGTTGTTTTGAACCTTTCTTCTGTCATTTTGAAGTTATTCGCGATCACGAATAATAAACAATCGGCTTTTCGTAACGGCTGATGCACAATGGCTGGTAGAGCTGCATGCAGTACTGCATCGTGACGTCACAGCGCGCCGCTTACGTCAGAGGCAGTTTCACTCGCCTTGCGGAAAGGCACTTTTAAATATTTTTTTAATGGTAGAAATGTAGGCAACTTACCACAATGTAATACGTTTACATACTATTTCATTGGTGTACTTTTCAAAAAAAATATTTTTGAAAATTATGCATGTTCCCTATTCTGCCAGTCACTAATCCAATCAAATTGGAAAGAGAGAAAAAAATCAACAAAATTTCAGAAATTACGGTTATTCGTGACCTTGTAGTCGTCTGGAAAGCGCACTCGCTGCACATGTCAGTACGAGTTGGAAATGATGCAAACCATTTAAGTGTAACGTGCACAAATAAAACGACTACGTTTTTTGGCACTTTAACACGAAAACGTAAAATTCCCAGTCTTTCATTTGGACCAAAACAGTAATAGGAAATCCCAAGACCTCTCCTGGATTTCTTTTTTAATGTAAGGTTCAACATTTGTTCTGGTCTCATTAACATAATCATGTACGATACTACTAAAATACTAAATTTGTGTTAATAAGGAGCAGTTTCGATTCCTGCTTGAAAGCCCAGTTACTCTACAGTGCCCTGAGGAAAGTGCCGAAAACCTGTTAGGCAGTACGATTGAAAAAAGTAAAAATATAAACATCTAACCCTGGACATAATGTGGACGTTTTATAAGTACGAACATTTGACGAAACTCGTTCTGTCTTCAAAGCTGTCGAAATGCGCCATGTCTCCTTACAATTGTTGTGGCCACTCTCTGCTTTATAATTTCGGAGATTGTCTTTTCCCTTATGAAAGTTCACCACCGATCGCTTTTCTAGTACAGTA
This sequence comes from Anabrus simplex, assembly GCF_040414725.1. NCBI lineage: Eukaryota > Metazoa > Arthropoda > Insecta > Orthoptera > Tettigoniidae > Anabrus > Anabrus simplex. Next base: position 113,851,158 of record NC_090274.1, read on the forward strand.
CTTGCTCTAATTATCGCAATAACAGGGCGTTAACACCAAGATCCATAAGTATGCCATAGCTGTCCTTTCGTGAGATACAGTTTATTAAAAAAGATTGATCGAGGATTTAGCGTTAATGGGACTGAAATTTTTGGACTGTTGATCCGGGAAATCGTTTCTTCGAGGAACGGATAATGCAGGATTTTCACAGCGTGATTTAATTACGATGCTCGCGGGACCACGTAACTTGAACGCATATTCCGGGAAAACATAGTTGCCGGGAACAGATAATCGAGGTTCCACTGTACATTATTTTCCATAAAAGTCGGGAAATATACCAAACTCGCACAAAAACATTTTCGTGGATGTTTTGCATGCAGCAGCTTACTCGTTAGCGTGTATTTTCTAATTCCAATACTCTGAACTACACATATTCAGTTTCATTCTTAAAAATTGTAATAGGATCACTCCAGAGGCTTGTGGCAGGCATTTCCATTTTCTTACTTCAAACGGCGTCACCTAACCTAGGTTTACCACGCATGTATTACGAAAACATATTTCGAGCTCCCTGTAGAATAATAATTTGACTATAAATTTACACGGGAACAGCCTTTCTGAAGTTTAACCTCTGAAATTAGTTCTGCATACCACTGTATCTTGAAGTATCCATTATTTTATTTCAGTACATAGTATTAAAATTAAGCAATTGTTTACTTCAGCCTTTATTTCTAAGGAGTTAACAACTGCGGGCATTGCACTTATTGTTAAATCATATTATCCCGATGTTTGTTCACTCAAGTCGGAGTTGTGAGGAGACCTCAGGCTCGCTCAACATCGACTTGTTCGTGGGTAGCGAGGTATCATTAAGGAAGATGATCGATCACATTCAATATAAATGCTTGAGTAGAATCATATACTGTATTTGGTAGTGTATGAATATTGATAACTTATTAAAAAAATAGCACGCCCGAATATGCCAGTAATAACGGATGAATCAGTAAAAGGGTTCTCATTGTAACCAAAGGACATTGCACACATTTATATAGGAATTTTCGAAGGTTATAATAACATTGTCATTAAAACAGGGGTTCTCCTCTGCTTCAGTGGCTGCGATCAGATATGCATCTGAGTCCATCTCACTTTAGCCCTAAGTGCCTGCGCTCTGAATTCCTCTTCTTCCTTGATTCATCCTTAGCAAGCTTATGACATCTTTTTCGTAGGTTCTTAATGTCCCATAACCAAAACGAATAGAAATAAATATTTGAGAATTTTAACATTTCCTTATGACTAATGCTGACGGTAAAATGTTTTGTAAAATTTGTTTGTACAATTAATTTTATAGAAATTTGGTGAAAACAAGTTGTGTTGCTAACGCTAAAATTATTTTATAAAATCCGTGGAAGCATCAGAATGGCCATTTATGAACTCACTTCTGAAGTAAGATGTGTATGTGTTGCCATAAAAAGAAATGTCAGGAAATGCTGGACTCGGGATTGGATCAAAAGAAGAGAAGATAGAGGATTGCTATCCTTGATTGAAAATTAGTTGAGGTTAGAAGACCAGCAATCTTATAGGAATTCGGCAATTGTTTTCTGACTCTCTTCTTGCATTTCTGTTGTGGTAATGTGGCGTTTTAACTTTGTGCAAACAAGGATATTTCTGGTATTCGTCCAGTAAAACACCCGGATCCTGCCATTTTAGAAAGAAGTGTTCGTTTGCAATCGAGCTTCACAATCTTTTCAAGACGTAGCACCAGAATCGTCGTGATGTCAGCTTCGCTGATTGGTTCGTTTCGCAAAATTAATTTTACGGAATAGAACATGTCCTATTTTATGAAAAGTTTTATCAAATGTTTTATAAAACTTGAATTTGACCGTGAACAACAGACATTAACACTAAATGTGGGTTTTGCCCTGTTGTGAATTATGTTGAATTTAATATAAAATTGCATTGCTCTTATAGAATCATTTTCGGGACTGGAAATTTCTTCCATTAAATCAAGGTCGTGCAAAATCGGGGTTATACTGTAGAAGTAGGCTTTTAAGGAGGAACTCTGTTTCTCTTCTGAATCTCTTCCATTTTCTCAACTGCTATTACAAAAGAGTAACTCAGGCTATCTCGGAACTGTGGAAGAAAACAAAATGCTGTGCAAGAAAGAAACAAAACAATAGCACAAGAAGAGTGCTCATAACCTCCAAAATTTTCAGTCACAGCCTCCTCGATTGGTATGGTAGCTGCTTCCAGCGAGGGCTAATACGGTCTTAGTTAACCCCATGCCAGAATAGCTTGATGAAACACGTGACTTGCAAGGGCAAGTTAAGATATTAGCCCTAAGTTAACGAACCTTGGGGTTAGAATTAATTTAACCCTCCGTGATGAAACCAGGCCTTAAACATTTTTTTGTTAAAATCATCGGTTGCACCTCTAAATTCCAGCATAGAACACTACTTTTTGTGTTAAATAAACTCTTGCAGCATTGAAAGGTAGGAACATGAAACGGAAAACATGATAGGATCAACCCAGTCGCTTCAGGTTTAATGGTTCAGCCCACTTACTTAGAAGTCTGATTTAAATCGTCCGCAGCACAAGTAAGCTACCTGGTCAAAACTGCTGTGCACCACTCTGAAATAAATGCCATAAATGGAACAGCAACCAGAATTTTCATGCAGAGTTTTCATTGAAGCATTCAAAATAATTATACTCGACAACAGTGATGTTAGAATGAAGATTTGTGTGGTAAATCTCAAAACATTTGGGTATGTATAGAGGCACTTCACACTACTCACCGTCTCTCGAAAAATTGGGGTCTCAATACATTTATACGACCCAGCGCCACGCGTGAATCTCATCACTTGAGTTTAAGGCCTGGCCAGTGCTCACGTGAATGTCATGTCAAATGAGTCAAGTGGGTTAATACAATGACCAGTTGTGGGAAGAGGGAGCAATAGAAAAGACTAAGACTAAAACATGAAAGCATTTAAGGACTAGAACAGTCTCCGCGCCTTTCTCCTCTCAATCCCCATTTCTTCTCGAGCCCCGAGGAGCTCGTTTCTGCTTCAGTGGTTGGAGAATGTCACTCCTGAGAATGATAACCTAGTCAGTTTTTCTGTTACTCAAAAGTTTCTTCACATTGTATGTCATATGCCCGCGGTATCCTTCTTAAGCATATTCTTAGAGTTGAGTAGTGCTCTTGGCCAAATTCATGTAACGCAGTCCAGTACCAGGTCATCTGCCTATTAGAATAGGCTGTCACTATAACTCCTCTGACACCTACTTTTGAAATGGTCTTCCGTTTTAAGGATAAATAATAATAATTTCGTGTGGCTATTTCTAGCCGAGTGCAGCCCTTGTAAGGCAGACCCTCCGATGAAGGTGGGCGGCATCTGCCATGTGTAGGTAACTGCGTGTTATTGTGGTGGAGGATAGTGTTATGTGTGGTGTGTGAGTTGCAGGGATGTTGGGGACAGCACAAACACCCGAGCCATTGGAATTAACCGATGAAGGTTAAAATCCCCGACCCGGCCGGGAATCGAACCCGGGACCCTCTGAACCGAAGGCCAGTACGCTGACCATTCAGCCAACGAGTCGGACGTTTTAAGGATGATGAATGGGGATAACTTTCTCCGATCTGTAGTTACACCTTAGTTCCTCGCTGCCATCTGACCTGCCAACCATTGTGGATTCACCCTCGTCCTTTATAATATGGTCCAGAACAAAAACAGAAATTTGCATTCAGAAACATGCATTTTTAACACGTTGGCCGCCAGAGCGGTACATTGTACCGCTGAGCGAGTGTCTCATGAGGCCACGGCGGTACATTGTACCGCTGACAGGTGTTGCTATATGAATTTCTCTGTCGGGCCGGCGGACCACTGAGCTGTTGAATTCCATATGCTAGCGTACCGCTATGGCCTCGGAGCAAATTCTGGCGTGCTTGGTTTTCAAATTATAGTCTTCATTTTTTTTTATTAATCCAACCTCCTTTTATTGGCAGTATGCGAGTATTTGTCCAATCAGTTTAGCCATGCGCTTAGGTGTGCCGGGTTAGCTAAATTGCAAGCTCATGGTTTTGAAGATTGTGAGTTTGAATCCTACTGTCGGGAAACCTGATGATGGTTTTCTGTGATTTCCCATTTTCACCCCAAGCTTATGTTTACCTAATCAATAGGCCACACTGATTCCTTCCAAATTGTTGCACCCATATCTGAGCTAATTTTTACGCTTATCGCAGTAAATATAGTGTAAACATGAGCGTATTTGCATTTTCTAAATTGACAACATTCATTGCCACCTTGCAACATTTTACATTACTATTGAGCATTTGTCAAGGAGTAAAGAGTAAATAAATATATTTCAAATTTGGTAAAGAGATTTTTGTGTTGCAAAACGTGACATGGACACTACTTTCCAGAATTCTCATGCTGAAGGGCTAGCATAATTAACTTCCGAGTTCGAGAAGAAAACGGTTTCATTTTTATAACTAACCTCTCCGTTCACTGGTAAAATAACTTAGAAATATCTCGCATGTATTTCACACACACCCTACTGTAAAATGAGTGCCTTGCGATTGTAGTCCTAAGTGCTAGTAAACAAATCGTGGCACGCTCTGTTATCTACAATGTGTACTATCAAGCAATGCAAGCTTCTAGTACTGCTAGACTATACCGCTCTGGCCGTCTAGGCAAAACCATGCAGTGAACTTTTCTGTGGGGCCACGGCGGTACCTCGGGGTGCTAAGAATTCTTATTGTATTTCGTACTTACATTGAACACTTAAGTGAAATATCACTTCGAATTTTGCTTTACTGCTTATTTACTACATGCATAGAAGAAAAAATGCTTTGGCCACCGGGACATTTCTTGCTATGTGTCCTGGCAGTCAACGTGTTAAGTATCTTTTCACTTGCATAGGCATATCCTGTTCTTGATTTCTGAAAACTTTGCTTCTTTTTGCCCCACAAAATGCTCTGTGGTTACTGTTTATCTGTTCAAAACTAATTTTCCTCCAATCACGTATGCAACTCTCATCTAAATTGTATTTTCTTGGTGAAGCACAATTACCAATTTCCTCAGCCTCTTATATAATGTAAACCTTTTCTTTGCCCTTGAGTGATCTATATTTGGAACTTGACCTACTGTCCCAAACACAGGCGCCATGCAAATGATGCAGTATGTACACAGCACACTTCTCACTTGAAGCAATTGATACCCACACCCCAACATTTTCCTACCAAGTTTTGAAAAAATATGCAGATATTATTTGGACATATACAGCAAGTATAATCATGGGATTACTATGAATGAAAAATGTCCGATGTCCCCTCTTTTCATAATACCGAAAAACCCACTACATTATTTGATTTTTTTAAGAAATTAAAAAAATAACTAATAGTCTGCAGTTTTGAAAACTTGTTCAGAACACTTCTGGCTATGACATATTTGGAGGTTATTATGATCAGATTGCATGTTTTTATTTCCGGAGTATTAAGGTCTCGGTTTGACCCCAGTGCTAGGGAAAAGGTTAGTTTTTGGATCTGTTTAACCCTTACCACTCGTCTGTCTGAGGCCCGACATCACGGTATTCCTGTTCTGCTCGTATGTCGGGCGAGACCCGACATGACATTTCATCGCCCACCACTCGTCTACCATTTCTTAACCGACAAAATAAACAATGCTATACTGTACTGCTATCTTTTGGTTCAGCATGGAACTTTGTAGAATCCAGATACAACTCGACAGTCAGTCAATCTATTATTTAGAGGGCAGTGTAGCCATCAGCTGTCCACTCACACACGCGAAAGGTCAAGCGATAGTAAACAAACATGGTCGCCATGTGCTCTTCTAGTCATATATTGTATCAGTAAATATGGTACTTTGACGACCATGAGTTAGACGCAGGGCGTGTACCGTTATGATTGAAGTGCTTACAGAGGAAGAGGGATTTTTTGAAAAAATTCTTAAGTTTTTTCTGAATTTATTAACAAAGTTCAAAATTATATCACCTTCATACAGCATATATGCAGGATATGATCCTTTCCTCATCCAGGCTGGTGATGTACTCGAAATCCGGCTGCTCTCCTCGTACTGCCATCGGTCCCCTCTCGGTACCATGGAACCACGATTTCTCCCGCAATGGAAATTCTAGAAGTTCTGGAATATCCATACGATGTCCAAAAGATTGGAATAACGTAGTAGTGTGAACATTGAGATTTGGTTGCACGGAGAATGACTTACGATTTACACGTTAGCACCTGGGACACGGAAAGAGCTTCTTGAATGACAGATTTGAATGTTGAACGAAAGTCACTCGTAGTGTAACGTAACCAAATGTCAATAAAATTGATTAAAGAAAATGTGATAAACTGTCTATTCAAAACTCAGTTTAAATGCACAGTTCATTACTAGTCACAAATAAACAGTTTAATTTGTGGTAAATGTACACCTTAAACACAGTCTAATATCTACCATGAATGTAAAGTTTGAATATGTAATTCAGTCTATCGTTAACTCACAGTTCAAGGTCTGCACAGATTAAATGCGTAGAACACAGATTGGAACTAATCACAGTCCAATGTCTATTCTGAATACATGAGATATTGGAAAACCTCACTATTTCTATATAAGTCCGAAGATACAGTCTTAGATTGAAATTAATTCAATAATTAATCACTTGTCGCAGTCTGAAGAGTTTCAAATCCGACACACAAAAATTAGCGAAGTATTTCAATTAGTTGGCAAGGTGTTACTAGTCATGAATATCGTTCCCAATTTATCACTGTTCGGATTGTTTCATCAATCATGGGTTGTAAACACTCGTAAGAAATGTAAGTTTGAAACATCTGTCCAAACAAATCACCATTAAAGTTTAAAGCAATCTTAAATGAGGCTAGCTTCTATCGCTCATGAATCATGGAAGTTAAGAAGTAAGTATTAATAACCACCTAATCGATACTTTATTAATGCCTCAGGGAAAATTGAATAAAATTAAAACTTACAGGACATGTTTCGACCCCTTAGTGGTCCTCTTCAGCTGTATAAATAAAGAACTGAAAAGAAAAACATTATGACAATAAGCACAAATAAAAGTTCTTTGGAGACTCCTTTGATAAAAATGGAGGTCATCAGAATAGGTCATCTTGCCTCTCGTTCTTGTTTGGAAAAGATGTTTATTCTGCGCTGTCTAGAGGGTCTGTTTTTGAGCGCGACCTGGTGAAGTAACGATGTGATACAGTTTGACAGTTCATGGAAAGCTCTGGAGAGAAGGGAAGTAGAGTTTTATCGTCATCTAAAATAACATGTGAGGGAGGAGGAAGATTGGGCTGTGCTTCTGCGATGTCATGTTTGATTATATCTCTTGTTCGTCTAGTCTGTTTCATGTCTACCCATTCTAAGTATTTGCTAATATTCTCGTATGTTTTTATGCTCGTTTTCGTTGAGATTCTCTTCACTGTTTTCCAATTTATCAAGAACGATGTGGATGTTTTCCAGGTTGTTCATAAGATTACCTTTATTAATCATACAGATAATTTGAAGGTCCTGTTTTATATTGGTGAATTTGTGGTTGGACTCTTTCATATGGTATCCCATGGCAGAGAATCTTGTGTATCTTTCAGCATTGACGTGTTCTTGATATCTAATTGAGAAGTTCCTTCCAGATTGTCCCACGTAAGTTTTTTTACATTGAGCACAAGTCAGCTTATAAATACCCGATTCCTGGAATTCGTCATCTTTAAGTTTATTAGCTTTATTATGACTAAAGAATCTATGTTTCGTGTTGTTGTTTGTAGAGAAGGCTACCTTGGTATTGTGTTTCTTGAATAAGTTGGTGATTTTGTTAATCTTCGGGTTATTAAAGGTGAATTTTACATATCCTTTTTCTTTTTCTGAATGCTGTTTAAGTTTAATTTGTTGTTGGTATTTGCATTTAGTGATGATTTTATTGATGAATTTCAAACTGAAACCATTATGTAGAGCCTGTTGACGAATGAAAGAAAGTTCCTTTTTTCTGTCTGTTTCTGTTAGCGGAATTTCAAAGGCTCTGTTGACGAAACTATAATAAGCTGATTTCTTTTGCGAGATGGGATGTAAAGAATCACTTTTGATTGTAGTCGGAGTAAAAGTGGGTTTCCTGTATATTTTAAATTGGAAATGGTTGTCTTTATGAATTGTTTGGATATCCAGAAAATTGAGTATGCCTTTCTCTTCTTCAGCTGTAAATTTTATGTTTGGGTCTAAATTGTTCAAAGTGTTAAGGATACTGTGACTATCATTTATTTCCTTGTTAATTATGGCATAGGTATCATCAACATATCGAAGCCAGAGATCGAGTCCTTTAATGTGACCTACTATCTGAGTGTGTTCCAAAAAGTCGAGGTAAATGTTAGCTAAAATTCCAGAAGCCGGCGCTCCCATTGGAAGTCCATCTTGCTGATATATTTTATTATTAAGAGAAGAAATTGTGGTTCAAAACGAATTCCAAGATAGTAATGAAGTTTTCTATTTCAGGTATACTGATACGTTTGTGAATTAATAAATTCGTCTTTATGTATAGGAAGAAATCCTTCCTCAACCGGGAGCTTTACCTAGCGCACCTTTCTGCTTCTAGTAACTTAGTTCTGCTAGAATGGGATTCTGTACAAAAATACGGCAGAGATAAAATTGAAATTCTAATAAACAAGAAACGTACAACTTTGAATAAGAAGTTAGTAAACCTAAAAAAACAATCCCCCAACAAATCTAAATAAGCATCAACCTAAATCTTCTTTTAATTGTGAAGAATTCCCACCCCCCGTCATGAACTTGTCGAACACGACGTTTACAGAACAAGAATTACAATTATTAAGCAAAGTGCCTAATCACAATTGGCATAGTTTCGATAACAGACAAGTATTAATACAAACTTGAGCAGAAACAGAGACAGCCATACAAACCCTTCCAGTCGACATTCAGAATGACGTACGGTACGAAGCAAAGAAAAAATTCCCTCCATAATTAGAGGGTTACTAACCAATTCCACAAACACTAAAATCGAGAAGGATCTTCAGCGTAAAATTAGACAAAGTGATGTAGTGATAACGAAAGCTGATAAAGGTGGAACAGTAGTAATATTAAATGAAACCGAATACATCAATAAAACAAACTTTTTTCACTAACAACAAATTTAAGGTAATTGAGAAAGACCCCACCCCAAAAATTCAAAAGAATTTGAAAGGGATACTGAAGCAAAGCTCCTTCCTTTTTAACGACCAAGATATTCAAAAACTCATTAATATGAATCCAGGGCTTCCTAAAGCAAGAGCTATGCCTAAATTACATAAAAAGGATGCACCTATGAGACCTATAATTAATTTTCGGAGAAGCCCCACATATAAAATATCCCAATTTATTCATAGGTTCTTAACTCATAACTATGTATTTTATACCAAATCTTCGATAAAAAACTCCAAAGAGTTCTGCATTGCTATTAAAGATTTCAAGTTAACTTCATCTCATGTAACAAGTTCCTTCGACATCAAGGACATGTACACGAACATTCCTATTAAGAACACCATTGAGATTATAAAGACGAATTTATTAATTCACAAACGTATCAGTATACCTGAAATAGAAAACTTCATTACTATCTTGGAATTCGTTTTGAACCACAATTTCTTCTCTTTTAATAATAAAATATATCAGCAAGATGGACTTCCAATGGGAGCGCCGGCTTCTGGAATTTTAGCTAACACTTACCTCGACTTTTTGGAACACACTCAGATAGTAGGTCACATTAAAGGACTCGATCTCTGGCTTCGATATGTTTTTTTTGTTTTTTTTTTTTCTAGGGGCTTTACGTCGCACCGACACAGATATGTCTTATGGCGACGAGCTTCGATATGTTGATGATACCTATGCCATAATTAACAAGGAAATAAATGATAGTCACAGTATCCTTAACACTTTGAACAATTTAGACCCAAACATAAAATTTACAGCTGAAGAAGAGAAAGGCATACTCAATTTTCTGGATATCCAAACAATTCATAAAGACAACCATTTCCAATTTAAAATATACAGGAAACCCACTTTTACTCCGACTACAATCAAAAGTGATTCTTTACATCCCATCTCGCAAAAGAAATCAGCTTATTATAGTTTCGTCAACAGAGCCTTTGAAATTCCGCTAACAGAAACAGACAGAAAAAAGGAACTTTCTTTCATTCGTCAACAGGCTCTACATAATGGTTTCAGTTTGAAATTCATCAATAAAATCATCACTAAATGCAAATACCAACAACAAATTAAACTTAAACAGCATTCAGAAAAAGAAAAAGGATATGTAAAATTCACCTTTAATAACCCGAAGATTAACAAAATCACCAACTTATTCAAGAAACACAATACCAAGGTAGCCTTCTCTACAAACAACAACACGAAACATAGATTCTTTAGTCATAATAAAGCTAATAAACTTAAAGATGACGAATTCCAGGAATCGGGTATTTATAAGCTGACTTGTGCTCAATGTAAAAAAACTTACGTGGGACAATCTAGAAGGAACTTCTCAATTAGATATCAAGAACACGTCAATGCTGAAAGATACAAAAGATTCTCTGCCATGGGATCCCATATGAAAGAGTCCAACCACAAATTCACCAATATAAAACAGGACCTTCAAATTATCTGTATGATTAATAAAGGTAATCTTATGAACAACCTGGAAAACATCCACATCGTTCTTGATAAATTGGAAAACGGTGAAGAGAATCTCAACGAAAATGAGCATAAAAACATCTTATATGAGAATATTAGCAAATACTTAGAATGGGTAGACATGAAACAGACTAGACGAACAAGAGATATAATCAAACACGACATCGCAGAAGCACAGCAAAATCTCCCTCCTCCCTCACATGTTATTTTAGATGACGATAAAACTCTACTTCCCTTCTCTCCAGAGCTTTCCATGAACTGTCAAACTGTATCACATCGTTACTTCACCAGGTCGCGCTCAAAAACAGACCCTCTAGACAGCGCAGAATAAACATCTTTTCCAAACAAGAACGAGAGGCAAGATGACCTATTCTGATGACCTCCATTTTTATCAAAGGAGTCTCCAAAGAACTTTTATTTGTGCTTATTGTCATAATGTTTTTCTTTTCAGTTCTTTATTTATACAGCTGAAGAGGACCACTAAGGGGTCGAAACATGTCCTGTAAGTTTTAATTTTATTCAATTTTGCCTGAGGCATTAATAAAGTATCGATTAGGTGGTTATTAATACTTACTTCTTGATTAAACATCGATACGGTCATGAAATGGACAACTTGTAATCATGGAAGTTAGACGAAATAACATTCACTTGCAACTCGCTGAAATATTCACAAGTTCAAATGTGGAGTTTAAGTCCTGAACTCGGCGAAATTAGACTATTACTTGCGTAGCGTCGCGGTCCCCACGAACCGCCCGCCCGCTGCTCGCCGCACGAACTCTACACACACTGCGACACACACAGTTCTGCTGAGCGAAGCAGCTTTCTATTTATACACGATCCAAGCCAAAATATGTCTTTACATTTCGCTCAACAACTTCGTAGTCTCTTGCCGGATTTTTACCAAACCTTGTTGGAATGGAGATAAAATATGGGGCTACATGATGCTATGGTTGATTTTATCCAGCTATTACTTTGAGGAAGGTTATTAGCCAAAGAATCTCGTGGAACATTCCATACTGACGTAGGCTCTCTCTGGGTCACGGGGAGGCAGGCTGTGACGTCAACCCGCTCTACGTCGCACACACAGGTTGCTCGCTGTTCCTGTCTGTCTTCTGCTGTTGGGCCGGCGCGTAGTGCGAAGTTTTAAATTTTAATTGCGGAGACTTAGTTCCGTACCACTGTTCCCGATACAATATAGTTTACGGTTCAGTGTTGTATATGTCGGGTAACACACAAAACCACAGTATTTTCGCACCTCTTCACCTTCCTTGTACCCTAACAGTGAACTGGCGATGTTTGGCTTGTGTAACATAACCCAACATGTACCTGATGCTGACCGCTGACACAATTATAAATCAACTTATCCCGATTTCAAGAAATCGCCGTTAAAAGCGGTTTTAGCCTACAAATTACCGTGAGGTATGAAACCAGAGACTGAATAGAGTTTTCAGTTGCTTTTTACCGATAATTTGTTCAGTGAAATTAACGAAACCAATCGGTATGCGATAACTATAGTAACAATAATAATACAAATGCAAAATAATTTGTCTTAAATTGCACATATTGCTTTTATTTGCTCCAGTATAGCTTGCTGAAAATGTGTATAGCTTAAATACATCATTTAAAAGCAAATGCTATCTCCAAAATTGTGAAAGATGAATAGAGGCCATATGAGATAAAAATTCACATGTAAAATACGAGTAGTAGAGACATGCTGAAAATGTGTATAGCCTAAATACATCATTTAAAAGCAAATGCTATCTCCAAAATTGTGAAAGATGAATACAGGCCATATGAGATAAAAATTCACATGTAAAATACGAGTAGTAGAAAACTTGAATTTGAGGGGTAAGGGTTCAAATAGCTGAAGCACTGAACATGTAATAAAAATGTTGTAAACCACCATTGTCTGCAAAAAGGAAGCAGTTTGAGATTTGTCCACCTGTTCATTTATCAGTTTTTAAACTATAGTATCCATACTTTTGAATCTGACAGCAGAAAATTTTTGTCTGTGTTATTTTTGCAACTATGCTTTATAACTAGAGTCCCATTTTTTTTGTTTCAGCAGTATCTGCAAAAAATTGTTTCAAACTGAAGAATGGGTCATAAATGCAAAATGGACATTTTATAATAAAATTGCACCATATGAACCATATGGTGCAAAATTTTACTTTTTCTCATATAACATTTATTGTTTTGGCGCATAGATCGGATGTGCTTCCACAAAGTTGTTGAAAGATGGTCCAGAACTAGATATATTCCAGCCACTGGCCAATGTTTCCTACTTCCTAATATTCTATATTCACAGCAAAAGTACTGGGCAAGTTGGCCGTGCGGTTAGGGGTGCACAGCTGTGAGCTTGCATGTGGGAGATAGTGGGTTCGAACCCCACTGTCGGCAGCCCTGAAAATGGTTTTCCGTGGTTTCCCATTTTCACATCAGGCTGGGGCTGTACCTTAAGGCCACGGCCGCTTCCTTCCCATCCCTAGGCCTTTCCTATCCCATCGTCGGCATAAGACCTAGCTATGTCACTGCGACATAAAACAAATGGAAAAAAACGCAAAGTTTGCGGTGATAATCGACATATAAGACCCCGCTGCTTAAAGGACTGTAAAAAAATACACATTTTTTAAAAATCTACAGGTTATATTACACTACAAATGCAAGCAAAGGCTGTTCCTGAAAATACAGGAAGTGATGACTACTGAATGGTTTGGCTGAGGGTTATGAGTTGTTTGCATTGAAGTGTCTTGAAGTGATATGGTTTTATTCAATAAATGTAGATGGTGAGGTAGGATTTTCTCCTAATAATTACCGAGCGAGTAGCTATGCGGTTTGTGTGACGTAGCTGTCATCTTGCATTTGGGAAATTGTGGGTTGGAACCCCCACTGTTGGCAGCCCTGAAGATGATTCCATAGTTTCCCATTTTCAACCATGTACCATGAGGCCATGGTCTCTTCCCAGTCCTAGCCCATTCCTATCCAATTGATGCCATAAAACCTATCTGTGCTGGGCTGAGTGGCTCAGACGGTTGAGGCGCTGGCCTTCTGACCCCAACTTGGCAGGTTCGATCCTGGCTCAGTCCGGTGGTATTTGAAGGTGCTCAAATACGTCAGCCTCGTGTCGGTAGATTTACTGGCACATAAAAACTCCTGCGGGACTAAAATCCGGCACCTCGGCGTCCCCAAAAACCGTAAAAGAGTAGTTAGTGGGACGTAAAACAAATATTATTATTATTATTATTATTATTATTATTATTATTATTATTATTAAACCTATCTGTGTTGGTGGTGCAACATATTTTTATTGTGAAATATCGGCAGCAATGATTGTTAATTTTAATTCACCACAAAATAGGGGCTCTAATTATAACTTACAGGTCCAAATGAGCAGTGTTTCACTTTATGTTCAGTATCTTACTGTACAATATTTTGTTATAAAGGTGAGTTGGCTGTATTATGATGATCCTGAGGATGAAGAGGACCTTCTATGGGCAGAGCACAATCTCTGGTGAATTAAAGATGCTGGCGTCTAGATATAGCCGTCACTGTACAGTGCTCTTGTAAATTGTTCATACTGTATTGTGAAATTGAGATGTGTTGTAAAGTGTCTTGTAAATAGTGTTCATGTAATGTTATTACTGACTGTAATAAACTGTGTTTGTTCTACAAGGAGGTAAACTTTGTTGCTGTTAAAGGTACAAGAGAATGCCTTGCTCTTTATCTGTCATGCAAGATTTTTTTAAATATATTTATAATACACAGGCCAGCCTAATCCTACACGTAGTGCCCCTAATAGGTACTTGGATTAGATTTTCCTATTTTCAAGCTGAATATCGGAATTCAACAGCCATGATATATTTTAAAGTTCTCCTGGTATAATTTAAGAATGAAGTTTTATTCTATGTCCTAAGGCTCCTTTCAGAGACCCATATGACAAGGGAGCTTGAACATAGGCTAAAAATCTGCCATCTAAACATCAAAGGCATAAGTCTATCAAAATGTAACCATTTACTGTATCAAGAATTCTCCACAAGAACAATGTTAATTTGGTACCCATCCAGTAAACAACCACTCTAAAAGAGAGGCAAAATATGGATTCTGTGATCACTGCAATTTAACGATAGTGTATGAATGGAGTAGCAACATTTGCCCAAAACACCCTGGAACATGTTAATCATATTACTTCCACCATGCACGACAGTATTCATGTTTTTTGCGTAAACAACCACTCCAAAAGAGAGGCAAAATACAGATTCTGTGATCACTGCAACTTTATGATAGTGTATGAATGGAGTAGCAACATATGCCCAAAACACCCTGGAACATGTTAATCATATTACTTCCACCATGCACGACAGTATTCATGTTTTTTGCGTCTGTTCAGGCTGTAAAATAACAAATGTCTACAATCTACCTACGGTTTCATAGTCCACTCATGTGATTCCAACATTAAACCATCCAGCCATTTTTTCAGGTGATATCAACAGGCACCATGAAAACTGGAATTACATCCAGAGTGATAACAGTAGTAATACCCTCGTTGAATAGGCTGGTGAACATAAATTACACCTGATCTTTGGTGCTAAGGACCGAACAACATTCACAACCACTGCCTTGAAGCGTGAATATAATCCAGAACTGTTTTGTCACTTGTGACAGTAAGTCAACCACTGCCCATAGTGAGAGTCTTTCAGCATTGTTTTCCTCGCAGCCAGCACAGACGCACATAACTAGAAATAGGATTCTGTCCACTTATACCATCGCCTCATCCGTAATGGAACCTAAATAAAGGTGGTTGTGGAAAATTTGTAATTGAATTAGATGTGCGGAACAATTTCATTGTCGGCCATGGCCCGCCACACAAGTTCTAGGGTTAAAAGTAAGTGCTATAGAAATAAACGAGGCTGCAGAACTAGTTACAAATAGAGGATTGTGGTGGTGGTTAGTACATTCTCAGAGGTTTGCAGACTGAACACTGAAAGGCATAAGTCTACAATGCAAATGTATGTATATTAAAATAGAAAGCATTGAAAATTATATCACAAGCAGGTGCAATAGCTAGTTAAGTATAAACCAGATCCTACTGTACCTAATCTTAGATAAAAACCAGGGAAGATTTGAAGTGTTCAGACAAAATTATTAATGTAATTAGATGGTTCTTTGTACAGTTTTCTTGGATGATATTGTTCTGATTGTGTTTGTACTGATCCATACGATACCTTATACTCTTCCTGATTCACATCCCAGTCCTTTGCCTCTACTCCTTTGAGTACAAGGCTGTAACAAACTGGTGATGTGTGTTAGGGAAATCACAGCGAGTTCCTGAGTTTGGTGTCGCTGTCAACAGAACCACCTCAGGTGTGTCATGGTGCTGGCTCCACAACAGATGCTTCTCACGACCAGGTAAGAAAAACACCTCTTGAAATGGGAAATTCCTAAAGTATATAGACATGATACTGTATAGGCTTTTGGGCTTATGCCGTATCAAGAAAATAAGGTGAAATTCTTTACGTGTCGCAGAGAATTGTGCGTCATCAGAAGAAAATCTCGACTGTCCACGAGAAAGGCTTCTTCTACGATGACTTTCTCATGGACAGTCAAGATTTTCTTCTGATGAGGCAGAGCCCAGTTCTCTGCAAAACGTAAAGAATTTCACCTAATTTTCTTGAGACGGCATAAGCCCAAACGCCTATACAGTATCATGTCTATAAGTACGGGCCGTAAAAGCATCAGTGGCAATACTAAAGTGTATTTTAATAAGCCTTGCATGTTAATATTGAAGAAACAATAATTTGTTTACAACTTGGTTTATTTTTAGAAATTACAATTGAAAATCTTACACATTTCTTTAACCTTAATAAAAATTGACTCAATGTTAGAATTTTACATTGTTAAACAAATAATGAAAAGCATTTTTAGCACAAGTACATGTTTTTGTCTTTGGCCATCTTTAGGTGGCTAGTTAAATTGACAGGCATTTAAAACCAAACTGCTACATCAGGAGATTAGCAACAGACTACAGAAAGCTTCCAAATTCTATCACGCTGTACGTCAAATCCTTTGAGATGAAACATTTCTGTTAGTTTCCAAGATCAGCTTGTACAAAATATATCTAGTACCTATATTGACATATGGTCTGGAAGCAGCCACACTTACTGGACCAACAAGGAGTCGTCTTCAGGCAGCAGAAATGAAGTTCATTCTTGTCTACAAAAAACAAAAATGGATAAAATAAGGAATGTTGATATCTGGCAACAGCTTGAATTGGAAGAAGCCTGCTGGAGACTCTAGAAGTGAAGAGATTGCAATGGTATGCTCACGTGAAAAGAATGGACACTCACAGGACTCCTCAAACGTACTTTGACCACAATGTTCCTGGGAAGAGACCAAGAGGAAGACCTCATGATGTTTGGGAAAAACAGATATTGAAGGACCTTTAAATTAGAGATGTGAACTAGTGTCACATATGAGCAGCATCTGTGGATGGATAGGCCAAACTGGAGGAGGCTCATACAACCGCACCCGGCTTGCTAGAGCAAAGAAATGATTTGGTGATGATGACTAGAAAATTTTGAATGTGATGCATAAAATTGTGAGTTGTTCAGATTGACAAGTAGTTTTTATGTTTGTTCGCGTCTAAGAAAGAAAACAATGTAAGTTTGTGGGAGAAAGTAGGATAAACTATCGGCATAATGCCAAAGCTAGGTACTCGCTCCCTGTCCTTCAGTCCCTCTTAGCAGGTTTCGTCTTACCTGCACTAACACATTGTGTTGATGTTACTTAGAATGATCACTTACGGGCAGGGAAAGCGGACTGTTATCGAGGGGAGTTGGTTGAGGAGGGTAATGGGAGGAGGTAGAGATGAAGTCAACAGGGAAGCAATAGTTTGCCTGTGATGTGCAATGTAGGTTTTGTTTGTTCTAGAATTTGATGTAATGTGGATTAATTGATTGAGGACATTTGAATTTTTGATATTTCATTAACATTAAAGTTGGGGTTGAACCTTTGATCAAACTGCATATGAATATATTGATACGTATTGACCAAGATAGTGTTCAAACCCGACATAGTTGGATTTTTGAAGGGCGGAAAAAAGTCCATTCGACACTCCACACAGTCTGTCGTATTTACTACTTGTATTTTCATAATAAAATTTTGAGGATTAGCCACACTTTTAATTTTAAAATTCTATGATAACTAGAAAAGTCCAAAAGTTTTATTTCTGTTAATAAAACATGTTATTTAAAATCAGATTTCTGTACTACAAATGGATAAACATACCAGTCAGAATTACAAATAAGTTTATATTATTTCTGTGTGATAAACAAAGCTATGCTGTTTTTGGTAGTTGGAAATTTGCTGTTTGGACTTGCCTGGTTTTTGGAATCTATCCTCCATCTCTTTTAATTTCACGGCCCGTACTTGTAGACATGATACTGACTTTTGGGCTTATGCTGTGTCAAGAAAACAAGGTGAAACTTTGTTTCACAGAGAACTTTGCTCATCTTCAGAAGAAAATCTCGACCGTTTGCGAGGAAGACTTCTACAATAATGAGGGTTTGAATTTAAGAATGCTTTACCATTGGTCGCTGTAGGTGGCACTCTCAGTCGTCACCAGATGGCTCGTATGCTGGCACAGCACTAGCATTCCAAACGGGAGCAGCTGATGACACCATTAAACTCCAGCTAAGATGTTCGTTCCTATCTCACCGTGTGTGCATGACAAGTAAGGTGTCATCAGACGAATCGGGCACAAATGTGGTAGAAGAAATAAATAGAAAATAGTCATGAAAGGCACCCAGGATAGAATAGAACAGAACTGAAGAATGGAAAGTGTGTGGGTGGGGGGGGGGGGTAAAAACCTTAGGATAATAATGTGAGACGGTGTGGGAGGGAGAGGCATAACCAGTGTACACATGTTTTGAAAGTATGCCACTTAACCACACAGCCTGAAATGAACCATCTGGTGATGAGGAACGTACGAATTTGAAAAACACCAAAACGAAATAACAGTAGTGAATGGACAGGAAAGATATCTACGTAAATCCTTAACGGCAGGCAACCGCCCATTACTTAATTGATAGGTAGCGTCCCTGTTGAAATTGTTAGAATTTTTATAGCTTCCTTTATAATCATAGACCTTTAGTCTGAGGCAGAGCTCGGACATCTTGGAACATGACATAAAGACCCAACAATAGGGCGTGCTCAGCTACTGCTGACTTGTTTTAATTTTCCAACTTTTTATAAACCGTCGTTCATTATTAACTATGTATTTATGAGGACTTTTAAAATAAAACTATTAACCTTTATTGTACAAGTGGCCGTGCGCACGCGTGTCCCTTGGTGGACGGAGTGTTAGGAAGGTCCGAGCGCATGCTGGCCAGAGTTTTTTTTCTCCCCTAGCGACAGCATGAACTAGTCATACTCTCGTAGAAAATAGAAATTTTGAAAGAACAACTTCGAATAAGGATTGGACTATTCCATACAAAATGGGGAATGCGATGATAGTACAGGATTTATAAAACACCAAGTAAAATTTATTATAAATCCACTTAATCTCTTATACTTTTGTACACAATATTGCACGTAAGAAAACCTTCGAAATGGGATGAAAACTTCCCTGAGTCAATCATTAGATATGGAGCAATAGTATTGAGAGACATGACACGTGTTTACCGGAAGGAATGAACATTTAAATTCAGACTCACCTCCACTAGAAAATTTTAAATTGATATTTACTGATGAACTTTTCGGAATAGTTATTTGAGACACAAACCGTCACGCATTTCAGACTTTTAAGTGCAGATCATAAAGAGCTGGAAATTCATATGCATGAATTGGATCGTTTCTTGGCCGTAAATGTACAGATGGGTCACTGCCAGAAAGACTCTGAAGGATTACTAGTCTACCCAAGAGCAGTATTACACTCCTTTCTATTCGAAGACAATGAAGCGTGACCGCTTTCTCCACATTCTTAAGAGTTCTATATTTTAAAAATAATGACAACACACCTGACAAAACTGAACCCAGTTATGATTGACTATGGAAAGTTTGCTTTGTCTCCGGGCAGTCCATCTCTCCATTCTGAATCACCCACGTCACTTTCACTCTCACTTCCACTCACAACAGTTCCCTTCAGGAGAAGACCCAGGTTCTTCTGATTCAGATACAGATATTACATCTTCATCGGAATCAGACTCCATAAAAATTTCCCGCACTTCGTCCTGAGTAACAGAACGTAACATTCCTGCATGTCTAGCCATGTTCACTGCCTATTTGTAGCGGGAAGAGCAGCCCTCAAATTCTTATGCGCATTATTGTGCACATTGTAGTGACTCATATATTAGTAACAAATTGAGTAGATCATTTTCATAAGCCAGAATTCACATCAAAATGCGAGGAAAATACGTGGTTGATATATCAACCACTTGTCCTTTTGGGGGAGTTTGGGTGTGTTGAAATTTCAACCACTCTTCCTTTTCGAGGTGTAATTCTCTGGTTGACATTTTGGACTGCTCGTCCGATAAAGGTTAAGTTATTTTTTTTAAATATGATTAACTAATGCCCTCCCCTCAGAAGTGGGTGTAGATGTATTTAAAGGATGACATTGCTAAGGTCTACTTATTTAATGTATTTGATGTTTTAGGCGGCATTGACTGCTCTCCGAGCTTTGTCTGAGATGGGACTGGATGCAGTGGCTCCAACTGGCGGGAATCTCAAGAAAGAAGCTGGTCAAGGGGATGGGTAAGTTGTGTTCCTCCCCCCCCTCCCCCTCCTCCTTTAAGAAGATAATGGACAAGAATTAATCAAAGATGAATTGAACTTCTTTTAAAAGCTCCTTGTTAGATTAATGAATATCAAAAGACAAAATTATTTTTCCTACATTGTCTACTAATGTCTACATATTTTTTGCATCACTCTGGCAGTTTTTGGTTCCTTCTTCATTAACCCTTTGACGTACCATTCTTTAAAAAAAAAAAAATTGTGCTCTTACATACTACTTATTTTTCAGTTATTTTGAAGGAAATGCAAATGAATACAGCAAAACCTCGTTAATTTGAAGTCGTTGGGACACTAAAATCGGACTTCGAATTGCGTGATTTTGAATTAAATGCCGCTAACTGGAAATTCAGAAATGTCAACTCCTGCTGTATTACAAAATATTCCAAGATCCTTTAATGCATGCAATCACCTTCATGCACAGTCAAACCTTTCAAATGCCATGGAAAAAATAAAATCCGAAATATTTCCAACAACGCACATTTATTGAAATTATGCTCTTGGATAACTCCATACACTGTCAAACGTAACCTCACACCTGGGAAAAATAAAACACGATTCAAAGACAAAGCGTAATCTACTGTAGACGCACGACACAATTTAAGGAAATAGGTTATAACTATGAGCCCAGATTTCCATGCAAGTGCATGTTTTTAAATAAGCCAGCCACACTCCTTAAACTTTGCAAATATTTGTTTTATGACTTAATGACTCCAAATAACTGATCTTTTTCCCTGCATGTTTGCATGTTTTGGCCTTTTTAGGAGAAAATTCATGCATATTGCATATTTTGAAGATTTTGGATTTAATAGCGTATATTTGGTCGCCTATATCGCATAATATGATTTTTCTTTTGACTTTGGTGCATATATGTTAACTTGCATGATGTGCCTTTTATGAATGTTGGTTTGCAGAATTTGGGACCGTTTTTCCACGTTATACAGTATGTCTGTTATTGAGAAACGGAGAGAATGTATTCCTGGCATTTATGTTAAAACCAAAATTAGTATACAAACGGTGGAGGTCCTATAATCCAATTAACCAAACACTTTATCTGTTGCTTGAGTAAACATTGACGGAAAGGCGGAAGGCCCCACGTCCATGTCTGTAATTCTTAGGAATAAGCTGTCCCAGTTATACATTGTTATAAATCGAACCGTAAATTTTTCAGTAACGGCTCATTTTTCGTACATGTTAGACGAACAAAACAAAACTTGTATCACACTTCTGTGAGGCCGCGTTACTGAGATTAGCAGCTTACAAACCTTGATTTTGCATTGAACCTTCCGTTGTTATCCTGCAGTTAACTACCCGGAATTCTCACTTGTTACGCCTCTTTGTTATCGCAGCTTCATCCTTGGCAGTTATTGAAGATATCATCATTTGCAATCATCGCATGGAGAAGAAGCAGTGGCAGCTCTCTAATGCTGAACAAAATTATCCATTCAAATCCCGATTTTGACATTGTCAAGCTTATAAAAGACCTATTGTATTGAAAATGAAAATACGTACAATTTGACCTCGCTTTATCCCAGACGTCTTCATTGAAGTCTGCCCCTGTCACTTCTTGTGACATAGAAAGGTCATTTTCTGTGCTGAAGAATGTGCTCGCGTATAAATGGATAAGCTTAAATCACGACAGTTTGCATAAATAAGGTTTTGTACAGTGTTTCAAAAGGAACTGCAGTTTGCTAGTGCATATTTTCCAATTTATTGTGCATGTTTTGATATATGATAATGCATGAATGCATATATCTTTTGAGATTTGATAGTGCATGGAAATCCGGGCTCTAGTTATAACCTATTTAAGTACAGTATAAAGCACTTGCACAGGGGAGCCAACAAGACTGTCCAAATTGGAAACACATGACACCAACAAAACAAACTTCAAAAACCCAGACATATATTCAACACAAATATCAAGAATAATAATACAGTATGTCTGTTATTGAGAAACGGAGAGAATGTATTCCTGGCATTTATGTTAAAACCAAAATTAGTACAAACGGTAGAGGTCCTATAATCCAATTAACCAAACACTTTATCTGTTGCTTGAGTAAACATTGACGGAAAGGCGGAAGGCCCCACGTCCATGTCTGTACTTTGTACAGTACTTGAAAAGTTTGCAATAGGCTTATTTATTGCCTTTAAAGAAAGAATGTATGAGGTTGCTTCGTCTTTATTGTAGAGTCGTCAGCATCACTTGCACTTATTACAGAATCGAACACGGTTAGAGTGGCAAGTACATTATTTTTTGACGGAATTGTTGCCACCTGCGCCGTATCTTCATGTTCAACATCAGCTGTAGCTGTATCTCTCTCTGGTGTCACGTGATCACAGCTGATCATCATGGGTAGATCTCACTCTTCTGAATTAGTCTCCGCATGATCTATGGCGATGTATTCGGAGAAAGTTCAGGTATCGGACTTCTGCCGTAACTCCTCCCATTCATCTTCATTGCCTTGTACTTCATTTGACAAACCAAAAGCATGCTTGACGAAGCAGTTCTTGAATAACATATGAATAGTAACACAGTAAGGTTTCCACCTGTTCAGTACTAATATGTATTTACAATGTTATAAATTACATGGAACTAGTTTCGACCCACCTAGGGGTCATCGTCAGCCATATTAAAGCATACATAAGTATTTTGTCGAATCCTAAAACATGTTATTTTTAACTGTAACAATCGTATGGATTTTATAATTTATAAAGTGAAGTTTGGTAATGAGATGAGAAATGTTAGTATGGTACAGGTGAGTAGTAAATCTATCTATATATATAAAATAAGAGTTTTGTCTGTACATTGCTCAGAATTTGAAAAGAATGGTATTTCTGTATCGGTCATGTCCATAGTAACAAGGAAATGCTATTTTTACTTTTCCGTAATTTCTGTCTGTCTGTCTGTCTGTCTGTCTGTCTGTCTGTCTGTCTGTCTGTCTATATGTATGTACACGCATCACGAGAAAACGGCTGAAGAGAATTTAATGAAAATCGGTATATGAAGTCGGGGGATGAGCCACTACAATCTAGGCTATAAATCATTTTACTCGCGCTGAGTGAAATGGTAGTTTAGGGGAAGGCCTAAAATTTAATTCTCGAATATTTATATTATTAGTAGTCCTATCGATAAATACTACCTAACTAAAGTTATATAGAATTAAATTTCCGATCATTTATGTCATACATTGTTACCGCATCGGCTTTGATAACACAAAATTCATGATTTTTTTTGTTTTTTTGTTGCCAAGTCCATATCAACGCCAAGCCACGAGAAAATGGGTTAACAGAATTTAATTAAAGTCGGTATGTAGAGTTGGGGAATAAGAAAGTAGTGTCTAAATTATAAACAATTTTATGCGCCCTGTATGAAATTGTAGTTTAGGGGAAGGCGCCTAGAATATAATTTTTAAATACCTATGTTATTGGTCCTATCGAAAAGTACTACATAACGAAAGTTGTAGAGAATACGATTTCCGACCATTTATGTTTTATTCAATTTTATCGTACCGACTATGATAAGAGTGGTATTTCAGAGTCGGAAGAAAACTAAATGTGAAGTCCTACAATATTGAAGGCGCGTAACATTGATCAACAATAACATTACATTGACCATTGTTTGTTGTGGTGGGCTTTGTGTCTTCTGTTGCCACTCATCTACGATAGTTAGGATTAAATTTGCCTTACGTCGCACCGACACAGATAGGTGTTATGGCGACGAAGGGATAGGAAAGGGCTAGGAGTGTGAAGGAAGCGGCCTTGACCTTAATTAACATACAGCCCAAGCATTTGCCTGGTGTGAAAATGGGAAGCCACAGAATACCATCTTCAGGGTTGCCGATAGTGGGGTTCGAATCAACCGGATGCAAGCTCACAGCTGCGCGCCCCTAACCACACGGCCAACTCGCCCGGTCGTACCGAGTGTAGCAGCCTGCCTGAATATTAGCGGAAAGTAGATGTGGAGTTAGATAACTTTCTTCTTTAGCATGCTATTCCTCTGGTTCATAAATTTGCTGATACTACTGGTACATAACACACTGGTTCTTCATAGCATTGAAGCTATTCAATCTGTACTCTGAGGCACTGATTGGAATGAGCAGTTTGCATATTTAAGAGAATTATGCCAGAGGAGTGATCACGGATGTCTGTGGCCTGGTCATTCCATCTCTGGAACTTTGGACTGTTAGATCGGCACCGTAGTACTGTTCGTTAAAAGTGAGAAAATGTGCGGTTTTTCATTTGATCGAGTATTTTATATGATAACAGTGTTCGGCTCCATGGCTAAACGGATAGCGTGCTGGCCTTAGGTCCAGAGGTTCCGGGTTCAATTCCGGCCTGGTCGGAGATTTTAACCTTAAATGGTTAATTCCCTTGGCTCCGGGACTGGGTGTTCGTCCTGTCCCCAAAATCCCTGCAATTCACACACCACACATAACACTATCCTCCACCACAATAACACGCAGTTACCTACACATGGCAAATGCCGCCCACCCTCATCGGAGGGTCTGCTGTTCGTCCTGTCCCCCAAATCCCTGCAATTCACACACCACACATAACACTGTCCTCCACCACAATAACACGCAGTTACCTACACATGGCAAATGCCGGCCACCCTCATCGGAGGGTCTGCCTTACAAGGGCTACGAAATTATTATTAATATAACATCCCTACTGACGTTTTTGTAATGGCCTTTGTTTACTTCAGTTAGGAAAACCACACGGTCAGTCTTTCTGAGAATCCCGTAGCGAAGCGCGGGTACATCAGCTAGTAATAATATATATATATATACAAACAAGTTTGGAACAAAGTACTAGTGGGGTGCTTAGAGTTGTAAAAATATAACCTCGTGGATGTCAGTAGTCCTCGTACTAAAGAAACAATGTAAAATAACACA
Organism: Anabrus simplex; assembly: GCF_040414725.1. Classification (NCBI taxonomy): domain Eukaryota; kingdom Metazoa; phylum Arthropoda; class Insecta; order Orthoptera; family Tettigoniidae; genus Anabrus; species Anabrus simplex. The sequence goes on from NC_090274.1 coordinate 113,876,506, forward strand.
TATAAACATATATACAAGTATGTACAAAGTCTGGAGAGTAAAGAGTGATACTCTTTTAATGTCGAGTTGGCTTGACACTGATCACTTAAGCGGAGAAATTAGGTATTTGGTGTATTAAAGCTGTGTTGGTCAGTTGCGTTGTTGATTGTTGGACGTGAAGTTGTTTTTGAATTTCTGGTTGAGAAGAAGGTGGAAACTGCGTGTGGATATATTGATTCTCAGTTCTTAGCGGAAACCAAATTGGACCTGTTTAAATGGAGAAAGTCGGTAAAAACAAAAAATGGAGATAGGAAAAGGTTAACATAAAGTGAAAGGACGCTTACCTCTCGCTGCGGTGTGTGTAGTATAGCTGATGGTGTGCGATTGGTGGCGGGGAGAGAAGTGTGGGCAGAGAGGAGGGCAGGCGCGTGCGGGTTAGGAGGGGGTTAGGAAGAGTGGGGGTGGCTTGGGGTGGGGTGGGGCTGGGGAGCTTTTAAGGCGGGGCTGAAGGGTGCGGGAAAAAGGGTAATTGTCTCGGAAAAGTACCTTTGATTAGACTTAGGATTGAGTTTTGGTTGGCTGCATTATTGTTTCTGAGGAAAGTGATGAATAGATCGAAGAGTATGTTGGGTTTCTCTGAGATTTCATTGAGATTGTGACTGGCGTTGAAGTATTGGTCTAGGTGTATGTAGTAATTTTCCATTATGTTGAGTAAAGGGCCCTTGTTTGCTAATTCGAGAATGTCCATGTCCTGTTCGATATTGGTGAAATTATGGTTATAATCATGCATGTATTGGCCGATGGCTGAAAACCTGTTGTATTTTATTGCATTAGTGTTACAAGTTGTCCATTTCATGACCGTATCGATGTTTAATCAAGAAGTATAAATAACCACCTAATCGATACTTTATTAATGCCTCAGGCAAAATTGAATAAAATTAAAACTTACAGGACATGTTTCGACCACTTAGTGGTCCTCTTCAGCTGTATAAATAAAGAACAAAAAGAAAAACATTGACAAAGAACTTTTATTTGTGCTTATTGTCAATGTTTTTCTTTTCAGTTCTTTATTTATACAGCTGAAGAGGACCACTAAGTGGTCGAAACATGTCCTGTAAGTTTTAATTTTATTCAATTTTGCCTGAGGCATTAATAAAGTATCGATTAGGTGGTTATTTATACTTACTTCTTGCATTAGTGTGTTCGTGGTATCTGCTATTCAAGTTTCTACCGGTTTGTCCGATGTAGGATTTTTCACAGGTGTTGCATTTGATCCTGTAAACTCCTGATTTTAAAAAACTGCTAGTCTTGTTGATGTGTGAAGTATTGTGTAAGACGTTCGTGTTCTTATTGTTGGTTTTGAAGGCTATTTTAACGCCTTGTTTCTTGAAGATATTGGTTAACTTGTAGATATCATTGTTGAACGTGAAGGTGGAAAATGTTAGAGGTTTAGTCACTTCTTTTTTGAGGGTAGTTTTAGGGCGATGTTGGTGTTTATTGATTATCTTTTCTATAAAATGATTGCTGAAGCCGTTGTATTTTGCAATTCCGCGAATTGTGTTAAGTTCGTTCTTTAGATCTTTCTTGGACATGCTGAAGGCTCGGTGAACTAGGTTGTTGTATGTGGCTCGTTTGTGGGACTGGGGGTGCACTGAATCTTGGCGAATGGTGGAGGCTGTTTGAGTAGGTTTTCTGAATATTTTATAACTGAAAGAATCTGAGTTTCTAGTGATAGTTAAATCTAGGAAGTTGATTTTTTGATTTGATTCGGATTCTAGTGTGAATTTGATATGAGAATCAATAGTGTTGAGTTTTAAGAGGGTGGTGGAGGCATTAATTGATTGCTCATTCATGATTACGAAGACATCGTCAACATATCTGGCCCAAAAGAGAATGTTTCCAGATCTGTAGTAGAAAGCCGCCAGCTCCCGGTGACCAGCGCGGCACACTCAAGGTCACGCGCTGCGGCCAAACACCAAAGTAGAGTGGAGAACGTTTCGAAGGTCCAGAACCTGTAACGGCTGCGGGAAGCCAAGTACGTATATAAAAATATACGACGCCAATTAGTACAACCGAATGAGCACCCGTACTCCAGTTAAATTCTTGGTAAACAGTTGAACAGATCTGTTCGTCTGCGAATTCAAGCCTTTTTGATCTTCGCATGTTGATTGGTAGTGTTGTGACTTTGTGCAGGACAGAATGTGGTGTCGTGTCTAACAGAGTGTGAAACTGACCTCCAACATTCATAAACATTTTACATGTTTTTTATGGCTGATGATGACCTAGACTAAGGTCGAAACCGGTCCCATTTAAATAGAAATGTGATTGCTACGTTTCTTTCTTTTGAGTATTGAATAGGTTGAACCTCCTTTCCAGTTATTTAATTTTTAACATCAATAATTTCAATACGGAACAATGAAATTTTTATCTTTAAATTCCAATGCAGTGCGTGTCGTCCTTACCGAGTGTAGTATAATGGCTTATAATACAAAGTTTCTTACGGAAGATTAAATAGATATTGTTCACAATGATTATTCTGGTGATGAACTTATTCCTGAAATAGACTCAGATAGTGAAAGTGAGAGTGGTGAGGAAATTGTGATTCCCGAATCCGATAGGCCTATAGAGAAAAGTGAAGTGCCTGGTACATATCATTCTAGTTATTGTCCACCCGTTCCACCATTTACAGAGACGTTCAAATAGAAAATAAGCAGGATATTTTGAGTTACGTGAGTATTTTCATGAATGACGGATTTTATCAGTATGTGTGAGCAGACCAATCTATACACGAGTCAAGTGATAAGTACGGTGCCCCGGCCTTTCACAAAGAATTCGATCATGCAATCGTGGAAACCGATTAGTCCAAAATCCTGATATAAAAATGTACTGGACCGAAGGCCCTGTTATTCATACTACGATATTTTCTGAAACAATGTTCCGAATACGCTTCCTTCATATTCATTTCTTCACTTCGGTGACAGTAATCGTTATGCCGAAAATATAGATAGGCTGTATAAAATTAGACGTATTTTGAAACCTGTCACACCATATATCACACCTCAAATATTTACAAGAGGTAAGCACAAAGTATCATTTTTCTAACACTTATAGTTTAGGAGTAATTGTAAGTTGTATTAAGTGATGCACGTCAAGAGGGCCGGGCATGAAAATGGCCGGTCCAGGCATTCAAGTGTCCCGCTCAGAACCAGGTACTGAACGTGTTAATATACTAGAGAATATATATATATAGATATCGACCAATATAACAATCCCGTCTATAACTTAAATCAACGAAAAGAAAAATATTTTATTGGAAACCTTTGTCCCGCTCATCTGCGAACAGTTCATTAATAAGAGTTTCACTACCGACATTCTAGAACAAGACCCGCCCTTCCATCAACACCCTCCTTCTGCGAATCACAACGTCCCTCCCTCCCTGCCCCTCCCCCTCCATTACCCCTCCCAACCACATCGACACAGATACACAGTAAGCCACACACAGGCTTAGTTGTCACTGTGACTTGAGACCGACAAGGTCATCTCCATTCGAGACGACAACTTTTAGTTGCAAGTAACTCATATGAGTTTTCTTTTCGTACATCATTTTTAACTTGTTCTTCATCCACTCATATATTCCTTTTTTTCTCATTACAGATGTTATACACGTTTTATTCGTAGTATTGACGGTCTCACTACACTCCTCAGCATAGTGTTTTTATTTAACAGTCAGCAAGATCTATTAGACGAGAGGACTTTGTACATCAATGTGTTTTTAACTCACTATCATGATCACTGTCACTTCACATCATTACAATTTTTAATTTGTTTGTATATTATGTAATCTTTGTTTTACTACTGAAGATGGCCTTGAGATTAGGCTGAAACATGTATAGACTTTGCTTCATCTAACAGATGACTTGACTTGTATTGATAGGAGGATTTTATAAATATTTTATTTTGTAAAGTGATAACCGTCAATACTGAATGAGATTCATAACTTGCAAATCTTCATTTTCTCACTGAGTGTCTTGGAAGAATACAGATGCTTAGCCATCTCGCAACACGAAAAAGGAACACACGTATCCTAAACTAAAGTACCGTAACAATAAAATAAAACACTGTATTAATAAAATATAATAACTTTGAAGTTTATAATTGCACATTAAGACTTAAAGTTAAATGAGTAACTTGTGATGTAACCTTGCATTACTAACAAGGGAACATCCACAATGGTGAAGTCGCCAATCGCGATGAAACTTAGCAAACACATTGAGGTACATGTAAAAACAATGGCAGCATCAATTTTAGGCGCCAACATTCATTAGCGCGTTAACTAAGGGGGCTAAAAGTTGCGACATTTCAAGTTCCGCGCGAACAGCAATTAATTCCTCCTGACCAATGCTTAGCCGGAACACTGCTTTGTGCCACACCTCTGCTCCTCCTCCCCTCCGCCCCGCCTGGTTCAGCACCACTCGTTTCCCTCTCCCCGCGCTGCCGTCTGCTTAGCTGTCGAACAGAACCTGTGCTATACTGCGTACGCTATCAGCCTTCCTCATAGCTCTCCCTTGGAATTTCCACATTGTATAGGCAGTTTACATTTTATGAAATATTTATGAAAACATTTGCGACGAGTCCTTAAGGGCATTATCACTGAGCGTGTAAAAAATTATTTTTCATCTTCAAGCAAAGCACGGAAGTCACGGTGAAGAAGGTCCGCTGAACTTTCGGGAGCTGCAGCTTTATGACACGATTGAGGGTGAGTGTTAAGCAGTCAACTATTTTCAAATAGGTTTTGACGCTCTCAGGGAGATGTCACACTGTGGACATAGGCCGTAATAACGTAGATTGAAGCGTGGTCTTTAGGCCGTAATAACGTAGATTGAAGCGTGGTCTTTTGCGCTGCATGTGAAATTGTAGGTTTATGATATGTTGATACCGATAACTCTGTCCGACTCGCTGGCTAAACGGTCAGCGTACTGGCCTTCGGTTCAGAGGGTCCCGGGTTCGATTCCCAGCCGGGTCGGGGATTGTAACCTTAATTGGTTGATTCCTACGGCACGGGGGCTGGGTGTATGTGTTGTCTTCATCATCATTTCATCCTCATCACGACGCGCAGGTCGCCTACGGGTGTCAAATAGAAAGACCTGCACTTTGCGAGCTGAACACGTCCTGGGATATCCCGGCACTAAAAGCCATACGACATTTCATTTCATTACCGATAACACTCTCGTTGTTTTTAAACGAACAGTTGTGTTCTCCGTTGTTCCTGTCAATACATATACACGTAACGACATGTATTTTAGTTGTTTTTTTTTTTCGGAGCTTATAAGTTGCTGTCTTGAAGGTGACAGTCTCTATTTGGAGGACGTTACAAGTTTGACGTACAAGTCTGATCATTATTACAAGTTGTCCATTTCATGACCGTATCGACGTTTAATCAAGAAGTAACTATAAATAACCACCTAATCGATACTTTATTAATGCCTCAGGCAAAATTGAATAAAATTAAAACTTACAGGACATGTTTCGACCACTTAGTGGTCCTCTTCAGCTGTATAAATAAAGAACTGAAAAGAAAAACATTGACAATAAGCACAAATAAAAGTTCTTTGGAGACTCCTTTGATAAAAATGGAGGTCATCAGAATAGGTCATCTTGCCTCTTGTTCTTGTTTGGAAAAGATGTTTATTCTGCGCTGTCTAGAGGGTCGCGCTCAAAGACAGAGTAGACCCTCTAGACAGCGCAGAATAAACATCTTTTCCAAACAAGAACGAGAGGCAAGATGACCTATTCTGATGACCTCCATTTTTATCAAAGGAGTCTCCAAAGAACTTTTATTTGTGCTTATTGTCAATGTTTTTCTTTTCAGTTCTTTATTTATACAGCTGAAGAGGACCACTAAGTGGTCGAAACATGTCCTGTAAGTTTTAATTTTATTCAATTTTGCCTGAGGCATTAATAAAGTATCGATTAGGTGGTTATTTATACTTACTTCAAGTCTGATCAGTCGGAGGAAACCGAAAAGGATATTGAATCTAGCGAGCTAGAACCGGGACAAAGCCAAGACAGTGCCAGTTCGGCGGACACCGTAGACTTACAGTATAAAACAAGAGCAGTCAACTTCTGGAGGAGTGAAAAACAGAAAAATCTTAAATTTACAACTGTGCAAAAGCACTTCGTCGTTTGCATAGTGTGTCACAGCTCTCCGCCTGGAAAAAAGTTGTGGATGAAGGAGGCTCTCTCCGAGACAAATTTGGTCTTATTGCGATGGATTGCAAGAAAAACTTTGATGCGGAGTACCGTGCGTCCACCATCCATGACGCCACAATCAAACATTGGGCAATGCAGAGTGCCCACTCTCGCGGGCTCCATGACTTTAAAGCGTCCTCACGCTGGTGTACGACTTCAAAAAGAAATTTGGGATCACATCCCGAAAAATTACTGTCGTGACAACGAGAAAACTTGATAGGGAAAGTGACTTTATGGTGGAAGCCCAAATGTTTGTAGAAAACGTAAAAGAAAAAATACAGTTACACAGCCCATCACATGTTTTTAACAGCGACCATAGTGGCTTTAATTTGGAAATGTACACCGGCAGAACATTAGCGCGCCGAGGAGAAAATTCGATTAGCACGGTGGTCCAATCAATTCCCTCTACTACGCACAGCTACACGATTATGCCTACCATGTCAGCAGAAGGTGAGCTACTCTCCCCGTTGCTAATCGTTTTAAAGGAAAGAAATGGCGTTTTTGGTTCCCTTGTTAAGAAACAAATATTTTCACACGAAAATATTCATGTCGTGTGCACCACGTCTGGAAAGATGGGCAAAGCAGAAGTTCAGAACTGGTTTAATGACATCTTGAAACCAAGTTTACCCGATGGACAAAATATGTTATTGTTAGATTCTTTCTCTGGCCACAATGCGCTTGTTCATGGCACGGAAGTTGAAGTTATGAAGATTCCAGCCAGCGCTACAGCCGTTTGTCAGCCATTTGACGTGTATGGGTTTCGGATTTGGAAAACATACACCAGACGAATGTATTCCAGGCTGGGACTTATGAATACCAGCATCGTGCTGCATCACCGTAACACCATCTAAAAGTTGCAATCACTGTTACATTTCCAGCTGACATCTCTTCGATTCACAAACATGTGGAAGTACTTGTGGTACCGCAGTGGGTTCCTTGATGATCATCGTGGACAATTGGAACACCCGGTAGTGTATTCCTTTGACAGTGTTGGCTTGGTATGTTCTCTGTGTCCGAATACTGGTTTTGTCAAATGTGCGTGGTGTACAAAGGACTTGTGCGTCACACACTTCTACGAGGAACACCACTATTGTAAAGCATACGTCCCTTGAGAAAAGTATGGTGCCTGTTGTTAATTGTTTTGTTTCAGTCGTCTTTTCACTAGTTTGTAATGTGTCGAATAGACCCTAAATTGTTTTTGATTACTATTATTGATGGGGAGTTTGCCCGATGTAATGTATTTGGAGTCATTTATTGTGGTGCGTTGTAATTTTTTGTTGTTGTACCAGTTCGTACAATAGCCATGTACACTTTTACGTATTTAACTGCCATTGTACCCAGAAGACTGTAGTGTGATACTTTAATATGGCTACTTGTTGAATACATAGACCTCTGTCAGCTATAGCGCAAAAGTACGAGTAAGTAGGACTACAGCTCTGCCTGTGATTACGGTATATCTACTGCATATATAAATGCAAATCTTTATTTCTTTTTAAAGACATTGCTTATTACGTCAATCCTTCCATGTCATACTCGTATCAAAGTTGTCTATGCATTTAATTGATTTATGTTTGACAATCATGGCTGCAATTGAAATGTGTTGTGCCTTTCACTGCGAAACATAAATACACCGTTCAGTACAAGCACAAATAAAAACATTCTATCTAGATTCCTTATACCAGAGTACGTAATACGGGAAATACCAGCAGTTTCTAACTCGGAGTTTATAATTGCTGCTGTTCGCGATTTCGTTTCGTTATGACACAACTGATAGCGTACACAAAATGGGGGTAGGGAAGTGGACATGAAAAGGTGATCTGGACCTGTAACCATATTTTGATATCCCGAGGTACAACATCTCATTACATTCATTGAGATCCTCTACCCGGGCACGTAATTTCTTTAAATAAAAGGATATTTAATGTTGTTTCAAGGTGGGTGATCTATTTTCATAAATTTCATGTGTATGTCCACTCTAAATGACACTACCGACAGCTTCAAAGTGTTTCAGACGTAAATAATAATTTAAGCCTAGGTCAGACGCGGTACCTTATACCACGTTTGTCCACGCCCGATGGTGCTTAACTCGGCTTTGTACCCACGAATTGACAACTCACTGGAATTAGCAGGAATGAAAATATAACATTTGCATAAAATATGAGTAAATACGTTTAGGTTATTTATTATCATTATGTGTGAAACGGAACGTGATTTAAAGGATTTCAATAATTATGGTACGTAAAGAAGCAAAATATAACGCCGGTCTCGTTCCACAGCCAAGCAGCCGGCAAGCGCGAGGAGAAGGGAGGGGAACGTGCCGGGGAGAACCACTTGGAGGGTAAAAGGCGGTGCAGAGGGTGTGTCTCCAGACGGGAAGTGTGTGTGCCGGCTTAGCATTGGCCAGAAGGTATTCATCGCCGATCGCGCGGTACTTGAAATGTCGCAACTTTTAGGCCCCTTAGTTAACGCGCTAATGAATGTTGGCACCTAAAATTGTTGCTGGCATTGTTTTTACATGTACCTCAATGTGTTTTCTAAGTTTCATCGCGATCGGCGACTTCACCATTGTGGATGTTTCCTTGTAAGTGTTATTGGATTGACTAGGGGGAACCGTAATAAATTGTAACTACAAGAATACAAAAGAAGTATGATTTCACTAGAACTTGGCAACTCTGAAGCACGTTGTAGGCACACCAAAGTCACAGTTCGGAAAGATACCCCTGAATTAAATGTATTGCCAACTGCTGTATTGTGAAAATCACTAGTGTTAAATTTGCGGGTATAAGTAAAACATATTCTCTTTTTATGTAGGATTATAAATATGTGTGGTTTTTTTAATACTCCAGCTAAATAGAATTTTAGCATGTTCGAAGTGATATGAACATTATTTCTTATGAATTATCCATGATAAGTTTTGTTTGTCCAACCCTTTCCCAGTTTCTCTACAGGGTCGGGTATGAGGTGAGATGAATCTGTCGTGGTGGCTCTTTTGTGACCTGATGTCCTTCCTGATGTCAACCTTGTCAGAGGAATGAGATGAATGACGTGATATATGATGGTGGGAAGGAAGAGGGTGAAACCCGGTGCCGACACACACAGCCTACTACTGTCGAATAGCACCAAGGGATCTGTTCAACGCTTAACATCCTTATCCGACGGGAAAATCGCCATCAACAGCGTCATATGCCCTTACTCCATATGAGCACTGCGGAGAGGTTTGGAATTTAATCCAGGCTTTTGGCACGCAATCTAGTGAATAGAAATTGTATACCACCACCTACCCTACCCTGCCGGCCTACATTCTTCTGATGAAGACCTTTTTTTTTCTTCCGAGCAACAGGACTCGCATCGGCTAACCACGGTGTTCGACCGTTTAGACTTAAACGCCTTAACAATCGTGGCCACCAGGCGGGCTTCATCCATGATGCAATAAGTATTGCAGTAAAAAGATTCGAGAGTTTAATGGATGTATAACAGCCATGCTTCTCCAAAAAATACAAGGTGAATGGAGAAGTGAGCAGCAACATCAGATTTGCAGCTCATGAATACAGGAAGGGTCTAGAGTTCGCGCTAGCTTCCATACAGTCTGTGCAGTGTGGCAAGATTACCCAGCACTAGTTTGTTCACGAGTTTATGATGACCTGCCGAAGAAAATTACCGTTATTTTCTCGTGTAATTAACGCACGTTTTTGACGAAAAATACAGGCTAAAACTTCGGATGCGTAAATTATTCAAGGAATTTAGATATTTAAAAATGATTTACAATTCATTTACATTTAAAAGATACACCAAATATAATATAAACACAATTGGTTCAACTCATTTGCGGTTATCGTCATTTGGAGTAAAATTCCGGTGTGATATTTTTTCTGAAAAGTCAAATAGCGTTCATCAGGTAAGTTAAACACGTGGGTTTGAAGTATCGACAATGGAAAATATTCATTCCATTACAAGCTGACAATACGACCTGAAGTGAAATAAACATGAACTAATAAAGGTACAATTCATGCAGTCATAACAATGACATCCCGGCAATAAAAGAAAACTGTTCAACATGAGAAGGGCCGGGTATCGAAGGAGGGACCCTGCTAGATTTCCCCAAACCATTCATATCCAATCTTGTACGAATGAAGTGTCCATCCACCCTTTTTCTTGAATACGAACATGGATCACTCGTGGAAAATTTTGCTTTAGGCATTGTTTTTTGTTTTAGAACAATGTAAGGTGCAAGCGTTCTGCCATCAGCTGTTACAGCAAGCATTGCAGTACATCATTGTTTTTGCTTCTGGTAGCACGTACAATAACATTCAATTTTCCTTTGTTATCGATTGTTCGACTTTGTGGCGTATGGAAACTGATTGGTGTCTGACCTGTGGTTCCTATTTGGAAGATCAAACACTTTAAACAATATTCAAGTGTTATGCTCAGAACAGTTCAGCACATTCTTCACCATTTTAACTGACGCAACGCATTCGGCAGTCTGAATTATTGTAATGTGTTTTGTCCTTGTCCTTTGTGCTTGATCGTAAAACTTTTCGTCTGATGTCTACAAGACAGATGAGACATGTTCTGTTATATTTTTTTTAAATGTTGTTTTAATAATTAAATAATAAAACTTTTAGTATTGTAAAGGTGGAACATTTGACTATACCTTGCAAGTATGCACTAGCCATGCGCCTTGTTGGGTGTGTTATTTACCGGTTATGTAGTGCATTCCTATCTACGAAATGTCACTGTAATATTTGTCCCAAATGGAACATAATAATTGCTTTTACACAGATAAAATTGAAAATCTGCAGCAAATTAAGAAATAGAACAAAATATTTTACTTGCAGAGAATGATATGGATACATACTTAACTACCTTTAAGCTACTTTTTTTTTTTTTTCTGCTACGTGCAGCGCTTCCTTGGTGTTTTGTTTGTCTTAACACTTTCGTGTTTGATGTCCTTGCTCACTGAAGTTGTTTGCATTAATTAGGTGTCGTTTTCTTCATGTTGCTCATTCGTTTTGTGCCCCAACTCATTCATTAAATGGTATAGGCCTATTTATTGGTCCAGGGATCCTGTTATTTTGCTGTTTTAACTGCCCGCGCTAGTCATATGGACAAAGATAATTAGAATTCACAGACATAGCACTCCTATTCGTCAGTGCTAGCCCCGGACCTCAAGAGGGAAACAAGACGGCACGAGCAGCGGAATACAACATAAGGGAGTCCTGTCTACAACGCGTAAGTACGCATACATATTTCTCTATTAACGGCGGTATTTCTTAATTTACCGCAGATTTTTCACTTCACTTGTGTAAAAGGAATTATGTTCCATTTGGGACAATTATTACAGTGACATTTCGTAGATAGGAATGCGCTACATAACCGTTACTTACCAACTGATGAGCCCAAATTAGCACACGGGGGCAAAACGCTGGCAACCAGGAATGAGTTAGCTGGAAAATTTATGATGTCCACAATATTGGTCCCATAATAACCCGGTGGGGGTTGGTATTTCGCCTCATGACGTAACTGAATTTCACAGAAAACAGGAAATCGTTGCTGTTGGATGTTGTTACAGCAGTCATCATCAGTACTGTCATTCAGACGGTCATTACCACTTTCACTGTTTACACTTGAACAAGCATGTGGTCAGGTGTTTACAGAAAGATCGCAGTTAACGCTCCCAATAGCACCTTTACTTTCCTCTTCCTCGCTTGTTGGATGAATAAATTCCTTATTCGAGTAATCATCCTCTTCTTCACTTAAATTATTAAGATACAGTAGAGTCTCGATTATCCGACCTAAACGGGACCTGGACTACGTCGGATCACCGAAAATGTCGGATAATACAGAATAACTTTGAAAATGAACTGAAACAGGAAGGCTATACGCTAGTACTATAACGACATGTTTTACGGTACTCTATTTATTGAATTATAATTGTACAGTACATGCAGTATTGAACGAAAACATTCCAGATGTCTTACGAAAAGAAACTTTTCTCCATAGATATTAAGCTGCCTAATGCCGTGCCGTTTTTTTCCACCGATCAAGCCACCCAGCACTGGCGGGAAAATTAGGGTCCCTTTCATTAAACTCCTTCTAGAAATACACAGCCTTTAACTGCAGAATGGGGCCAGATATTGGCAGGCCCTTTTCCCGGTGTTGAGATAACCAAAGAAATAGTGCTTCACTTACTTTTTCGTACTCACATTGTTTCATTGTTTTTCTCTGCTCTGGTAGAGCACCACTTTTCAATTTCTTCCCTCTGTTTTTTCCAGTCTCCCACTGCAACACATCCAACACCATAATCTGAAGCCACATCTTGAAAAATTTCCCCTTTGTCCAGTCTCTTTAATGCACTCAACTTGTCTTCCATAAAAACAATCACTTTCTTCCATTTACTCGCTATACTCACAGAGGATATGAAAACTATAACATCCGCACCCAACCAATACTACAATGAACAATGACTGAAGACTCACTGCACCTGTCCTTGAGCAAAGAAAACCGTCCTACCGCCACTGGTCAGGCCAGTGTTTGTCCCATGGTCGCACCCTCCACAGCGGGTGTGCCTGAATTCAGTCTCCACCAAAAGATCAAATTAAGTCTACCAGTGTCGGATAACACGGAATGTCGGATAAGCGAAGGTCGGATGAGCGAGACTCTACTGTATACAGCCAGTTCGTCATCATCAACAAAATTACTTCTCCCACTAGTCATCATTTTATTCACACGGCATGGAGATCATACGTCGTAGATGAACACTGACTTCAGAAATTCACTGCATGATAATGAATGAATTTATGCACTATCTAGTGGTGTAGTTAAAAACTACTGACCGTTCTCTAAGGACTCGACACACAAGATGTTGCCATATGACGGTCCAGGCTGTACTAACTTGTATTGAAAAGCACGCTATCCAGATGATATATCGTGGTTGGCACGTCACATGTATATACGAAACAATGATACATTGTTGTCCGGCTCTCTGCGGGTTATTATGAACATCATCTGCTCTCGCGTATACAGAAATAGTTGGACCTCCTTTCCTCACCAGTCTCAAACTGGAAAGATGATCTGTGGCTGCTGCAAGGATGGCATTCTGCTTGAGATACAAACAGCAAATAGCGATAAAGAGAATAAAAGGGAGATATGAAGAAATTTTGGGAGCTCCTGTGACAGGCGAGTACTGCCACTCCGCCCCTCTAGAATATGAATATTGGAGTGGATCAGGTAGTGCCAGATAGAATTCTCATAGTTATTAGTTGTACATAGAAAGACAGCAACATGAAAAAGTAACTTAAAAGGATAAACTGAGGGACAGGTCAGTCACTTTCCTTTTCCAATCTTAGACCATTTGTTTTCTTATCCAACACTTCCCACATCATGACTGAAGATCTGTCAGGTTGGCCCTTCAGCGAGTGTTGATCGCCCTTCTGAGGAAGTTGAGATGTAGAACTGGGATTGATGCAGAGAGGACGTATCTATATGGAGGTTGCTCTTTGATACTCTTTCTCTTGCTCCCTCTGCCCACACTTGCTTGTCGTGGTTGGTGTGTGTGTGTGTGTGTGTGTGTGTGTGTCTCTCTCTCTCTCTCACACACACATTTGATTTATTTGTTCCTTCTTGCCAGATTTTTTAAAATTTATTTCTGCTTGTTTTGTTAAAATGTTGCCTTAATATATTAAGTAAATTCTGTACTCTTGTTTCAGGCTACATCTCAACCAACCAGCAATGCCAAAAGCAGGTGGCATCTCACTTGGCAAGTAAGAGAAACAAAACATGCGACCATTTTGTCTCTAAAAGGCAACGATACGAGTGATATAAAAGTCCTTATTAACAAAATCATGCCTACCAGAATATAAATATGATACATACTATGTTTTTAATAAAATGTAATTTTAAAGGCACTAAAAGTACATTTTGATTCCAGGACGTGAATAAAACAATGGTTTTATTCAGTGCCTGTAATATATACCTATAAGGAATTTTGTATCATCGTCAATTCCAGATTGTGTTTTGTCCGCTCATCCCCTTGCGCTTAGTAGGGCCGCAGCATAAGGGGAGATGGAGCATTGTCTTGCAGCGTGGGATCAGAACCTCTTTTTGGCCACTTGTTAACTCCTTGGTTTTATTCTATGAAAGGTTATTACAATCAGTGTATTTCTTCAGCAAGGCTTCAACGTTGATCAATTGATAGACTTTCGTCCTTCGTCGTAATACACTTCAAGGATCAGCTTTTTTAGGAATCCTGCAAGAACTATTCTTGGAGTTCTTCTGTTTATAATCTTGCTCTTTCCAAGTTTCTCCTGGATCAGTCTGCCCTAGTGTACCAAGCCAGGACTATACTGTCAAAGAACAGTGCAGAAAGGGAAGGAATATGCATAGTAAGAACTCCAAGAACAGCCATCGCAGTATTCTAGAAGCAGCTGATTCTTGATGAAAGGTACTACAACAGCTGTTGGAAATGTTGCTTGGTCGGTATTTGTCGCACACTGCTGAGAAGCCTTGCTAAGGGATTCAGGCCTTGTTTATACAGAATTGATGTATTTTCCTAATCGCATTGAACTATTTTGACAACTTCACAACAATTTTTAGTTGTGGGAAATTGAGATGATGTTTTGCCCTCTTGTTGCACACCACTTAAGGAATGAAACTCCCTTTCCTTGTGTGCAGCTTGTAATTTTTGAATCAAGGTCCACAAATATTTTTATATATATACTGACAGGGTGTCTAGGCTACAGGTATAAAAAAATACATGCTTATATCATAATTCAATGAGATGTGTTAAATTTACAGAATAACTCTAAAAATATTTATGCACATTAGTACATTTCACTGTGGGCACCAGTTTTAGCTCTATAGATGTCTTAAGTGATATACTAGCTCTTGCCTCATGTTTATAATCATTTGAGGCATTGCAAGCTCGATTGTTTCAATGATAGTCTCAAATCAGCCAAATCTCTGAACTTATCTCCTGTATACCAGATTCTTGATAAACACCCAAGCGAAAAAGTTGAAATGGTTCAAATCAGGAGATTGAGGGAAGATAGGCAAGTATGACTCTCTAACCTTATCCAGTGTGCATGAAAAGTATAGTTCAGAAATGTGGTAACATCTCTCGGGGAGCAGCATACAACTTGACAGCAATACAAGATGTTGTCAATCAAATCTGACAGATTGTCATTTGATAGAAAGTTAACCTGTAAAAATATACCGAACAGTTCTTCTTTTATAAGCTGTTATTTTTTTATATCTCTAGCCACACTGTACATTCTTTATGAGGAATTTCGTTTTGATATTTGTGGTTAACAGTATTATTAGGCTAAAAGTTTGGTTTGATTCCCTGCTGCACAAATTGTAGTAAAATTTACTACAAACCTGTAAATTGATTTCACTGTTTAATCTATGGGGCTTTTAAACTTAGAAGTTTAGAAAACAATAATGCTTATTGTGTATCGTGAAAATATTTCCCAGAATAGCTGGATATTGTGAAACTTTACCTGTTGTATGACATGTTGGATGAAGACTTTGAGGGAAGGATTTGACTGCACACTTTCTCTAGTATTTTATTATCATAATAATTATTAATAATTGGTCAAATCTGTTCTGCTCTCCCTCCTCCTCCTGTATGAAGTAAGATATACATGAAATTGTGTTTTATATAATTGTGCTTATATTTAGTAGAAATAACAATATTATCTTTATAACAAATGTTCTAGTATGGTAGTGTTTTTAAAAGACAAGAGTGGTGGGCAAACTACATTTTTATTTCTATTTTTGTTTAAAGAAATGGTCGGGTCAAAGTCGCTGCAATGGGCTTTACTTTTATCACCTTGTCAGGCTGTATTGTACAGATTATCACTATTGGGTGGATACTGATTATGTATAAGACAGCAGGCAAATACAAGTTTGTTTGATATTGGATGAAACAGAGGAGAACAAACCACCTTATTAGTTTAGTCCAATAATAAGCTATCCATCGTTCACTCGTCCAGTACCATTAGTCGTATCCTAGAACCACATTGGTGGCACACATTGTCGAGATCAAACGCTGTTTCGTTGTTTCTTCCAAGGATTACCCTCATTTCGTTTGTCGGTTTCAAGTCTTCATCTTTGGTGTTCAAGAAGTTGAGGGCCCTCGTGGTTAAGTCAACACCATGCTTTTGATTTCTGAGTTTAGAACATCTTAGTAATGTTTCCGATGCACTCCTAAAGATCTTTGTCCATCCTTCAACTGAGAATACATGAATGATCATCTTCGGGTGGCTAAATTCACAACCATTGAAGTTCGCATCTGATGATAATACCCACAGTACTGTTATTATTCACTGGTGTTAGCCCGGCAATTTTGACATTTAATTCTTAAAATACTCCTCAAACAGGCTGATATTTCTCCAGTATGCTCATAAATGTTATGGTCCCATCTGTTCGTCAGGATGTAAATTACTGTAGCACGTCGTCGTATGTCCGATCAGGTCGACATTTCTTGGGCTGACCATGAGGTCTGTTTCGAGATAGGGTGAGATGAAGTATTTTCACCTGAGCTGTTTCTTCCTGGCATAAGACGTGACTGGGAAACATTTTGTCCAGAGTCAAAGCAACGCTTTGTTCTGATATTTCACTTTTGACACACTCCAGTGAGGTCAGGACATGGCATGCAGCATGACTGTCGTTGGCCAGCATTCAGAGCCTCGTAAACTTGGGACTTGAGATGAGTAGGCATGCAGCGGGAGAACTGCCACATTATGCAGTGCCGAATATTGCAAATGGAACAGTAGTGAATGTCTTAGCTCCTATGTGCACCATTAAAATAATAGATTGGTACAGCACGAGGGCTGAAATTCTTCCATGTCCTTACCACATTGTTCTTGCAGAATATTACATAAATGATTGAAAACAGTGAGCAGTTGAATAGCGTTGAGATGATGCTCTATTTCCTGATAGCACAATACTGTGAAAGTATTTCTTAGTCTTAAACGTTAATTGGGTTTCGGATAAATGAGGAGTCGATCTTATTCTCCGCAGCATCATTCTCTCTCTCTCTCCTAACGAGGGAGTTGCTGGTGTTTCCATTGGTGTCATGCAAAAAAAAAAAAAAAAAAAAAAAAGAAAAAAGAAAAGTAGAACTTGGGTATGTTCCTTGTTATATATTTGTACTTTATCAACAATCTAAATCCGCCAGGAAGAGTGGCTTAGACGGTTGAGGTGCTGGCCTTCTGACCCCAGGTCAGGTAGGTTCAATCCAGGCTCAGTCCAGTGGTATTTGAAGGTGCTCAAATACGCCAGCCTCTTGTCGATAGAATTACTGGCACGTGTAAGTACAGGGTCTTTATTTATGCTTGGCAAGGACTTTCTCGCTCGACCTTGGCTGCCGATGACTGGCCGCTGGCGCGCGCGCGGTTTCCAGCACTTCCTGCATTTGCTGAGTGCTGAGCTCCGAGATAGTAGGGTGTTCAATGAAGCTACTGCGTACTGTATGTCGTATTGTATAGTGTTTTATTGTGATTGTGTATAGTGCTGTAATGTATGTGAAATATTCTTTACGTGAACATGTATATCTGCACAATACTTACATTAAGTGCAGAAAATCGTGCACTAGGACAAGGCAAAAGTTTCGGGCAAAATTTCCAGGGAGACCCATTCCTATCAATCGGACAATAAAACAACTGGCCAAGAGATTTAAACGTACAGGTTCAGTAAACAATAAAAATAGACGTAAAGGTCGTTTTCTCCTTACTGAAGCGTGTTTGGTACGAGGATCATAAGTAAAAATCTGTGGCCCCCTCATAGCCCAAATTTGACGGCATGCGGCGAATGTTAAAAAATGTAGTTTATGGGAAAAACCCTCATACACGAAACTTAAAGACAATATAAGAGCTGCAATTGCATCCATCAGTGCTGAAGAACTTGATAGAGTAACCAAAAACTTTATTAGGAGATGCCGATTATGTTTGGCAGCGTATGGGGAACATTTTTAGCATAAACTGTAAAAATGGTGAGTAAAACGCATGATAATGATTTTGGGCATAAACTGTAAACATGGTGAGTAAAATGCATTATAATGATTTTGAGCACTGTATTCTGCCATACATACTCATGCGCGGTAGCCGGCAACTGAACCGTAACTGGCGACCAAGGCCGAGCGAGAAAGTCCTTGCCAAGCCTAAATAAAGATCCTGTAGTTAGTGGAACATAAAAGCAATAACATTATTACAGTCTAAATACACCAGATTCCTGCAACACATGCCAGACAACTAGATATGATTACCAAAGATTAAAGAATTGATCTGGTAGTACATACAGAAATCATCTTCACCGTTTCCCATTTATGCCACACATTGCCTACAGCGCTTCAGTGGCACCCTCACCCAGGCTAGGTATCTGTAATTTTCAGTGCCATGGTGAGTTTCGCAACAACTTTTGGGGGATCCTCAAATAAAACTTCATTGTTACTATTCTTATTATTCTAATTCTTTGTATAATACTATACATTGGATATTGTAATTGGAAAAAATATTTTTTCCTCATAAATGCTCGAAAGATCATCCTCTCCTCCACTGTATGTTTTGAACCATCATCACCCAGCAAATTTGTACACCACACCACTTGACAGGTTGAGACAACTCTGATTTATTTTTTAAAATTGCTCCATGGACGTTCTAACCAGAAATAATTTATTCTGGAACATAGGGTTCAAGTATTGAGCCATAAGTTCTAAATTCTGTACCACCCGGCATTTTATTGGAATTGCTAGCAACTGTGGGTAAGACGACCTCCCTGAAAAAGAGCTCAGAAAATGATCATGATCATAGTGCCATAAAGAGGGGAGGTAGTTTCCATTGCTTTCCTCACTGGGCCAGAAAGTACTTCTGTAGAACATCTGGCCCATTCCTAACATCCTGATGCACTAGTTGTGCTTGGAATGGCATTACTAGCACCACCCAGACCTTGCCAGCATCCACACTCACGGCCATAAACGATACAGAAGCTACCTTTTGATCTGGCCTGTGCCAAAATACAAGATGTAGCTATACTCCATCGATCAAGAAATAGCACCAGGCAGCGTAATGACCTTCATTGGCATCATACTTGTCTGAAATATCATTTGCATCAATCTGCCCAAAGCATAAACTTTTTATGCCACAAGTAATATACAGGAAGCTATGTTCATTGCTTGTAATTAAGATCTACAAGTTCAACTTTGTTTGGTTATACACTAAATCAAAAATGATATAATTAATTCAAACTATCAAAACCAAGCACAGAAATCTGTAGATCAAAACTTCATTGAACGATGTAGCTAATTTTCCTGCATTGGTATGCTTTTAATGGGAAATACAAGCGTCTGAACCATTGTTCTATATATATATATAGACAAGCTTGGCATTGGCACAGTTAAAAATGTTGAAGTCAGTTGACATGTTTGGCAAGCCTTGGCCTGCTGACCTTGCTTTGTAATGGACCTAGCAACTACAGTGCTGCCTGTGGGATGTGGAGCTTGCTGACATTCCTTTATCGGAGAAAGCCAGAATGCTTGGGAGCTTATTGGATCATTCTTTGAATGTGGTTTGTTTTTTTGCCTGTTTAACATCTGAAGTAAGGCATAAATATCAGGCCCACCTTCAGGCAAGTGAAATATACTGTATATATTTACATTTTGACTGCTGAGCACTTAACTGTGCTTGGCGAGAAAAAAAACACACGAGGTTAACAATCTTATTTAACAAAGAACAGTTTTATTATATATGTGTGAATAAATATTTGTCCATTCTTTTTTTAAATTATTCCATAAATGAACAATTCTGGGAAACATTATCCAGTTTCATTTTACAACAGTGTTAGTTACGTGCAGGGAGTGGTAAAGTTATAAGAAGTATCAATTCTTTCCCAGTCTCTGAACATACTGTATAAGTTCAAGTTAGCTTTTTGAACAATATATTGTTTTTATTTTTTAAATGTTAAAAAAGGCTAATTTGAAGTAAAATATATTTCAAATGAAAACATGAATTTTTGTCTGTGTCTTTAAATGCTTTTTGCCCCCTGAGATCAAATTGTCTGGGACTAAGCAACCAAGTATTTTCAGTATTTTAGAGAATTATTGAAAATAATGTTTTGTTTATAATGTTTTGACTTTTTCTCCCCATTTTGGAAAGGAACTTATTTATGTTGATTTTTTAGTTGCTAAAAACTACAGAGGGTTCAGTGTTTTTTATTGTATTCTTTATGCATTTTCTGCTTTGATTGCAGCAATTTAACAAAATTTATTTTCTGAAAACATTTGCATTGCTTCTACAGCCTACGCAAGTTTTTAACTCAGTAAAGCCTGATTAGGACAATTTTCAACATTATATGTGTATATTTTGATATTCATTTGTGTAAAGTATTTTTCTTTATATATTTTTTAATGTTGAAATATGTTGTATTGGTTAATCGGAATAACAGAGCTTTTGAAGAGGGACTTTTCTGCATAAAGAAAAGGTCTGTCAAGATACATTTTTCTAGGTTTCCTCTCTTGAACAGGGTTTACTGTGTGATTTTTAAACTTCTACGTCTACTACAATATCGATCACTTCAAATTGTTTCAGTGTAGTGAACTGATTATATAGCAGCAGATTTCTAGCCACAGCAAAATGTCATGTTGTATTGTAAGTGTACTGTGTTAATTGCTGTGAAATTGAAGACAGCTCAAGAGTTGTTTAGGTGATGGGCTATCCCAAATCTCTTACAGGCTGTTTTCATGTTCAGCATTGCACATATATAGCATATAATTCAATTGTAGTTGTAAAGAGCATTATCTGCCTCCTTAGATACTGAAATCAATAAACAAACCTTACAAGAAAAGTAGTAGTGTACAGTCATTCACCTCCTCTCTCACCAGTTCCTACCTTCTGCGCATAGAGCAACACTGAAGAGACAAAAGATCTCAGCAGTTTGAGTAACAAGTACAGTGTTCTCCCCAGAAATTTTCGTCGGTCGGGTGTCAAGAAAGAGTAGCCGGGTGGGGGAATACAGCGTAAAAAAGTGGATACGATAAAATTTCCGTGTATTCTCCTCATGGCAATAATATCAGACAGGTAAGCATTAACTGCAAAATTGAACTATTTTAGTGTTATCACAAACAACCACATAAGAGTATTTTGAACTTCTACTGTTCATAATCATGTAACACAGGGGATTATTTCGTTGCTGTGGAGTGCCATACGGGTTTGAGACGTCGTGCAGAATCGCATACAAATCCACACTAATCCAGACACCGCACTCGCACAGACACTATGTGGTAGTCAAGTTAAACTCTGATGTAATTGATGAAATTATTCTGACAATAATGAACATTTGTCATATAATAAACAGGTTTACAGTATTTAAATTTAAATCTGGAACATCCAACGACTCAAATACATATTAATGTAAGTGGCAGCTGACGGTACCATCAGCCGGTCGGGGAGGAGGAATAACGGCTGTAAATGTTGTACCTCTAATGTTCTTGTATCAATTTTAATTGTTTCTCTTTGTTTTATGATCGCATAGGAACACTTTGGTCAGTTCTTCTTAAGATGCTCCGATCTTCGTGCCCTTTCCTCGATTGAAAAAGTTTGTGTTGTTGGTTTGTATTCAGTTTTATCTTATTTGTGGTAGTCTTCTTTCGTAAGGCCTATTTCCTTCAGATCCTCTCTTACTTCTCTGATCCATTTACATCCTGTTGTGGTATTTTTTGAGACAAGATTGTATTGTACTAGTGTTTATATAACAGGAATCAATCAAGGGATGTTCGACCATTCAACTTTATATAATATGTAACATTTATTAAATGAAGACCGGTTTTGATTCCCTTGGAATCATCAGTTCAAAAGCTTATATCAGTTATTTTATATCAACCATTAGTGACCTATTAAATAGCACAATAGATGTAATTGGTCACAGAGCAAGGAATTACACTGGGGTGGTGGTGGTGATTATTGTTTAAGAAGTAGTACAATTAGGCAATCGTCGTATATTAACATTAATCAGAGGGGAAAATGGAAGGGATACAACACTTCGAAAAATGAAAATATCGACCGAAAAAAGACAAGGGCCATGAAAGGCGTGAAAATCGAAGATTCTCTTTGCCTTGCATATCTAACACTGTCGGGATCAGGAAAGAACGAGAGTTGACCGAGGGAGGTCGGATAGAGTAGATAAAAGTGAGGAGCTTGGCACAAGTAAGTGAAAGCCATGTCAGTACCCACCTAAAGGTCCCGGGGTTGCCAACCAACGCTCCAAAGAGCCCTGGGGTCCCCTTTAGTTACCTCTTACGACAAGCAGGGGATACCATATGTGCAATTCTACCACCCACAGCGAGGTATACGTTGCCGCTATGTAGCGTACATTATGGAATGTGCGAGTAAAACTAAAGTAAGATTGAGAGGTTATGGTTGTCTATGTGTACTTCAAAACATCTACGGTAATAATAATTAGGGACCAAATACAAAAAAAAAAATTCTTAATTGCTCTTGAAACAATAATCACCACCACCTGACTTATTGAATATTAGTAGTAATAATAAGTGTTACTACCGAGCTCGATAGCTGCAGTCGCTTAAGTGCGGCCAGAATCCAATATTTGGGATATAGTAGGTTTGAACCCCACTGTCGGCAGCCCTGAAGATGGTTTTCCGTGGTTTCCCATTTTCACACCAGGCAAATGCTGGGGCTGTACCTTAATTAAGGCCACGGCTGCTTCCTTCCCACTCCTAGCCCTTTCCTATGCCATCGTCGCCATAAGACCTATCTGTGTCAGTGCGATATAAAACAACTAGCAAAAAAAAATATAAGTGTTACTTGTCTGCATACTGCCAGTTGCATAAAAATCTTAGAGCAGTTGCATAAAATCTTAGAGCAGTCAATAATTTGATAGGTACTGGCAATGGCAGTCCTCTGCTGTTACGATATCCAACATGTTCAGGCATCACCAGTGGCATTATAATGTTATTTACACATTATTTAGAGAATCTGTATCGTATTTTGAATTCATAGTCTGTGAGAGTATCGAAGGGATTTTCACCATTTCTCACATATATCCGTGGTAGCAGCAAATTATCTTCGTACACGTAATCCATGAATTCTTGAAAATCGTCTTTGAAATCCATTTCAATCCTAATCGTACTGAACAGATGTTATTTAGGCAAGCTGTAGCAAGAAAGTGAGGTGTAAGGTTGGTCTCCAGCTGTCTTGAATCTCGCTAACTTTTGGCTAGGTTAATACTTAAGTATAAGTTAAGTTTGATCTCTGAATACCAACTCAGGCTTTCCTACACGTGAAAGTAAGATGTAAGTAAAAGTTAAGTTGAAGAATTGTTTCCTGTTTTTAACATTATAGCATAGTTTAAATTTTTTGGAATATGTGGCATTCAAGGGACTCAAGGAAGTTAAAGCCTTTTAACTTCAAAAACTATACCATATGTATATATTTTGACATTAAGCTTTACATTTTATTAGAATAATGGCATTCTTGTTTAATTTTGGTAATGTTTTATTCTGTACAGTTGCTATTGAATAAGCAGGTTCATCAACAACTGACGATGACCTATTTAACAGGTCGAAACTGGTACGGTGTTTTAATGTAATTTAAATTATTAGACACTTTGTAGAATAAAGTATTGATTAGGTGGAAAACTCTCATCCTTCATACTTGTGGTCAAACTATCAATACGGACAATGAAGCTGATAGATTATAGTATTGAGCTGGCTGGAGTTGAGTTCTCACTTGTCATTGTTATTGCACTGGATGGCCCTGGCTCTGGGCTAACTATTGGTCTCGAGGATCTGCTGGGCTATTGGATTAGAATTTTGTACCTTTGTCCACCTGTTCTGAATGTTGATAAGGCTGATTTCACTTTTCTTAATCGTACTCTTACTCTTTTCTTCCTTTTAGCTTACGATTTCAGCGGGGTGTTTTGTGATTTTTAATTGGTGAACCTAACATTTACTTGACGACCGTGGCAGAACTTCATTAATAAAGGAAGACCCCCGTGAAAAAAAAAAAATGGAAAACCTCACGAAAGCAAGGACCATAAAGCGGCGGTTATTTACACGAGTATGATAATTGTGAGGTTGATCAAATAGCAGATGAGGAAGAATCAACTGATGAATATAGATGTGAATTCTTGAGCTGTAGGGCTAAAACAACAAGATTTTTTAATACCACTGTGTCGGCTTCCTCTACCCAAAGTGTAGTAAATGAAAATATAGTTGAAAGAAAGAAATACAGGCTTCCAAAAATAGAATTGAAGAAGTTTTCTGGGGAAATAATTGACTGGTTATATTTTTGGAGTCAGTTCCTTAAAATAAACAAAGATGAGGACATGGGGAGGAAGATAAATTCCAGTATCTCATTCAAGCTATGATAGAAGGTTCTAGAGCGTACGAGTTAGTCACAAGTTTCCCCCCCGACTGCCGACAACTATCATAAAGCAATAGACAGTCTTCAAGCTCGATTTGGTAGGGAGGACTTACAGGTAGAAGTTTACATTCGTGAACTACTGAAGCTAGTTTTAACCAATGCAGTAAATTCAACAGAAAAACCAACACTTAGTAGCTTATATGATAAATTAGAATCACATCTCAGGTCTCTGGAAAGTTTAGGATTTACTACAGAGAAGTGCACTGCAATGCTATACCCCTTAATTGAATCATCCTTGCCAGAAGACTTGCTAAGAGCCTGGCAATGGAATACTTCTTTCAGGTGTGATTCTGTCTCCAAAGATCGTTTGAAACAGCTCATGGCTTTTCTCCAAAATGAAGTTGTTAGTGAGGAAAGAATTTCATTAGCAATGAAAGGGTTCAACATTAATACATCCCAAGGGCTCAAGATTAAGGGAGGCAAAAAGCAAGGGAAGCCTCTGAACCAAATGTCCCCACCGCTTCTGCCTTGTTATCTACTGATATTTCTAAAAGACAGGAGTGTGTCGTTTATCTTAAACCTCATTCAAGTTCAGAATGCATTAAAGCTCAACAAATGACTGTGAAGGAAAGAAGGAAAATCTTGAGTAACAAGCACTGTTGTTTTAATTGTTTAAAGGGAGGTCATCAAAGTAAAGCTTGTAAATCCATTATTCAGTGGTGCCAACTATTACGGATTGTCCGTAATTATTACGGATTTTACCTCACGATTACGGAATTACGGTCAAAGGGGAAATTATTACGGAAAAGCTGACATTATCAGGAAAAATAATTTTCAGCGGGAAAAAAGAAAAGAAGGAAAAAGGCTCGAAAGGATTGAACATTTCTCCTAAATCGTCCTCATTTCAATGCTTGTGAGTTGACAATGATACTTATTCGATCGTGATTTCCTTTTGCTACCCATAAGCGTTGTAAAATTCATTGTGAATGAAGGAGCTCAAGCGCTGCTCTTCTCCACTATAAATCCTTCAATAATGTATTTGCTGTGTTAAGTGCACTGACAGTTGACAGAAAGATTGGGAAAGAAGTGAGGCCTACATTAAGCACATCTGCACTGGAATCGCTTGTGGTTCAGAAGACGAAAATGTCATCAGAGTGGGAAGGATGCTTCAAGAAAACCTACACTGAAAAGCTGCTGTTGCGTGAGAAACAAGCTACAAGGAATGATTTATCACATAACTAACAGGTTGTGTGCAAATGTTATTGTGTAATATGATATACTTTCGGATAGATTGCTAGAGGGAAGGGCAAAAGTGGTGTCGTTATCAAGAAGGGAGGAGCATGCTTTGGATTTGACTCGAAATTTTTCTCGGGGGCGAAGGGCGATTACTGATAATCCACATCAAAGGTTGGCACCTCTGATTATTAGATGTATTGTTTGTGGTGGGAAGCATGTGGTACTAATGTGTTATAAACTTAGTAACAAAGACAAAGAAAGTGTTTCCAAAAATAATTTTGAG
This sequence comes from Anabrus simplex, assembly GCF_040414725.1. Lineage (NCBI taxonomy): Eukaryota > Metazoa > Arthropoda > Insecta > Orthoptera > Tettigoniidae > Anabrus > Anabrus simplex. Next base: position 113,902,627 of record NC_090274.1, read on the forward strand.
GGAGAAAGAAAGTCGATTAGTGAGGATGCCACTCATGTAGATAAGACTATGACTAACCTCTTGTTCTCCTGAGGTATATTTGCAAACTCTGGCAGTTGTTTTTATGGGTAAGTGTAAACAAAAAACAGTGCAAGCGATCATTGATACCGAGTCTACTAAATCTTACATTGTGCGTGACCTAGCTGAAGAAATGGGGTACCAGTCAGTCGGAAAGGAAACTCTAATACACTGTTTGTTTGGTGGAGTACGTTCCCAAGAGGTAGAGCATGATTGTTAGAACATAAGTTTAAGAAGATTAGAGGGAAACTATTCCAAGGAACTGCAAGTTTTGAGCCAAGAAATAATTTGTGAAGATGTCCCGTATGTTAGGAATGGTACTTGGAGTGATGAGATAAAGGATCTGAAGATTTGTTTAACAGACGTACAAGACCGAGGACCCATACAGATTCTTCTGGGGGCAGATGTCGCAGATGAATTGCTTACTGGGAGGACACATCAACTAAAGTGTGGTCTAGTTCTAGTTGAGACTGTTCTAGGGTGGACACTAATAGGAAAAATTATAAATAATAAACCTAGAAGTGATGCAGCGTCACTGTTGGTGACATCATTGTTTTCAAAGCAAACAAAAATTTGTGATCTCTGCGACTTGGAAATTCTTGGAATTACTGATCCTGCAGAAAAGGAATCTACCATCGAGAAGAATGAACGAGTTAGGAAGAATTTCCTTGAGACTGTGAGGCTGAATGAAGACAACAGATATGAAGTGTGTCTACCTTGGAGCGAGCAACATCCACCTTTTCCGGACAATAGCGAAATAGCTCAGCGCAGATTGGAGACAGGCACCATGAAACTACAAGCTGAACAATATTATGGGGGATACGATGGCGTCTTACGAGATTGGATGGGCAAGGAATTATTGCAATGGTACCCGAAGAAGAGCTGGCGAATGGTGGACACTATTTACCACATCGACCAGTCTTGAAAGAGAACAGCACCACCAAGATAAGACCTGTATTTGACGCCTCTGCGAAACAGAGGAACGCTCCTTCTCTAAATGATTGTATTGTAAAAGGACCTAACTTTATAGAGTTGATTCCTAGTTCATTACTGAAGTTCAGAGAAAATGATATTGGAGTCATCGCAGACATAGAAAAGGCATTTCTCCAAATAAGCGTCCATCCTAGAGACCGTGACTTTCTAAGATTTTTTGGTGGGATAAGGAAAGTACAGAAAAGATGAAAGTCTTTCGTCATAATAGAGTTGTTTTTGGTCTTGCATGTTCTCCTTTCTTGCTGTCGGCAACAATAGAATTCCATTTCAGCGAGATGAAGAGAGAATGTTTCTATGTAGATAATTGTACTACAAGTGTTAACAATGAAACTGAGCTCAATTCATTCATGAAAGAGGCAAAAATAATTATGGAGAAGGCATCTTTCAACCTGCGAGAGTGGGAGTATTCTCACGACAAAACAACTGAAAACCTGTCACAAGTGTTAGAACTCGTTTGGAATAAAGAAAACGATACTATTGAGTTGAATCTGGCACATGTCATTGATATCATACCTGATGTAATAACAAAGAGGACAATACTAAGAGCTGCTCATAGAGTATTTGATCCTATTGGTTTTTCATGTCCTGTATCTCTCTGCCCTAAATTAATTCTGCAGGAACTTTGGGCTTCTGAACTAGACTGGGACACTGACGTAAATGAATCGACAAAGAAAAGGTTTCTCAAATGGTTGGCAGAACTACCTCTCCTGGCTGAGATTAAGATTCATAGAGTCTGAGTGGAAGGCCAGCAATAGTCTACGGTGATAATGGGACGAATTTTCATGGCGTCTGTAATGCCTTGGAGACGATTCAGTGGGATAAAATTGTTGAATATAGTTCTGCAAATAAAATTGAATGGAAATTTAATCCTCCCGCTGCACCATGGTAGGGAGGTTGGTGGGAGGGATTGATTGGTGTTCTCAAACAAATGCTCAGGAAAGTTCTGGAAAATTCGTGCTCGTCGTACCAAGAAATAATGACAGTCTTGTGTGACATCGAAGCTGTGAATTCTTGGCCGCTTACCTACCTGTCCAATGATGGGAGTGACCTGATGGCAATAACCCCTGCAATGTTTTTGCAAAAGGTCAAGGAGGTTGGAATGCCCGATATTGACATGATAGAAAATGTAAGATTCGACAAAAGATACAGATATAGACAGAAAATTAAAAAAAAGTTTAGGAATGAATACCTTGGACAACTAATTCAGAAGAACCACCCTACAAAAAGTTGGTACAAACCCTTCGTGGATGAAGTAGCACTAGTAGACAATGACAACCCCAAGAGACTGAATTGGCCGTTGGCCAGAGTGGTGGAAGTTATCCCTGGCAAAGGTGGTGTTGTGAGACTTGTTCGTCTGAAGACTGAAAGAGGGGTACTCATGAGACTGGTGCAGAAGGTATACCCACTCGAAGTGACATCTGCAGAAGACCACACCTTCAGACAATTTAAGCTGTGTGAAAAGAAAGAAAGTGACGGAAGGACAATTAAATCATCGACCGATAGCTCCAAACTGAAAACTAGTAGTGGAGACTGGTGATTAAACCCAAAATATTTGAGGATTGAGTGATACTTTTTCAGAAGTGTTCATTTATTCTATGTGATATTTATCTCAACTGCTTTTCTTTTTTTAAATTTCGAGTTCCAAAAGAGACAAAAAAGGGGAGAGGTGATCTTGTTGTTTTGTACTGTGTATAGTAAATTCAGTTATGTATTGTAATGTGGATAAATGATGTGTTGAGTTGTTGTAACATATTTGAAATTAAATTTAATATGATAGGGTTGGCAGTAGAGAGAGATGTCTGGGTTAGAGAGTGTGTGTGGGTGTTGAAAAAAAAAAATGTGAATTGGTGACATACAGAAGTGCTTGTTTTTTCTTCTGAATAAATAGTAAAAATGTATGATTTCAGTGGGGTGTTTTGTGATTTTTAATTGGTGAACCTAACACTGCATATTCAAGACAAGGTCCACTATTTTTAGGATAAATGCATAAAATATGACACACATAGTTAGTAGCACAGATATAGGCCTACTGACAATCTTCCTTTATATATTACAACATTGTAGTCTTCACATTTTTTCACTCCTTGCAAATTCTAAACATAGATTATTACCAACTAGTATGACCAAATGACAACAGATGGCATCTATGTACCCTCTTTTATTTACGTGAATTGATCCCCAGCACCAAATTTTCAAACAGAAAACTTCGAAGGGCTTTCAGCACCCTCCACTCAAAATGGGGGCGTGGCAGGTCTGTGCTGTCATGTAAAAGAGCCACCAAAATAGCATTTAAAAACAAGTATAGGCAAATATAAATGTTATAGGTGGGTGGAGGAAGCTAATGGGAGTTATGACGGGTCATTCAAGCAAAGACAAGAACATGTTTGACTCAGACTAGTGTAATAATATTTCGTTTGTGGATTAATTTGGTAACCAGTTGAAATTGAAGAATTTGACAGTTAAAAGGTCTAGCAAGCTCATTACGTAACCGACAGGATAGTAGCAGCTGTTACGAGCTCCCGATTTTAACATTTTTTCTTACCTTAAGCATACTTCTCCACTCCGTGCTGCTACACATTATACTGCTCTGCCTGCTTGCTAGTCTGCCTCACTACTGCTTGCGCTGTCGCTTCTCCGCACACCACCCCCTGACGTCATCTCTCTCCAGCATTTTCTAGACTTGCCTTCCCTGGTGTATATATACTCGCTGCTTTCCTGCGATCAGGGGACTGCCAACCTTATCAGTGACTTTGAACTTTGCGTGTGGTGTAATCAACATTATTATTTCCAACTGGGACTATGCAACCTGATCTCTACTTAAATTTTCATCCTCCTTGTTTCGCTTCCTAACATACTTTTTTCTCTTTCTCATGTTTTCCCTTGTCCTTTCCCCCTTCCTTTCTTTCTACCTTTTGTGAAGATTTTAAAAACTAATCACTGTGAAATTGTGGTCTGCGAATCGAATAGTGTATTTTCTCTGGTCTTTGAAATGTTCTGTCATCTTTCTTATTTGAAACAAGCCTGGTTGACCTTGGGGGATTAGACATTGTTTTTACTTGCACTTATATTAATTTCCGGAATGTTCCATTCTATTTGTGAAAGATTGAGTATGCCCTTTCAAAGTTTTGGTACTTAGTGTGAATGACTCCAATTTATGTAAAAACCTGTCCAAATCTAGTCCTTGGAAAATTAACTGGATAACCATTATTATTTGTGTAAGCCAAAGATATCTATTTTTACTCGTTTTTGTATAATGCTTCTTGTTTCCATTCTGTTGTCGTTGCAATATATATCTGTTATTGAAACCTGTTTATTTTGGGAGTTCTCATTTTTTCATTCCCTCTCATTATACTACGTGTACCTGCTACGGAAATCCTCTGGGAAAATAGGGCCCAAAAATTATGTGCACGCTACTCAGTTGAGGTCTTTCTATCTTACCTTTACCGCACATGATTGTTCGGTCTCGATAATTCGACGCCACAAATAGCTTATACCACGCTTCTCTGCGCTCTGCTTGTTGTGTGGCACTATTAACATGATTTAGTGTATGTCATCCTTTCCCTTTTTTCGTAGGAATAGCTATTTGTTTCCGATTTAATAAACACAAAGATCGCCATATATGGTAGCAGACTACTTTCCATTTTAGTGTCCCTATTTTTCTATTTCCTAACTTGTTTTTTTGGGGGTTTATCATGGCCTGTTTTTCCGATAACTTCCCTTTAGGGGAAGATTCCTCTTTACTATCTTCTCCGATACCACAAAATTTATCGCTCCCTAATCCTCCTGTACAAGATTTAATTTCTTTTTCTTCTTCTCCTTCTATATACCCCTCTTCAACTAATCATACACCTGATTTCTTCTCTGACGATAGTAAACCTTCCTTTTTGCAACACCCTACGGCTCCCCCTCCCTACTCTCATCCCCCTGTACCTACCACTACATCGGTTGACAGCTCCCTAAATGTACAAATTATTAAGCAATCACTACTTCAAGTCCCACAATTTGGTTGTTTTCTGTTCGAAAATTTTTAAATATAAAGTGGGTTCCTTCCCTCAATTAATTGGCCTCTTTTCTACTAAGACTACGGGTTTCTTTTCTACCTTTTAGCTTGACAACATGTCCAATTTTTCGAACTGGTATGAATTAAGGCATGCTATACATAATTATTTTCTACCACTGGAAGTTCGGTATAAATTAAGTACCGAATTTATCAGACGTCACCAGTTACCGAATGAACCTGCCCATGATTATTTGGATTCTATTACTACTTATAGTGATGTTTTGAATATCTCGTACAATACTTCTGAATTCATTTCCATTATACAGTTTTATGTTGCTCCATCATTTCGTATGCTTTTCAATGTACTCGCTATCAATAAAATTCCACCTCCAACTAATGTAAAACATTTACGATCCTTTTTGGGCATGGTTGGGTTCTATGCTAAATACATTCCTAATTTTTCTTCGATTGCTGAACCGTTAAATCTTCTTAAAAGAAAAGGTGTTAAATTCCATTGCTCCTCCCGTCAACAAATTGCATTCGATCTTTTGAAATCTAAATTATCCCATGCCCCTCTTTTACAAATTCCGGACTTTAATGTAACTTTCGAATTATCTACTGATGCTTCTGACGTTGCCATTGGTGCTGTCCTACAACAAACCATCAATGATCACACTCTTCCTATTGCATATTTCCGTCACCTCTTATCTCCCGTAGAACGTAAATACTCCATGTATGAAAAAGAAGCTCTTGCACTTATTCTTTCTATTGAGCATTTCTCTGATTACCTTGACCATCGTGAATTTATTGTGAGTACCGATAATCAGGCTCTCTCGTGGCTTCTCCATAATGCGCCTAAAATTGGTCGCACGGGTCACTGGTTAATTCGATTGTCTCGATTCAAGTTCTCTCTCAGATTCATTTCTGGGTATAATAATTCTGTCGCTGATGCCCTTTCTCGTCTCTTTGATGACCATCACCTTCAGGTTTCTGAGCTCGATTCCCTTCCTATTAACTCTGTAATTTCCGTTTCCTCTTTAACCAATTTTCCCCTTTCTTTTCAGTCTTGTCTGCAACATCAACAGCTTGACCCGTATTGCCAACAACTTTCTCGCGACCTTGCCTCTCCAAATTATTCTGGCCCGTTTCGTTTCCAAAAGCAATTATTAATTTTTAAACCTACTCCCAAGGCTACTCCTCGCCTTGTTCTTCCTTCTAGTTTACGTTCTATGGTCTTCCAATATTTCCATGATTCTCCTGTTGGAGGCCATTTCGGTAGAGCCAAGACCTATGCCCGCCTTGCCTCCCAATTTTTTTTGGCCCCAAATGCGCAAAGATATTTTCTCATGGGTCCGTTCTTGTGCCTCCTGTCAGAAACACAAGCCTTTAAATCATCTTCCCTATGGAACCTATGCTGCCTCTCCGGCTACCTTTTCTTTCGAAAAATTCTATATCGATATTGTTGCCCCTATTGTTAAATCCTCCAAATCTAATTCCTATATTTTCACCTTATTAGATGGCTTTTCTAAATTTCTGATCGTTCGTCCTCTGCGAAATATTTCTTCACAAATTATTATCGATCTTTTGTCTAATCACATCTTTCCTATTACAGGTCTCCCTAAGGTTCTTGTTTCTGACAATGCATCGATTTTTACTTCTAAACAGTTTTGTAATTTTTGCTTTTCTTTGGGCATTAAAAAGATCTGCACCTCCCCTTATCACCCCCAAGCCAATACGGTTGAACGCTATCATAGGAATCTTAAAATATTTTTATCTATTTTTCATTCCCAGAATCAGAAGTTATGGGATACTGAACTTCCATCCTTTGTTCTAGCCCTTAACTCTACCATAAATACTTCTACTGGTTATACCCCTGCTAAACTCTTTTTAGGTAGGGAGTTGAATACCCCTCTCTCTCTTACTTGGGATTTACCTTCCCTTTTGGATACCCCCTCTGATCGTCTCAACCATTCTCAGTTGCAACTTGCATATCAAAAGCTTCTTCAGGCCAGGTAGGTACACAAGAGAGCTTGTAATTCTCGTGTCTCAACCCCTAAATTTCAGTTGTTTGATCTCGTTCTTCTCAAAAATCACCCGGTTAGCTCCGCATCCCAAAATTGTTCCGCTAAACTTTCCCCTCTTTGGGTGGGTCCCTTTCAGATTCTTTCTTTTCCTTCTCCAAATACTGCTCAGCTTCAATCTCTTCACTCCCCTACCGACATTAAAAAGGCTCATTTTTCCTTATTAAAGCCATTTCATTCCTAACTTTTTTGTAGGATGGGAGATGGGTATTGATCAGGTCTGCTATCCCTTTCTTTTTTATTTCCTTTGCTCTCTATTTGCTGTCCATCGCTCTCTTCCCTTTTACACTTGTTTTCTTTGCTTTTGTTTCTGCTCACCCGGCCCACCTCCCACTGCCTAATCTTTTCATGCCTGATCCTCCCCCTATTGTAATATTTTTGTTTGCTATCCCCTTTTGGGATACATTTATTGGTTAAGATTACTATTTTGTATTGTAAATCTTCCAGACCACTAATAATTTATACTTTAGTGTATACGATCTGGATCGTTCCCTTGCCCTTTCCCTCCCCCCCCCCCCCCTCTTTTTCTTTTTTTTTTTTTCTCCTGTTTCCCCTTCCTTTTCTCCTTTCGTTGTTTGTTCATCTTACTGATATTTTTTTTCTTCTTTTTTCTTTTTGCTGCATCACCCTGCTTGTCCTTGCGATGGCGCCTCTTCGGGACATCGTGGGATTAGCTTCATCTCCTGTCTTCATTTCTTCGTCTCATCGGGCTTCTGCATCATCTGCTGTCTATGTTTTTTTTTTTCTCGCATCGCGGGATCTGCGCCACTACATTGGACTATCTGTGCCACTTCCACCACCATCTTTATATTGTCGTGCCGCTTTGTCACCTCTTTGCACCAATCCTTCGGATTTTTTCTGGGTGGTGGGAGTATGTTACGAGTTCTCGATCTTAACATTTTTTCTTACCTTAAGCATACTTCTCCACTCCGTGCTGCTACACATTATACTGCTCTGCCTGCTTGCTAGTCTGCCTCACTACTGCTTGCGTTGTCGCTTCTCCCCACACCACCACCTGACGTCATCTCTCTCCAGCATTTTCTAGACTTGCCTTCCCTGGCGTATATATACTCGCCGCTTTCCTGCGATCAGGGGACTGCCAACCTTATCAGTGACTTTGAACTTTGCGTGTGGTGTAATCAACATTATTATTTCCAACTGGGACTATGCAGCCTGATCTCTACTTAAATTTTCATCCTCCTTGTTTCGCTTCCTAACATACTTTTTTCTCTTTCTCATGTTTTCCCTTGTCCTTTCCCCCTTCCTTTCTTTCTACCTTTTATGAAGATTTTAAAAACTAATCACTGTGAAATTGTGGTCTGCGAATCGAATAGTGTATTTTCTCTGGTCTTTGAAATGTTCTGTCATCTTTCTTATTTGAAACAAGCCTGGTTGACCTTGGGGGATTAGACATTGTTTTTACTTGCACTTATATTAATTTCCGGAATGTTCCATTCTATTTGTGAAAGATTGAGTATGCCCTTTCAAAGTTTTGGTACTTAGTGTGAATGACTCCAATTTATGTAAAAACCTGTCCAAATCTAGTCCTTGGAAAATTAACTGGATAACCATTATTATTTGTGTAAGCCAAAGATATCTATTTTTACTCGTTTTTGTATAATGCTTCTTGTTTCCATTCTGTTGTCGTTGCAATATATATCTGTTATTGAAACCTGTTTATTTTGGGAGTTCTCATTTTTTCATTCCCTCTCATTATACTACGTGTACCTACTACGGAAATCCTCTGGGAAAATAGGGCCCAAAAATTATGTGCACGCTACTCAGTTGAGGTCTTTCTATCTTACCTTTACCGCACATGATTGTTCGGTCTCGATAATTCGACGCCACAAATATCTTATACCACGCTTCTCTGCACTCTGCTTGTTGTGTGGCACTATTAACATGATTTAGTGTATGTCATCCTTTCCCTTTTTTCGTAGGTATAGCTATTTGTTTCCGATTTAATAAACACAAAGATCGCCATACAGCTCGCCCCGTAAGGTCATTGACAGCAATTGAGGACATATTGTTTGGTTCAGATCAGTGTTATGCCATTTGAATGTATGAATAAATTTATTGAAACTGAAGAATTGGACGGTTAAGATGGCTAGCATGGTCGGGCGGGATTAAGAGGAGGAATTTGCAGATTTATATGAGAGGTCTCAGAAATATAGCAGACTTAAGGAAAGGAGAAATTTTCAAGAAGAGAGCAGAAAATATTTTAAGTTCAACATAGTGACTAACTTAATAGGTGTTATTTATTTAGAGAGGAAAAAAGAATCTATTTCAAGTGTTTTTATTAAATGACAAAGTAAATGTAAATTTAGACACAAAGAAACATTTTATTTCTTTTTAGATGTAAATAAGGACGCAAGTTCAAAGAGCAGAGCAGATTTAAAATTTTAGCATATAGTGATTAATTTAATAGATATTCATTTATGATTTGAAAATTTTCTATTTTAAAGTATGTAATAAATTGACATAGTAAGTAAAAGTTGAAACACACAGAAATATTTTAACAGTTTCAAGATTTTTATATATAATTGATGTATTGATAAGTATATTTGTAACAATGTACCAAGTCCAAAGATTATTGATGATTTGGCACCGCTGAAGAAGAGAGTAATTGGCTCTCGAAACATGTACGGAATTAGGTATAATAAAATATGTAAAGTATTGACAAGGCGGGAAAGTGTTCTGTAGAAATTTGAATGTAAGTCATACGGACAGATTAACCAACATGGTAAAAATAATCAATTTAGAAGTCATTATATCGCGCACAAAATATGTTTAAGTCTGCTCTGATTGGCTGGTTCTTAAACCTAATGTAAAATTAACCACAAGAGTTTGGAGTTTGCAATCCCTTAAGTTTACCTACTCACGGTTAAGTTTACGTTGGTGCATTGTGAATGGTTCCATTAGATTACATGGCCACTAACTTCTAAGTTAACGTTAATTTTAAATTTACGTTATGTTACATTTGCATTGTGAATGGGGCTTTACAGCTGTTATGCTCTCCCCCCAACCAACTGATGGCACCGTCAGCTGCCACTTGAAATGCTTGAAGACTGATAAGAGTTGTATAAGAATCAGAAAGTGGCAAAGTAGAAGAATATTATGAAACAGAAGAAGTGAGTATTGGAAGAGGAGTTGGACAGGAATGTTGCATGTCACCAGCCCTGTTCAATATATATGCTGAAAAATTGTTATTGAAGGTCCTGGGAAAAGCAAGGGGCATTGTAGTGGGTGCAGAACCACTAAAGACCATAAAATACACAGATGGTGTAGTGGTATTAGCGCAGTCAGAAAAAAGATCTACAAGTCATGCTGGTAATTATTGAAAGAGTTTGAAGACTAAGGAGATGAGAGTAGGAAAGGAGGAAACTGCTGTTCATATAACACTAAAGGAGAAAAAATTAGAACAAGTAGTCATTCAGACATTTGGAGAGTTTGTTAACATGGAATAGAAGCTGTACAGAAGAAGTATGAAGCAGAATATCCATGGGAAGAGAAGCTTTCAGAAAGGTGAGAGGGCTTTTGAAGTCTAAAGCAATCCATATTAACACTTTCAACACTATGACCATGTAGGATATGGGCACACTGCTTTCTTGGTTGAGGACGGCGCCTATATACCACATGGGCGTGATATTTTGGGCAGCTGCAAGTATCCCATGCGTCCTGTCTCTTGCTTGGGGGTAGTAGTTTATCTAGTGTCCACTAGAATGCAGCAGTTATCGGGAAGTTCAAATCTAAACAATAAAAAGTGTAGTTTCTCCTTGCCGTGACCTATTCTGAAGCACTCGTGTGCCCAATACGTTAAGCGTGCCAAATCTGTCGGCTGTGTTACTGTACAAACATATTCTCACGCCAGCTCAGTGATAGTGATATCTTGGATATTTTATCGGGAGAAATAGATGACTGATGAATACTCTGCTTACGAACGAGATGACATATCAAGAGACAGTTTGGGCAAGATTTTTATTTTTTACATCACTTTCGAGTGCAAGTTTTTTAGCTGCGTTTTGGCTTATTTTTTCATTTAGACAAAGAGACTCAGGCTGATGATTCACCTTTACTGTGAAAAGAAAGTAGATGGTGGTGCAAGGTGTCTAAGGTTGGACTCTGCAGAGTGCAATGTTTTCAGGACTACTGTACCAAATCAAACAGTTCCTAAATAGGTAAATTGTGTATTGCAAATGTAATTGTTTATTTGTGGCTTAAGTAGCCACATTAAATGACTCATTTTTATTGTTTGAGCAGGCTTATTGGTATAAGTTTAATGTAAAAGTTTTTCCCATACATTTTTAAAAATGTTCTTAATTAGACTAGTATAATTAAAATATTTCAGATATGTACATCTTCGTTTTGGATGGCTGACACTTTCATACGGTACAAAAATCAGGTATGTAGTATGTTTCGCTGTTGTGTAATAATGTATAAAATTTCAGGAAGAAGACCCACTTCACTGGCCACAGTCCATGTTAAAATATGGTAGTGTTGAAAGTGTTAAGAAAGAGGTTCGCAAAGTGTTTTGTGTGGAGTGTAGTATTATACAAAGCTGAAACATGAACATTAAGAGAGAAAGAAAGATACAAAGTATTTGGAAAGTTTTGAAATATGATTGTGGAGAAGAATGGAAACAGTGAAGTGAACAGATAAAGTAAGGAATGAAGTTTTTGAGAGTTTGCTTTATGTTGCGCCAACACAGATAGGTCTTATGGCAACAATGGGATAGGAAAGGCCTAGGAGTGGGAAGGAAGCGGCCGTGACCTTAAGATACAGCCCCCAGCATTTGCCTGGCGTGAAAATGAGAAATCACAGAAAACCCTCTTCAGGGCTGCCGACGGGTTCAAATCCACTATCTCCTGGATGCAAGGTCACAACTGCGCAACCCTAACCATTCGCCCAACTCGCCCGGTGAAGAAGTACTAAGAAGAGTAGAAGAGAAGAGACACCTGATGAAAACGATAAGGAAGAGGAAAATATCCTGGTTGGGTCACATATTATGCAGAAATTGTCTTCAAGAGAGGGTGATGGAGGTGAAACTAGACGGAGAAAGATGATGATTTGGAATGTTAACAGACATCAAGCAAGGTGGAAGCAGTGAACAAACTGAAACAAGATGCTCAGGACAGAAAATAATGGAGAATGTCCAGTTACCTGTCTCAACACAGATTCACAGAAGAAGAAGAAGAAGTAGTATCTCCAATAAACATGATACTCAGTCTGGTACAGTCCAGAATACAAACTCTCTGAAGGATGATAATTGTATTGAAGATTTTAACTCCTCTCATAACCCTGAGTTTCCTTTGAAGTGAAATTTCTTGATGCCATTAACAACAGCGACTATAATTCGAGATTCTTTTGTTGGATTTTTCTAACTGCTGTGTCTGGTTAACGCAATGTACCTTCTTCTTTGCAGGGGCCTAAACATACCACAGTATGTATTATAAAGCTTGTAAAAATGGTCAGATTCCATTCTGTACCAGTTATTCCTCCACTAATAATCCACTATGTTTAGCTACAAAAACATGAGAGAATGTTTTAAATAATAATAATAAGGCTGTAATCTTTCACCTTTGTTGTTCGTAGTTTACATGGATCATCTGCTGATGGGTATAAAATGGCAGGGAGGTATTCAGTTAAATGGAAATGTAGTAAGCAGTCTGACCTATGCTGACGACTTGGTCTTAATGTGCCGAAAGCCTGCAATCTAATATCATGGAACTTGAAAATAGGTGCAATGTGTACGGTATGAAAATTAGCCTTTCAAAGACTAAATTGATGTCAGTAGGTAAGAAATTCAACAGAAGTGAATGTCAGACTGATGACACAAAGCTAGAACAGGTCGATAATTTCAAGTATTTAGGTTATGTGTTTTCCCAGGATGGTAATATAGTGAGATTGAATCAAGGTGTAGTAAAGCTAACGCAGTGAGCTCACAGTTGCGATCAACAGTATTCTGTAAGAAGGAAGTCAGCTCCCAGGCAAAACTATCTTTACATCGGTCTGTTATCAGACCAACTTTGCTTTACAGGAGCGAAAGCTGGGTGGACTCAGGATATCTTATTCATAAGTTAGAAGTAACAGAGATGAAAGTAGCGAGAATGATTGCTGGTACAAACAGGTGAGAACAATGGCTGGAGGGTACTCGGAATGAGGAGATAAAGGCTAATTTAGAATGAACTCTATGGATGAAACTGTACGCATAAACCAGCTTCGGTGGTGGGGTCATGTGAGGTGAATGGAGGATAGGTTACCTAGGAGAATAATGGGCTCTGTTATGGAGGGTAAGACAAGAAGAGGTAGACAAAGACGACAGTGGTTAGACTCGGTTTCTAACGATTTAAAGATAAGAGGTATAAAACTAAATGAGGCCACAGCACTAGTTGCAAATAGAGGATTGTGGTGACGTTTAGTAAACTCACAGAGCCTTGCAGACTGAATGCTGAAAGGCATAACAGTCTATAATGTATATATGTATTATAATAATAATAATAATAATAATAATAATAATAATAATAATAATAATAATGTTATTGGCTTTATGTCCCACTACCTACTGTTTTCAGTTTTCGGAGACGCCGAGGTGCCGGAATTTTGTCTCTCAAGAGTTCTTTTACGTGCCAGTAAATCTACCGACATGAGGCTGACATATTTTAGCCTCTTCAAAATACCACTGAACTGAGCCAGAATCGAACCTGCCAAGTTGGGGTCAGATGGTCAGCGTCTCAACCGTCTGAGCCACTCAGCCCAGCAGAGAATGTTTTAATAAGATAGGAATATGAACTCGCTCAGTATGACTATTGCAACCATAGGCAAAAAGTAGTCCAAAATATACTTAAAAACCAAATCGATACTGGATGTAAAATTCCTGTTCAACTGATTCTTGAACTTTTCTGAAATCTATTTGATAAAGAAAATGGCCTTGGTCTAATTGTACCAACCAGCAGCTGTTAGTTCACTGGAGGGTATTTCCATTAGTGAGGAAGAAATAACTTTCACCTTCTCACACATTAAAGTTAATACATTGCCTGAGCCAGATCATTTCATCATCACTTCCACTTTGTCCTGTCTCTGCAGCACCATGTTCTAAATCAGATTCAGTTGTCCTATGCTGTTCTTCACAGAGTCCCTCCATCGTAATCTTGGTCTTCCTTGTCACTTGTCTTGCCTGACATGTCCAAACTATCTCAATCTCGTTCCAGTTTGTCATTTAGCTCTTTTTGTGTGTCATAATTGATCACTCTATCCCTCTTTGTCTTCTGTACCAAACTCCCCAGGAATTTCATTTCAGCTGCCTGTACTCTACTCTCATCTCTCGGGATCATTGCCCAGTTTCTGCTGCATATGTCATTATAGGTAAGTAATATCTGTTGTACATTACTTCTTTAGCCTTCATTGTGTACCGGTTACGACCTGTACATAAGTATTTTTTGAGCATAAGTTACGTTTATTTACCACGCGTAATGTTCCGAGAGCGCCTGGTTTGTTTACCAGCAGCGAGGACCAGCTAGCGAGTGTATGACGACTGTGAGCTGTGACGTAGCCACAGGGGCTAGCTAGACCGCCCGCTCGTCTCAAACACGTGTTACCAGCCTTGACTGGTATTTTCTGGATTCCACGTCACTTGTTCTAGAGAGTTCGATGGAGAAAATTTTGAAATTTCTATAATAATGATGCTAGCGAGTCGAGCGATGTGTCATCTTGTTTGGGATCACCTGAACGTCCCAATGCTCGAGTTTCAAGCAAATCCATCGAGGGATTCGGGAGATATTCAATCAAACCGTATTATGACGTAGACGTCCCGAATCGAATAAAAGGAGGACCTACTGTAGCCTATTCACACAGTCTCAGCTGAGTAGTCAGCGGGGACACTCTTGCTGCTACTATCATCGTGGAACTCTGTCATTATACAAGTCTGGGAAGACGATTCTTCCAAGTACTATAAAGTGGACTCATAAGACTTCGAGTGTTGTAGAAAATTTTCTAAGTCTTCCTAATTGAACTTAGAATATTTACAAGTGTTAATTGAATGGACTTGTATTATTTACGTGCCTTCGAGACTGAAACTTTTCTAAGTGTTTGGACTTGTATTATTTACGTGTCTTTGAAACTGGAATTTTTCTAAGTGTTCACTGAATGGACTTGTATTATTTACGAGTATTCGAGATTGGAATTTTTCTAAGTGTTCGTGAAATGGACTTATCTTATTTACGTGGAATATTTGCGACTGTTGAGGAACTCATCCTTCTAATAGACAGTGATTGATTAACATTGCTAGTGATGAACTTTAACTTTCCAACGGTTTTAAACGAAGGTAGGATTTCACTTACATTTACTCAAAGACTTGTACCTTTGCCAGTGTTGGTTTAAAAGACTTATAAATTTCGTCAGTGAATTTATTTATGTGGAAGGACTTGTGTTTTCATCAGTGGTCACTCAAAGACTTTATGAATTTCACCAGTGATTAACTTTAAATATATATTCAAACTTCCAAGTGAATGGACTTGTGTTTTCATTCGAGTTTAGGCAAAGACTTGCACCTTCACCAGTAATGAACTTTGAGTTTAACTATAATTTCACAAGAAGGGACTTGTATTTTTCGTTGCCAAAAGTGATTCAGGGATGAGGATTTTCCTAGAGACGAACTCTAAATTATTAATACCACTCATATCGTTTTAGGAGTGTTGGAAGTCTTGATGTACAATTATCAAGAACTCTGCTTATAAGTTGATCATCCAAGGTTTTCATGGACTCAGTGTTACTAGTGACCTTGGGAACATCAATCCTCTCCGTCTCATTGGGCTGAGGTTGTATACAACATCGCCTGGATCACCGGGGTTCAACCCGGGCCTCAGAGTTCGAGACTTCTCTACTTGCCGTCAATCCAGACAGTCCAGCTGCCTCTGTCTGGAGTATCTGGAGTCCCTGGAATCCCTGGAGTCTTCTGGAACGTGCTTCAACCAGCTTGGCTTGGTGAGCTGGAGAACCCGAGCCATACTATTGGAATACGAGGAAGACAATCCATTTCTACTTAGAGGTGATGTGCAAATTCATGACTTCTTTGAATAAACTCTTGTGCAATCAGAGTCAATGTTTTTCTGTAGATAGGACCCTACCTCCTGTACCGAGCCCTAGCTACAATTAATCCAGTTTTTTGCCCTGAGAACTATAGTCATGCTACTTTAAAATTTAATCTGAGAGTCGGGCTCTTTTACTGGTACAGAGAGGGGGTAGTATACGTGGCGCCCAACGTGGGGCTTGATAGCTAGGTCAACAGTGCTATCAATTAAGAGACAATTATAACACCCTGGACGTGGTGTTCGTTCTTTCTTTCTTTCGTTATTTGCAAAGTGAAATTTATGCCCTGGGCGTGGCAAATAATTTGTGTTTTATGTGTTCTTTGTCATATGGTTGATTTCTATGTGCTGATATATGATGAACTGAGTGCTTTTGAACTTTAAAGCCACTGATATTTCAATTTATATGTGAAATTTTCTAAGTGTCACATATTGAAATATTTTCATTACTCTCAACATGGAAAATATATTAGCAGCAATTGAAGCCCTTAGGCTTAACATGAATGAGGTTAACGCCAATTTAGAGACTAGGCTTACTGCGACATGTGCTAGCTTAGAGCGACGCCTCACTGAAACTAATACTAATCTTTCTAGCTTGGCTGAGGCTAATGTTCAAACTAATGCTGATCTTGCCAATGTAGACCAACGTTTAAGTAACTTAGCCCAAGCAAATGTTGAGTCAAATACCAACCTAGATAGGCGATTAGCTGAATCCAATGCTAAGTTAAATAATCTGGCAGAATTAAATACCAACCTAGACAGGCGGTTAGCTGAAGCTGATGCCAGGTTAGATCAGCGTTTACATGACGTGGTTCAATCCCAATTTACGGAAATTAACACAAAATTAGAATCTCGTTTTGAGCAAGCAAGTGTTCGAATAGAAGAAAGATTCACTGAGATCCACTCCCAATTTACTCGCAATATCGAAGAAATTAAGAATACTATTAAAGATCAAGTCTTAGAAGCTGTGAAGGAAGATTTAAAGAAGGTTGCTCCTTCCGTTCAACAACTTTCACAGGGCATTGAGGAATTCAAGGCCGAATTTCAGGAGTCTCAGGGTCAGCTTTCGCAAATGCAGGCCAAAATTGTTTCCGTCCAGGATACCTTAAGGGAGACAGTTAAGAATGACATTTCCAGAGTTGGAAACGAAGTTGCTCTATTAAAATCTAAACAGGGTGAGTTTGACAAACGATTCACTCAGCAAGCAGATAATACGACCACACAAATTAGTCGTATTTGCAAAGATGTGGGTCAACTTAAAGCCGAATTGAAGAACGATGTCAAACAAGTCGAAGGAGTAGTCCAACTCCAATTTGGAGATGTCAAAAGTAATCTCGAACAATTAGCCACTAAGGTCGTTAATCTTCAATCTCGAGATACTTCCAGACCTATCTCTAGTTCGATAGAAGGAGTTGAAGGAACGTCGTACCAGACGACTATTGTTAAAATCCAAGAGGAAAAACCTCCAAAATTTTCTGGTAAAGAAGACTATACTGCTAAGGAATTTCTCATAAATGTAGCGGAATATTTTCAAGAACATAAGATTGGCGAAGATAGAAAGCTAAGGACAGTTGCCCGATTACTAGAAGTCAAAGCTCTTTCTTGGTTTTCCGTATTCAAGTCCAATTTCAAGGCATATTCTGATTTTGAGAAGGCGTTAATTGACCGTTTTTGGAATGCAGAAACGCAACACCTTATCAAACTTCAACTGTACTCGAGAAGGTATAACACCTCCATCAATACTTCTCGATACGCAGACTTTCTACTATCCCAGTTGAAGAAAATGCAATACTTAGATCCTCCTTTGCCTGAGAAGGAACTTATTCAGGTTATTACTTTGCAATACCCTTCTCACGCCCAAGAAATTTTAGTAGCTGCTAACATACAGAACTTGGATCAATTCGACGCTGTATTACGACGTCTGGATACTGCTCATGCACAGGGCACTTTAAAGCCGAGCAAGAATAAAGACATAGCTGCTCACCCAGTGCAGGTTAATGCTTCTGAGCAACCACGTCAAAGTCCAGAACGAATGGATAACAAGGAAGATAGAGATACTCAATCATCACCTCAGCGGTATAGAGGGTATAGAAAACGCCCATACCGTAGCCAGATGCCATACCCAACCAAACCTACTTGGTTGAAACAAGAAAGAAAACAAGAGAGTAGAGACTCAAATAATCCGGACTTACACAAACGATGGAAGGAAACACAGGAATACCTCCATCAGTTGAAACAAGAGGGTCATCAACCTGGAGCGACTTCTCTTGAATATCAAGAATATAATAAGAGAAACAACACCTTTGGACAAAGTCCAGAATCCACGGGTGCTGTTACCAAAAAAACTTAAATTTTTCCAAAACAAGATTGCCTGAAAATGAGGAGGTCGGGTCACTTCACGTCGATATAATAAATTATTGGCACATCGATGATGACTTACTGTTTGAGGACGAGTCACCTATTCGCCAACAGGTCCAACGAGGTTTACCTATAATTAATATTACCATTGGGGGAGTCCAAGTATCATCATTGGTGGACTCGGGAGCGCAAGTGTCCCTGATTGCGGACAAACTGGTAACATTGATTAAGGATAAATGTGATCTTCTGATTTTGCCAGTTACACAAGTGAAGATCAAGGGCATTATTCCTGACCGGAATATTAAGTGCAAGCAGCAAGTATTCCTTGAGTTTACCATTAATGAGGAAATGTGTGAACATGTCTTTCTGATAGTTTCGCCTATAAAATTCAACCTTATCTTGGGTTCAGACTTTTTGTCTAAGTATGACTACTCTGCCAACACCATTCATCTATGTAGGATTGGGTCTGTAGAGTTGCAGCTGGTGGATGGTGAAGACTTTAGGCTTCAAGGGATTGATTTACCCTATACCCAAGTCGATGGTGTGATTGGCAACGCCGCCCCAGCCGACCAGGTATTGAGATAAGAGGGTGATCCCGAGGAAGAAGAGGGACCCGTGTCAGAAGGAGATCCCGATGAAGAGGGACCCATTGAGGAAATTTTACATGACAAAGGGCCCGATTTTCTCACTTATATCTCCAGTGTAACTGAAGCGCCAGATCACCACCCTGACATAGCAGCGGCAGAGGAAGAAATCTATCAGGCTTATTCGGACGTTTTTGATGAAAAGCCTGGAGAAATTAAGAATTTTAAGCACCACTTCAACGTCAAGGATACTTCGCCTTATAAGCGCAAACCATATCCAGTGCCCGAGAAGTACATGGAAGAAACCAGGACACTGATTCGCCAGATGGAGGCTGATGGAATTATTTCCAAGTGCGTCACGCCTTATATTAATCCGCTCACCATAGTAAGGAAACCCGATGGTAAGCTTCGTTTGTGTTTGGACGCTCGTGCCTTAAATGACCGACTGATCCTTGAATATGACCACCCTCCTCCGCTTAAAGATGTCATTAAGCGATTTTATGGAAAGAAATATATTTCAGGATTTCTAGATCTTTGGACAACGGTGCTTATGAGATCGCAAGATTAGATGGCAACCTTGAAGGCATTTACAATGCTTCTAATCTCAAAAAATACTTCGAATAAGGTTCATTAAAGAAAATCCTCATCGTATTTTCTTTTCCCTGAGAGGGAGGGATATGTACCGGTTACGACCTGTACATAAGTATTTTTTGAGCATAAGTTACGTTTATTTACCACGCGTGATGTTCCGAGAGCGCCTGGTTTGTTTACCAGCAGCGAGGACCAGCTAGCGAGTGTATGACGACTGTGAGCTGTGACGTAGCCACAGGGGCTAGCTAGACCGCCCGCTCGTCTCAAACACGTGTTACCAGCCTTGACTAGTATTTTCTGGATTCCACGTCACTTGTTCTAGAGAGTTCGATGGAGAAAATTTTGAAATTTCTATAATAATGATGCTAGCGAGTCGAGCGATGTGTCATCTTGTTTGGGATCACCTGAACGTCCCAATGCTCGAGTTTCAAGCAAATCCATCGAGGGATTCGGGAGATATTCAATCAAACCGTATTATGACGTAGACGTCCCGAATCGAATAAAAGGAGGACCTACTGTAGCCTATTCACACAGTCTCAGCTGAGTAGTCAGCGGGGACACTCTTGCTGCTACTATCATCGTGGAACTCTGTCATTATACAAGTCTGGGAAGACGATTCTTCCAAGTACTATAAAGTGGACTCATAAGACTTCGAGTGTTGTAGAAAATTTTCTAAGTCTTCCTAATTGAACTTAGAATATTTACAAGTGTTAATTAAATGGACTTGTATTATTTACGTGCCTTCGAGACTGAAACTTTTCTAAGTGTTTGGACTTGTATTATTTACGTGTCTTCGAAGCTGGAATTTTTCTAAGTGTTCACTGAATGGACTTGTATTATTTACGCGTCTTACTGATGCTGCCAACTCAGGAGGAAATGAATCTACAATTGACTTAACAGCTTCAAAATGTTCATTGTAGAAACTAACAGCTTGAAGCCAAGTGTCCCATCATGTTAAGATAGGCTCGGGTGGCAAGACTATGTATCGTCCCAATGATTCTGTATTATTCCATATGGCCGACTATTCAGGAGATAGTCGGTTCGAATCCCACTGTCGGCAGCCCCGAAGATGGTTTTCCGTGGTTTCCCATTTTCACACCAGGCAAATGTTGGAGCTGTACCTTAATTAAGACCATGGCTGCTTCCTTCCCACTCCTAGTCTTTTCCTGTCCCATCGTCGCCATAAGACCTATCTGCGTCGGTGCGACATAAAGCAAATTGTAAAAAAAAAAAAAGTTAAAAAATGCCTTTTATAATACGGAATCATTGGGACTATCACAAATACTTTTTTTTGTTGACACTATTGAATTATTTACATTCATAAAGTTACTTCTCATTTCTTCAGCAACACGTAATGCTTGTGCTAAGCATGTGAAATGAACAGTCTTAAGGTAAAAAAAAGAAAATTGCATTGTTTTAGCGGCTTTAAACATACAAGCCGCAGCATCTGAATACAAAACAAGTACTTTACCTGCTTGTATGTTTCAGTCCAAAAAAACTTTCAACCCTTTGTTAATAAAACGTGCAATTGTTGCATGGTTTGTTTGTTCCAGGATTCTCAAACAGATTAGGTGTGACTTGCAACGGGCTTCTGGATCCAGTTTCCCAACAATAAGGTTGGCAATGTAACGTCCCAAGGTGTCTGTCATTTCATCCACTGCGATCCAGATATAGGAGTTCTGAATATCACTTCGAATAGATGCCAGCATATCCTGATAACACTCGTCCAGATAGTTCCTTTGAAACATAGATTTGTCTGAAATTCGTCTACTGCAATACTTCCCAAGATATATTGCGGCACCTGAAGTTTGTTCCACGGAATATTTGCAGCTGCCATTGCTCAGCACATATCTTTTTTTTAAAAGTTACTTTTGGAACCTGACCGTTCCATTTGAGTTAAAAGTACCTGCTTAGAAGACACATGATGTTTGTGTGCAATGCACTATGTAAATGTTCGTCAAGTTGTGACTTCATGGAGCACCCTATAGGCTTTTTACACACTTGGTACAACACCACTTTCCAGTCCATTGTAATACATTTCTCAGTACTCGTCCACAATCTTAGTTTTGATGCAAGACTAGATTTAATTGGAGCCATTTTTCAGAAGTCCATTTTACATAGGTACAGACTAAACAGAACACCACTAATATACGCTCGTCAGCAGTCGCAAATTAAAACCATTTGCTCCAGAGCGCCACAGGTTTATAAATGATTCGCCTGCCATGCGCTCATTAGAAGTGTATTGACAGAAATATTGTACGATTTTGTGAAACCTCGCTGCATTCCCATAACTCGGCAAGCTCTCAGCACCTTAATGACAGCCTTTATGTGTATCTCACAAGCCGGCCCAGTTTATGTTCATCGTTTTCCTTTTAGAGATAATATGTGTTCACACCATGTCGTCTACTCATCACATAGTAGATTAGAAAACCAATGTTAAAGAAACTATTCTCTTAAGCTAACTTTAACACATGAAATTTTATCTGTAGTGTCTCCCATATAAACTAAGACCATCCAAGCGACATTTTTACTCTCCGATATATAAGCTGCAGTATCGGAGGCGTGCGCATACTTCTTGACCTTGCAAGCAACATGCACGTGTTCAACCTTGTTTATAGGAAGTGTGATTGTGTTTATTTTATGGAGTTGGTAATGGCAAATATAATGTGGAGAATGGCTGGGTATTTAAATGAGATTAAGCATGATGAGATATGATAACTGTAACAGAGTTTAGTAGTGTAAGGATTAAATTGCAACATAAGCAGCTGGTGATGTAAGGCTTGAATCAGCTAGACAGAGTGGGTCAAGTGAGGAATGAAATGTGCAAAGGTTTGCGTGACGAGACAGGAGGGACAAGAAGGTCGCTGACATTCGACATGCCATGAGGGGCAGAAGATGACTACTGTGGTGACCTGCATCTTGGGGGTCACATTTCCGGAGTATCCGAAGGACCTCATGCCATGTCCAAGGAGAATCATGTTTCCTTTTCCTTGAAATTATTATTTTGTTTTGTTTATTTACCCTGTTTTTTTTATCGTGTATGCCCATTGCACGCCAAGGTCTATGGATCACTAATGAGGGTTGATCATGGCCATATGGCAGTGCGTATGGGGAATGATTGCCCTTTATTGTCAGTTTATTTTATTTGGATGCTTTTTTATTGTATGTCGTTCAGACTATACCAAATTTGAACCATGTATTGGGTGGAAACCTGTGAGGTTCAATAAATCTAAATCTTATAAAAATTACAGAAATTAAATTTTATTTTACATGTACAAAATAGGCACTTTAGGCACTAAAATAGTCTCTAAAGGTCCAAATAGGTATTTTAGGGCACTATAAAAAATCAATGTATGGTATTTATCACAAAACATAAACATATTTTGAAATTTTCATGTTACTTCTTCATCATCATCATCATCATCATCATCATCATCATCGTCATCTGTTTACCCTCCAGGTTCGGCTTTTCCCTCGGACTCGGTGAGGGGTCCCACCTCTACCGCCTCAAGGGCAGTGTCCTGGAGCTTCAGACTTTTGGTCGGGGGATACAACTGGGAAGAATGACCAGTACCTCGCCCAGGCGGCCTCACCTGCTAAGCTGAACAGGGGCCTTGTGGAGGGATGGGAAGATTGGAAGGGATAGGCAAGGAGGAGGGAAGGAAGCGGCCGTGGCCTTAAGTTAGGCACCATCCCGGCATTCGCCTGGAGGAGAAGTGGGAAACCACGGAAAACCACTTCCAGGATGGCTGAGGAGGGAATCGAACCCACCTCTACTCAGTTGACCTCACGAGGCTGAGTGGACCCCGTTCCAGCCCTCGTACCACTTTTCAAATTTCGTGGCAGAGCCGGGAATCGAACCCGGACCTCCGGGGGATAGCAGCTAATCACGCTAACCACTACACCACAGAGGTGCACATGTTACTACTTAAGGAACAAAATAGGCATTTGCCTTAAAATTCCAGGTCTAATCATAAGAGAGAAACACACCATGTGAGCTATTTTAGGAATGTGGCATTATGGGTAGATGTGTGCTACCTCCAGAACGTAAACGGAATGATGATCTGCCACTACTCGTACAGCACTAAAAGAAAACCTTTTCAACTTCATCAATAACTTGGTAAGTTGATGAAGTACTTCAGCCTTTTAGGTGCCTGATAAAGTTTGCCACAGTGATTTTAAATGTGAAACAAGTCCAATGAACACAAAGCACAGCAGTTTTGTTGCAATCACTTTTTCTAGGCTGAATCTTTTTCCAGTCCACCCAGTGATACAAGAACTTCATCATCTGCGCGTGATTGAATAGCCATCTCATCTACAACAATCAAGTCAAATGTATTTATTCCTCCATACATTTTGCTCCTTCGTGCAGTCTCTTTACTACTAATCTTGATACCATTACACCAGTAGCACTTCCAAACATGACATTTGATATTAGAAGTTCACTACTTTGTATAAATCTGTAACCTGCCAGTGACTTAATATGCCAATATACATATCTGACAGTTATATCACTCCACCTGGGCTTTTTGCTTATATATACTTTAACCTGAACGCTTTACCATTGTGACATAAAGAAACTGGAAAGCTTCGATCAGCAGATCCTTGGATCCATCATGAACAACAAATGGGAAACTACATAAGCAATGTGGCAGTTCCTAACAAGGCGCATATGAACAACGTAGAAGCCTTCAATCACCATTCATCGGCTTAGATGGGTTGGTCACATCCAGCGTATGAATAATAACAGACTGCATAAACAATTTCTCTAAGTGAGACTGGCCATGGCAAAAGGCCTCAAGGTGCACCCTTGAAACGTTATAAAGACCAGTGTAAGACTATGAATAGCACCAAAATAAATGTCAACACCTGGAACTTTGCTTTTCAATTTTCCTTAGCACCCACAGCCTCAATTGCATCCAGATTGTAGACCACCATTTTTGCCTCTAGCTTACTGATCTGTTGTTTGAGTTGCTCTTGCTAAAGTCCTATTCCGTGAGTTTATATGTCACATGTGTAACTTTGTATTGTGTTGACACATCTTCCTTGACTAAATCACCACCACTTGAGACACCAATAGGCAGGATGTCATCAGAAGCACAAGAATCATTCAGAACAGGACCAACATTGGATAAAGATCTGGGTGTTAATAGTACAACTGATTTTACAATACATTATCTTGGCACGGACATTTTAATTTTCTTACTTGGTGGGTAGTCCCTTAAGACACTGGGAACCACATTACGCTTTAACTGCTTTGCACTTAATTCAGGTTCGTAGTCATATTCGATAAAGTAATTACTGCACCAACGGACATTAGGGTTCCATTACTTATCCTTGATAGCAGATTGAACGCTAGTATACCCTCAATTAGTTGCAGGAGTGGGTTTCATTGTCCTAGAATGGCAGAGAGTTTCCTTATCAGGATGTTCCAATTCACGCTATCGAAGGCTTTAGTGAAGTATAACTGTCCTATTTCACTGGTGGCATCCCATATGTTTGCAAGTATTTTCTCAATAGCCTGGAGTGTGGATTTGCCGAGTATGAAACCGAACTGTTCCTCTGGCATATATGCTATGGCTAATGGTTGGAAGTGTGTTGATATAACCTTTGAGAGGACTTTGAAGAGAACGCATTCAAGCGCCAATTCCACGGTAAAAATCTGGAACATCTTTCGGTCCTTTTCCCTTGTACAAAATCTGGGCAATTGCTTTACTTTTCAGGGATAGAGTAATTCAATCAAAGTCCATACTCCTAACAAACGGGGCTCTCCAAGGAGGCCCTCTTAGCCCGATGTTATTTAATATCCTAACTCATGACGTAGTCAGACAAGTTGCATCAGATGAAGTATCAATGATCCTTACGCAAATGATATGGTTCTTCTTTTGAAAATCAGATCTGCCCTGCACGTAGGACTGACTAAGCTCTGCAAGTGGTCACAGGAAAATAATTAGTGATAAACACCAACAAAACAAAAATCATGAAATTCAAGAGAGGAGGCAGTATCTGCAAACTAGACAACTTCCACTGCGGAAAGGACAAGATAGAGTTGGTAAACACTTATAAATACATAGGATTAACCCTTCAAGTCGCAGGGAAAGCATTCACGAAACATACAGGAGAAAGATGCACCGCAGCAACTAGAGCCATCTTCAACATCAAACACAGCTCAAAACTCTTTTACATTAAGATTGCCCCTATAGCCTGTTAAGCAATCAACAAAATTTGGTTCCACCTTACTCCCGCTAATCTAAGAAGGCTGAAGGCCGTGAAATCAACCTATCTACGGAGAGCCCTTCGGTTATCCCAAGCGACAAGGACCAGACTTGTTTATCTACTAGCAGACACAGACTTCTTTGTCAGGGAGGTAGCAATAAAGAACCATCTGCCGCAAACTCCAGCATACAAAACCCATATAAAGGAAAGGGAAGAAAAAGCTAATACAATAGATCAAAGCTTCTATAACATGCCGGCCATGAGCACAGATGAATGGAGGGCCCCTAACTTCCCACTGCGACACGTCTGTACGAGAATGGCAGCGCATGGATTTCATTTCAGAATCTGCATCCAACGAGGATTTCACCAGGCGTCACCTCGATGTTCCAGCATTCTATGTGGACAACGCTGTGAACAGTATCATCTACTCCATTGTATAGCAAGGACAAACTTGCTGACATTTTACGCAGATGATAAAAATTTTCTGTAATATAACTTATCCTTGGTACCACCTACACAACAGAACAAGGAAATTATTATCATCAGAACAGGAGCAATCATACAAAGTAACCTAGTTTGGCTACAACATGCTCTGCGTAATACTACACCTTGCCTGTTTATTCTTTAATCCCTAATTTCCTATTTGGCTCTTGGCAAGGGAATTCATGAAAACTAGTACAAGAAATTTTATTTTTACAGCCTTGTTTGCAAAACAGCACATAGCAATACATCATAAAATATAACTGACATATTTTAACAATATGACTTCACTTATAAGCATACAATGTGTAAAAAGAAAGAAAAAACATAGTTACATCATTTCTGTGTGTATTGAATACGTGGATGGTTCATGTTTGTGGGTTACTGTAGTCACGTCCTAGTTCGTGAACCATGGGCAACGGCTGAGTGGCCTAGTAAGTGGTCCTGAGAGTCAGGATACCAGTTGCTATGGAATGGGAGTGGGCATCTCGGACATATTCTGAGTCCTGGCCCTCCTTGTGCTCAGGCGGCTAGGACTATACGATCCACCGGTGGTCCATAACCCGTTAGAGGAGAGATCCTCACTTGGACTATGTGCAAGTAGGGTAGCATCCTGCTTCATGAATCTACCGAGCTCAGAACATTTTAAGCAAGCCTCGGACCTATGGGAGTAGCGGAGTCCCACTCCCATTTGACAGGCGAGGGACTCCTTGGAAACAACTTGGCGAACGAAATGGAATTCGATGGGGAGCTATCAATATTAATGGGGCTTATGGAAGAAAGAAGGTAGAACTGGCTGAGTCAGCAAAGAGGATGCATCTGGATGTGCTAGGAGTAAGTGATATTCGGGTAAGGGGAGATAACGAGGAAGATATAGGAGATTATAAAGTGTACTTGACGGGTGTTAGAAAGGGAAGGGCAGAGTCTGGGGTAGGGCTCTTTATCAGGAATACCATTGCACGGAACATAGTATCTGTTAGGCACGTAAATGAGCGAATGATGTGGGTAGATTTATCAATTGGAGGAATTAGGACTAGAATTGTGTCTTGTGTATTCACCATGTGAGGGTGCTGATGAGGATGAAGTTGACAAGTTTTATGAAGCATTGAGTGACATCGTGGTCAGGGTCAACAGCAAGGATAGAATAGTGCTAATGGGCGATTTCAATGCGAGAGTTGGGAATAGAACTGAAGGATACAAAAGGGTGATTGGTAAATGTGGGGAAGATATGGAAGCTAATGGGAATGGGAAGCGTTTGCTGGACTTCTGTGCTAGTATGGGTTTAGCTGTTACGAATACATTCTTCAAGCATAAGGCTATTCACCGCTACACATGGGAGGCTAGGGGTACCAGATCCATAATAGACTATATCTTAACAGACTTCGAATTCAGGAAATCTGTTAGGAATGTACGAGTTTTCTGCGGATTTTTCGATGATACAGACCACTATCTGATCTGTAGTGAACTAAGTATCTCTAGGCCTAGGGTAGAGAAAGTGAAATCTGTCTGCAAACGAATAAGGGTAGAAAATCTCCAGGACGAGAACATTAGACGGAAGTATATGGATATGATTAGGGATAAGTTTCGAACAGTAGACAGTAAGCAGGTTCAAGATATAGAAAGTGAATGGGTGGCATACAGGGATGCAGTAGTAGAAACAGCAAGGGAATGCCTAGGAACAACTGTGTGTAAAGATGGGAAAAGGCGAACATCTTGGTGGAATGATGAAGTGAGAGCAGCTTGTAAACGTAAAAAGAAGGCTTATCAGAAATGGCTCCAAACAAGGGCCAAGGCAGACAGGGAGTTGTACGTGGATGAAAGAAACAGAGCGAAACAAATAGTTGCTGAATCCAAAAAGAAGTCCTGGGAAGATTTTGGTAACAACCAGGAAAGGCTAGGTCAGGCAGCAGGAAAACCTTTCTGGACAGTAATAAAGAATCTTAGGAAGGGAGGGAAAAAGGAAATGAACAGTGTTTTGAGTAATTCAAGTGAACTAATAATAGATCCCAGGGAATCACTGGAGAGGTGGAGGGAATATTTTGAACATCTTCTCAATGTAAAAGGAAATCATCATGGTGGTGTTGTGAACAGCCAAGCTCATGGGGAGGAGGAAAATGATGTTGGTGAAATTATGCTTGAGGAAGTGGAAAGGATGGTAAATAAACTCCATTGTCATAAGGCAGCAGGAATAGATGAAATTAGACCTGAAATGGTGAAGTATAGTGGGAAGGCAGGGATGAAATGGCTTCATAGAGTAGTAAAATTAGCATGGAGTGTTGGTAAGGTACCTTCAGATTGGACAAAAGCAGTAATTGCACCTATCTATAAGCAAGGGAACAGGAAGGATTGCAACAACTATCGAGGTATCTCATTGATTAGTATACCAGGCAAAGTATTCACTGGCATCTTGGAAGGGAGGGTGCGATCAGTCGTTGAGAGGAAGCTGGATGAAAAAAAGTGTGGTTTCAGACCACAGAGAGGCTGTCAGGATCAGATTTTCAGTATGCGCCAGGTAACTGAAAAATGCTACGAGAGGAATAGGCAGTTGTGTTTATGTTTCGTAGATCTAGAGAAAGCATATGACAGGGTACCGAGGGAAAAGATGTTCGCCATACTGGGGGACTATGGAATTAAAGGCAGATTATTCAAAGCAATCAAAGGCATTTATGTTGACAATTGGGCTTCAGTGAGAATTGATGGTAGAATGAGTTCTTGGTTCAGGGTACTTACAGGGGTTAGACAAGGCTGTAATCTTTCACCTTTGTTGTTCGTAGTTTACATGGATCATCTGCTGAAAGGTATAAAATGGCAGGGAGGGATTCAGTTAGGTGGAAATGTAGTAAGCAGTTTGGCCTATGCTGACGACTTGGTCTTAATGGCAGACTGTGCCGAAAGCCTGCAGTCTAATATCTTGGAACTTGAAAATAGGTGCAATGAGTATGGTATGAAAATTAGCCTCTCAAAGACTAAATTGATGTCAGTAGGTAAGAAATTCAACAGAACTGAATGTCAGATCGGTGACACAAAGCTAGAACAGGTCGACAATTTCAAGTATTTAGGTTGTGTGTTCTCCCAGGATGGTAATATAGTAAGTGAGATTGAATCAAGGTGTAGAAAAGCGAATGCAGTGAGCTCGCAGCTGCGATCAACAGTATTCTGTAAGAAGGAAGTGAGCTCCCAGATGAAACTATCTTTACTTCGGTCTATTTTCAGACCAACTTTGCTTTACGGGAGCGAAAGCTGGGTGGACTCAGGATATCTTATTCATAAGTTAGAAGTAACAGACATGAAAGTAGCAAGAATTATTGCTGGGACAAACAGGTGGGAACAATGGCAGGAGGGTACTCGGAATGAGGAGACAAAGGCTAATTTAGGAATTAACTTGATGGATGAAGCAGTACGCATAAACCGGCTTCGGTGTTGGGGTCATGTGAGGCGAATGGAGGAGGATAGGTTACCTAAGAGAATAATGGACTCTGCTATGGAGGGTAAAAGAAGTAGAGGTAGACCAAGACGACGATGGTTAGACTCGGTTTCTAACGATTTAAAGATAAGAGGTATAGAACTAAATGAGGCCACAACACTAGTTGCAAATCGAGGATTGTGGTGACGTTTAGTAAATTCACAGAGGCTTGCAGACTGAACGCTGAAAGGCATAACAGTCTATAATGATAATGTATGTATGTATGTATGTATGTATGTATGTATGTATGTATGTTGAATACGTGGACTTCCCATTAATTGTGCATTACCCGTCCAAACGGATCATTATGAAATTGTCCGCCTCCGTAGCGCAACAGTTAGCACTATTAGCTATTAGTACTGCCAGAAATTTAAGAATGGTAGGAGGGCTGGTATGGTTGAAATGGTACATACAGCTCACCTCCAATGGGGGTGTGCCTTAAAAGAGGTGCACCACCTCCGGATGAGAAAATGAGTTTACTTTGTCCGGCTCCATGGCTAAATGGTTAGCGTGTTGGCCTTTGGTCACAGGGGTCCCGGGTTTGATTCCTGGCAGGGTCGAGACTTTTAACAATCATTGGTTAATTTTGCTGGCACGAGGGCTGGATGTATGTGTTGTCTTCATCATCATTTCATCCTCATCACGATGAGCAGGTCGCCTACGGGGGTCAAATTAAAAGACCTGCACCTGGCGAGCCAAACATGTCCTCGGACATTCCCAGCACTAAAAGCCATACGCCATTTCATTTCATTATGAAATTTATTACTTATGAACTGAGGTGTTCAAGTGAGGTTGTAATACAGTGCCTCTAGTGGCAAACATAGCATCCACAGGGCGGACAGCTGCCAGTGGCTATAGGACAGGCTTTTTATAACTTGTAGGACAAAATCTAGTACAATTATATGAGTGATGCCATACTGAATGTATTCATCCAATAGCAGTGTTCCTTCAGCAGAGTATTTTGGAAAATAATGATGGTTTGAGATATTTGACTACAATTGTAAAACTACTCTTTAGGGAGGGTTGGTTGTTTCCCAGCAGTCACAACAAACTCTTCTATGTCTCCTAAGGTAAGACTGATAACTTTCAACTACTTGTGTAGTTTTAGCTAAGAAGGTATCCTGAAGTTCTACTGGGGCATGACAGTAGGGATCTATTAATGGGACATTTCATAACAGAGATTTCTCAGCAGTTAAAGGTGTCCCAGTTCACTGTTAATGAGGTCACTGTCAAGTGGAAATATCAGGGAAGCACAAAACATAACCCTTATTCAGGTAGACCCAATTCAAGAGGACAAATTGGGGCAAATATTAATTTATAGGAAGGGGAGTTAGGAATTGGAATAACTTCCAAGGGAGATCTTTAATAAATTTCCAATTTCTTTGAAATCATTTAAGAAAAGGCTAGGAAAGCAACAGATAGGGAATCTGCCACTTGGGCGACTGCCCTAAATGCAGATCAGTATTGACTGACTGATTGAGTACAACTAGGCAATTGTCCTCTCTTAACAATGTAAATATGAACAAATATAAACAAATTATATACCTACTAAATTGAGCCTGTAAACAAAAGGAAAATAAAATATATAAATTAATTTTAAAAGTAGAAATGGACACTAACGCTTCAGAAATGGGTATTAGTTCAGCCCGTGGGCCAACATATTTCTAATGTTACAAGTAATCGGAAATTACTGCAATCTTACTTGGAGAATGTCTCAGAGGAGAGACTTTATAAAGGAAAAATTGTGTGTATCCTCCTAATTCAATACATCATATAATTCTATCATTGTCTCAGGCTTGGTTTCTCAAACTTTTTTGCTCCCGCTCCCCTCCTAGCCATTCGATGTGATGGTGTTTCTACAAATTTAAAGGCAACTGAGGTGAGTTTCATTAATATATCTTTTCCCGCCTCCTTTTCGTAATGCTAATCGCGTCTTATTCTTCTTGTAGGTTCCGTCTTGGCTCGAGACCGCTCTAGACCCCCCTATGTAACCATGGATTTTTCATATAAGATCCTTTTTTCGACACACTGTTTTAACAAGAGCCTTGGTCATTTTATATTAATCAACCTCATATCATAATTTATTATGAGAATCATGGACATAAAAGTGAAGCAAGCTGATATAAAAACTCTATTTTAGTACTTTGCTTTTAATGCCAAGACACCAATGATCTATAAACTCAACCTATACTATATTTACTATATTACTATAATTACTATATTTTAATCATTATTTCTGTTAAGTACAAAGCTGTATTCCCATTAGAATGTTCTAACACCATCATTGTATAAAATTTTGTGGAACGACTTATAATTGAGTACCTGTTTTTTAGCCTCATGAAACTTGATTATAATACCCATCTATTTTTAATATTGTATTAAATTGTGTGTAAACAAAAATATTACACTTAGTACAGAAAAATTGACAATTGCATACATTTTATTACAAAGCGTATTGTACAAAGATTTTTAACATATCTCTCAATTATAATATTATTATGGTGTACGCCTCATCATATAAAACATACACCAATGTAATATGATTACTAGTTCATGTTTGTATAAACATTTTAACCCTAATATGAATAATTTTGTAAACTATTGGTATAATTTTACTAGAGATGTAAATTTTAATGTATTTAAATGTATTTAATGTTTTTCTTGGTTGATGATGACATACAATTTTTGTCAAAACCAGTCCCATATGACTAAATAAATGAAATGTGAAGATTTAACAGACTTTTAGAATCTATCACATAGTTTTCTTCAGTATTGAATAGGTGGACCTTTGATTCCCTTGTTTATTTGCGTTTCTACAAAGGCAGACTTTCGGCCTGAATTTTTGACACAGTGGTTTCATCCTGTTTTGAACTCTTATACAACTAAACATTTTTAGACTAAGAGGTCCGCAACCTCGCTATGTGCACTCATTGTTCGTTTCCATCTATATCATTTGTTTTCTTCTTAGATTAATACAGTTTTTAGATTCAATTATGTTTTGTTTTAACCTTTCTTTCACTGAATTTTGTTGCAGCGAATTGTTTATTGCTCCATATGATGATGTAAATATTGTACATTATGCTGTTTTTATTTCCGTCATATCTCTTTTGCTTTTTTCATTTGTTCCTTCATTATGTTTTTTTGGCACATTTTTAGCTTGTATTATGTAAATTACTTTAACTCTCCCCCCCCCCCCCCCCTTTGTTTCACTGAAAATGGCTCAAACGAGTCGAAACATGTTTGAATTTGATTACTCCATCTAATGATGGAACTATATGATGTACTGAATTAGGAGGATACACTTAATTATTCCTTTGTAAAGTGAAAACCGTCAATACAGAATAATTCTAATATCTTGTAATCAGAAGAGAGATGTGTTCATGGCAATGTCCAGGAACCCACCATCCCGCGCCAAGAAGTACATTTACTTTTATAACCTAATTAAGATTATTACATGCCATTTTCGTTTCTGATGTAGCTACATGTATTTCTATTGGCCAATGTAAAGTGGCACATGATCTCTTTCCCGTGATGAAAGTTAATCATAATCCGTTACCAACCGCAGCACAATAAAAGTAACATGCCTAGGGCCACTTCGCGGCTTCTAACCGTCCAGACCAATGGTCTTGTCCAGATAGTATCCTAACCGTCCGCATGGCAAGAATCTTGTCCAGATAGTATCCTAACCGTCCGCACGGCAAGAATCTTGTCCAGATCCTATCCTAACCGTGTAACAATTCTGTCAATAATCACCCCCACCAGCTATCGAAGCATAGTTCCTAAGTACAGAGGTTGGCAGCACTGAGCACTGCTGGAGAACATCCTTTCCAAGAAGGCCACGAGTGAGTAAACAAATGACAGTCGATTCGCGTCTGTGAAAGTCTTGGCCCATGGGCTGAACCAATGATCAAAAATGTTCCCCAAGTAACTTCAAGACACTTCAGATTCACATGTGACCGGGCGAGTTGGCCGTGTGGTTACGGGTGCGCAGCTGAGAGCTTGCATCTGGGAGATGGTGAGTTCGAACCCCACTGTCAGCAGCACTGAAGATGGATTTGTGGTTCCCATTTTCACACCACAGCGGCTTCCTTCCCATTCCTAGGCCTTTTCTATCCCATCGGCGCCATAAGACCCATCTGTGTTGATATAACATAAAGCAGATTGTAAAAAAATGTATATGAGCTTTATGAGTCCACTCTTGCACATAAAGAAAATTACAAGACCAACAGTATTCTCGTCGATGGCAAGTAGGACGTCAAGTTCAGACAAGTTCCGTCTTAGACTAGAGAGATCAATGCAAACAATGAGGAAGGAAGCTATGATCTCTGATACCAACCTTCTCTCTGCTGACCAAAATTCCACATCAGAAAAATTTGTTGCAGGACTAGAATTCCAATTATCCTTGAGTATGCACCAAGGTTAAGATAAGAACTTACCTTTCAGAAAGGATGTTGAATTAAGTCCTTGAACACACATATTCCAATTATAACCGAGAATGAACTTTCTTTCTTGATAAAATGCCACTGAACAAACTATTAAACTACCAATTTTACTTCTGTTATCAAATAAAAGGACACTGAGGATGAAAAACAATCCTTTGGATGAGAACACATTACCAACTGCTACGAATAATAATAGGAAACAGCAGCATACGAATTATAGGCGAAGTATCTCAATCAAAAGTGAAAAAGATATTTTAATATATTCTTACATATCAAAAGGAATATTATATTTCAAATGTTATTAAATCACATCTAAATACAGCCTTCCTTCATGCACTTTGCTCTCTTACCATTCTGATGTTACGCATAAGGTAGCAAGAATTAAAATCAGGCACAAAAGCTCCCTTTCTTTTCATTAAATCGTCTTTTGATAGTGCAATGGTTCGTTATTTCTGCAATGTGCAAATGTCATTCTGTGTTTACAGATAATGTAGTGCAGTTACATGAACAGCAATTGTCAGCTCATACTGGGAAAGTGTGCACATGAGTAGTTTTTAGTCCTCGTTTTGATAGCCCCTGGTAGACTTCAACCGATTCATGATTTTGCCTTAGTTTGTATTGGAAGGAATAACTTAAATTCTGCAGGTAATTCATCTTCTGAATACAGCCTGTCTGAGAAATAAACTCGCCTAATGCGACAATTAGCATGAATCTGCACACGTAAAGTTTCTATATAATTCGTTCCATATGCTCTTCGGGTGAAGTCAGCCAAATTGAACTGAATCTGGTTCCAGCCATCATCTAATCTCATTGGCATTGTACAAATGAATGGCTTTACGCGCGTAGTGGATTGGTAATTGCTGGCACGGAAACGCCGACGGACATTCTTATCATCCAGGATCTAGAAAATAAACCAGGAAATTATAGTTATAAACTCCCAGAAAATACTGAATAAGGTACTGTACAGTAGTTTAAAGGAATTTCAACAATTCCGTTAGATTAACATACGTTATGGATTTTGGGAAACGCGGAATATTTTTAAAACAGGTAATTAGCGTGCAATATATTCTACTCTGGAAATATGAATCGAGAATGTGGGGGTTCATAAACTAAAAACTAAGACATTGTCAACAATAAATACACTGGGTATAAAATAGCTCACCTGAACCTCAAACGTAAAGTACTTTTTCAAGTTCTTTATAATCATAACCAGGAAAGGCAATTTAATGCCGAGTGTCTTTTTTGGATCCGCCGGGCAGGTTATGTAAGTGGTACTGACATTTGTACCAACGATTTCCAAAACCAAAGATTGAATATCGTTGTCTGTAATGCGCTTGATGTGACCATTTCTTACTTTTTTATCCCATATTTGTAACGGTTTGCTTCCTATGCTATATAATATGGACAAAAATCCGCTCTGAAAAGTGTTCTTAAACATTACGGCTGTTGTTTACTTCTTCAACGAGCAAAGAAATATACATCAAAGAAATTTATCGTTCACTTTGTGTCGAACGTCATGGAATAAGATGTAACCGGAACAGATTACCTAAAGCTGCATGTCGATAGTTCGTTCATTACGATCTTTTATATACTCCTTGGACACTGACGCTTACGGAGCAGCTGCCCGTGAATATAATATGGGATGTGAAGTGATCAAACACAGTAGCGACAATATGCGACACTTCCGGATTTAGCCTTGTTAAAATGGGAGACAATTCGACGGTGGCGTTCCTAGTGATTTGAACTGAAAAGTCGCGCTAAATTCAAATATCAATGGAAATGCATATACGAAAATGGATAAATAAACTACGTCTAGAAAGAAAGTATTATTGAAATATTAACTTCGAAGTTGCTAAAGCAATTCTGGATAAATGAATGAAGAATTATTTAAAAGCTTATTATTTTAAGACTGAAATTGGACATATAAACAAGATGTGAAATGGCTTGATCTTTCATTTATGCATTACTTTCTTTTTTTTGCTTTAGCATTCCTGTCTGAACTTTTACGGTTAGATTTGTCTTTTTCTCTCATTCAGAAAACATTGTAACATCACATTAAGACACTTGCCAATAAAAATATCGGCACATTCCGCACACACATATGCAATGAATTAACATATAAAAGCTGGACAATTTTCCTCTTAACATGAAGCCTACTAACAAAAAGAAAATCTATAAAATCCCGGCTTTAATCTGAGAAAGGGGATAAAAGAAAGAAAAGTATGAAAATGTTGTCGATAGTAATGCTTTGAGGAATATTTACGTACAATTAGAGTAAAAATGTAACATGCCCTTGGCTGTGTAGTTGAGGATTTCTAAAGTCGCTGGCCTGGAAATGATCTGATCATATAATTCTTATATATGCGTAACATCCCTTCTTTCTTGTACACGTTATCCAAATCACTTCTGTGACATTTCAAAACCCACTGATCACACCTACAATAACACATCTGTATTGAAGGTCAATTGCTGCACTATACAATAAAATATGCTTATTATATCTTAAGCCAGTTAAAATATGGGTCGAGCAGGTCAGAAGATTATGAAGTACTATAAAAATCTCTTTGTCACTGAAAGAATATATATGCAAACACAATATTACTTACATTTTCTTGTCACGAGAGAAGTGAAAGGAAGTCCGCGCATTCTTCTCTACTTCATAGTTAAACGCAGCACATACCTTTCCTCTCATGATGAGAGGAGATATCAAGGAATGACACACGCTACTATTTAATTATGTCAACTCACTGAAAACGCATAAATAACACCAAAAACTTCACACAAAAATACACGTTCTCTTATGACAGAATCAGTAGTTCTCAGGTCTACCCGCTAGAGAGAGCTCTAATAGCTGTCCCTCGATATCTCGCTGAGTGTCGCGTATTGTCTCTACTGTATTTGAAGTGATTTAATTTGGAATATCGCATTATGATCTAAAACAGTGAAACAGTGTTTTCATTATCGTGGTGTTCAAGGAATTTAGGCGAAGCAGCGAATCAACATTTAAAATGAAATTTACTAGAATGGAAAGTAATCTTAACTGAAGTACGATATTTAAACATGTAACTTCTTTATTGTAACGTATCCCGTCGCAGTTTTTCTCAAGGGGATGAAGTCTGAATGGAGAAGAAAAATAGTAAAATGAAGACAACTTGCCGAACACTGAACGCAAATATGCATCACAACTCTTGGTATAATTTCTGTAAATGTAACACTACATAGGCCTACTTCACAGCTAAGGGAAAATTTTCTAAGTTCCAATGCTTGCTTATACCAATTTGACAGATCCGCAGGCCTATTCCAGCTTTCAACGTCATGAAAGAGATTAGCTCAATTTAAATGCACGATTAACGTGCAGCGAAATTTCACAGCCTTCAACAACAAAAGTTACTTTAAATTCAATCAATTATCTGAAGACTTAAAAATATTGTTCATCTCAACTCATAGTCTTACCTGTCTCTCCCTGTTACGGCTATACTTTGGACCGACCAGTAGCACTGAATTAGAATGCTAAACTGCAAACCAGGGACTAGGGCGTGACGTTTCTCGTGGCCTCGCTCATTGGCTCCTTAGTAATGACCACCGCCGTCTCAATCTCTATAAATAATACTATACAACTGGTATAAGATTAAAATTTACATTGCATTTATTTACTTATTTATTTTTTACCCATTTTGGAACATAAGCAGCATAACGACCTGCTGCGTCTTAACCAGAGCCCATTTTTCCAACACTTTTTAGAGTTCCTGAAGGGCCTTCACAGCTACCGTAGCGGTCCCAGGGCCCTCGAAGTCCCCACTGTACTTCACCCCTACAGGCAGTCCCCTACTTTGGCTGTCCAAACTTCTTAGACCAGGGGATGGAATTAATTTAATTCACACACAATTTTTATTTACAATAACCTGCACTGGTCGAATGCCCTCTAACATTTTATTTATTTTCTCTGTTGCTGTTCATTCTCTTCTTGAATATCTGTACAGATTTTGGAAAAGGATCAAACAATACCCCTGGTAAACTGTTCCACTCCTTCACGCCCTTCCCAGTGAATGAAAACTTACCCCAATCGCTTCTGCTAAAATTACTTCTAATTTTATACTTGTGGTCAGTCCTGCCGATATAATTATTTTCCAACTGAAGCCTCTCACGGATATCTCCCCATGCTTCTTCTCCTGTATAGGATCTATATAATCCTATAAGTCTAGTTTTCTCCCTTCTCTTACTTAAAGTTTCCCACACAAGTTCCTTTAACATTTCTGATACATTACTCTTTCTCCTGAAATCCCCTGTTACAAATCTTGCTGCTTTCCTCTGCACACTATCTATTTCTTTTATTAGCTATTCTTGGTGAGGATCTCAAACACTATATTCATATTCCAATAATGGACGAACCATACTTAAGTAACTTTTTCTTTTAATTCTTTGTTGCATCATTTAAGTAGCCTCATTATGACATGTAACGATATGTATGCTTTCCCAACAATGTCATCCACATGACCCTTCCAGTGCAAATTACTTTCAAATCTCACACCTAAGTATTTGCACTGGCCATCTTTTGGGATAACTACCTCATCCAAAGTACACTGACTGACAGAGCAAATGCAACACCAAGAAGGAGTGGTCAGAACTTTATGCCAATTGCAGGGTAGGCTGACGTCACTGAGGTATGCTCATGATGTGAAATGCGCCGCTGTGCTGCGCACGTAGCGAACGATAAATGGGACACGGCGTTGGTGAATGGCCCACTTCGTACCGTGATTTCTCAGCCGACAGTCATTGTAGAACGTGTTGTCGTGTGCCACAGGACACGTTTATAGCTAAGAATGCCAGGCCGCCGTCAACGGAGGCATTTCCAGCAGACCGACGACTTTACGAGGGGTATGGTGATCGGACTGAGAAGGGCAGGTTGGTCGCTTCGTCAAATCGCAGCCGATACCCATAGGGATGTGTCCACGGTGCAGCGCCTGTGGCGAAGATGGTTGGCGCAGGGACATGTGGCACGTGCGAGGGATCCAGGCGCAGCCCGAGTGACGTCAGCACGCGAGGGTCGGCGCATCCGCCGCCAAGCGGTGGCAGCACCGCACGCCACGTCAACCGCCATTCTTCAGCATGTGCAAGACTCCCTGGCTGTTCCAATATCGACCAGAACAATTTCCCGTCGATTGGTTGAAGGAGGCCTGCACTCCCGGCGTCCGCTCAGAAGACTACCATTGACTCCACAGCATAGACGTGCACGCCTGGCATGGTGCCGGGCTAGAGCGACTTGGATGAGGGAATGGCGGAACGTCGTGTTCTCCGATGAGTCACGCTTCTGTTCTGTCAGTGATAGTCACCGCAGACGAGTGTGGCGTCGGCGTGGAGAAAGGTCAAATCCGGCAGTAACTGTGGAGCGCCCATCCGCTAGACAACGCGGCATCATGGTTTGGGGCGCTATTGCGTATGATTCCACGTCACCTCTAGTGCGTATTCATGGCACGTTAAATGCCCACCGCTACGTGCAGCATGTGCTGCGGCCGGTGGCACTCCCGTACCTTCAGGGGCTGCCCAATGCTCTGTTTCAGCAGGATAATGCCCGCCCACACACTGCTCGCATCTGCCAACAGGCTCTACGAGGTGTACAGATGCTTCCGTGGCCAGCGTACTCTCCGGATCTCTCACCAATCGAACACGTGTGGGATCTCATTGGACGCCGTTTGCAAACTCTGCCCCAGCCTCGTACGGACGAACAACTGTGGCAAATGGTTGATAGAGAATGGAGAACCATCCCTCAGGACACCATCCGCACTCTTATTGACTCTGTACCTCGAAGTGTTTCTGCGTGCATCGCCGCTCGCGGTGATCCTACATCCTACTGAGTCGATGCCGTGCGCATAGTGTAACCTGCATATCGGTTTGAAATAAACATCAATTATTCGTCCGTGCCGTCTCTGTTTTTCCCCAACTTTCATCCCTTTCGAACCACTCCTTCTTGGTGTTGCATTTGCTCTGTCAGTCAGTGTATATTCAAATTCAGTTTTAAAACTCCTGTTTATAAATGTAACAGTTGATTTGCCTCCATTAACCTTCATATTATTTTCTTCAACCCATTGTTGGATACTCTCAAGTTCCCTTTGTAATTCTGAACAATCCTCAATGTTATTTTCCTATAAACAATTATGTCATCTGCATATAATCAGATTTTTAATGTTATATTATTCCCTAAATTATTTGCGTATATTAAGAAAAGTAACGGACCGATTATGCTACCCCGTACAATTCCCTTCCAAACTCTCTCTTCCTGCGATACATTATTTCCTACTTTGATTTTCTGAACCCTTGATTTTAGAAATGTTTTTATCCAACGTGTAACACTTAGTCCAATCCTATTCCCTCCAATTTCTTTAATAATATACCATGTTCCACTCTATCGAAGGCTTTGGAAAGATCTATGGCTATGAAATCTAACTGGCCTCCTGAATCCAACTGATCTGATATGTCCTGCTGAAATCCTACCAGTTGTGCCTCACAAGATTTTTTTTCTAAATCCATACTGGCTCCTCATGAACCAATTTTTATCCTCACATATCCCTCTGTTGTACATTGATATTAAACTCTCCAGTATTTTACAAACGATAATGGTCAGGCTGATTGGTCTGTAGTTCTCTGGTTTCCTTTTATCACCCTTTCCTTTATAAATTGGTATTATTATAGATTCCTTCCATTCCTTTCGTATTACACTATTATTTATGACATAGTGCCTTATTTAATATTTCTCTTTGACTATGTACCACCACAGTGTCTTTAATATCTCCCCTGTAATTTGATCACTTTCTGCTGCTTTTCCCTGCTGAAGCAGCTGGATTTCTC
The DNA here is from genome assembly GCF_040414725.1 of Anabrus simplex. Lineage (NCBI taxonomy): Eukaryota > Metazoa > Arthropoda > Insecta > Orthoptera > Tettigoniidae > Anabrus > Anabrus simplex. The sequence goes on from NC_090274.1 coordinate 113,943,818, forward strand.
TGAAAATATCTTCATTTGTGAATGAGTAGCTTCCTGTTTCCCTGTGTCTCTCCCTCTCTATCTTCTGTTTCGGTTTCCAACTCCTGACAATCTTCTACTGAATCTCTGAATTCCCTACTCAATAGGTCTGCTTTCTCAGTATTTGTTAAATAGTGCTCACCCCCTTCTCCCACCATTGTAGAATTTGGATTCCTTTTCCCCTTTGATTCCTGATATATGAAACAGGGTTTCCCATTTCCCTTTGTGCTCATTACCCTCTTGAAGTATGCCATTCATATAATTCTCTTTTGCTGCCTTTTGCACTCTATTCAGTTCCCTCATTAGCTGTTTTCTAGTTTCTCTACTCTCCCTACCCTCCTTGATTTTCCTGTTCACTATTCTACATTTTCTTATTAATTTTCTTATTTCCCTTGTATAATAAACAGGGTCTGAGGTCATTTTACCCTTCTTAACAGGTACAAATCTCTTCTCTCCTTCCCAAATGATTCCTTTAAATTTAGCCCAAAGTGTATCCACATTACTCCCTTCATTTATCCAACAACTGAATTGTGATTTAAGGTAAGTCCCAAATTCATAAACTTCAGTTTTTCTGTACAATTTCTTGCCTTGTGTGACCCTTTTCTCGGTACCTAGGGTTAGTTAGGGAACTCTGTGGTCCAGGGACCCGCTTAACAATGGATCATCCCGCGCCCACTAGCTCGCTCTAGAATATCCCCACACTTACACACACGGGATCAGGGTCATTCTTTCCGAAAGAGCAATTTGTCAATGAGCCTGGTACCATACAGACACACGACGATCTTCAAGAACTGGCGGAGAGTGAGGGGCTGCCGTTATCACGGCACCCCAACCACTCAGAGGCCGTCAACCCATCAGCGGAGGACAAAGCGCAGTTCTCACTGCGCCCTCCCTCCCCGGCAACCACTCCCTTCGGCGATATATTAATGGATGATATATTGGAAATATCACTAGGGCCATACGCAACAAGCGCGCATAGCGTGTCGCTACCGGCCCTCGTTCCCTCAGCGTCGCACGTGCTCCGAGAGCAGGGATCGGAATGCGCCAGAGGAGCAGCTAGCAGACTTCACCTCTGACTCGCAGCAAGTAAACCTAACGCGCGACGTTTACCTGACCGGGCACGCCATGCGAAACTATGCGTGCACCACCACCACCATCACCAACACAACCACCACCACGACATCTCCTATAACTACCCCGTCAGTACCCGCCAGATCGCACATACCGGTGCAGCAGCTCCCCACTCGGCCGGCCAGCTGCAAAGCTGACCCCCGATACAAGAGAGGGCGGTGCCTGGAGGGCGAAATGGAGTGCATGACGTTGTGTGCGGGCGAACGGGAGCCGGGGCTAAACCCCGAAGTGCCGGAACCTGAACACGGGAAGGAACAATCGCATGGCTCAGCTTTAATAATTTCGTGTGGCTATTTCTAGCCGAGTGCAGCTCTTGTAAGGCAGACCCTCCGATAAGGGTGGACGGCATCTGCCATGTGTAATTGCGTGTCACTGTGGTGGTGGATAGTGTTATGTGTTGTTTGTGAGTTGCAGCGATTTTAGGGACAGCACAAACACCCAGGCCCCGGGCCGTTGGAATTAACCAATGCAGGTTAAAATCCCCGACGCCGCCGGAAATCGAACCCGGGACCCTCTGAACCGAAGGCCAGTACGCTGACCATTCAGCCAACGAGTATGGCTCCGCCGAGCCAGCGATTGAGGAGCAACACGAACTGGAGGCTACGTCTCCCCCAACACAAACCGCACTCTCAAGCCTAACCCAGTGGTCAGCCAGTCGGACGCTCGGAAAGCGGGACCCAGTTCCGCCAACCTCACTGAGGAGGCAGCGCACAGGGGAAGGATAGAGAGGAAACGGACTCGGCGGATGGCGCGAACTAAAGACCAACTCCCACCCGTGCGCACGAGAAACTCAGACTCGGACGAGTCTCAACTGGTGATGGACCTATCAGGTACGTCCCGGGAGGCCGAGTCCGAAAGCTCTGAGGGAGAGGAATACCACGAGCACGAGGTGACCGAACCCGTGCACCCAGCCACCCAGACGGGAAACCAGGGTGACGGCCTCAGTGAGGCTAAAGGGAGGAAAAGGGGGAAGGGGAAAGGCACAGAACCCCAGCCCCTGAGGCGCAAGGCTTAGAAAAGCGGGGTATGCAAACCAAGTACCCGAGCCGATAGAAGCACCGAAATATCTATCGGCTCAACCCAGCCACAGCACACCACACACAAGAGGCAGACTCGGCAGAGCCCACCTCAACCATCACTCCCCCACCCCTTACGGTCTACACCAAGAACACGAAGACACTCGAAATGGAGCTCCTCAAAAAGCTGCCGCGTGAGCAGAGAAATTATTACTTCTCTAGGCCGAGAGTAGACCAGGCTGCGTATGACGAGCTTTGACAGCTGTGAAATTGCTTTCGGAGTGCCAAAAGGGCTGAATAATAATTTTGTAAAAGTACTGCCCAACAGCACTATGTAGCGATTCGTAGTGAGGATCCCCATAAATGGAAGTAATGCGGATGAAAGCACAGGATATCCCCGCATTCTCCGTAGTGCGGATGAGGACAAGGAATATGCCAGCCAGAGGCAACTAGTTCCTAGTTGTCGTGGCGGACACTCCAGGAACGGACAATCTGTGGAAGATGCGGATGCTCGCGAATATGGTGGTGTCAGTCGAGCCGTATCACCCCCGAGCCACTGGCCCCCAATGTGGAGTGTGTCAGACGCATGGCCATCCAGGGACGGTCTGCCGACTGGAGCCCAGATTTCGCAGATGCGCCGCCTCCCACTTGTCCGGCGGTTGCCCCCACGGCAGCGACCCCACGTACTCCAAGTGCGCTAACTGCGGGGGGAAACAGGCGGCTAATTTTAAGGACTGTCCCAGCCGCAGGGATTTCGAAGCCGCCAATCAAGGCAAAGAACCAAAGGGTGACACGCGTGGCGACCCTACAGCCCAAAAAGCCCTTCAGGCACAGGCGCCTCACGCAAGAAGAAATCAGGCCCCTCAGGCAATAAGAACCCTTCAGGTACCGCAGGCCATTCAGGCACAAAGGGCCAGAAACAAGGCCCTTCAGGCAAGCAAGCAAGACTCATCAGGAGGAGGCATTTTAAACCTACACGGACGGAGAGTGAAAACAACCCCGGGCCCTCAGCCCAACCACCACCGTCCAAGGCAAGACCTCCAACGTAATAGAAAGAAGGCCCAACCCCAATCAACAAACCAAAGGCAGGTAAAGTCCACGCAAGCTCCCCCTGAGCTGCCACAGGACCCGCCCCAGGCCAGCTCCAAACCCCGCAGGTAACCTGCCGCTAACAAACAGGCATCCGCACCACCGCCTCCAACGCCCGCTCCCCACACCACACCACATCAATCTCACCCATATACCTGAAACATTAATACAGGTGCAGCAGCCAGAAGGGAACATGGCAGGAAGGGTGTTCAAGGGAAAGATAGACGAAATTCTGAAAAACGTCATAAACACTGGAGTTATGATGGCCAAATTACTGGCCGTCACCCTATCACACCCATGGCTAGGGGACCTGTCCAACGCAATATCCGAACTCCTAACCCAAGATGGCTGAACCACCCAACTAGGACAATAATAATAATAATAATAATAATAATAATAATAATAATAATAATAATAATAATACAAGGGCGTCGAGTACTGACATGGAACTGCCAAGGCGTCAGGTCCAGAAAATACGAAATCGAACATTCCTAGCCGCGAACACCATACATGTAGCACTTTCCTCCCACCGGGGAAGAAGTTCAACATAAGAGGCTACAAAATACACAGAAGCGATAAGGCTAACGGAGTTGGAAGGGTGGCAGTTCTGGTAAAAAAGGACACCAAACATGTGGAGGTGGACATACCAGAGCTGGTCGAACTGGAGGAATGCGGAATTGCCACATGACTCATAAATGTCATAGCGGCATACTCCAGACCGAAAAGCATAAACACACAAGACATAGAAGCTGTACTACGGCTAAATTGAATCACGATACTAGGAGGAAATCTAAATTCGAAACACGCCAGCTGGGGCTGCCTGAGACCTAACTCAGAAGGCACAAGGCTGTACAACCACATGCTATCCCAGGACTATGTGGCAACAGCCCCCTGCGAGCCCACGTTCCTAGCACCTAGCGGACAGACCTCCGACATTCTGGATATAGCCCTACTGCGACATATTCCTCAAGGGCATAGCATAACAGTAGTGAACGACCTTGGGTCGAGGCACCAACCAGTGATATTTACACTAACTGCGACCGCAGAGGAATATGAAAACAAACCCCAAGCCCCGGCTCAACAATAAAGCAGCCAAATGGGGGTAAATTCGAACACAAACTAGACTCACTTCTGCAGGGATACGAGAGCATGCTATTAAACAGCACAGCCCAAATAGACGAAGCAGTCAAAACCCCAGTAGAAGCAATTCAGGCAGCCGCAGCAGCGAGCATACCAGCAAGCAAACGCAAAGAATACCCTCATTTCCAAATTCCAGCCCACATTAAGGAATTAATACGTAAACGCAACAGCCACAGACGAAACTGAGCACGGCACCAAAGAAGCTACGACCGCGTTATGAAAAATGAACTTAACACAGAAATACAAACAAAACTATAGAAATGCAGGTCGCGAGAATGGAACAATAAACTCCGTTTATTCGACACAAAAAACCAGGCCTATGTAGAACTTAGCGAGACACTTCACTCGAGAAACACACAGCATCTCTACTATTAAGGGACCTAACGGCCCGGTATACGATAACCGTGATAAAGCGGAAGTCATAGCGGATTCGATCGAGGCGGCATTCATTCCGAACGAAATACCATCTGACCCCACCTTCACCAGGCAAACTGAGGCAAAGGTAGCAGAGTTTCTCGAAAACGCACCTAAGCCGGAGGTTAAGGGGACAAATATACACGAAATTAAGTGGATTATAGATCATCTTAACCCCAAGAAGGCGCCTGGCCCAGACGAGATTCAAAATAATATAATAGAGAAACTAACCCACAGAGCCCTTACACTACTCACCAGCATCTTCAGTGCTATGTTCAGGCTCCAGTACTAACCTGAGCAATGGAAATGGCTAGTATACTCGTATTTGGAAAACGAGGCAAAGACAAGTCAGGTCCAAACAATTACAGACCCATCAGCCTATTGGACGCCGTCAGTAAAGTATTCGAGAAAATACTACTGAAAAGGTTAATAGGACATATCAAGGAAAAAGGAATAATTCGCAATGAGCAATTTGGCTTCAGGAACGGGAATTCTGCCCCACAACTACTCACGCGATTCATAAAACAAGCTACCATAGGTTTCAATAAACGAAGGGACACAGGTTCGGTTTTCCTTGATATCCAGAAAGCATTCGATAAAGTCTGGCACGAAGGCCTACTAGCGAAACTAATAGACCTCGAATTCCACCCAGGCTATATAAGACTTCAAGCACCCGAAGGATTAGAGCGGGCGTAGCCCAAGAGCCCCTTATTGGACCAATCCTCTTCATCCTATATACAAATGGCATGCCAACTGCGGAACTTACTACCACACACCTCTATGCAGATGACACTGCTATCACAGTCCAGCACCCACAAGTAGCGTGCACTCAGTAGAGGCTACAAGTAGCACTACGAACTCTCGAACCCTGGCTAACGAAATGGCGCATCAAGGTCAATGTCGACAAGTGCCAAGCCGTGATGTTCACTAGGAAGAACAGACGCAAGCACAGACCAGTCCACATTAAACCACTAAAGCTGTTTAACCAGGGAATAGCATGGCACGACAAAGCCAAATACCTAGGAGAAGTCTTACATAGGAAGCTTACCATGCTCTACCATATCAAAGACATCCAGAGAAAAACACACATAGGACTAGCCAACTATACCCAATACTGAATAAGAAGTCCAGCATAAACACGAACGTAGCTAAAAGCATGTACAAGGCCTTAATTAGGCCAATAATCATGTATGCAGCCCCTGCGTGGGTGTTCACTGAAATGACGAACTTGGATAAGCTGGAACTAATACAAAATAAATGCATACGAGCAGCGACCAGACTTCCTTTCGACACACCAATACACCACCTAATTGCGAAAGTCGGCTCGATAAGGCAACACTAAGAATGTACACCAAGTCATGGGGTAACAAAATTAACCCACTAATAAGTGGGATAGGACGTTACGACGTAGATCTTTACACCAAGCACCCCACACCGGAACACATTCCGTTCATCCACAGGGTTAGGATAGGACTCCCCCCCCCCCCAAGCTAACACCTACACACCACACAAATACACACTACACTGCAGACACCATGTATCTATGTATATATGTTCTTTGTTACAGCTGTCTTTACCCCCAGGGACCCAGGTGAGGAAGGATTGATAAGAAACACAACACAAGAAGACGACGGCAACGAAGCCAGACGGCCAAGGACGAATCAAACCTCGCCCCCCGACCGAGACACGGGAGCGGAAAACCTGCCCGCGCCCTATAACGAAGACAGCAGTAGCAGAACTAATTTAGAAAGTTATTTGTGTTATTCCACTCTTTATATAGGTAAAACCCTGGACTTGAGAGCAGGCAAGAAAGCCGGCACTTCAACGAACATCTGTATATATATATATTGTATTGATAACCTTAGCTTAGTTAGTTGCAGATCTGTAGTGACAAGTGTGCTTCAACAGCACCGCAATAGAGGGACATCGTCAGGCGGAAGAAGATAGCCCCTTGCACCACGCAAGGCTTGGCTCTTATTCCCTTCTCCAAACGGAGACTTGGCACCAGGGACCATTGGCTGATGGGCAATGGAACGAACCTGTGGCCCAAAGCCCAGACGCTAGTGGACCCGAGCCGATTCGGCAATGACAAGAAGGACTGATCCCCATAATAATAGACAATGGCAAGGAAATGGTTATGATTGCATGACACATACTCCTAACTAACACAACCTCTGGACTTCTCCAGCCCACATCTTGCATGTGCTATCACAAGATGTCAGGTTTTACATGTAGGCTCTTTCTCTTTTCTGCCTATGTGGTTTTTCTCTGACCCTTCAATACCACACCTTACCACCACCTTACCAACACAAACTAGCCGTGTAGCGAGTCTAACTCGGAAACCGGCAGATACTCCTTGCATCACTTCCCGCTCTTCCCTGCTATCTCTTAGAAATTAATACCATGTCGGAAGTCATGTAGATTGAGTTGATGGTCATGCGAGGGGAGCGGGCTTGGCCCCCCCCCCCCACTACCGAAGAAAAGCGAGATTTGCGTTTATATACAAAGACATTGGAGGTGGTAGAACTTACCGCACCCGGAACATACGTTAGTTGAATTAGAGTTCGTCCGTAAGACGAATATAAAGTGAGAAGATACTTAACATGCTACTAATTGAGGAGATAATCACACGGATGTGTTACAAAGTTCTCAGTTTTCCCCTCCAAAATGTTAAAAAATAGAAACATTGATTCTATGAATGTCGGTCACTATTCTAAGCACATAAACGCCTGTTTCTTCAATGGCATTAATCACATTCTGGACCAAATGGTATAGATCGCAGGCTTATAAGCCTTAAAGAGGAAGTAAGTAGTAGAAATAGTGAACTTTTTGAAAGTCCGTTTACAACAAAACACAACAGTTTATTGTGAGAACTGGAGATTTTCCAATATCAGCATTGACCACGCCTACGAACTTGTCACTCGTTCGGTCGTAGAGGAGCCGTTCCTTAAGTCATTTAATCGAAAATCACTGTTACAATCCTCTCTGTTGGTTGGAGAGTTTCACATTCAGAAATTGGAAAATCCCAACACCACATTTAACATTTCCCATGTACCTATCCAGAGTACTTCGCGATGGAGCTCACGTGAGAATAGAAGTCCTCCTATATTCGTTATCTTTTGGGGATACTACGGAGGTCGATTCATAAGTCACGGCAACTATTTTTTTTTCTCGCGAACAGGAGACAACACGGAAAATCTAAGATATGCATTTGGAAACGTACGGTATGTACTTGCGTATGATGCCACTAGATGGTGTATGTAAACAATAGTGTGGGTCTAAGCATGCCCCCAAGTTCAGTGTGTGAATGAGAGCGTCTCAAAATGGAAGTCAACAAGCAGGAGCAACGATCGTATATTAACATAACAGTTCTCCGCGGCAGAAATGCACGCCAATGCCATGCAGAGCTGCGGGAAGCATTAGGTCTGTGACTATGATCTAATCCCCAAAGTCAAGAAGCCATTACGTGGACAACGGTTTGCTAACAAAGAGTTCATCGTAATAGCATTTCAGAGAGTGGTGTCACACGTTAGCGATAGACATGCAGCGAATGGTATTCAGAGCCTGCCCCACCGCTGGAAACGCACAGTGGAAACATTGGGTGATTATTTCCAATGTCTGTAACCAGTGGAGATATGCCCTTTGCACGCATTATTGTGTATTTGCTGTCTAATAATAAAACAATGTTTACCAATGGCCTGTGTTCTGTCACTTTCCTACGAGAATCTCGTGAAGTCACAATTTGTCTTCAGGCACTATGCATAAGTACATGCCCTATATTTCCAAATGCATATCTTAGATTTTCCGTGTTGTCTCCAGTTCGCGAGAAAAAAATAGTTGCCATGACTTATGGCTCGACCCTCGTATTCTCCATGCCACACTACCTTATGGTTTGTTCTGACCACGCGGATTTTGTCTTGCGGAAGTTATTGATTTGATCTAAACAATAAACGACCTTTTGATCATTATTTTTAGCTACTTCCTTTATTCTCTTCAAATAAACAACTTCTGGGTTGTCTTCGACTTTCCTCTGTAGTATTTTAAGTTCAATATCCTTCTTCACCAGCTTTTCTCGCAATCTCAGAACTCTCGATCGCGGCCTCTGATGCTTGACCTTCTTACGATGACTGCTATCATTATCACCCGTTAGGATATCGACTTGGATTGAGACGTAATTGTTAACATGAATTTCGTGCTCGATATCCAATGTATTTCCTGCGGTTGAAGAGCTTGTTCCCTCAAGGATTTGTTCCGAAGAAATAACTTGTCGCTGTCTGGTCTTTCGTGGAGCTATTTTTCTGGTTCGAAGGTAGCCTAATGGGGATGATTCGGAATCTGGCTAGGTAAAATATCTGGCTTCAGTATCTTTCTTTAGTAGTTTTTCGGAAATTTCCATCACTAAAATGCAGGCTACAAACACAAGAACAATTGTATGGAATCATTTCACTACCTTTGTTTGATCCTTGTCTTGGGGTAAAGTTAAGCTACTTTCTCCGACGTTTTTTACTTGACGGCATTTCATGAAACCTTACACCTGAAGAATTTTGGTTCCCTAGCTTTGATTTACAGACAGGAACAGTTTAATTCACCATTTTACAGCCAGAAATACACATATGTATACTCGAAGTAAACGCGCGGGAACTCAACAACGTGGGTACGGAAATAAGCTGGTAGCGTTAGCTGTCGCCCCTAGCGGAGGTTTGTGATACAAGCTGCATGTTAAATGCATAGCATAGATCAGGCAGTATACAGAGATTGAAACGGCGGTTTAGTCAACGGGATTGAAAGAAGACGATAGTGCGTGGCTAAAATGCAGTGTTGCTAGCTCATAATAGAATTCAGTCACTAACTTCGTGGTAAAAGTCACGGAATTGTTGCTAAACGAAAAGTTAAAAGACGCTAGTAATGTCGCTAAATTTAAATATCCTATATTGCTTTTACACAACATCATAAATCCCAAACTGAATTTACGGTACCTATTCTGCGTTTGAAAATGCGCAAATATCCTCAATTTCTGAACTGGCTGGTTGTGACGAGCAGGGCCTCTTCTGGGAGTTCATATGAACAGGAACGGCAAACATTTCCTAAACGATCTTTGAACACTTTGAACTGTCAAGTTTGCATTTAAAGTACCTGGACTGAGACGATTGCGTGCAGGTAACTTTGTTTCACCATTGTTCCTGTCAGTAAAATCCTCGGCACTGGAATGCGGTGGCATAGCACTGTGATCGCCAGATCACCCAGAACATTAAATGTATTTATATTCGCGGTATCGCGGAATTAACCGACTTGACTACAAAACGATACTGTATCCTCCATATTCTCTCATTTTATTTTATTTATATTGCGCCGTTGGGTAACATTCGATCGGTCTTCATTAAAAGTCCAACTCCTCTGCTAGTTCAGTAATTTGCGGGGTTTACGTTCTTGAAGTATCCCTCGTATACTCAACATACATATTTATTTATTTATTTATTTATTTATTTATTTATTTATTTATTTATTTATTTATTTATTTATTTATTTATTTATTTATTTATTTATTTATTTATTTATTTATTAATAAATTAATATTAAAAAATAAACTCAACTTAGGTGGAAAAATATGTACACAGTGGTTATCGATTTATTCTCCAACATATTGTTCAAGGAAGTACCTACGTACTTCTTTCCTAAATCTGTACAACTTATTGATTTGTTTTAATTTGGGAGGTAGATGGTTAAAGGCTGTGCTTGCTGAATAAGAAACGCTTTTAACATCATATTAGGTAGTGTTAGTGGAATCTTTGTAAAACTGGTTTGCTGATCTTGTATTATGGGTGTGAATGTCTTTGCTGTATCGTAGTTCTGTATTAACGGAAACCATATTATTTTTATACCTGAACATAAATAAAGCTTGAGAGTATTTAATCTGGCATTGTATTGCTAATATGTTTGTTTCCTGAAAAACTTCCACAATTTTTAAAGCTCTCTTTTGGAGTACTTGACATGCATTGTATGTAAGCTTTGGGAAGGCATTCTTTCTGATTATATTACACATGTTTGTGAAACTAATAACTGGTTCTATAGAAGGCAGTTCGGTTTTAGGAAAGGTTATTCCACTGAAGCTCAACTTGTAGGATTCCAGCAAGATATAGTAGATATATTGGATTCAGGAGGTCAAATGGACTGTATCGCGATTGACCTGTCTAAAGCATTTCATAGGGTAGATCATAGGAGACTACTGGCAAAAATAAGTGCAATTGGACTAGACAAAAGAGTGACTGAATGGGTTGCTATATTTCTAGAAAATAGATCTCAGAGAATTAGAGTACGTCAAGCTTCATCTGACCCTGTAATAATTAAGAGGAGAATTCCGCAAGGCAGTATTATCGGACCTTTATGTTTTCTTATATATATAACTGATATGAGTAAAGGAGTGGAATCAGAGGTAAGGCTTTTTGCGGATGATGTTATTCTCTATAGAGTAATAAATAAGTTGCAAGATTGTGAGCAACTGCAAAATGACCTCGATAATATTGTGAGATGGACAGTAGGCAATGGTATCTTGATAAACGGGGTTAAAAGTCAGGTTGTGAGTTTCACAAATAGGAAAAGACCTCTCAGTTTTAATTACTGCGTTGCTGGGGTGAAAGTTCCTTTTGGGGATCATTGTAAGTATCTAGGTGTTAATATAAGGAAAGATCTTCATTGGGCTAATCACATAAATGTGATTTAAATAAAGGGTACATATCTCTGCACATGGTTATGAGGGTGTTTAGGGGTTGTAGTAAGGATGTAAAGGAGAGAGCATATAAGTCTCTGGTAAGACCCCAACTAGAGTATGGTTCCAGTGTATGGGACCCTCACCAGGATTACCTGATTCAAGAACTGGAAAAAATCCAAAGAAAAGCAGCTCGATTTGTTCTGGGTGATTTCTTGCAAAGTTTGGGCTGGGAAGAATTGAGAGAAAGAAGGAGAGCTGCTCGACTAAGTGGTATGTTCCGAGCTATCAGCGCAGAGATGGCATGGAATGACATTAGTACACGAATAAGTTTGAGTGGCATTTATAAAAGTAGGTAAGATCACAATATGAAGATAAAATTGGAATTCAAGAGGACAAACTGGGGCAAATATTAATTTATAGGAAGGGGAGTTAGGGATTGGAATAACTTACCAAGGGAGATGTTCAATAAATATCCAATTTCTTTTATATCATTTAGGAAAAGGCTAGGAAAACAACAGATAGGGAATCTGCCACCGGGGCGACTGCCCTAAATGCAGATCAGTATTGATTTCTAGTCCCTTTATAGCGTCCTGTGTACAATTTCCCCCATATTATATTCATGTACATAAGGTGTCATAAGGTGTGAATGTATGAGGGAGGTACCGGTATATATGTTTCTTAAGTGTTGGTTGTTTATTCCATAGTCTTTCAATCTTTTTAGTACTCCAATTACACTAATATTTTTCTCTTTACATTTAAGATATGCTCATTCCAACTTAAGTTATTGTCCAAAGCCAGGCCTAAATATGAATACTGTTTTACTCTTTCAATTGGCTCATTGTCAATTTTTCCTACATTGCAGGTATTGGTTTATGAAATATCATTTATTTTGTTTTTGAGGTGTTTATAACTAGGTTATTTTTGTTCATCCATGATATTCTTGTACTTCAGCAACTCTTATGTAAATGAAAATACCAGTGGCGAAGCTTGGGGGGAATCTAAGAGTCTCAGATTCCCCAGACGAAATACGAATAATAAATTATTGATATAAGGCACGAAAAGTATGTCTAATAAACTTAATAGACTTCATGGATCTCCGATCTGCCGCGTACTCGCAGAGCACTGAGCCTAGCCGTTGAGTCTGGCTTCAGCCAGACTCTTACCTTTCTGCTAGCGGGCGGGGCTTGTACTGGTTGCTATGACAACGTATGACGTCATGCAGCGGTAAGTGCTCGCTTTGAAACCTAGCTGGGAGTCTAGTCTCCAAGTCGCGAGTTACGAGTTAATGTTTGCGTTCTGATCTGTTGATCTGTGAAGTTTACAACTTATTATTAGTGGTCTGTGTTTTATGAAGAGTTGCCAGTATTTTTTAAATCCGTGTATAATGAATGAAAGTAATGATCTTATTACATACTTGCTTCGAACTCCATTTTCTTCTTTGTCTTTCGAAGAAAAATGTGCCCTGAAAGACAAGCGGCCACAGCCATTATTGAAAATTGTGCAAAAGGATGGAAACCAAATAAGAACTTTCCAGTCCCAATGGTATAAGGATTACACATGGCTTACAGCAAGTGTGACAGATTGTAAGTTTTATTGTTACATTTGCATATTATTTGGAGGTGATAGTGAATGGAATGAGGGTGGCATCAGTACCCTAAAAAAATTTCATAGAAGAGCACGTAAACACCAGATTTCAAAAAGACATATTCAGAACAGTGAGCGTTTTCTTCTTCTCGGCAGGAGTAGAATAGATCATGCGATATCAGAAGCGGCTCGGCTTGCAGCTCTAAAGCATAATGAGTTAGTAAATCATAATAGACGGGTTCTTGGCAGGTTAGTTCAAGTGGTGTGTTTTCTCGGAAAACAAGAACTTCCATTCCGTGGGCATGACGAGAGTAGTGACTCCGTAAATAAAGGTAACTACCTCGAGACCTTGGAATTGCTAGCACAAGAAGAACAATTCATGAGAGAGCATCTGGGAGCAACTTCAGGATTTAAAGGAACTTCGAGTGACATTCAGAATGAACTTATTGACTGTGTAACTCAAGTGATGAATGAAGAGATTCAGAAAGAAATTTCTATTTGTGAATTTGTATCAGTTCAGGCGGATGAAACATTAGATATATCTTGTTAGAATCAGATGAACATTATATTTCGGTATTGTGTTGGTTATAACGTTCACGAGAGGTTTGTGGGGTTCTATGACGTCTCAAAAGATAAAAGTGCCACTGGACTGTCAGCCGTAATATTGGATGTCTTACGAAAATGGGGCGTAGAAAAGAAGTTAATATGTCAGACTTACGACGGGGCTTCCGTAATGGCGGGTTCTACAGGGGGTGTTCAAACTATCGTAAAGCAAGTTTGCCCACATGCAATGTTTATACATTGCTATGCACATAAGCTTAATTTGGTACTCTTGTATGGAGCAAAAGCTATAAAGAAAGTGCGTCTCTTTACTTATGATTTGACTGCCTTCCATACATATTTCAGCAAGTCATCAAAGAGAACTCAAGTCCTAAGAGATAAAGGCTTTAAACTTCCCCCGGCATGTACGACACGTTGGAACTTCCACTCCAGAGCAACACTAACAATAGCATCCCATTTCAAGGACTTGAAAGAAGCTCTTACACACATTGTTGATAAAGATGAAGAATGGGATGGCGAATCAGTTAATGGTGCTATGGGACTGGTTAAGAGATTAGATGACCCTAATTTCCTCTTCCTGTTGTGCGTCTTCAACAAGATATTTTGCTACACGGATCATTTATTCAAGGTGCTGCAAGCAAAATGCACATCTAATGTAAATATCTGCAACCATGAGATAAAGCAAACCATAAATAACCTAAAAAATCTGAGAAATGAAGAAACAGTGAATGAATGCATAGACACCAGCAAAGCTCTCAATACCGCAATAGCAACAGAATTATTTGTAGTGCCAACCCTCACAGCATTAGCATATGAAATAATTGATACCACCGTGGTACAGATGGAAATACGGTTCTGTGACTTTGAAAACTTCCATTTTGCAGAATTATTGGATGAGAATCAATTTAAGGCTTACAACACAAGTTTTCCCTCAATGAAAATGAAACAACTCCTGAAGATGTACCCTTTTTTTCGAAAGTGAACAACTGACAAATGAACTTGTGAATGTGTACTCTGATGAAGCTAAACATTTACCTCCACAAATACTGCTAAAATATATGTTGGATAATGGTCTGGACAAGGTTTACGAACAAACAACACGTTTGGTTCGTTTAGTTCTCACATTTCCAGTGACAACGTGTTCGAGTGAAAGAAGTATGAGTGCGCTAAAACGCATAAAATCCATCCTGAGGAATTCAATGACAAAGAGTAGACTATGTAATTTAAGTACACTTGCGATAGAGAAATCTCTATTGCACGAACTGTCAAATAATCAGAGCTTCAGGGACCGTGTCATTGATGCATTTGCAGAGAGAAAGGAGCGCCGCATAGGTACACTTGCTGTATAAAAGAATTTAAGGTAAGCTTGAACAATATTCTTAGACTCCCCAAGTAATATAGCTAGCTTCGCCACTGGAAAATACTCCATAATCCATTCTTGTACATTTGCAACTTTCATGTTACGTAAATGTAAATACAGTCAGAAATAATTCTCTGTATTCCTCATATTGATGATGTACATATTTTATATATTGTATGTGTTTATATGTTCAACCATTTACTAATTATCTTATATTACACAAACTATATTTTGATGTGTAAGTGCCCGCCAGTATGTAATGTCCTGTACAATTCCTATGTATGAGCCTGCAGGCTCGTTGGAATTAATTGAAATAAATGAATGAATGAATGAATGAATGAATGAATGAATGAATGAATGAATGAATGAATGAATGAATGAATATTAGTATGTCCAAATCTTTTTGCATATACTCCATAATTGTTTGTTCGCAACTGCTGACATAAAATATAAATATATCATCTGCAAACAGGAATATCTTACCAGTAAACTCAAGATAACCTATATCATCTATATATATATAAAGTAACTTGTCCTGACTGACTGACTGATTCATCATCGCCGAGCCAAAACTACTTGACATAAAGAAATGAAATTTTGAGGATACATTCATAATAAGATGTAGGTGCTCGCTAAGAGAGGATTTTTGGATATTCCGTCTCTAAGGGGGTGAAAAAGGGGGTGAAATTTTAAAATGAGTGTATCTATATCTCAACACTTTAAAGGTTTACAGATGTAAGAATTGGTATTTAGAATCTTCTTTAAAAATAAGGAAACACGTATTTTTTTGTTTTCGGAAAATTCCAATGGGAGGGGTGAAAAAGGGTGAAATATTGGTTGAATGCCTTTAATGAGGATACCGGTACTTATATCTCAGAAACTGAACATATTACAGACCTGAAAATTGGTACTTTTGATCTCTTTTAAAAATAAAGAAACACGTATTTTTTTATTTTTGGAAAATCCAATTAATGGGAGGGTGAAATGGGGGGGTGAATTTTAAAATTAGTGTATCTATATCTCAAAACTTTGAAAGTTTACAGATGTAAAAATTGGTATTTAGAATCTTCATTGAAAATAAAGAAACACGTATTTTTTTTTGTTTTCCGAAAATCGCAATAGGCAGGGTGAAAAGGGCTGCAAAATTGTTTGAGTGAATTTAATGAGGATACTTATATCTCAGAAAATGAAGATATTACAGACCTAAAAATTGGTGTCTGGGAGCTCCTTTAAAAATAAAGAAACGTGTATATTTTTGTTTTCGGAAAATCCAATTAATGGGGGTGAAAAGGGGGGTGAATTTTTAAAATGAGTGTATCTATATCTCAAAACTTTTAAAGTTTATAGATGTAAAAATTGGTCTTTAGCATATCCTTTAAAAATAAGGAAACACGTATTATTTTGTTTTCGGAAAATCCCAATAGGAAGGGTGGAAAAGGGTGAAAAAGGGGTTGAATGCCTTAAATGAGGCTACTTATATTTCAGAACATGAAGATATTACAGACCTGAAAATTGGCGTTTGAGATCTCCTTTAAAAATAAAGAAACACGTATTTTTTGGTTTTTGGAATATCCAATTAATAGGGGGTGAAAAGGGGGTGAATTTTTAAAATGAGTATATCTATATATCAAAACTTCTAAAGTTTATAGATGTAATAATTTGTACTTAGAATCTCCTTTAAAAATAAAGAAACATGTATTTTTTGTTTTCGGAAATGCCACTTGGGTGGAGGGGGTAGTTAATAATGGCTGAAAATGGTGTTGAATTCTTTTAATTAGGCTACTGATATCTCAAAAATGAAGATGTTACAGACGTGAAATGTGATATTTGGAATCTGCTTTAAAAGTAAAGAAACACGTATTCTCGGAAAATCCAATGAGGGGGGGGTTAAAGAATAGAAAAATTAATTGACTTATTTTTATGAGAATACATAAGCTAATAAAAACTAAAATTGTTACAGACGTGAAAATTGGTATTTGGATCTCCTTTTAAAACAAAGGAAAACGCGTTTTGGGGGGGAAACCATCTTGGGGTGTGTGGGGGGGGGGAGTGAAGAGGAATTGAATTCCTTTCGTGAGGACACATAAATCTAAAACTGAAGAAGTTAGAGTCGTGATATTTGGTATTTAGAAAACCCTTTACTATTAAAGAAACAAGTATTTTTTGCCGGAAAATTCACTTAGGGGGGAGGGGGAGGAGTTTGAAAGGAAGTGAAAAAAGTTAATTATTTGTATGGGTATACTTATATCTCAAAACTGAAGGTAATAGACGTGACCACATTGGTGTTTGGAATCTCCTTTAAACATAAAGAAGCACGCCATCTTTTCATTCTTTTTTGGGGGGGGGTTAAATAAACTTAACGGCGGTGGGGTGTAAAAGGAGGGGAGACCAATTGATTTTACTGTTCGCAATGTACTTACAAGGAGCCTCCGTTGCTCAGGCAGCAGCGCGCCGGCCTCTCACAGCTGGGTTCCGTGGTTTAAATCCCGGTCACTCCATGTGACATTCGTGCTGGACAAAAAGGAGGCGGGACAGGTTTTTCTCCGAATACTCCGGTTTTCCCTGTCATCATTCACTCCAGCAACACTGTCCAATATCAGTTCATTTCATTTGTCATTTATTAATCATTGCCCCACAGAAGTGCGACAGGCTTCGGCAGCCGGAACAATTCCTATTGTCGCCGCTAGACGGGGGGCTTTATTCATTCCATTCCTGACCCTGTCGAATGACTGGAAACAGGCTGTAGATTTTCGATGAACTTATTCTGATCATAAACCGATCATTTCTAACCTTTCCTGGGTTCATTTTCAAGAACCATCTTTTCCTTCGGAGAACGTTCTTAGATTACAGTAGATTCTGCTGGCATATAAATAAAAATTTAAACTAATTTGAAATAAACGATAGGAAAGAGATTGACCGTCCGTTCACCTCTATAATAAGGTCAATAATGCACGGAAGTATGTCATTCGTATCGCCAGAAATCCCGCACATTTGCCTACGCGCGACGATGGTGCTGGTCACATTGTCAACAATGACAATGGCAGCGGGTGTAAGTTACCGCCAAGTAGCGGTCTTGCATCTTGCTGTGGGGTCCAGAACATCTATAATAATAATAATAATAATAATAATAATAATAATAATAATAATAATAATAATAATAATAATAATAATAATAATAATAATAATAATAATGTTGTGGACCGTCGTCAAATGTGCGGACCGCGCTGGAAACAGGTCCTGGACTGCTAATGACTAAGAATGCAGTCCGGCCGCGGGTTCAGTACCGCCAAGGCATCCAGGACGACACCACGCCGGATCTCCTGAACGATTTGATCCATATTTAAAATGCTTATAGGAAAAGATGGCAAAGATTTAGGGACCCAACTGACCGGGTAGAATATCTGGACCTAGCCCGGGGAAGTACGAAACCGATTGCTGGAAAGAAGGATTGAAAAATGGGAGGAAACTTGCCGTAATCTATTAGAAAACGAGTCAGATCTCGAATTTTGGTGGATTCTCGCAGAAAACGAGTCAGATCGCGAATTTCGGCATTCAACAATAAGCATTCAATTACAAATTTCGGTATAACACCGTAGCGAAGCACGGGTATATTGCTAGTTAATAAATATTTAAAAAAGTAATTGTCCCAGCACTGACCCTTGTGGGACACCATGTTTAACATTGCAGATGGGCCCTTTAGTTTCATTGATATTAACATATTGCTTCCTATTAGTTATATAATTTTAAACCACTCAAGGGCTATTCCTCTAATTCCTGCACTTGCTAGTTTATTAAGTAGTAGGGTATGGTTAACTGTGTCAAATGCCTTTGCAAGATCTATGAAAAGTCCAGCTGCTATTTTATTACTATCTAATGCATTCTGTGTAAGGGACACTGTGTCAAAAGCTACTGAAAGTGTACTATGTTTGGGTAGGAAGCCATACTGCAATTTGAAGAAGAAATGTGTTTTTATTAGGAAATTCAAGACTTGGTTTTTTTATTACTACTTCAAGTACTTTTGCTAGTCAAGATACTATCCACAGTGGTTTGTAATTACTGGGGTCAGATTGTGTTCCTTTCTTAAGAACTGGTACCACTCTTGCAATTGTACATTTATCTGGTATTACTCCATTTTGCAATGACAAATTAATTATCTCGGTGAGCAAGGGGGCCAAATGATTTACACACCTATTGAGGAGTATGTTATTTATTCCGTCATCTGTGTAGTTATTCTTGTTGGCTAGGGCTTCTATGATTTGTGTAACTTCCTTAACATCTGTACACAGAGTTGCAGATCGTATGATTTAGATAGCAAAGGTGGGTTACATGGACCAAGGTACTTTACGGCTTGATGGAAATCTTCATTGTAATTCCTTACAGAGCTCCACACTGAAGCTAATACATCTCTCCTTCAGGCATTACAGGTTTTCTGCTGTAAGAGATAATTCATTTAATCCATTTTCGGACGAGTATCCGAGGTATGGTTAAGGATCAAGGAGCATTTCTACGTCCTCATAAGGAAAATATGAATTCTTGCAGATGGGATCAGTATTCTGTTACTACGAGAGAGCAGCAGGTTTGTGAGAACTTCTAAGAGTTTGGTGTCATTTTATTCTCCTGCTAACACCTCAACAGCGTGCTGAATGTCACACCGAACGGAGACTTGAGATATAAGATAAAGCATTTTTTTAGCACAGTACACTGAATACAACATTTCAGCAGTGTAACAATTATTTTGATCTCATTGAAGAGAAATGTTATTTTAGCTCTTCCCATTGGTCTAAGATTCCTTAGACAGCCTGTTCAATAGAAAGCCACATTGTCGCACTTGTTTGTAGTATGCGCAGATGCTTCGCTCCACAATTAATTGTCTCATTCATTTTCTTGTACTTCCTTGCCTATCTTGTGAAAGACTAAGCCAATTGTAGGTTTATCTGAACATAAATTCTATGGGCCGATTGTAGAAACGGTGTTTAGACTATATCTACGGTTAAACAATGCGTAAGTATGGCTGCAGCATTGCACAGACGTTATTTATCACTTGGACACTGCCTAAAACCGATTTTCAACCGGTCATGTTTAAACACTGCCGGGACAACTATTTAACCTCAAATAAGAGGAGTGAATCACAATCAGAGATTACGTTACATGAGACATGTAATTTGTATTATCATGTTGAGATATTCCGGGAAGAAAGGTTAGTCCGACGGCCTCTCTGTGGATCGCCCGCTGCGAAACCGCACCAATTCATTTGAAATGTACGGGGAGGTTGAGCTTAAAATACGATTTCGCATCTTTCTTGACAATGACAAAGGGGCAGTCCGGTAAATGTCAACTTGAATACAATTCTAGGCAACCGAAATATTTTATTATGCATGGGGTGATTTCCATGGAATTATAGGTCATTTTTACTACATACATGTCAGAATTACTTGTCCCAGTGGTCAGAGGACTGTCACATACATCACCCGGAAGGGATTCACTTATATTTACTGCCAAGTAAGCACACATAATAGTGGAAACTAAAAAGTAGGTTGTATGTGGTTTTTATGTATAATCGTCGCGCTAATTCAGGGAAGTTTTCGACAACTATGAGATAGGATAAGGCAAATGGTGGTGTTGGTGGTCATTATTGTTTAAAGAGGAGGAATGGGGAAGATGAGCCATAATAACAGCTCGAGTATTTGCCTGTTATAAAATAGGGAAAGTACGATCTCCAGAATGCAAGCTACATCTATATGGCCCGTACAACACATTCGGTTACAAATTACTATTGTTTCATCTTCCCTTCGTTGAAGCTATTTACGAGTAGATTACACTCGCCATAACAAATCAAAGCTACACTTCCCTGTACGGTGGCGTGTCACTTTAGTGTCTATAATATTATGAAATTATGTACGATCATTGTACAGAACTGGTGCCCTCCAAAATCTTGTAAGGATCTAAGGAGAGGTTGAGTCAGAGGATGGAGGACAAAAGCAGAGGATCGGGACACTTGGAGGCATGTTGTTGAGGCGGTCAGGGCTGGAACCTGGCTGTAGAACCAAATAATAATAATAAGAATAAGAATTTCCACCGAAAGCGATATTGTTATCTGTGGGCAAGTCATGCACATGTTCAGCCATATTTGAGTAATGTGTAGGAAGATAAACAGCTGACAGGGCTTCGGCGCGCGCACCGACAAATTTCATTGGTTGCGACAAGCAAAGATTTACATGAAAGATACTTCTATCTCCACTTTAACCAATATTGAAACTTTAATGTCTAGTTAAACACGAGCTGAAAATTGTTTATGCAATGGAAGATAGTGATCGATTTAGACGTTGTTTAGATAGACATTGTTTAAGGCTTAAAACTAGTCATCGTTTCTGCAATCGGCCCTATATTTATCGGCATATTACTTTCTGATGCATGGAATACACTAAACTGTAAAGAATGGCAAAGACATGGTATTGCCCGGCTCCACGGCTGGCCTTTGGTCCAGGTGATCCCGCGTTCCAATCCCGGTCGGGTCGAGTATTTTAACCTTCATTGGGTAATTCCGATGGTTCGGGGCTGGGTGTATGTGTGTCGTCTCCAATATTAGAATTCATGGTAGGTAGGGCCCCATTCTCACAGGCGCGCTAGTCGCCTATATGATGTCAACTTCAAAGAGCTGCATCTGACCTCTTCGGAGGCCACCCGCCATTGTTATTATTATTGAACTAAATTCTGTATTCGTATTCGTCTTTTAAAATTTATGAATACCATTGTTAACACCGGTCATTTATCTGTGCCAATTCCTATCATCATCTTCAGTTCAATTCCTCACGTTTCTATCAATCGGAAAACCAGTCTTGGAAAAAATCCTTTCAGTGGGAACTGATGTAGCCGGTATGGAGAAGTGTTTCCTGGGTAAAACATACGATGTTGGATATCACCTCTTGTTACAGGGTCAGTAATGTCTGTGCGCTGAACATAGGCTTCACCAAATAAATGTGGCATCTCTACATCAGCATCGGCTGCAGCGTTTTGGCTTCTGTTTCTCTCTGCTACTACGGTATCATATGATGCCCATACTGAAAATGCGTCGGTTGCTGATGGTGTGCATTGCTCACTGGTTGAGGTATCTGATACATGACTCGATGTATTGGTCAGTAATTGTACATTGTATCGTCAAATACTCCACTGCGCTATTCGCATGATGTTCGTCCGTGAATGGGTCGAGAATGGTTGTGGTGGCGAATAGGAGATAGGTTTCAGGGTCACCTAGCTTTATACTTACGGATTCTCCCAACTCACTCTCCAATTGCCGCATTGCGTCAGTTTTCCCGCCTCCCCTTGAGAGCACCAAACGAAGTTGCCTGTTGATAGCTATAGCTTTAGATATCGAAATATGCTATTATGCTGACATCTCTGTAGTAGTGTGTTCAAATGGCTGTAATAATTTTTATTTATTTATTGGTTATAGAATGTCCTAATGAGCTAGTGGCTCAAGGAGGGACTGCCCTTTACAATCACAGCTTGGCAGCTTTTAGTTTCAGTTAACAGATCAGGCATAGGCCTACATACATGACAAGGATTGTTTTACAAATATTGATTTACATTATAATATCATTATTTTACATGAAAAAAAGAAGATATTCAAAATAAACTAAACTTAGGTGGAAAAATAGGTACACAGTGGTTATCGATTTATTCTCCAACATGCTGTTCAAGTAAGTACCTGCGTACTTCTTTCTGAAATCTGTTTCAATTTTGATGGTAGATGTTTAAAGGCTGTGCTTGCAGAATAAGAAATGCTTTTAACACCATATTTGGTGGTGTTAGTGGAATCTTTGTAAAACTGGTTTGCTGATCTTGATTTATGGGTGTGAAAATCTTTGCTGTACCGTAGTTCAGTATTAACAGATATCATATTATTTGTATAACTGAACGTAAATAAAGCTTCAGAGTATTCAATCTGGCATTGTACTGGTAATATGTTTGTTTCCTGAAAAACTTCCACAGATGATTTTAGTAAATCTTATCCATACATAATTGTTAAAGCTCTCTTTTGGAGTACTTCTAGTCCCTTTACAGCTTCCCGTGTACAATTTCCCCATATTATATTAATGTACATAAGGTGTGAATGAGGGAGGTATATATGTTTCTTAAGTGTTGGTTGTTTATTCCATAGTCCTTCAATCTTTTTGGTACTCCAATTACACTTGTACCGGGCGGTACACCTCCACGCCACGAATTCAAACATTGCGCCAGTTGGAACCTCTCTACAGGAGAAAGTCTGAACTTTAAAATCTGTATTAAATCAAAGGTTTCTTGAAAGATGTCACTACTGTAAATTTTGAAGTGTTCTGAACTATGTCTATTTCGATTTGTGTTTGTTTGCTCTGTAGCAAGATGTGTCGACATTCTCTTCTAGATGTCACTACTTAAAAACTATAACCGTGCACCCTGGTGCGAAGTGGACGAACTGTTTTTGAAGAAATTTTGTATCTATAAGTTTGTTCTTTGTTAAATTTCTTTCTTTCATTTTTTGGGTTGGCAATATTGATCTCTGTTTCCGCCAGTTTTAAATTTAGCCAATCCTAAATTTTCTAAATTAATTTTCCACCAATCCTAGATTTCTTCTTCAGTTTTGACTTGTAATCTTTAGCCGACCAATAAAAGTTTGTGGGCGGGTTGTTATCATTTATGAAAAGGTCTCGAATGTTCCACGAGGATATATAAACTGCTGATTTTCTGGTCTCGGGGCCACTTCTGTAACATCTTTCTTAGTGTATGGATATGTAGCAGGGGGCGGAAAGCGCCTCTTTCTCCAAGCAGCTGTTCATCTACAAGGTAATGGCCTGTTAACGTCCTTCATTTCTTGCTAGCTCAGCAGTTTAAATCTCGGGGAGGGTTCGAAACCTTTAGTATGTAACCTACCCTTTTAAAATGTAAATTCTTTTCTGTCTATCTACAAATTACAAATCTGTAAAGCGGGGATAGAGAGTGCTTCACCCTCTCGAACTCCCCTTCATTTTGAATTTGAGGTGACTATGTTTTCGTAACCGTTTTTCTCTTCCTTCTTAAAGTCTTAAACTTATTTGCCAACTAGTCACCTCCATAGATTGGGATTAGCCCCTGTATCATCGGCCTAGCGCCACATAGGTTTTTAGACAAAAACTTTGTGTAGGAGTGCAAGTTATCGCCTCCATTCAATCTTGTATTATGGGCCAGTAATTTAACCTGATGTTTTGTTTTCCTCATGTAAAGGCTCTGTAGGTTGGGTATCAAATACCCCTGTTTCTTAGTGTGCCTTGAGGGCAGTCTGAAATGAAGGTTGTAGCCTTTGATAGGCTGGTAATATTGAGAGCGGTTCTGCTCTTTTCTTTAATGTAATTAGGAGCAAGTGCTCCTTGTACTTAGGGGTTTTCTGCCCTGTAGCTTTTGTGATTGTGAGCTGAGAGCTCAAGAGTTAATGAATTCGGGCCGTAGCCAAATATATGTAAAAATCACTTAACTGGTTTTTGGTACAGCGGCTGTATACCTGATTGTCTTTGTTATTTCCCCTAGTGGGAACCGGTTAAATATTCTCTAAATTGTGTACCTGATTTAACTTGTTGTTATTTGTTGTATGCTCAAAATTCTATGCTACCATTGTTAAGTTTTGAAAATATAACCTTGTTAAAAATGTAATTCATCTTTCGTGCTTCTGTAGTTGAGACCTATTCCAACCCGCACCTTCTTTCACCTCTGCTGTTCCACAGTACCCTCGGAACAACACTAATATTTTTTTCTTTACATTTGAGATATACTCATTCCAACTTAAGTTATTGTCTAAATCCAGGCCTAAATATGAAAACTGCTTTACTCTTTCAATGGGCTCATTGCCAATTTTTACTACGTATACATTACAGGTATTGATAATTTGTGTTGGTTTATGGAATATCATGTATTTTGTTTTTGATGTGTTTATTACTAGATTATTTTTAAAGTATGAAGGCTTTCACGGCCGGTGTCAATATTATTATAGATTATTTTTGTTCAGCCATCATGTTTACATGCTATTCTTCCTCCGCAGACATTCAATGCATGCACGGAGAGCTGTCAGACAGACTGCAATGCACTCCTTTTGCTCCTGCAGCCTCCTAAACATGTCAAACGTACCATTCCAACGCGTTTCCACCTCGTGAATGAGCTCATGTTCAGGTTTTTCAAAGTTATTTTGTGTCTCCGTTAGTCTCTCCTTAGCAGTGCAGCTGGACTTGAAGTATGAGACTATTTTTCTCGCTTTTTCCGTACGGCTGATAACACTTCATTGCTCACAAGAACTTTCTTTATAGGTACGTTAAGCGTTTGCGCTACGCATGATCCGTGTTGCACATCCTCACCTCCGCTAAGGACCAATTGCATAGCAGCTGTAATGTTGGCAGCATTGTTCATAACAACTGATATTACTTTTCCACCTATCCACCAGTCTATAATTACAGTATCCAGTGCTTCACTAATATTCAACGCCGTGTGCCTCTGGGGAAATCGAAATGTTTCGAGCGGTATACTGTGCGTGGCACATTCGTTGTCGAGATTTCTTACGGTCATGTACGATTCACGGTTCATCGATGTCCACATGCCGGTTGTCAAGGAAACATGCGCTGCGGCAGCTAATTCATTACGAACATGTTTCTCTACCTGTTCGCTGAGATGTTATATGTTTTTAAGTGCCGGATCATACCAGAAGTATTTCTGCTGACGTATTTCATTTCTTTGGAACAAACAACACAGCGAACTGTGCTATGTGGCGTCACAAGTTTACGACTTACGTTGCGTTGCGACATCGTCTAAAAGGTATCGCGTACAATTAGACTAATCATATATTTCACAGTCGTATTGCGAAGTATCTGATTATGACGCGAATACTCTGTAATATTGTAACGAATTACTTCCTTCGTCACCGTTATGTCGGTACATATGGCACTGGTCAAATGAGTGTTGAATATGCCGATAAATTTATTGATAACGGTGTAGCCACCAGTTTCTGTACTCAGGCTATTCATTCGTGTACTTGCCGCTCCATGCAAAGCCAGTATGTGTATCCTTTATAATAGAACTCGGTAGAAATGAACGGTCTAGTCGCTTGCTGGCACGCATTTACGGAATGGAGAACGGTCGTGGTTGGCTACTCGCCTACTCCGAACAAACAACATTCACCTCCGCCTACCTGTCAGCCTACGACACGCTGCTCGCTGTAAAATGCGGGGACAAAGGTCTCAAAATCTCTCGACATTTCTCGCGAGGAATAGTGCCTGTGCTAGTCTCGAGAAATCACGAGACCCCGTCTCAGACTGACCATCACTACCTTCAGCAATATTATGTGTTTTTCAGTGCCGGATCATCCTAGGAGTATTTTTGCTGACGTATTTTACTTCTTTTGAATAAACAACACAGCGGCCTGTGCTATGTGGCATCTCTCCAAAATAACCTACATCCACGATTTACGTTGCATTTCGGACATCGTCTTAAAATTGTCGCGTGCAATTAGACACAATTGCACCGTTATATACCGAAGTAGATAATTATGAGGCGAATACTCTATAACATATTACGGAATTATTTCCTCTGTCACCAAAATATTGGTAAACACAAACAGTGGTAATATGATATTGAATTTGAGGTCTGATAACGATGTACACTTACCTTTCGAAATAATTTAGGTAAATTGTAAATTACACGTTCTGCCCATGCGTAATGGTGGTTGCATATGCAGCAAGGCGCATCTCGCCTCGTCTCGAGTAATGCACGCCTTTAGTATCCAAGGTAGGTGTACATACAGAAGCCGTCAGTTGCTGTACTTAGTCTATTCATTCGTGTGTTTGCCGCTACATACAATGCCAGAATGCTTATCCTTTATAATTATGTTATACTGCGTCAAAATAGACCTCGGTAGAAATGAAAGAAATGAACGCCCTAGTCGCTTGTTGACACGTATTTACGGAATAGGGAAGGTGCGTGTTTTTTACTATTAGCATAATCGGCATAAATAACATTGAGCTCCGCGTACCTGTAGGCCTACGACACACTTCTCGACACACAATGCGAGGAAAACGCTCTCGAGATATCTCGAAATGTCTAGCGAGAAATAGTGCCTGCGCTAATCTAGAGAAATCTCGAGACCTCGTCTCAGACCGCCCATCAATAAAAATGAGCTTAACCGATATTTCAGAATATCAGTGACAGACGTATCTATGACACAAAAATATCTGTGACTTTTGTCTGTGAATCAGTCACAAGAAGCACGAGCATATGATTATCGTCACGGTCACTCTTGGGTCGCGGGCGGCCAGTATGGAAATACTAGTTGATATGATGACAAAGTCGGGTAGTATTTTTCAGAAGATTCGGTACATTAGAAGTTGGAAAAATAATATTCACATTTATAATTTGAAGTTTTAATAATGCATAGGGAAAAGGTTGTTAACATGATGCGAATAAATTAACAAGCGGAATGTGATTACCCGTGTCGTGTCTCCGAGATATCAATTATTTACAGTATTTACAATAAAATGACCAAAAAATAATAAATTTATGAACTTAATACAAAGATTCCTCCCATATACAGGGCTGTTCAGCAAAGTGTTCCACCTAAAATAACTCGTGAACGGTTAAAGATATTGCCATTTTTTTCACTTTCAGTAATGGTGCCAAAGGGCAAATAATTGGACTTAAAGTACTGTGTCTGACGTTAATATTTTATGGGATGATGGTACTAACTTTGCTTCTTTGAAATGGTACCACTCTATTTTGTTCACATAGCCTTAATTCAAACATTACAAATTCAGCACCGTGATTATTTTGAAAAACGGACAAGCACTTCTGTAAAAACATTATTATTGTATTCAAACATGCCTCATTTTCTAGCTGAGGACTAATCCGTTCGATACGTATGAAGCATAAGCTAGCTACTGACATACAGATTTGCTAGATATGTATTCTCTCTACTGTGCTCTTAAATACACTATGATAAAATGTATGTTTCAACACCTTTAATGTCGCCGTAAGTAACTGGTAGATGCAAAACGGATATATACTTTGAGCTACAGCGGATGACATAGCCCTGTGAGCGCGATCAGGGTACACAACTTAAACGATATATTGTCACAGATAATTCCGTGACAGCGTATCTGAAATATCGGTGACAATGTAACAGGCTGTGATTTATCGACCATTTCTACCCATCACTACTCACTAGTTTTCTGCACGCCTCCCGCTTATGTCGGATGGTGCCACAAATGTTCACATTCTCATTCATCAGCAATAGAATGAGAAGATACTATTCATAACCCAGAATTCACGGTGAAGCATGCAGCTGATACATCGACCGCTCGTCTGCAAGTCCTGGTTGGATCCCTAACCTATAGTCCTTTAGTCCGATAAAGATTAAAAGAAGAACCTTCTTCGAGATCAACATTTTCAACTACAGACTTTACTACTACTAATGTTGTTGTTTATACGTCCCTCTAAATACTTTTATGGTTTTCAGAGATGCCGAGGTCCTGGTATTTAGTCTCGTAGGCGTTCTTTAACGTGCCAGTATATCTACCGACATGAAGCTGAGCACCTTCAAATACCACCGTACTGAGCCAGGATCGAACCTGCCAAGCTGAGGTCAGAAGGTCAGCACCTTAACCGTCTGAGCCACTCAGCCCAGCTGCAATTTTCACTAGCTTGAAATTGTTGGCGTATTAAGATACAGTTTTGAGTCATATTCCCCATCTTGTTATAATTGGCGGTCAGCAGTGGCATACTTTTAACTGATCAAAAAGATTTTCCTTGCGATCTGTAACCCTCAAGAACACTCTCTTGACTAAAGAAATACAGACACTCACTTCAAGGAAGGAAGATCATAATGTTTCAGCAACTCTATGAAGTCCATGTACTATTAAGTAACGTAATATCACGTGACCTCCCATGGCTTCATACACGTGTAGTATAAAGTGAAATGTCTGTGTAGGCTTTGAGAACACAATCATTTGCAATTCCTGATGGCTAGAAAAGGTAGTGCATTACTGAAAATGCAATCACCATTGAATGATTTACTTCCGGTATCTCATTAATATTACAATATTACAGATTATTACAAATCCAAAGGAAGCCTCCGTGGCTCAGACGACAGCGCGTCGGCCTCTCACAAGTGGATACCGTGGTTCAAATCCCTGTCACTCCATGTGAGATTTGTGCTGGACAAAGCGGAGGCGGGACAGGTTTTTCTCCGGGTACTCCGGTTTTCCCTGTCATTTTTCATTCCAGCAACACTCTCATTGTAATTTCATAGCATTTATCAGTCATTAATAAATCACTTTGGGAGTGGCGACCCTATTGTAGTAATAGCCTATATATGGTTCATTCATTACATCCCTGATCCGGTCAGTGACTGGTTTTCATTTTCATTACAAATCCAAATTCTTTAAATTGGCAACATTTTACTGGAAAACTCACGATAAAGCAAATATTGCTTACCTGATACAGTAATATCTTTTTCCCATACCTTCCCTTCCTTGTCGAAGGGGGCTATATAGGTATCTTCACTTTGAGGTGTAATAATGCACTTCGGTATGTCTGTAGAGTTCAGTCCTAGTACCTCTCCGGCCTGACTACATGCATACCTAAAAGCATTATTACAAGTAATGTCTTTGAGGTTGACCCAGAGGTACTCTTCTTTTTTTGCTAGTTGTTTTACGTCGCACCGACACAGATAGGTCTTACGGCGACGATGGGACACGAAAGGGCTAGGAGTTGGAAGGAAGCGGCCGTGGCCATAATTAAGGTACAGCCCCAGCACTTGCCTGGTGTGAAAATGGTAAACCACGGAAAACCATTTTCAGGGCTGCCGACAGTGGGGTTCGAACCTACTATCTCCCGAATACTGGATACTGGCCGCACTTAAGCGACTGCAGCTATCGAGCTCGGTCGAGAAGTACTATTGAAGCCTGTGGTAATGTGATGGTGAGGGCCCACCTACTGGGGTCAGTACTCTGCTAACAAAGTTGTTGTACATTGCTTGCACTAATTCTAATATTTTCCTCCAAGTCTCATTTTAACCATGGTTTCCGAAACCTTCTCTCTGGGTACACTAGCATATGCATTTTCTATATCTATTAAGTTAATTAGATTAGATTCTTTCCATGAAGACTTGAAAATAATATATTTTGATATGCCTGTAGAGGCCAGTCATAGTACCATAGCATACGGACAGATGTTGTGATCTGGAGAAATATCAGCAAAGAAGTGCAACAACTAGATGTACTGAACGAAAAAATGAGAGTATGGCATGAAAATCAGTGCAGAGAAAAGCAAGACTGTGGTGATGTTGAGAGGGGAAAAGCAAGGAAAGGGCACTGTGAAAATTGGAAGTCAGAGACTGGAAATTGTGGACAGCTTTAAATACCTAGAAAATGAATTAATGCAAAATGCTAACATGAACATGGAGATTAGCAGGAAGGTGCAGCAGAGTAATGCATTCTAGCAAAATGTAAGAAAACTTGTTTGGAGCCAAGAAGTACCAAAGAAAAGTAAAGAGATAATGTACAAAATGCACTATGTACCCATATTGTCTTATGGAGCTGAGACTTGGACTTTGACTAGCAGGCAAAATATTAGAATTCAAGCCAGTGAGATGAAATTCCTAAGAAGTATGATAGGAAAGACAAGGAAAGACAAAGTGATAAATGAAGATGTTATGAAGAAAGTTTAATAGGAAAAACTAAATGAGAGAGTTGAAAAGAATAAACTAAGTTGGTTTGGACATGTAAACAGGATGGAGGAGAATAGAATTCCAAGACAGATGCTAGCGGTAAAGTGCAAGGGCCAGAGAGCAAGAGGAAGACCTAGAACAAGGTGGACTGAATTAGTGAAGAGCGGCATAAGGAGACGAAACTTAGAGTGGGACATGATCGTGGAAGAGGAATGGTTGAAGGAAAGAGGAAGCTGGAGAAGTGCCATAAATACCCCGACCTGGCAGGAGCTGGATAAGGGGAGATGATGAAGATGATAATGTAGAGGCCGGTCACGGCCATGGAATGGAATATGAAGGCTAGCTACCTCTTGATCCAAACACTTCAGTCTAAGCAAAGACATATGAAATTTCACTTTCTTAAAAAGAAACGAACTATGAGGAAAGTCAAATAAAGAATTTCCCTTTGTATTCAAAAATTGCTTATTAAATTTCCAGTTTCCAATTTATCTCCTTCACTTTTCAAAGCTGCTAGTATGAGAAAGTGCATTTAGCAAACTGTATTAATTTAGAATCAGTTGTTTGATGATTCAGATTTACAAGATATACTTAGAGTCAAGCCCTAAATCAATAACCAGAAATAGATCAGTGTAGCTCCTTTATGGCTGCAGCAGTGTGAGTAATTAATGGCATTCTGAGCACAAGTAGTGCATCTGGCTAGCACTTAATGAAGAGAGATCAAAATTAACCATTTCGAGTAATGGTTGATGTTCTGTAAGATGTACCAGTTTATATAGTGCACGAGTTTATTATTATAAAGAAAACTGAGTCTTTGTACTACACAGTAAAATGTAGTAAATGACTATTTATTTATTACACATTGAACATAGCAGGCTTTCGCCCAAATAAATGTTCACAATACCCATAAAACCAAATGTACTATTCCTCCTGCCGCCTCCTACCAAATATATTTACTAATTTCCATCTAACCCAAGACATATAAAACTAATAAAAACAGAGGAACGTTTAGCTCCTATTCGGGGACCTTGACAGTACGACAACACTGAATAAAGAAAAGAAATGCCTTTCGGCTATATGAAACAGTAAAATAAATAAAACACAACGGCACTCTATGGGGGTACATGACCTTCCCCCATTCTTTGTGTCAGCAACACTCGCCTATTCACTTCCTCCTCACATGCACATATCTTAGCAAGCAGCCACTGTTCTTGAACCATGTTCCACAACTTTGAACCTGTCTGACTAGGGAGCGGAATTTTATGTAATTACATATTTTTTTGCGTAGGTTTTAACGCAAGTTACGAAGTTCATTATTCCCATTGTGCATCCCCAAGTGTAAAAACTGAATCTTATTTCACATAAAACACATATTTTCACATTTAAAAAATATAAATACATATTTTAAGAAAATCTATAATAAGCACATAACTCGGCAATATTTGTTGATCAATAAAATTGAAAATGCTTCTTTGTTATAAAATAATGCTCGTATTTTCATTTTACGATTACGGTATTGTTTTTAGGTGTATTTAACATATATATCTGAATGTTTCGGCTATTTATGGACTTCCCTCCATAAGTTCTAAAACTTGCTGGTCACTGGCTACGTCGTTACATTTAGACAGCGATTTGATTTGCTGCACAACATGTTTCCTTGCATGATGTAATTCCAACTCTTTATGAGTCAGCCCTTTCAGGTTTTGTTTATAGAATATCAGCGAAAGGCAATCACGGAGAGATAAGGTGACGTAATTCCGTTACGACATGGGAGACTCAGAAGAATATTGCCCCACCATTAGGTAGTGGAATTTCATCACTCCTAAGAGTAAGGTTAGCTGTTCGGGTCCATATATCATTCCCGTGGTCGTGTGATTTTGTATGGATTTATAAGAAATATTTCCTTCAGTGTCCGCTGCTATTCTTTTTATTGAAACAGTGATTCACCGTAAATGCGTGTGTCGTAACCTGCAAAATAATGCCAAAAGAGAAGTCGAGTACAAGATCGCGTCTTCAACAATATGTAGTGGAATTTAAAAGCATTTTCACTACCGATGGAAAAGTATTATTTTGACAACCGTGTGGTAAAACAGTACGTGCAGATCAACGTTCTCAAGTAACCCAGCATTTGTCTGGAAATAAGCATACTGCGGCTGCTTCGCGTGTGCGTTCGCGACAATTACTAATAGCTGAACCAGCTACTTCAAACGCAGGCCCATTTAAATATTCCCAGTATTATTTAGATGTGTGCAGAGCATTTGTTTGCGCCGACATTCCTCTTGGTAAAATAAATAATCCGGGACTGAGAAATTTCCTAACAAAGTACATTAATTTTGAGCCTCCAGACGAATCCACATTAAGGAAAAACTATCTCCCAAAATGCTACGAAGGAACTTTACAGAGAATTCGGGCAGTATGTGATAGCGAAAAGCTATGGGTGAGCATTGACGAAACCACTGATTCAAGTGGCAGAAAAGTAGGAAATGTTGTAGTTGGTGTGTTGAAGAATGACAAAACTGCTTGCGAACATTCTCATTTGCTAGCGTGTAAAGAAATGCTTGCTGCAAACCACATCACTGTAGCTAGGTTATTCAATGAAGCCATGCACTTACTTTGGCCAAAAGGTATAAAATACAACCATGTATTGCTTTTCCTTACTGACAGTGCAGCTTACATGAAAAAGGCAGCCGAAGGCCTTTCTGTGAGCTTTCCGAAAATGATACACGTAACTTGCGTTTTTCATGCTCTACACAGGTTATGTGAAACTGTGCGGGCTCAGTGTCCTCAAGTGGATAAATTAGTGTCTAATAGCAAAATAGTCTTCGTAAAAGCACCCTCAAGAATCGATCTTTTTAAAGACAAAAACCCGGATCTTGGGCTTCCTCCTCTGCCTATTGTTACGCGGTGGGGTACTTGGCTTAGCGCTGTGGTATACTACGCAGACAATTTCGAAAGTTATGCATCCGTTGTGAACGTGCTAGATAAAAACGACGCGTCGTCAATTCAGATTCTTCAAGAGATACTAAAAGTCAGCTCTTTGAAAAATGATTTGGCGTTTATATCTGCCAATCTAAGCTTCTTGTATAAAACTATAGACATACTTGAAAAATCCACTAACCTGTTGTCCGAAACAGTGAAGGAAGTGCGCGCTGTTGAAAATAAATTAGATTCACTCCCGGCTTCGCAGGTACAGGGACTGTTAAAGGTCAAATATCAAAATTTGTTCAGGAAAAACAGAGGATTTCAAACAATGTGCCAAATTTCTAATGTTTTAGAGTGTGCTCATGTTGGCGAAATTGATGGCGTTATTGTTGGTGACATTCCTCTCTTTAACTATGCTCGTCTGACTTCCTGTGATGTGGAGCGATCATTTTCGCAGTATAAGGCGTTCTTTAGAGATAATTGGCATGCATTTGTGATGGACAATTTGGAGATGACCTTTGTTGTTCACTGCAATTCTGAGACTACTTCTAGCAACTAATATTCCAGGGTGTGATGGGTGAGTAAGAACTGGTAGTATTTTTTCAAAAATGATAGGTTGCTTTTGCCATATTTAAACAAATCATTACCTTTAAAAAAATAACCATTCATAATATCTACTCTGGCATGTCAAAAATTAATATACCATACAGCACATTTCCATACACAGACACCATTTTGCCTTAAGGAGCACGTTTGGTAGCACCATATTCTAATAAAAAACATTATACTTATTTACTTCTTGAGCGCGAGTACTTATGTGATATTTAAAGGAAAATAATTTCAATTTTTTATCACACATTTTAAAGTTTTTCAGCACATAAAAAATAAATATTTTTCACATTTTTAGCACATAAAAATCCGCTCCCTAATCATGACGTCCTCTATTACTGCATTTCGCTGCACAGACATATCGCTCCAACAGCCTGCTGAGTTACCCATTAACTACTTTTAACTCTAAATATCCTAAACCCCTGACTCGATTTGAAGAGCAGTATTTAAATCACACTCGCCAAGCCTTCTTTATACAATTTTTTAAAAGATACTTGGCCATTTCCTTCTTCTATTTTGACCACACATAATTTTTTAACAGCACGTAAGTATTTATTTAAATTACCAGCCCTGGTACATTCATTCGCCACCCTTTTTATAATTTTTCGTTCATCCCTCTGCTTTAGTAGGGCTTGTTCCTTTGGAGTCAATAACTTATTTCTCACTTTTGCTAATGCTAACCATTCTTTCACCAAGTGAAGGTCATTGGACACTTCCTCGCACAATAAACACCGTGACTTGTCTGTCCTTCTAGTCCATACTTTATTCTTATACAGCCCCACAAACCACCATAACAAATCTCTTCTCTCTGCTCTGTTTACACTGATAAGGCTTATTCTTGCAACTTTAGTGAATTTATTGTATTGTACATTCCTCTATCAGGCGCTGCCTTTGGATATCTTTAATTCTCCCTATTATCTCTCTCAGTCAGCTGTTCTCCTTCCCGTACCTAACTGTCTTCCAAATATACCCCATACCGATCCTATCCAAATACGCTTTAATTTTTGTAAGCCAACACACCGTATACACATGCTTCAACTGTTGGACATACGCTGCTTGCAAAACCACACCCCCTTCTCATTTTAAGTCTCATCCAGTAGTTTAGTACTCTTTTAACACAATCTGTTTCGATAAAATCCCTACACATTTACCGTGCACTGTGTTAATTACGTTATTGTTTTGATGAATCTGGATAAAATCTGTTTCAAGGTGTCCTTTCTTCCTCTAAACCCCATAGTTCCACCCCGTACAGTACTCTTCCTAGCACCAATGTTCTTACAATAAATCTCAGCAAACTGTAATTTATACCAGGGAATTTTGATTCTGGGATATTTACCAGCGAGAGAGCTACGTTCCCCTTCCACTTCACCTTCTTAATTTGTTCCTCCCAGCCTCCTCTCTTGTTTATAATTACTCCAAATATTCCAGTTTGGTTACTTCTTCAATCTTCACACCTTGTACCATCCATATCCTTTCATTCTTCTTTCTCTCAGTCTTACTTACTACCATCACCTTCGACTTACTTCCATTAATTTTCAAGGACCATTTCTTTGCGAACTCCTCGACCATGTTGAGACTTTTCTGTAAGCCTCCCCCTGTCAGGGCTAGAAGGATCACATCATCGGCAATTATTAAACCAGGTATATCAAACTCATTTACCGCTGGCACTGCCCAGTTATTTCCACCGTGATCCTGGAGGATGTCGTTAATGGACAGAATAAATTATATGGGCGATAACTTACAGCCACACCTTACATTCTGTTTGGCTACTCATCAGATTTTCCTCCAATCTAACACGACAGTATACCTTCCCATGTAACGTTTGAATCGCTTTGATCATTTCCCTAGATACCCCCACCTTCCCTAATTTTTCTATTAATGCACTACTAACCGTGTCAAATGCTTTCTCAAAATCTACTGTAGCTAAGTACACTTTACCCCCTTTCCTATCCAGATATTTTTCTATGATCATCTTGACGGTCATTATACTATCTATTGTTCATCGTCCTCTTCTAAACCCCCCTTGACAGAATGACAATACGGACTATCTCTCGGCCCAGACACTTAACCTGTTCGCCATTACCCCTGTGTAGACCTTACTCAGCGAGTCCAACAATGTTATTCCTCTATAGTTCTTTGGTAGATTTCTGCAACGTTTCTATTTATGAATAGGGCATATTTCTCCAACTTCCCAATCTTTTGGGTAATTCCCCCCTTTGAAAGCCCTGTTAAAATTTAACTATACACCCTACTATCTGCTCGTGTTTGCCTATTTCCTTCCAAAAAGCGTTGCTAATACCATTACAACCTCCCGCTGATTTGCTCTTAAGATTACTCATAGTAAATTCCTGAACACCTATAGCAGGCCTAGGCCTAGCTGGCTCCAGAAACAAGCCTTGTTTATGACGTTCTGGAGAACATCAGAGAGCGGGGGAATGATAAACCTCGCAGTAAATCCTGGACTAGAGACAAAAGAGGACATCTTTACGTAAGTTCCAGATTTCAAGTTCGTAAGTATTTAAACAGAAATAAATATACAGACATATGCAAATTATTAGAATAATGCATGGATTTTGTGTTTCATCCCTCATTTAGTACAAAACCTCTATACATATGAATGTAAAGTATGTTTCAACCTGTTTATGTATTCCTTGGATTATGTACTCCAATGATGGCCCTTTTGAGATATCTGAGGGAAAATTATTTCCCTCTCTGTAGAGGTTTCTAACACTGTTTATCAAATCAGGTGACATTGTGACAAGACCGGGAAAGGGTAGCGTTGACACGGATTCAGAATTATTTGATAAGATAATCAGCTATGTGAGAAACGACATGGAAAGGGATGTGATTGCAGCGGGAGATCTGAATTTACCAGATGTCAATTGGTAAGGAAATGCGAACGACAGGAAGCATGACCAAAAATGCCAAATAAGTTAATATGGGAAGGACAGCTGATTCAGAAAGTGATGGAATCAACTAGAGGGAAGAATATCCTGGACGTGGGGCTGGTAAAACCAGATGAGCTCTATAGAGAAACCGCAGTAATATATGGTATTAGTGATCATGAAGCTGTTTTTGTCGTAGTTAAAAATAAATGTGATACAAGGGAAAGTCTTGAAAGTAGGACTTATAGGCAGTACCATATGGCTGATAAAGCAGACATGACGCAGTTTTTAAAAAAGTAACTAGGATCGGTGGAAAACGGTAAATAAAAGTGTAAACAGACGCTGGGATGGGTTTAAAGCAATTGCTGAGGAATGTGAAAACAGGTATGTACCTTCAAAGGTGGTAAGGAATGGTAAAGACCAACCTTATTATAATAGAGAAATAAAGAGACTAAGAAGGAGGTGCAGATTGGAAAGAAATAGCGTTAGAATTGGCCCTGGAAGTAAGGACAAAATTGAAGGAACTTACTAGGAAATTGAATCTAGCAAAGAAGGCAGCTAAGCATAACATGATGGCAAGCATAATTGGCAGTCATAGAAATTTTAGTGAAAAATGGAAGGGTATGTATACGTACTTTAAGGAAGAAACCGGTTCCAAGAAGGACGTTCCAGGAATAATTAATGAACAAGGGGAGTGTGTATGTGAGGATCTTCAAAAGGCATAAATATTCAGTCAGCAGTTTGTAAAGATTGTTGTTTACAAGGATAATGTCCAGATAGAGGAGGAGACTAATGCTAAGGAAGTATGAAAATTTACATTTGATAACAATGACATTTACAATAAGATACAAAAGTTGAAAACTAGAAAAGCGGCTGGAATTGATACGATTTCTGGGGATATACTAAAGAGAATGGGTTGGGATATATTACCATATGTGAAGTACTTATTTGACTATTGTTTGGTTGAAGGAACTATACCAAATGAATGGAGCGTTTCTGAAGTAGCACCTGTGTATAAAGGTAAGGGTGATAGACATAAAGCTGAAAATTACAGACCAGCCAGTTTGACATGTGTTGCATGTAAGATTTGGGAAGGCATTCTTTCTGATTATATTAGACATGTTTGCAAAATTAATAACTGGTTGCATAGAAGGCAGTTCGGTTTTAGGAAAGGATCTAGCAAGAAATAACAGATATCTTGGATTCAGGAGTTCAAATGGACTGTATCGCGATTGACCTGTCTAAAGCATTTGATAGGGTGGATCATCTGAGATTACTGGAAAAAATGAGTGCAATTACACTAGACAAAATAGTGACTGAATGGGTTGCTATATTTCTAGAAAACAGATCTCAGAATGACCCTGTAATAATTAAGAGGGGAATTCCTCAAGCCAGTATTATTGGACCTTTATGTTTTCTTATATATATAAATGATATGAGTAAAGAAGTGGAATTAGAGCTAAGTGTTTTTCGGATGACGTTATTCTGTATAGAATAATAAGTAAGTTAAAAGATTATGAGAAGCTGCAAAATGACCTCGATAATATTGTGAGATGGACAGCAGGCAATGGTATGATGACAAACGGGGTTCAAAGTCAGGTTGTGGGTTTCACAAAAAGGAACAGTCCCCTAAGCTTTAGTTACTGTGTTGATGGGGGTGAAAGTTCCTTTTGGGGATCACTACATGCACCTCGGTGTTGATATAAGGAAAGACCTTCATTGGGGTAATCACATAATTGGGATTGTAAATAAAGGGTACAGATCTCTGCACGTGGTTATGAGGGTGTTTAGGGGTTGTAGTAAGGATGTAAAGGAGGGTGCATATAAGTCCGACAAAAGAATAGCGTACAAATTGTTGGAAAGTTTGGGCTGGGAAGAAATAGGAGAAATAAGACGAGTTGCTCGACTAAGTGGTATGTTACAAGTGACTATTTTCATTTTGACCTATTGAAATTCTATATATTAAATGTTTATCAATTAATTTATTGAAAATCACCTATTCAATACTATTAAAGTCTTTAAGACTATAATACAATCATTACATTAAAGGTTAAGCATATGGTACATGTTTCGCCTGCCATTCAGGCATCATCAGCCATAAACTCTAAACTCCAAGTCAGAGATCTGAGTGGACGCTACACGACATCTATTCTCATGAACTATTTTTTTTATATATAACAATTATCACTGATGTACACGAACATCACGGTCGTATTTGGAGTGAACCGGCCGATCATGTCCTACAGTTCTAATGGGACGTCCAATTCATGTTCACATCCATTGGAGATAAGACAAAGATACCAATTCTCATAATGCCGATAACGAGACGGCATTTGAAGTCAAGTGGAACTGTTGGAATGTTGAGGTTTTCTCATAAAAATAAAATGTCATGTATCATATCTTGTACATATTTTAGGAATACAACTTTGAGGTTATGTGTTGGTAATTCATATTAATTGAGTCAAGTGGTTTATCTTCGTTTGTTTTATTCTTATGTGTCCAACAAAGGAGATGTTTACAGACATGTTAACAAATGAAACTGGGAATGTAGAAATAGGAGATAACAGTGAGCTGGATATTAAAGGTATAGGTAAGGTAAAAGTAAAAATGTCCACAGGATGGACAATTACATTTACACACGTGTTGTACGTACCAAACTTAGGTGCAAATTTAATATCAGTTGGTAAGTTAACCAGCAAAGGTTTCAAAGTAGGATATGCAGGTGAGAAAGCAGTGGTTGTAGATAAGAATGAAGATGAAACATTGTTTGTTGCAAACAGGAGGAATGATGTGTATGTAGTACAAATGGAGTGGAGAAATGATATTGTGGCTGTGAGTGACTGTGATCAAATGATAGATCAAGAATGTAATAACAATGTAGCATTTGAAAGTGTTGGGCAGGTTAGGTTGTGGCATGAGAGATACGGGCATGCACATTCTGAAGCTTTGTTTAAACTGCCTATGTTAGAATTGAAAAGGAGTAATGATATTAATACTTGTTCTGTATGCTTTCAGGGGAAACTAAGTAACAAGGGAGTACCTAAGTCTTGTGAGCGTAAGGCAGAAAAACCACTTGATGTTGTGCACACTGATGTAATTGGAAAAATTAGTCCACCATCACTTGGGAAAGCTCAACATGTCGTAACTATGATTGATGAATACTCCAGATTTAATGTGGCTGTATGTATGAAAAATAAGGATGAAGTATTAGAGGTGTTTAATAGGTATCAGGCAAATGCAGAAAAGTTACATGGTGTAGGAATTGAGGTGGTTCAATCTGACAATGGTACAGAGTATACATGTAGCGGGTTTCAAGCACAATTGCAAAAATGTGGTATTACTCATAGGAGGTCAGTACCGTACACTCCACAACAAAATGGATTAGCAGAGAGGCAGAATAGAACGATGTTTGATACTGTTAGATGTCTATTGATCCAGTGAGGGTTACCAAAGGAATTCTGGGAAGAAGCGGTAATGACAGCAGTGTACTTAAGAAATAGGTGCCCATCCTCAGCAATAAATTTTCAGATACCGTATGAACTGTGGTTCAATAGGAAGGTGGATCAGGAAGAAATAGGTATTGCAGTACGTAAAGGTTGGACTGTAGAACAACTAGATGTAACTAGTGCTTACTTAAATAGTGAAATCAGTTGTACTGTATACATGGAACAACCAGAATTGTTCGTAGGAAAGAAAGTCCAAAACTATGTATGTAAATTGAAGAAAAGCATCTATGGAACTACCTAATTCGAGTAAAGACTAGAATGCTTGTGTGGATGCTATAATTAGAAGACTAGATTTTAAGAGATGTATCAAAGAACCATGTGTGTATGTAAAGGAGTGTTGTATTATTGGCTTGTATGTTGACATTATTGCAATAGGTGAAAAAGAGGTTGTTAAGTTGGTTAAAATAAGGTTGGCAGATGAGTTAGAGATTAACGATCTAGGGAAAACAATAAACTTATTGTCAATAAAAATAGAACAGACAAAAGAAGGGGTTATGTTGAGTCAAAGTTTATACATTGACAAATTACTTGCTGATTTTTCCATGAGTGACAGTAAACCGAGTAAGACTGTTTTACCAAGTGAGTATTCACCAGCTGAATATGATGAGCAGGAATTTGATTGTACCATTTATCGCAGTGCAGTAGGAAGTTTGCTATATTTGTCAAATAATACTAGACCTGACATTGCATTTGCGGTAAGTAAAGTTAGTCAAAATTGTCAAAAACCTAAGATTAAAGATTGGAAAGAAGTGAAGCATATCATTAGATATCTATGTGGTACTAGAGATTTAAAATTGTGTTTCAAAAATTGTGAGGAATCAGTACAAGTGTTCTGTGATGCAGATTTGGAAGGAGGTACTAAGTCTAGAAGATCAGTGAGTGGTTATGTAACCACAGTGGCAGGGGGAGGAATATCATGGTATAGTAAGAAACAGAGTTGTATTGCTAGATCTACCATGGATGCTGAATACATGGCAATGGCAGAGGTATCTCGAGAAGTAACTTGGATGAAAGATTTGCTATGAGAGCTACGGATGGAAAGCTTTATGGATATACCTTGTAAAGTGTTTGCTGACAATGCAGCAGCAATTAAATTGAGTAAAAACGATTTTGTGAGTGAAAGGTCAAAACATAATGACATCATGTGCCATGTATGTAGAGAACTGGTAGAAAGGGGTTCATTGCGTTTGTATATGTAGCATCAGAGAGAAATGCTGCAGACTTGTTCACAAAGAATTTATCAAGCAACAAGCTTAGGAGTTTGTATAAGCTTATAGATTTGCGATGAGAGGACAATTGATTGAGGTGTTGTATTTTATTTTTTTGAGAAAAGGGGGAGTGTTGGAATGTTGAGGTTTTCTCGTAAAAATAAAATGTCATGTATCATATCTTGTACATATTTTAGGAATACAACTTTGAGGTTATGTGTTGGTAATTCATATTAATTTAGTCAAGTGGTTTATCTTCGTTTGTTTTATTCTTTGGACGTTTTTGAATTGCCATGTGTGTGTGTGAAAGTCAGTTGTAGTCAACAGCTCGTAATAAATGGATGTGTCATGAAGCTGGTGTTTCAATGGTATAAGTTTTTGTCCTAAACGCGGTGTAAGCGAGCAGAAATGAAGATATTTTCAACAGGAACAAATAATCTACGCGTCCTTTCAGCTATACAGGAGGTTAACTGTACTAAGTCTAATCTTAAAAACAATTGTTACAACAATTTGCACTAAGGTACAAGAACATATGGTACATTTGGAAATGAACTGGCCGATCTTGCCTTAGAGTACTAATGTGACGTCCTACCCATGTCCACATTCAATGGAGATAATACAAAAATATCAACTCTCATAATGCCGATAAGGGGACGGCAATTGAAGTCTATACACGTTCACCTCATATGGTTTTTGGAATAGCCAAAATCTTCTATAGATCAACATCACTTTTTTAAAGAAATGAGAATCTCTATTAATTTTTTGAAGTGAGATTCTAGATGTAACCATAAATAGAACCAGTAATAAATTCAAATTTCAAATTTATAGAAAACCCACCTTTGCCCCTCTGACTACAAGAAAAGGATCTTTGCACCCACATTCTCACATATTAGCAATCTTCTACAGCTTAATCCATAGAGCGTAAAAAATTCTTCTTTCCAACGATAGACAAAAAAAAGATCTACAATAGGCTATATTAAATAACTGGCTAAGCTTAACGTCTACAAACCAAACACGGTTAATAAAATTATAAACAAAATTAAATTAAAAATTGTTACTAATTTAACCCCTGAACGACCTAAACAAACCAGCGCAACAAACACTATGAGTGCTCCACTATGAGTATTTATATGAAAGAAACGGGGCATAGATTCACTACTATAGACCACACCTTCATATCGTAAAGATTATTGATGAAGGTAGCTTAATGACTGAATTAGAAAACACCTACATCTTTTTAGACCAACACTTCAATAAGAATCAAAAGCTAAATGAAATCGTAGAAACAAAGAGCCCAGTCACGGAAGAAAGTCCTAACTTATTGTCATCTCTTAACATAAACAGTAATATTTTTTAAATCTTCAACTATAAATCCAGCATTAATACCCCTATATCAACAGCAGCCAATGCCACTTCGCCTGGGCACACCCCTTCCCCCCACTCGCACCAATAGCGATCTTAACGCCTCGCCCACCCCACCTCTCCCAACACACACCCCTGACA
This sequence comes from Anabrus simplex, assembly GCF_040414725.1. NCBI lineage: Eukaryota > Metazoa > Arthropoda > Insecta > Orthoptera > Tettigoniidae > Anabrus > Anabrus simplex. The sequence goes on from NC_090274.1 coordinate 113,987,179, forward strand.
ATACGAGAAGCAGAGTTAAAGCTACTGTCAAACCAACTCATACAAGCACCATAGCCGGACTTCTCTCCTAAAGTCTAAAGGGAAAGTGTGAAGAAGATTACAGTAATTCCACTATGAACTATCCCAATATAGCACTCACACACTTTTCCGTTTATTTCACAGATTTCAACACACTTCACAAGCCGTTACACTTACACCCAGAATCCAGTTTAACTCCTCTTCAGACTATACGGGAATAACTTCAAAACTTCACAACCTAGACAACATACACCATGGTATAATCAGTTATTTGAATGAGACTCGATCAGGCCCGGAACTAGGGCGGGGCAGGGGGAGCACGTGCCCCGGGCGGCAAATTTTAGGGCCGGCAAAATTTGAAAAGTTTATTAAAAATAATTTATTTTATCAAAATAATAATACCACAATTAATATTGTTTAATTTCACTGTATACCAAGTTATTTTCTTCATTATAAGACACGACACGAGAATTAACCTAATTCAAGGGTCTGGAGTGAGTCTTGTACTGTTATGCCTACTACTGATGTGAATAAAGTAGCCTGAGCGCTCGGCAGTGGGGTCGGTCTGACGTTGACGCGATGCGCGACCATCTCATCTACCTCACCCCCTTTCTCCCTATGCTAAACAGACACCTGCAGACATCGTTGTCGTTATGCAGCCTGCGTAGACTGTTGTCTGCGTGTGTTGATACGAACCGACATTTGTTTTATTTAATTGCATTTAATATTTAGTTAGTAGTGTTCGGAGTGTTGGTTAGTTATTCGTATTGCCGTTTATCAGCGTTGGAAAATAGAATTGTTTAGTACACTTTGAGCTGCGTATTTATCTGTTGCAAAATTATGGATGCAGAAAACGACTCAGTGGAGCCGAGTATAGAAAACTTGCCAGAGAAAAAAAGGAAGAAAGAAAGAAAGAAAGCGATGTGCTGTCAAAAACACCAAAATTAGAAGCATTTTCTTAAAAACCTAATGTTAATGAAGACGAAGGCTCAAAATAAAAAATCAGGTAAGTAAATATTAATTTTTATTTCAATAATTAAATTATCGCACATTAGGGAAGAGATGAATTAATTGTGCCATATCGGATTTTACGACATTATTGTAATACTTCGTTTTGTAATATATTATATTACTGATTGAATTTTAATCCCGTCCTTTAATATTTTAGATGACGTTGAAGCTGGAGAGAAAGGCACGCAACATGTCGAACTTTGCAAGAAACTCAGTCCTACTGGTGAAGCGAATGAAGATGAATTATTATCTCGTCCAGACCCTACAACTTGCCCTCAAGAAACGTCAAAGTTTTCATTTGGTTGTAGGAATCCTGGTTCATGGCCACATAATTTTTCAGATTCCTGAAGGTGTTACATAACAAAAATGACCTTTGAAAATCTGATTGAGCCAAATTTAAGTAATAGCAGCAGAGAAGGACGTAACTTAACCAAAGATTGGTTTTATAAAGTTCTCAAAAATTGAGAAAAAGTACATAGATCACCGTTAGGCTATAGTAAAAGTAAGAAAGCTCTATATTGTGTTCCCTGCAGGCTGTTTTCGCACATAGCATCAAATCAATTGCCTTCCTTAGCTAAAGAAAAACGACTTACTAATTGGAGAAAACTCAGTGTAAAATTGCCTGAACATGAAAATTCCTCCAACCACAAACTTTGCTTTTGTTCGTGGAAAGCTTTAGAATCTTGATACAGAGCTCCAAAACCAGATCCATCAAGAAGAGTCTCACTGGAAGGCGGTATTGTGCTGCGTTATCGATGCTATTCTATTCCTAGCAAAGGAATGGAGTTCATTCCGAGGGACTAAAGAAGACTGTGATTTCAGTGACCCATCCAGTGGAAAGTTCTTGAACACAGTACAACTTATATCGCATTACGATGTCCCTCTTCTACAACATATTGAGCGGCATAAGAAAGGGCAAATCTCGTATTTCTCACATAAAGTATGAGTTCCTTGATATTATTGCTAATAACATAAGGCAGAAGATAATACAAGACATTTTGGATGCGAAATATTATTCCTTAATATTTGACTGCACTCCGGATATCATCCACAGTGAGCAAATGACTCAAGTAGTTCGTTACGTCAAAACAAATACATCGGATGTATAAGAAAGTTTTATTGATTTTTTCCAATTTAGTGACAAATCAGGTGAAGGTCTCAGCCAAGAAATTCTAAAAAATTAGACAAATTAGACAAAGACAAAGATGGACTGTAGAGGCCAATCCTACGACAATGGGGCAAATATGTCCGGGAAGTATAAAAGAGTTCAGTCCAAACTACTTCAGGAGAACGATCTAGCATAGTTTGTCCCATGTGCTGCTCACTCCCTCAATTTGGTTGGTGCTAATGCGGTCGGTGCTACTATTGAGGCTCAGAATTTTTTCGGAACTTTGAACAGTATGTATTCTTTCTTTGCGGTTTCAACTTCTCGCTGAGAAGTTCCTCGAAAATATGTGCCACTGACATTGAAACCTGAAAGTAATACAAGATGGTCTGCAAGATTAGATGCGGTCGAAGCTGTGTATAAACGTTGCGGTAAAGTTGTGCAGACTCGAGAGGATCTTAAAAACCATGATCTCTCAACACCTCAAACTAAGAGCGAGGCCAAATCCCTTTTGAAAAATACTGGGAAACTTGAATTCATAGTGTTCACATGTTTTTGGCACGCTTTGTTCAAAAAGATCGATCATGTCAATGAGTTTTTGTAAAGCAAATATGTTACAGTAGATTTGGCTGCCCGGAACCTTCAAGGACTTTCAACTCTCTTGAAGTCTTGTAGAGAGTTTGCTCCATCTGAGGCCATTACTGAGGGTAAATTATTAGCAAGCATGAGTGATCTACCATCTAAGTTCTCAGAAAAAAGAAAAATGTCTGATGAGCTGTGTAGCGATGAAGCTCCGACAAGTACTGAGAATGTGTACCAAGTAGCTATGTTAAAGGTTGTTGACCAGATGATTAAGGAACTCAGTGACAAGTTGAAGGCTTTGAACAACATAAACAGCAAGTTAGGATTTTTGAATGGAGTTCGAATTTAAGAAATGCAAACAAAAGATTTGAAAATGGAAGCAGTAGAATTGGCAAATATCTACACTGCTGATCTCAACATTGAAGAATTTAAATTTGAAATAGAAAGTTTCAAGCACCAGGCTTTATCAGTTGAGGAAAATGTAAAGGAAGCCACATCTTATTTACAAAAATAAACTAGAGGAAGGCTACCCTAACATTACTACTGCACTGAGAATGCTTCTCACGTTGACAGTTACAGTGACATCTGGAGAACGAAGTTTTAGCAAATTCAAAATCATCAGAAACTACATGAGACGTACAATCGGACAGGAGAGACTCTCTAATCTAAGTATGATGTCAACTGAACAGAAACGAGCATCCCTTATCAACTTTGACGATATAATCAGTACATTTGAAGCTAAGAAGGCTCGAAGAATTCAATTTTGAGGTACAATACGCAACCAATTTTTGCGTAGTTACAATTAACTTACACTACAAAAAAATTATTTTTATTAGTCATGTATAAGTGTATTAATACATGTGTTGTTCATAAATAAAACTTCTTAATAATATCTTTGCCTCCCCCCTGAAAAATCTCCAAGTTCCGGCCCTGGACTCGATCAAGCATTCTCTACCGGCAATCTTGCCATCTAACCGGCACCTCACTTCAAAAAAAATATTAGACGCCTAGCTAGAACTGCCGTTTGGTTCTCGTCCAAGGGTTTCTTGGAAAGATTCACGATAGTTTTAGTAGCATCCGGGTTCGTGTGAGAGACCGCCTATTTCTGACCTAGACGGAGGAAATTTTGATTTCTGTCTGAATGACACCTGGTTGAATTTTCGTTCAGCCTGTATAGCAGTAATGCGATCGAAAGTCAACCACAATTCCGCGAGAGAGTGTTGCTTAACAGCAGGTGTAACCGGAACAATTCTCGGGAGAATGAATCCAGTTCCCTACGAGTGTGCTGCACTCTCTCGATCACAAGAGCCTTGCTAGCGCGTTGATATATTCTCATGGCCTTCGGTGATTTTACGTGTGCTTAAGCTTTAGTCAGTTGGGAAGAAGAATATACTTCTTTCCCCTTAATTTGCTGTATTTTGAAGCCTTCTTAAAAGTATCCTCCCCATAGAGGTTTTTAATGACGCCATTGATGCTTTCACGGCTCGTACTTGTAGACATGATACTGTATAGGCTTTTGGGGTTATGGCGTGTCAAGAAAATGAGGTGACATTCTTTACGTTTCGCAGAGAACTGTGCTCTGCGTCATCAGAAGAAATCTCGACTGTCCACGAGAAAGGCTTCCAGGTTGAAGGGTTATGGTTGACAGCTTGATGACGAAATACCGAGAGGCCCTGACGTGTGATTCAGTACGTCCTATGTGTGGCTGAAGCAATTTGCTTAGGTATTGAGCCAGAGCATACGTAGGAGAACCTATCGCACTAACAATAGCTCTGAGGGAAACATCTTTTTTTACAGATCGTAGGCAGTCTATATAATCTAGGTGGCACTGCATTCCCCGGGGACAGATGTTTAGCCCCCTCTTTTGGAATTGAAGATTTCCTTAAGAGCTTCACGGTGGCGTTGGACACACGAACGGTGGGGTCGCATGAGCTCAGTTTGTAAACAGGCTCTGACAATATAGCCGAGATCTTATTCTTATACTCGTCAGTGTCCATAACCACTGTCACATTATAGTTGGGGACAAATCATAACGACCTCGCCTCACACCACTACTTTCCAGCGGCAGCTCGGTGTCTATTAGTGACTAATAGGATTTACTACCTCTGTTGCAGCCATAGACGCCAAATCGGCTACTGCACTCTACACGAAGAAAGGGTAAATGCTACAGAGAGTGAGGAAGAAAGTGGTTTGGTAGCCTCTCCAAAACAAACAAGGATCACTTAGAGCTCATTAACTCAGCAGGGTGCAGGGTGGGATTTACAGCTGGCTTCCAGCTCGCTTCTAGGAACTGAGGTCGTCATGATTTGTCCTCAACTATACCCCTATCAGCTGAGAGAATTGTAAGTTCAGAATCATCTCTAAGTTCTTTCAGATCTCTCCTTTTGCCTCTTGTTAAATTGGGCGCGGATACAACAGCGGACCTTACGAGTTTCACACATTTCTGTCTTAACTCCTCAGCCTTATCCGTAGGTAGTTTGTGGATGGCTGCCTCAGCGGAAGTAATTAACTCCTGAGTGGGAACTATGTGAAGCTGAAGCACACGTTAAATACACCGAAGGCCAGGAGAATAAATGAAAGCGCCAGCAAGGCTCTTGTGATCGAGAGAGTGCAGCACACTCGTGAGGAACTGGATTCAGTCTCCCGAGAATTGTTTCGGTTACCCTGCTGTCAAGCAACACTCTCTCGTGGGAATTGTGGTTGACTTTCGGTCGCATTACTGCTATACAGGCTGAACGAAAATTCAACCAGGTGTCATTCAGACGGAAATCAAAGTTCCTCCATCTAGGTCAGAAACAGGCGGTCTCTTGCACGAACCCGGATGCTAGTAAAACTGTCGTGAATCTTTCCACGAAATCCTTGGACGAGAACCAAACGGCAGTTCTAGCTAGAGGTCCTAATTTCGCTGAGGAGTTAATTACTTCCGTTGAGGCAGCCATCCACAAACTACCTACGGATGAGGCTGAGGAGTTATGACAGAAATGTGTGAGACTCATAAGGTCCGCTGTTGTACCCGCGCCCAATTTCACATGAGGCGAAAGAAGAGCTCTGAAGGAACTTAGAGATGATTCTGAACTGACCATTCTCTTCGCTGATAAAGGTAATGCGACAGTGGTTATGGACACTGACGAGTATAAGAATAAGATCTCGGCTATATTGTCAGAGCCTGTTTACAAACTGAGCTCATGTGACCCCACCATTCGTGTGTCCAACGCCACCGTGAAGCTCTTAAGGCAATCTTCAATTCCAAAAGAGGAGGCTAAACATCTGTCCCCGGGGGATGCAGTGCCACCTAGATAATATGGACTGCCTAAGATCTGTGAAAAGATGTTCCCCTCAGACCTATTGTTAGTGCGATAGGTTCTCCTACGTATGCTCTGACTAAATTCCTAAGCAAATTGCTTCAGCCACACATAGGACGTACTGAATCGTACGTCATGGACTCTCGGTATTTCGTCATCAAGTTGTCAACTATAACCCTTCAACCTAAGAAGCCTTTCTCCTGGACAGTCGAGATTTCTTCTGATGTCGCAGAGCACAGTTCTCTGCGAAACGTTATGAATTTCACCTTATTTTCTTGATATAGCGTAAGCCCAAAAGCCTATACAGTATCATGTCTATAAGTACGGGCAGTGAAAGCATCAATGGCAATGTGAATCGTGTTACTGCGAATGGTATGTTCAGATTACAATATAAAGTACAACTTCCGAGGCTTCTTAGAAATTAGATTCAAGAGATCTGTTGGTTTTACAATTTTGTCTCTGTGAATGTTCAAAGGAGCCATCACATTGGATCGATTTTCATTTGTTTATTGTTAGTTTCTGTTTATTTTGTAAATATTCCAGTGGGGTGGATGTTCTAACCCCCAGTACCTCCCCTCTTGGCTACGCCCCTGCTTGTCTTAATTCTGGCGTAAGTACAGAAGAATGCTCAACATGTTAACAAATTTCCTACACCCGCATCTGTGAATGCAATGCTGAAAATTTCAATTTGAAGCATTTCAGTTGTAGCGACTTCAACGCGTATGGATAATCCAGGGATAGAGGCGGGAATGAAGTGAGGTAAGGAAAATCTAAAAGCAAGACCATCTCCAGTAGTAGTGCAGACGGTCTTGGCTGAAAGTCTTCGAATCGAAATAAGTATCTTGAATCGAATCATACACGAACAACTAATATCGATATGCTTATACATCGATTAAGAGGTGGCAGCCGACTCTGTTATCGAGAATATTGAACCATACCACTGTTTCTACTTCCTGTGTGTTATTTCGTGCGAACGCCCTATGAAATAGATAAACTTTTTTTGTTTAGGGTTAGTGTCATATTGATGTGCATTCGGTGTGAAATTAAAGTGTGCAGCGTATTCTTCAATAAGAGTACGGACATTCTCGTAAGTATGTTTGAAATAACTGTATTAGTTACTATTATTTTAACTGCTACGTTTTGCCTGCTTGTATGACTGCCGGTATCTGTGGTTAGTGTGATAAATGTCGTGTGTTCCTGTACTCGTGTTTGACACCGATGTGAAAATGTGCAACAATTAGTGAATTATGTAAGTTAATTGTGTGGTATGAACCATTACGTAATTTTAAGCAGCGTGGATATTTCTATGGTATGAGTCAGCATACCTGCTCATCAGCTATATCTGTTGCTTTTCTGAAATCTCGCCAATGATGCAATGCATATAGTAGAAGATTTGGCCTGAAGTGTTTCTTTCAATTTTATCTGCCAGGACGTTGAATGAGTTGCACACTTTCATCTGTTATAAAATAACAGTAAGTGGTTGAGTACTACATCTATCATTTTGTGTAAGTACCAGCTTCAAATGTATGATTTTTTTTTAAACATGTCAAAAGTGTTATTAAGTGGGTAGTAGGGTACATTTCTCTTGAGATTTGAGCTTGTGCTTGCAATCGCGAATGGTACATGGTTTATTTTGGAGAACATTTTATTGATATTCATTTTCTTATTTGGCAGTCTTTGAGAGTTCTCAAATCTTTGAAAAATTTGTACGACATTGTTTTTGTCTTCAGTAAATAGGCCTAGAAATTTTTGGCGTAGGCTACGGCTTGAATGCACCTTGAATGCACTACTGACTGACAGTTGGAGAGGGTGTACAGAGAGAGTACTGTAGCCTTCTAAAATGTATAAACTTCAGGAGTCCTTGGAAATGTGGTGGACTTGTAACACAATTGTTTTAATACTGCAAGATTTTAGATATTTTCATGTCAGATAGAGGTTTCCCTGCAAATTATAAAACTTTTGTTTTGAACAAAATTTAGGATCCTATAACATAGGCCTAATTGGCATATTGTTAGATTGTAGATGCGATACTTACCAGGCATATTGTTATTATTTTCAAAATTAAAGAATACCAAGCCTCTTATACTTTGATGGCAAAATTGTTTAATGAACTGGTGATTTTATTTCACTGATTATAGGTTACTAATGGCTTCCCTTCGTTTGACTGCACTCCATTACTTTTGTTTTGGACTTACTTATTTTCATCTTGTACCATTTATTTTCATCTTGTACTCCTTACCCAAGACTTCATCCATACCATTCAGTTTTGGACTTACTTATTTTCATCTTGTACTCCTTACCCAAGACTTTATCCATACCATTCAGCAACTTCTCAAGATCTGCAGTCTCAGATAAAATAACAATATCATCGGCAAATCTCAAGGTTTTGATTTCTTCTCCTTGGATTTTTATTCACTTTCGAAATTCCTCTTTGATTTCCTTTACTGCCTGTTCTATGTAAACATTGAAAAGGAGAGGGGACAAACTGCAGCCTTGCCTGACTCCTTTCTGGATTCCTGCTTCCTTTTCAAAGCCCTCAGTTCTTATCACTGCAGACTGATTTTTATACAGATTGTAGATAATTCTTCGTTCTCGGTATCTGATCCCAATCACCTTCAGAATCTTAAAAAGCTTGGTCCAATCAACATTATCAAATGCCTTTTAGAGATCTACGAACATCATGTACGACGGCTTGTCTTTCTTAATACAATCCTCTGAGATCAGATGTAAAGTCAGGATTGCTTCACGTGTTCTTACATTTCTTCTGAAGCAATTTTGCAAGTTGCTTTATGTTGCGCCGACACAGTCAGGTCTTATGGCGACGATGGGACAGGAAAGGGCTAGGAATGAGAAGAAAGCGGCCTGGTGTGAAAATGGGAAACCACGGAATTCATCTTCATGGCTGCCGACAGTGGGGTTCGAACCCACTATCTCCTAAATACTAGATACCGGCCGCACTTAAGCGGCTGCAGCAATCAAGCTCGGTGTGCTCTTCTGAAGCCAAATTGATATTCCCCCAACTCAGCTTCAACTTGTCTTTCCATTCCTCTGTAAGTAATGCGTGTTAAAATTTTGCAGGCATGAGATACTAAACGAATGGTGCGATATTTTTCACACATGTCAGTACCAGCTTTCTTGGGAACAGGTATAACAGCATTCTGCCGAGAATCAGATGGCTCTTCTCCTGTCTCGTACATCTTAGTCACTAAATGGAATAACCTTGCCATGCTGGTTTCTTGTATGGCAGTCAGTAATTCAGAGGGAATGTCATCAATTCCAGGTGCTTTGTTCCTATTTATGTCTCCCACAGCTCTGTCAAACTCTGACCTCAAAATTGGGTCTCCCATTTCAACAGCATCAACAGCCTCTTCTGTTCAACCTTATATCCGCACCAAAAAAGCTGCTTGTGAGATTACGATGAATAGGGTCAGGAAAAAGAAAATACAGCTTTTGCTTTCATTATTTTAGTGAGCACTATTGGACAAAAGCGCAGACACAAAGCGTGGCAAAGAAAATGATTGGAAAGGCATTTAGAATTAAGTTTGGAGAGAACACTCATGTCAGAATTTTAATTCATGATGCAGCAGGCTTTCAAAATATTCTTGAGAATGACCTTCAGTTCTTGTTGACAGCAATCGAGCATGAACTTGCAAGATATGATACAGATTATCGGAAAGCCACCTCCATTAATGACAGGTAGGTATAACGTTAGCAACTGGTGACTCCTTCGTTTCACTTATTGGATGGTCAGAAACAATGTGAACTGAGTATATGAGCGTTAGAGCACTGGTGTCCGCTTCCATGGCTGAATGGTTAGTGTGCTGGCCTTCGGTCACAGGGGTCCCGGGTTCGATTCCTGGCAGGGTTGGGAATTTTAACCACAATTGGTTAATTCCGCTGCCATGGGGGCTGGGTGTATGTGTCGTCTTAATCATAATTTCATCCACATCACGACACGCAGTCCGCCTACGAGTGTCAGATCAAAAGACCTGCATCTGGTGAGCCGAACTTGTCCTCGGATACTCCCGGCACCAAAAGCCATAGAGAGCCGGTCATACTAATAAGTCATTTGAAAATATTACGTTGATATCCCATGCCGTTGTCATTTAACAGCTGCGCCAATCAAATTGCTTCGCGGGTGAATTCAAATGGCTTTTGCAAGGCGGTGTTGCTAAATCTGCACTGACTTGGTCAGGCTTGAGAGCCATGATATACACTACCGGTCAACAGTTTTCGATCACCTATCACAACTATGGATTTGTGGTTAAAACAGAAATGTAGTTTTAAATAACCTATCATAGCCCTGTTCTGATAATAAAACAAGCATAAACATATAAAGACGGGAACGACTCGGTTGTATATTTGACCGGTTCTCCGCATGGAGGGTCGCTGATGAGTAACCACAACACTGACGTGTCTTTACCCAAGATGTGTCCACTCGAATAGGCCTCATTCCTTCAGCTGTCTGTGTAGCAAGCAGTTCACATTAGTTTTCAGTACACTGTGCAGCTAGCTGTGTGTTTGTGTATCTGATCAGGTGCATACCATATTACCTCCAAATGGGACGGAAGCAGGAGATTGGAACTGAAAAACGTGCTGTAATTGTAGCTCTGCATCACGAAGGGTATTCTAGTAGGACAATAGCAACAAAAGTTGGCGTAGCCCAGTCTACAGTGGTATATACGTTGCAGCGGTTCAAGCAAACTGGTGCCAGTGCAAGTGTTCGCAGTGTGTAACAACATTCAGGGAAGATCAGTTCATATGTGTACAGAGTAAATGTCAGAGGACTCGTACGGCACCTGAAATTCGCGAGGAAGTCAATAATATGCGAGCTGCTCCAATCTCTTTCTCAACAGTGCAACGTCGTCTTCGTGAACTAGCTTTAAAGGGGTGCATAACGGCCAGAAAACCGTTATTACGGACACAAAATAAGGTGCAAAGAATGCAATGGGCACAGCAACATAAAAATTGGAGCGTGCAGCAATGGTCCAAGGTGTTATTCATGAGTGAATCGAACTTTGAAGTATTTGGGAGCCATCGTCGAATGTTTGTTCGTCGACTTTGTGGAGAATGTATGAGGAGTCAGTGCGTGACACCTACGGTGAAGCATGGTGGAGGGTCAGTTATGGTGTGGGGATGTTATGCTGGTAATAAAGTTGGTGATCTATTGTGAATTAATGGAACATTAAAGAAGGAAGGATATCACAGGATACTGATCAACAATGCAGTTCCATCTGGCAGGAGGCTTATTGGTCATGGGTTTGTTCTGCAGCAGGACAATGACCCCAAACATTCTTCTAAGGGCCGGTTCTATCATCTGCTGGTAAAGTGACTGGCAGCTGCCCAGGAGGTAAACTACCTGGAGGTGTAAATCGGCTGGTACTTTGGCTTGCATCCAACCACCTCCGCGCAAGCGCTAGGTAGCTACCCGGAGCTAGACACCGATATACGAAGTTGGCTAGACTGATTTTCAGCGACTTCTCGCTTTCGAGTGTGGTGCAATATATCGTCAGATGCATGAAACTCATTTCGATTGTCTTATTTCCCTGTGCTTGCGTTTGCTGATTATCACCAAGAAGCCTAATAAGGGGAGTCTTAAGAGGTATGGACAACGATTTATGTCAGGCTTTCGTGATTTTAATCTATGATCTTCAATATCAATACCTAATTGGGATTAAAATCTTGAGATTACATTTTCTTACGCCCGTTATAACCTGTCATGTGAGGCAGCGTTTTTGAAAAGTATTCTCGTAGTAGATTGGTCAAGTCGGTCGCTCCATAATAGAAGGTACACAGGTTTTCATCGTATTTCTAATTTACATTTTAAATTGTATTTTTGTTCCCTGCCGTTGTTCTTAACTCTCTTTTACGCGCTTCCATTTACGTATGCCTATATACACGCATCTTCTTTACGGACTTATTGCCTTTGAGCATTCTATCTGCAGGCTTCTGTGAATTGATTAAATATCTCCATGATGCTTTATTTGCAACTAGTTGTGTGACCTCGTTCAGTTCCACACGCTTCCATTTATTGATAAAGCATTTCATTCTAATGTTTTAACTATAAATGTAAAGAACTAATCGGGATAAATATCCATTCATAGGAAGAGGAATTCAGGAATGGAATAGTTTCCAATTTCTTCAAAATAATTTACAAGAAGATTATGTAAACAACTAATAGGGAATCTGCTACCTGGCCGACAGTCCTATGTGCTATTAATCATAACATCACTTTCTATAAGTAGCATACATATAAAGCAATTTCCTAGTAGACATAATATTGTAATTAAATATTTCAATGAAATATATTATTAACAAAAGAACGTATGATCAGAGGCATACAGATTAACACAACGCTAATAATGGAAATAAAAAAGATTCGTCATAATAAAGACTCGAACCTGCATACCTCGTATTACGAAGTGAGCATGTTAGCCATTACGCTACGAGAACACTTGAATAGTTAGGATACATACATTAAGTTATACCTCGTGTCTGAAAACTGAAAAAGTAGAAAATTAAAGTCCATTTGAAATGATTTCCAAATAGATTTTGATTTTATATCCTTTTAAAGTTTCTTTGCGAAAGCTTGACTTATAAAGTGTGTTCCATAAGCTACCGATGCGAGAGGCTGGTGTGACCGTTGCAACACAAGGGAAGCATTAATGTTCAAGATCCTGCAATACAGTATCGGCCACTGTTACAGTATCATGCTTTTTTCAGTATACTAAGCTAATTTAAGTTGTATGTCACCAGAAATACAGCTAATAATGTTCAACTCTCAAAATTTACCCGGCAGGTAAAGTAAAACATGAGAATTATAACATGTAAGGTAGTCTTATCGGGCCCTCGGAGAGTTGCAGATAAATCACGCACCGGGTAACTACGATTTATACTGCCGATAGCGCTACCTGGGGGTGGTCGAACGGAAACTTCCTTTTAGCGGAGGGCAAATTACGTGCTACTTTACCAGTAGGTGGTGGAACCGGCCCTAAATTGTGTAGAGGGTATGTCAATAGAAAAGAGAAATGTGGGGAACTGAAAAATATGATTTGGTCAAGTCAGTCACCAGACTTAAATCCCATTGAACTGTTATGGGATGAACTTGACAGAGAGGTCCAAAAACTGAGGTCAACTAATGTTGAAGAGCTATGGAATAATTTACAGAGCTGTTGGACTGCAATATCTACACAGACTACAAAATCTTATTTCCAGAATGCCCAGAGTTGGTGCAGCTGTTCGGAGGGCAAAGGATGGATACTTTGAAGAGGCTAAAATATAAACCATACTTAATGATAGAGAGAGAAAATATATATTTTGTTGGTCTATTTAGTTTTTACTAAATTGAAATTGTACATTGAAATAAAGTATCTAGTTTTGTGCATAGGTGATGGAAAACTTTTGACCGGTAGTGTAGATATAGATGTTGATTCCCATGGGGAACCTGAATTCTTTGTCCCGAATGAGTAAATTTATAATAGCAATATAAATGGTCCGTTATTGGACATTATAAATTTTCCAGCTAACTCCTTGCTGGCTGCCAGCATTTCACCCCCGTGTGCTAAGTTAGGCTCATCAGTTGGTAAATAGCACACGTACCAAGACGCATGGCTAGTGCAGACCACGGAGGCCACTGCATAGGCTTCTCGGAGCCACCGGCAGTGCCAATGCACTATGAGAGACTGTCTGATTTATAAATTTAAATTTAATTTTTTTAAAATTCATAATGTCCAATAATGGACCATTTATATTGGTATTACATACCTGCCAATTCTGGTTTTTCCGTAAAATGTACGGATTTTGAATATCCGCACTTGGTTTCGCTTTCTGTGGTCAATTCGATAGTAGCTGGTAATACGAGATGTAGTGTTTGAAATTCAACCGGTAAATATATCGAGAATTACATTATCGATTATCACCGTGCTTTTGTCACCTGTTCGAGCTCAACTGCTATTTCATTCATCGAGATGCTTCCAAACAAGTAGCAGGCTGTGATTTTGAAGAAAAGAAATCCGTGGAAAGGCAGCAGGCTGTGAATTTATATATAACAACTTTAGTAACTGCGTCGTGCTTCGTAGCAGTTGGGAAAGGCTTTGTTTGTGTGTGGGTGTGAGTAACATTGGCGGTTGTTCTGAAACTCGTGGAATTGTGTGATGAGTTTGTAAGCGATTTAGTATCTTTAGTGGTGTTCGTAATGAGTTAAACTAAGAAAGGATATCATCAGTCTTTTAGGGAGGCATATTCTGCTTAATTTCCTTGTTTTATTCAATCACGGAAAGTGTTCCCAATGTTAAGTGGAAACAGATGAGCACTCATCAAGATGTAACTTGGTGTAAGTAAATTTCAGCGGTGATCATAACATACATTTGACTTGTATTAGTATTGTTTATAATCTCAACCCTTGCTGTCCTTTTTCATTATGTCTCAAGACTTTGCGACGCATGGATGTGTTAAAAAAAACTTTCCGCTTTAGGATCTTCTGGATTTCTCTTTTTTGAAAGTTCACAGGTATAAATCTCTCATAGTGCATTGGTACTGTCGGTGGCTCCGAGTAGCCTACGCAGTTGCCTCTGCGGTATGCACTAGCCATGCGTCTTGGTGGGTGTGCTATTTACCAACTGTTGAACCTAACTTAGCACACGGGGGCAAAACTCTAGCAACGAGGATTGAGTTAGCTGGAAAATTTATAATGTCCAATAAAGGACCATTTACATTGGTATTGAGAGCTGTGCCGGGAAATGAGCATCAAACACTAACACACCCTGGGTTTCAGCCAATGCCACCGTAGCGTACTTGCTATGGGCCGAGCCTTGTTCAAGTCCTCCCCTGGGAAAAGTTTATTTCTTTTATTGGCGCTCTCAAGCCGCTCATAAGCCACGTGCAGATTTAGCAACACCGCCTCACAAAGCCCATCTGAAGTCGCCTGCAAAGCGATCTGATTGGCTAATTTCAGCATCTGATAAAACGACGACGCAGATACCGATGTAATTTTTTTCAAATTACTCTTCAGTATGACGAATGTTCTCTCATATACCCGGTTCACGTTGTTTCTGACCGCCCTGTATATATTTGTCACTGAGCGAGTTCTTTAAAATTTCATACAATTAACCCCTATGCGCAGTGATTTAAATGCCCGGCCATCTCTGAGCTGCGGGAGGAGTTCTACTGTCGGATTTTTTATTATGGACACTCGAGTTTAGGCTTTAATTACAAACGAACCAATAGGCCTATTGAAATTCGAGTTATACCAATATTGTCCTTGGTTAATTCTACATTAGCGTATATAAGATGCATTGTTTTCGACATTCATTAAATATTTTTTATTTGTGGTTGTAATAAATATTGCCCGGGTTTTTGGCTTTTTCTCTACGAAGCGCTCACTTAGGAATATATACAAGGAGAACGACTTGTCTGATTCTAATGAAATTTTTATATGTTATAACCACATGTATTTGTAGTGTAATACTCGAGTTACAATTTTTTTCAACCACCCTCAAAAACGTTCTTATCATTTTTCTAAAGCAACTCTTTCTCAGCCCAGGATAAAAGTACAGCACCAAACTTGGGCTTATTTTGAAGCACTCAGTCATGGTTATTAGAAACTACAACAACTGTAACCGTGGTGGTGCTGTGTACACACAGAGGATCATATCGAATTCTGAAAAATAATGCGTTTCAGTGGGAAAGCTCGTGTCTACCGATAGTTTTCTTTTTAGAAAAACTATTTTGTCATTTTTTTATTTAAAAGTTTTTCATTTTTAAAAATTATTATTATTATTTTGACTGGAGGATGAACGATAATCTCAAATAAAAAGTCTATCGTACTATCATATGATCTGTTGCACCATATGGTTGCAAATGTTGATACCGAGCTCGATAGCTGCAGTCACTTAAGTGTGGCCAGTATCCAGTAACCGGGAGATAGTGGGTTCGTGCCCCACTGCCGGCAGCCCTGAAGATGGTTTTCCATGGTTTCCCATTTTCACACCATACTTTGAAGGTTGAGTCAAATGTTCCACCTTTACAATACGAAGATTCTTTATTATCTAATTATTTACAAATCATTTTTTTTAATATGACGGGACATGTTTCGTCTAACTTGTAGACATCATCAGCCGCAAGAGTCTTTAAGAGAAAGCAACAAGGACAAAGCAACACATTAAAATAATTCGGGTAGTTGAATACGTCAATTAAAATGGTGAAGAGTGTTCAGGATTGTTCAGAGCACCAACACTTAAAAATATATTGTTGTCATTAAATTTAAAATTGTCCATATGGGATGATTCAGTAAAACTTGGCGTTAAAATTCTTCTTTTGGAAGGTGCTGTGTTGACATACAATATTCTGTTGTGTCGGTGAAAGCTTGATAATGTGGTGCACAACGTTAAATCCAGTAGCATAAAAATGATGTGTAAGGAATCCAGTGAGCAGATGTTAAGGTCGTCTTATTGGCATGATGTCGACATTTCTTACTGAGACGTTAGGTGGAATATTTGAACGTAATAACGTGTGTGGAATGTGCAGTAAAGGGCCCGCTATACAGACCAGGTTTAATATAATCCGCGAGAGTTAACCATAAAAGAAAATGAATAATTATTACAATGTGGTAAAAAAAAAAAAAGGTGGAACATTTGACTCAACCTTCAAAGTATACTTACGTCAATACGGGCTTTACAGTGAAGTTCTTTTTGTGTAATTTTCACACCAGGTAAATGCCGGGGCTGTACCTTAATTAAGGCCTTGGCTGCTTCCTTCCACTTCCTAGATCTTTCCTATCCCATTGTCGCCATAAGACCCATCTGTGTCGGTATGACGTAAAGCAAATAGCAAATGTTGACTGATTACGAGTGAGACTGGGTGTCGTGGAGGCGAAGATGCTCAGATGGACAGCTGGCGTTACTAAACTCTGTCACATCTCCAGTGAATCAATCAAGGAGAGATTTGGCGTTGCACCGATACAAGACAAAATTTGCTTATATGTTACATGTTTGAAGTCCTTGTTAGGAGACCAAAAGGACGACCAAAACAGTGATGGATCAGTTCTCTTCACAAAGATCTCAAGAGCGTCACTCTTCAGCCTGATATGGCCCAGAACATACAGTAACTAAATGGAGACAGCAGATCCATGGAGGGGACTCCGCCACCAGGAGGGAGAAACGCAGAGGGAAAAAAAATGTTGTTGTTGTTGTTGTTGTTGTTGTTGTAATGTGTTGGTGGGGTAGATGAATGAACACAGAAGCTGGTATTGCTTAACTTCTAAAATTTATTAACTATCTTCTTAATCTCATGCACTATCACACACCAGGACCACAACTTACACCCACACTAGTTAGCGCGCTCTCTGTGTTCTCAATGTTCACTCACACTAATTCACACTATCACAGCCTGCACATGACAGTCTCACAATTTGATACGACACGCTGTCTGCTCGCTCCTTCGTTCACTGTGCCATGCCGATACTCAGTCAGTCTCTCCCACGCTGCACCAGAACACAATGTTGACTCACAGCAGCTGACCCGAGAGACAACGCCACGATGACCGAGAGGCAGAATGAGCACTCGGTTCCACGGACAGAACACTCCACAGACTGTCCCTCAATGTCAGGCTGTCAGCGTCCACAGTGGCTCTCTCACTCTCTCTCATACTGGCTGAGCATACTGAACTCTCCACTCCAACTGGACTGAACTGAACTCCTGCTGGCAAGCCTCACGTGTCTGATATAGTCAGATGGCCCTTCGAGATACATCGAACACTAGAACCCTCTGGAGACGGAATCCTCTCGGTTCAATAATTCCATACTTTCTGGTCATCGCTAGCAGCTAGAGAGGCACTAGAGGGAGACCGGCACATCCCACTACAGGCTCCTCCTTCCTGAGAGAATGCATAGGCGGCGGCCAATAGCCCAGCAGTCCATGCTCTGCTGTGTCTCCCCATGACTTACAACGTGGCAGACGCGGAGGCCTTCCGCTTTGTGCATTATTATTATCATTATTTGTTACATTACAAACACTTTCAGCACAACATTTCTTAATATCAAAATTAAGAAAAGTCTTGTGTCTTTTATTCATATTGACGTTTATCCCTACGCAGGCGGAAGCATTTTATGTCTGTACGTGGATCGAAAATACGGCAAATTAAAACTCGTTCAGAATTGTCGAACACTTGCTATAAACACGCATATTATTTACCTTGCATATTGGACGTACTCCATTGCAGAGGTCTGTAGGATATTATTAGATTTTTTCACGGCAGCATGTTAGTGCAAAAAAGGGCATAAGTCATTCCACCAATAAGTTACAACGCCAATCAAAGCCCTTATAGCAGATAGTGTTGGAGATGACCAATCATTGATTCTACGTCTTCTGGTTTGAGTTATTGCCTATTGTTTTCATTTGTTTCCCTGAATTATTGTGTCCTGTTGGATTTTGTCAAAATTTTGGTATCAAAATATAGTGAAAAGTACTCTGTAGGCTCGGTCACCATGCCAAAATAAGAATGTAAAATTGGTTCTTGATAAATTATATATCAGAATGGTTTTTCAAGATCCCAGGTCTAAGTTACTCATGTGAACCCTTTCGTCAGCTCTTCCGTTCTCTGGGTCACTTGAGTCGCTCTTGCACTGAGAAGACTCGCTACTTGAATTTCTGTCTTTTGACTTCAAATGAAAATAACTTTCATCTGCATCCATAGAGTCCAAAATTGAAGGCTCACTGACTCTGTTTTTACTAAGTATGTTGCAAAATGGCTATATAAATCGCAAAAAGCCGGCGCCAGAACTCGTGATGCACGCTTGACTGAACACGATAGCCTCATACAGTTTGTAAAAAACTAGAAGGAAGATAACGCAACTCGATTCGAGGAATCCCCTTTCAGCCAGACCAGTGAGTGTCAATTACTGTCATCTGTTGAGGTTTTTATTACTACGTGTGCTGGTGACGCTGGATCTCTGACCATTTAATATATTAAATTCCACTCACGGACAACCTGTTGTGGAATTTAATTCCGACCTAAGGGTTCAATCTGTTTGACTATTACTCTTAAAAACATTTTTAAAATGGGTTTTATGTTGCCCCAACTCGTACAGGTCGTATGGCGGCGACGGGATAGCTTAGGTCTAGAACTGGCCTTAATGAAGGTACAGCTCCTTGGCAAACTAGTTCTTGATATAAAAAGTGGTGGTGAACTAATAATATGCAAGCAGCACACAAGAGGAAATGATCATCTGCTAGCACCCACAGCTCATGCAATACTGGGCGCGATTTGACGGCCATACGGATGGACGTCTAGATGCAAAGACTCGTCTTTCATCTTGCATGAACACAAACCATTCACTTATCAGTCTTTTGCTCAATCTTCAGACCTCATTCAGTTCAAGTAAGACGTCACATTTACCAATGGCATGATCATACAAGTCTGACGATAAAACGTTACGTGTACACTTAACATTATCCGATCTCCACTGACCTCGGAGCACCTTTATACCCTGCTTGTATGGGTTACCCTCCTCTGTTGATTCCCTACTCCTTTTGACCTCTTTCTCCAACATTTAGCACTCCCAATGAAGTGTTCCAGACACCTTATTGCTCATTACTTTTTAAAATTTGTTTAGGGCATTGGAGACCCCGTTAAATATCTGGTAACATTTCTGGAAGCTCAGAATCACTGCGATTAGTACCATCACGCACGGAACACTATGAATCGACTTTACTTGCCATTAGTACCACTATGTGAGGAATACCATGGGTCTGTGTATAGTGTCCACCACTGTGACTGAGGCTCCACTCTGTCCAGATTCGGTTGAGCACCCCAAGAAGATAAAAAGAGGCTATCATTGCTGGGGTGTTTCAGTGTCTGGTTATGGACATCATGGGTCTGCGTTCCGAGGAACACCACGGGTCTTGGCGTTGCCTGTGATGAGTACCAATATATGAACACCACCATGCGACTGCGTTGCGTGTGATTAATACTCACTATGTGAGGAACATCATGGGTCTGCATTGCCTTCGAGTGGCGCCATTATGTGAGAAACACCATAGGTGTGAGGTACCATTACGAGGTTGACCTGGCTTTTGGACCCCTTTAGACAATAAACCAAATCCCATGCCACAACAGCCCTGAAGGGCCATGGCCTACCAAGCGACTGCTGCTCAGCCTGAAGGCCTACAGATTACGAGATGTCATGTAGTCAGCATGATGGATCCTCTCTGGAGTTATTCTTGGCTTTCTAGACCAGGGCCGCTATCTCACGGTCAGATAGCTCCTCAATTGTAAACCCGTATGCTGAGTGGACCTTAAACCAGCTCACAGATGCAGGAAAAAATCCCTGACCTGGCCGGGAATCGAACCCGGGGCCTCCGGGTAAGAGGTAGGCACCCTATCCCTACAACAAGAATCATTGGTTCAGAATCGTGCTTTGGAAGCAGCCCTTTGGTCAGTATATAAGTTTACCATTGTTTTAAGTTAGTTTCTGGGAAGTGGGGCATTGCGGGTTGGATCCACTGGTGGTTTTAAGTTCATAATCATTGTTCATAGTCATCTTTTTTAATTTGTCAGTTGATTGATTTTGGAATTATTTTTAACTTTCAATATTTTGAGTTGGATCTGCTGATTATTTTAAATCCACATTCATCCATTAATTCATTATCCGGTTTTGAATTCTGGTCATTGGATGAATTTTGGAATTTTAAATTGTCATTACATTTTGTCTCATTTCGTACCATTCGGGGCTGTTGACCTAGATGTTGACTTATTTCTTTTAATTCCAGGTGGAACATAGGGCCTTGAAAAAATTTCTCCAGCTTGTTCTATCTGCCGCCAATGCTGACACCTCCCTCCACGTCTTGTTAACTCCAGCAATCTCCCTGTCTATGGTTCTCTTCCAGGTAATCCTCGGTCTGCCTTGCCTCCGACTACCTTGTGGATTCCAGCTCAGTGCCTGCCTTGTGATACTTTCTTGTGGTCTCTGAGATGGTCTTTGGCCACCACATTCTCATAATGTACCTAGACAACGATTTATGAAAGTCTGTAACCTTGTGGTAATGTCTTTGTTCACTTTCCAGGTCTCACTTCCATACAGTAACACAGATTTAACATTTGAGTTGAATATGCTTAGCTTCGTTTTTATACGAATGTGAGCGGATCTCCATATTGGTCGTAACTCTGCAAAAGCTCCTTTGGTTTTATTTATACGACTCGCCTCATCTCTAAAAGCACCTCTATCCTGGCTTACCGTGCTTCTTAAGTAGCAAAATTCCTCTACCTTTTCTATATCCATTCCATCTAGAGTCACGCTAGAATTGTTACGATGGTTTATCCGCATTTCCTTAGTCTTTTTGTTATTCATCTTTAAGCCTACTTCTTTAGCTTCTATTTTTAAGTCATTCAGTTTGATTTCCATGTCCCAAAAACATTTTGCAAGAAGACTGAGATCACCTTCATAGTCCAGTTCTTCCCATCGGTTATTTAATCCCCACTGAATGCCACGCTTTCTATTCGTCCCTTCCCTCAGCTTGCAATCCAGAGTCATGATAAGATTGGCGTCAGTAGACATCCTTGTCTTACTCCAGATTTATTATTTCTTCAATCATCGTAAACACAGCTGAGTAAGCAACAGACACGAACAGTGAAAGCGGGATCACTATGTTGAGAAAGTCAGGCCGTACAAGAGGGCAGCTATTCAATAAGTAAGTTTAAAATTTTCTTCACACTTATTTTTTACTTATTAGCCCAAGTTTCTCATACACACTCATTTTTTTTCCATTACAGATTTGAACTTCATTGGCAGTTTCCAGTATGGGTCACATACATTTTACCTGGCATTTGTTTTATTCTCAAACATAGTTTCTCAATTTGTTGGTGTCCTCTTGACTATTTGTGATTGTGACTCAATGAAGACAGGTTGTTATTTTAAATTTTAGCACAGTGAATTCATCTTCGTTTTTTAATTGCAACACACTGCACGTCTAGACTAAGAGGTCCACATCCTCGCCATAATTACTTATTATTTTAATTCCATCATGTCTCGTTTTTTATTGTGTTTTAACATATTCTTTTAGTACCAATTATGTAAAAAAATAACCTTTTTTCACTGAAGATGGCTCAAACGAGTTGAAACTTGTATGATTAATATTACTGATAAATCAAGATAATATTACTCCGTCAAAAGATGGAGATATGTATGTATTGAACAGGACAAATTAAATTTCCTTTGTAAAGTTACTCCAGATTTTACAGCAAAAGGTTCAGACAGCTTCCCTTTATGTTCTACTTGTCAAGTATATCCATCATATGTTGCCTATATAAGACAGACTATCTTTTGTGGAATTCCGATCTTTTCCGTAGCCTTCCACATTTTCCTCCAGTTGACAGAATCAAAGGCCATTTCAAAATCAGTGAAAAGTATATACAGCGATGTCTGATACTCTGCAAATAGTTCAATGATTACAATGATTAGTCTTAGTGTGTTTATCTGATCCACAGTAGATTGACCTTCTCTGAAACCTCCCTGTTATTGACGTAGTCTCCTGTCAACGGCTCTGCTTGTTCTGTTCAGTATGACTTGACATCACTTTTCCCCCATACGAGAGCAACGTTATTCCCCTCCAGTTATTGCAGTCTGAGAGGTTACCCTTCTTCGGTGTCTTGATGAGAACAACCTTCTTCCATTCCTCAGGAAGATGTTCTTCATTCCATATTAATATTAGAAGTGGCTCCATGATTTCTGCTGTTAAATCTGGATCTACCTTTAGGGCTTCTGGGATAATGTTATCTACACCGGGTGCTTTGCCACTCTTCATTTGTTTCACTGCTTGTGCAATCTCTTGTCATGTTGGTGGTTCTACTGAGATGTCTGGATCCTCCAAAATGGTTTCAACCTCTTCAGTTCTGATTCCTCGCCAAGATTGAGTACTTCCATGAAGTGATTTCTCAATCTTTCCAATTGTTGTCTCAGATGTTAGTGCTACTCCATTTGCATCTCTGACTGGTTTCTCCCCTGAAAAGTTCCTCCTAGAAAGCGTACTCATAATGGCTGGCTCTTGCTGCTTCTTCTGCTTGTGTTGCCAGTTGGTCTGTAAACACTTGTTTATCTCTCCTCATTTTCTTTTTAGCCTCCTTGTCAGCCTCCCTGTATGTTTTCATTTCTTCTGCTTTCTGGTTTTTTGTTCTACTGCCTTGCACTCTCTTCGTTTTTGGATTGATTCCCAATTGTCATCCGATATCCATTCTTTCCTCCCTGGTTCTCTGGAGCCCACTATCTCTTCACATGTGTCATGAAAGAGATCCTTGACTGTGTTCCATTTAGTATTTGGCGAGGGCTTCAAACCTGTTCTTCAATTGGATGGTGTTATGCATCAATTGACCAAGCGCTAAAATGGATTTTTTAAAGATTAATGCACCATCTGGTAAACTTTACATAGGTTATTGTTCGGACTTTTATTCTCGGTATATTTCCGCGGGAAATTAATTTTGACCAAACGCCAACCTCTCAATTATTAAATTGAAGTTTTGCATCAAGTGACCAATCACCATTTTTGAGTCTGAATTACGCATCATATGACCACACGACAAGCGTGCAGTTGCTTGGTCGTGTGATGCTAAATGTAGATTCCTGCATAGAAGATTCCCGCACAGGTTTTCTTCCCTGTGGCATACGCCCAGAACCTAAAATCCTCCGATATGGAAAAATCGAAGTTGGATGAGAAACTGGAAACGTTTTGTTTTGACCTTGGAAAAAAAACCACTGCCATTTTCCTTATTCCCACAAACGTGGTTTTTTATAAGCGCCAGTTCTGGTTATCTAACTTAGGGATTCATAGTGGGAAAGATAAGAAAGGTCATTGTTATGTCTGGTTGGAAGGAAAAGCAGGACGAAGGGCTCAGGAGGTTGGATCCTGCTTCTACAAGCATTTCATGGAAAACATGCACAATGCCAAAGAAATCATATTGTGGTCAGATTCTTGCGGAGGCCAAAATCGTAATATAAAGATTGTTCTTCTAATGAAAACAGTTTTGGAACAACACCCTGCCATTGAAAAGATTACACAAATATTTTTATATCCAGGCCATAGCTTCCTCCCTAATGACATTAACTCAAATTTCAGCAGCGCCTCTATACCACTGAAGACTACATAAATGTAATGAAGATGTACCGAAAGAAGAACCTGCTTGTTGTGGACAGAATGACCGGACCAGATTTTCATAGTACAGTTCATCTGAAGAAGCACATTGTACACAGGAAGACAAGCACAAACAGTGAGAGGGTAATCTGGCTGCTTGGGAGAGAAATAGAGAGAAATAGATAGTTTTCTTCAAAATGCATTTTGATGCAGAACACTGTTGGAGTGAACATTAAGAAATCTGCAGTTGGTCGCGGCTTCAGAATGAAAATGGATCAGTCCTACATGGTCTGTTCACTCTGTTATGGCCCAATGGAAAACCCGTTTCAAAAGTGAAACTGAACGACCTGTGCTCTCTCATGGAGCTAATTCCCAGTGATGCTAAGCCTTTCTATAAGGGCTTGTTAGGTGATCCTGGAATAGACGACGTATAGATGAGTTTGATTCTGGAAATATGGATTTTGAATTACATAAAATAAATTTCATCGTAAAGTCCGTATTGTCGTACGTATACTTTTAGGTTAAGTCAATATTCCACCTTTACATTACCATAAGTTTATTGTCTATTTATTTATTATTAACATTATTAACTATGACGGGACATGTTTCGTCTAACTTGTAGACATCATCAGCCATAAGATATTTAAGAAAAAGCACAAAAAAGACAAGGACAGAACAACACATTAAAATAAATTGGGTTGCCGAACATATCAACCAAAATAGCAAGTATGTTCCAGATTGTTCCAAGTACAAACATTCAAAATATTGATGAACAAAATTAAAATCATACACATGAGAGGATGCAGTAAAGCTTATGCAAAATGCATTTCATTATCAGCTTTTGCCGACGCACCTGAATGCTGCATGTCAACGGCACCCTCAAGAAGAACTTTAACAACAAGGTTTACTGTATCGTCTCATGTGTATGATTTTAATTTTGTTCATCAACAGCTTTTGAATGTTTGTACTTGGAACAATCTGGAACATACTGGCTATTTTGGTTGACGTGTTCGGCAACCCAATTTATTTTAATGTGTTGTTCGGTCCTTGTCTTTTTTGTGCTTTTTCTTAAATATCTTACGGCTGATGATGTCTACAAGTTAGACGAAACATGTCCCTTCATAGTTAATAATGTTGTTTAAATAAATAGACAATAAACTTATGGTATTGTAAAGGTGGAATATTGACTTAACCTAAAAGTATGGATTTTGAAGTTGAAAATTCTTAAAATCCTGCATTATATTACAGTTGGAGAAACTGTGTGTTTATGATGCCTTAATACGATGATCTAGCAGTGTAATATCTATACTACTGTATATTCTAAAGTCCATGTTTTTTCTATGCCATGTTGTATGCTGTGATGTATAATTTAATCCTGTACTTAAATAAGCAATAAAATTGGTTAAGTACCATATTTTACACTGCAATGAATTTTTAAAAGTCAGATCTATTATTAAATGACTATTTTATTTGTTGGTCAAGTGACGCATAATGTAACCGCAATAAAGCATCAAGTGACCAAGCACTGTTATATCAGATTATGACGATATACTTCAAATATCCCTAAATTGAATACATTAAGCAGAAAATTTATGTTTTTATCTTCATTTAAAAGGAAATATGAATTCATACAAAGGATTTTGGGTTTGTGTCAATATCTCAAAATCTGCTGTTGGCGCTTGGTCAAGTGATGCATAACACCATCCAGTTGTATCTTAAATTCATTTTGCACCTCAAGTTTCCCAAATTTCCCAGAGTTGAAATGTTTATTCATACTGCTGTCTGTTTTACCGGTGCTGCCACCTTCAATCTAATATCAGCAATCATAAGGTGATGGTTGCTCCCTACATCTGCTCCACGTTTATTCCTCACATCCAGGAGTGAATGTCTCCATCTTTTACTTATTGCCAAGTGATCAATTTGGTTTTCTGTCCGGACATCAGGTGACACCCACAAGATCTTCTGGCAGTTCTTATGTGGAAACAATGATTCACCTATAACCAATCCAAAATTACTGCATAGGTCTATGAATCTCTGGCCATTATTACTTTCTTCTCCTATTCTATGTCTGCTCATAATGATTTCTCTTCATTTTCACTACCGATTTTTGCATTAGATCTCCCATCAGTACCACAGTGTCCTTTATCCCTGCCATTGTTGATGTCAGCCTATCATAAAACTCCTTCTCTTCCTCTTCTGCTACCTCTGTTGGTGCGTCGCACTGCACTATGGTCAAAGATCTAATTTTGGTACTTATTCGTACAGTAATTATCCTGCGTGATGCAGGGGTCCATTCCATTTTTTGCTTTCTTTGTAAGACACCCACTCCACTTGAATGCCGGTCATTTTCTTCTCTTCCAGAGTAAATGAAGACACCAACCTCTTCTGTCCTCACCTCTCCGTAGCCAGTGCATCTTGTTTCACTCAACCCAAGTATCTCCAGTTTATACCTTTTCATTTCTGCCATTACTTCTCTCAGTCTGCCAGTTTCATACATAGTTTTCACATTCCAGAATCTGATTCGTGTCCTGTATTTCATTGGAAAATTCGTCTACATAAAATGCGGCCGGCATAAATTTTGTCTGGTTTCTGTAATGAGTTTACTTCAGGTGTGCAAGATATTAGCCCACAGCACGCTAAGAGGGCCTTCTTCCTGTCTGCTAGACCGCAGGATTTTTCTGTAGGGGTTATCTGTCTTAGCGTTTAAAGATCCCTTTTTTACCACAAGGCAGTGGTTTCCTGTATGTTTATCTCCAACATGAAGGACTACCTCCTCTGCTAGCTTCACCGTACTAAAGGACTCCCTCTCTGCCGTTGAGATCTTAACGTATCCACAAAAATGCACACGAGATGCTTTCAATTGGTACAGCTATTTTATTCACATCTGTTTACAAATTAAACACACATATAACCTTAATCACTGCTGTCACAAACAAAACACTCGCATCACAAAGCCACCATTTTAAAAACAACTGTCACTTCAATATGGAGACTGCAACTATTGCATGTCACACGAGATAAATATTTTTGCTACTCCATAACTCTACTGAAAAATAACTCTTAGTCACCATCAAGATCGTTTCCTTATATGTCCTGGCCAGGCTTCCAGAAAGATACATTACAAAATAAAAACTACCTTTGTGAAAATTCTAGAATGCCTAATACATAGATTATAATGTGCAGAATATTCTCCATCTTTCTCGTCACCTATTACCATTCTAGAAGTTGCAGTGTATTTCACAATTATGGATTACAAATTATATATACAGGTAAGAATTAATTATATACAGGTTCTTACATTAATTGAACTGATATAAATGTTTATGTACAGCACATGTTTCATGACATAACTTTACACACAATACGATCATTCGACTATGTAAATAATAATACTGATACTAAATGGATGTACATCACTTCATAGCCATACATATGAGTAGTAATAATAATAATAATAATAATAGTAACCGTAAAATAATAATAATATTAATTCGAGCTCGATATTTGCATTCGTTACCGATGGGTGAGAGAATATTGTTTTCAAGTTATATCTGTTTATCGCACTTGCATCAGTCTTCACCAGAGCCCCGTTAGCCGTCACTTTTCTGGGTTCCTGTAGGGTCTTCGCAGCTACCGTAGCGGTCATGGGGCACACACAGTCCCCACTGTACATCACCCCTACAGGCAATCCCCTACTTCATGCCGTTGCCCAACTCCCACGAGGTGGACAAGGGGTTGGCCTTGTGGGAGGCGACCTAGATGTTTGGCCCCTTTGAACAAGCATCATCATCATTTCTGAAACCTCGGCTTATGTTAGCCCAAGCTTTCCTGTCATTCAGAGGTACTCACATGCATAAGGGCACTCAGTAGTTTTAATGACTGTTGTAATGTCTTGAGCTTAGCCTTTTTCTTGTACAGGCTGTGTACTCCACACACAATGCAGTGACCATCTTGTCTCGTCTGCTACCGTAGGCTTCCCTTTCATAGTTTTCAATTTGACAGTCTCACCGAGGTTTCTGAAGGTGTCTACTTTTTCGGTCCTTAGGTGATGGGGATCTGTTATGTCATGTACTTTGTTTTCTGAAGGGAAATCTGGAGACTGGCTTTTCCTGCTTCTTCTTGCTGTAGATTTATCTGCTGAAGAGTTGTGTCTGTATTTCTAGATACGATAGCCAGGTCATCAGCAAAAGCAAGGCGGTTAATCTTGACTCCACTCTTTGATCCTAGTATTCGGGAGATAGTGGGTTCGAACCACTCTGTGGGCATCCTTGAAGATGGCTTTCCATGGTTTCTTATTTTCACACCAGGCAAATGCTGGGGCTGTGCCTAAATTAAGGCCACGGCTACTTCCTTCCTACTCCTAGCCCTTTCCTGTCCCATCATCGCCATAAGACCTATCTGTGTCGGTGCAACGTAAAGCAGATTGTAAAAAAAACTCTTTGATCCTCTGCTTATTATGGGACTGAACACGTTAAGGGAAGTTAATGAGGTGAATGACCTGTGGGTGATGCTTGACAGGGGTCTTGCTTTCTCTTTGCGTGGCAGGAAAATAACAGCCGAGGGATACTGAACACTAGGATTTATCATGAGAAGCGCAGAACCATTCACCAAGCCAAAGTCAGTCATGGCACTCTACAAAACACAAGTAAGAGCAGTACTAGAGTATGTGAGTGTAGTGTGGAGCCTGAGGTGTGAAAAATATATTAGGTCAATTGAAATGGTCCACAGGTGAATGTAAAATGTTTAGACAGTAAAATAAATGGTATTTATCCTTTTATGGTGTCATACAGTCAGCTGTTTCAGAACATGAAAATAATGACCGTAGAAAAATTAGTGATGCTAACTTCCTCCACAGTATATTGTTAACAGTACCGTAGATAACCCCGACATTTTATCCAGGATACATTTTTGTGTATCTCGTATAAATTCAAGGCTAAATACTACATTAAAGTATGAGAAAGAGCACACTACCTCACACAACATTTCACCACTTTACAAGTTGTGTAGTAGCTACAACAGCAAACATTAGACCTAACTTTGCCTATCACACAGTTCTTAAATATTTTCACAAGACTAACATGAATGACAGAAGACACTCCTTGTGACAATTAGGTCTGTTAGTTTAGTTTCATAATCATAAAAATTTAAATATTGTAATTAAAACTTTTGCAATATATGCAAAAGGACCATTTAAATGGGCAGACCCCGTACCATTTTTAGAGACCACCCGACTAACATAACCTAGACTTATGCTAGTTACATAATATTAATACATATAAAAATGTAAATACTGTTAAACAAATTTATTTAATAATCTTCATTATTGTTGAAAAATTGCATCAGTTACATTGGAGTTTAAATGTGTAACTTGACTCTTACGTAGTGTCGTGCACGAGCGGTGTATGAATTAGCATGGGATCGCATACGAGCACGAAGTTTTCAGAGTGCGCATACAAAGTGTCCACTTCTTCCGATAGATAGTACTTGCAGCAATGGTTCAACATGGTGTCTGTAAGTGATGTATGTTACATCATTGAATTTATCACTGCGGACCAAGAAACGGTTGGAAACTTTCAGAAACATTTATGTGCAGTTTATGGAACATCAGTAGTCGACGGAAGTACAGTTAGCCGCTGGGTACAGAGGGTGAGGCCATCTGAAAGCGGTTTGGCAGAGCTCCAAGATTTGCAGCGGTCGGGGAGGCCACCCACGGCTGTCATACCTGACACTTGCTGATGTGCTCATTTGCGAGGACCGACGCAAAACGACTCTGCATTTGGCGTGGGAGCTGTCAATCAGCAAAGGAAATGTAGGTGTGATCATCAGTCCTCTTGATTGCGCTAAAAACGTGTTCACGATGGGTTCTGCATCGTCTTACGGAGCAACACAAAACTCTCAGAAAACACATTTCTTCTGACTTGCTGCAACATTTTGAAGCTGAGGGGGAAGCCACCTTGACCCGGATTGTGATGGGTGATGATGAATCCTGGGTTCACCCTTTTGAGCCCGAAACAAAACTACAATGTATGGAATGGCACAATTCTGACTCTGCACAGAAGAAAAAATTCAAAGCAACTGCTTCCGCTGGTAAGGTCATCATGACGAAGAGGTGATTCGCACAGTGAAGGAATGGTTTCATAAACAGAACAAGGAGTGGTACCGACAGGGCATACATCATCTTGTGTCTCGCTGGAGGAAGGAGATTATGTGGAAAAATAGGGAATGTAAAAGAAACAGAATTATTCTTTCTGTATAAGTTTCATTGTGTTCAATAAATAATTGTTGAAGAAAAAAATGTGGTGCATTAGTTTCTGGGCTGCCCTCGTACAAATAGTTTTAGGTTAGATTGTAAATAAATTAACATGAAGCTAAAAGTAATTAATTAGTGTCTGGTTTACTGTAATTGTTGTAAACCAGAGAGAAAATAAATAAATTATTAGCCATGATGTTCTAATTGAGTTCCTGGTGTATAATTTGAGACAAACCTGTGGGGAACTTGGTTTTCCGAATACTTTTCCTTTTACCAGAAGTGATGGACTAGTCCTAACTGTTAAATTCACAAGAATTTCATGTTTGTTATTCTGGGCCATGCTCACCTTTCTAAACATTATTATTAGTAATAGCTGAGTAAAAATTTAGGTTACGTCCATTCTATTTGCTCGCTCACTCCAGAAACAGTTTGATTGTGGACTTTATATTTCTGTTCCTCCTCCACTTGACGGCAATTGCTTACAAGTGACACAGTTTGAGGCTTTGACTTTGTTACTCTTTAACTGGAGGGGGTGCAGGTTTAGAAAGGAGAAAGTCCTGCAAAAATCATGTGAAAGTTAGTTGAAGAGATGCACTCAACTGTGTTGCTGTACTGCTCTCATCTGTCACTGTTAACTGACTGACTGCATAGAGCTCATCCAGTCTGCGTTATATAGGGAGCCCGTCTCCTTGAGAAGTAGTAGTTTCCACAATTCTCTTGACATGGTATGATCTGGGTTTATCTTCCAGGTCTTTCTAGTGATGTCGAGAGGACACAGTGATGACAGAGGAGGGCTTGCCTACCACTCCTGGCTCATTCCTGATTGGTTGTCCTCAAGGGAGTGAACATAACCATTTTCTCTGCATTTGACTCATTTTGTGATTTGTATTGTGCTATGCAATAAATTACTAGTAAACATATCCTCCATTTTTGACAGGAAGATGAGGTTTTGTTGCTTTGGAAAGTGTAATGTTTATGGCTATTTATATATTGTGACCATGGAGGTTTTGGAATTAATCTATACACAGTAGGTTTGGCAGGTTCGATCTTGGCTCAGTCCGGCCATCCATCAATGTCTGCTAATTTCAGATCGCAGTCAGCCATAAGACATAGCCTGCATGGTTGCTAGGTAATATTGTCTGACCATCCATCCATACCTTACATCACAGCCTGCATGGTTGCTAGGTAACATTATCTGGCCATCCATCCATATCTTACATCACAGCCTGCATGGTTGCTAGGTAACATTATCTGGCCATCCATCCATATCTTACATCACAGCGTGCATGGTTGCTAGGTAACATTATCTGGCCATCCATCCATATCTTACATCACAGCTTGCATGGTTGCTAGGTAACATTATCTGGCCATCCATCCATATCTTACATCACAGCCTGCATGGTTGCTAGGTAACATTGTCTGGCCATCCATCCATATCTTACATCACAGCCTGCATGGTTGCTAGGTAACATTATCTGGCCATCCATCCATACCTTACATCACAGCCTGCATGGTTGCTAGGTAACATTGTCTGGCCATCCATCCATACCTTACATCACAGCCTGCACGGTTGCTAGGTAACATTGTCTGGCCATCCATCCATACCTTACATCACAGCCTGCATGGTTGGTAGGTAACATTGTCTGGCCATCCATCCATACTTTACATCACAGGCTGCATGGTTGCTAGGTAACATTATCTGGCCATCCATCCATACCTTACATCACTGCCTGCACGGTTGTTTGGTTAACATTGTCTGACCATCCATCCACACCTTTCATCACTGCCTACACGGTGGTTTGGTAACATTGTCTGACCATTTCCCGTCAGACATTTTATCGCGTCACATTACACAAGTTTTCAGAAGATCCTCAACCACAAGATATAATTATGCAAAATCAGAATGTTAATATACAAAATTAACTTCAGTCATATTCATGAATCATGGACACTCCATTTTGTTTTGTCGTTCATATTCTCCTCTCACATTTAAATTGTACTTACTGAAATATCTTTCAGCATCTAGAATCTTAGTTTAGTTTAGTTTATTGCCTTTCTTATATGGCGGGGCTCAGGCTATGCCAAACCATATTATACAACACCTTTATACAGTTTACAGAATAATGTACATAAAATTATTTTTACATATATTTCTAAAAATCACTAAAATTAATTTACTTTACCTCTATAATTTTGTATCCTTATTGATAATTAAGAGCTAATTATTAAATTCTTACGTTAGTAAAATCTACTTTTTACATATTTGTGTACCACATTAAACATTTCCTTTTAAATAATTTCGGATTGCCTATGCCTCTAATTTCAGCTGGGATTGAGTTCCAGGAACGTATGGTAGCAGGTATGAATGAGTTGTTGTACGAGTTACTGTGGTGAATGGGAATGGACAAGAGGGAACGTGTGGATGACCTTGAGGGAGCTCTATCGGAAAGGGAGAGGTATTTAAAGTCTGTTCTAAGATAGTCTGGTTTGTATGTTTGCAGAATACTGTGGAGAAGGGAACAGCGTGGTATTTACGTCGTTCAGTCAATCTTAGCCATGACAGCTGAGAGAGGAAAGGGCTAATATGAGTTTGGATTGGGATATTTAATACGAATCGAGCACAAGCATTGTAGGCTCGCTGTAGTCGACATGAAAGTGTTTTGCTCATACTATTATAAACTACATCTCCGTAGTCAAATATTGCAAATATCAGACTCTGTACTAATAGTTTTCTTGTGTTTCTTGGAAGGAAGTCCCTCATCCTTTTTGCAGAATGTAGTGAGTAGAATACTCTTTGACAAATTTTTGTGATGTGTTCCGACCAACTTAAATATTTATCGAATACTACTCCAAGGTTCTTTACATGATCACTAAATGTTACTGGTATTCCACTGAGCATAACACTGGGTATAGACGTTTTTTGTATTTTAGCATGAGATTTATACGTGCCAATTATGATGGCCTGTGATTTTGATGGGTTCACTTTCAGGCCATGTCTGCTAGTCCAGTCATTAACATTTGCAAGGTCTTCATTTAACTTAGTGATTGAAGTGTTTAAGTCATTAGGCTTTGTGTGAATATATAACTGTATATCATCTGCATATAGGTGATATTTACAATTGGTCAGCGTCTCAGATAAGTCGTTCATGTACAGTGAGAACAAAAGTGGTGACAATACTCCTCCCTGAGTCACGCCCATCTTAGTGGTTTGCCACGAAGATGTATCGTTTCCCACTGAAACGCGCTGCTGGCGATCACTAAGATAGGAGTGTACCCAGGTTAAAGTGCTGTAAGAAAATTTCAGTGCCTTAAGTTTAGCGAGTAATGTGTCTCTATCTACACAATCGAAGGTTTTGCTGAAGTCCAAGAGAACAAGTATAGTCATTTGTCCTTTATCTATCGCTAGTTGCATGTCATTTGTCACTTTAACTAATGCAGTGGCAGTACTGTGGTTTTGTCTGAATCCCGATTGATATTTGTCAAGTAAGTTGTACTGTATAAGATATTCAGTCATTTGTTTATGTACTATTTTCTCCAACAATTTTCCTAATATAGGAAGGATACTTACAGGACGATAATCTTCGGGACTGTTGGGGTTGTTGTTTTTAGGGAAAGGCCCAATGATTGCATGTTTCCTATTCGAAGGAAATACTCCAGTCATGAGTGAGTTATTAATGATATGTGTGACCGTTGGAAGTATGATGTCAATGATTCTTTTTAAAAGAGACAGGTTGATTCCATCATGGCCAGTGGATCCTGATTTTATTTCACTGAAGACTTCCCTAACGTCACTGGGAGTCACATGAGAAAAGTAGAACTGCTCGCCATTATGTCTTGTTTTTGAGGATATTCTGTTAATTACTGCTGCTTTGGTATGATCGTCAATATGAGAGGATCTTGAGCTAAAGTATGAGTTTAGGTCAGCTAGTGGTACATTACAATTGTTGTCATTTGTCTTGTATTTGCATAATCCCATTTCGCGAAGAGATTTCCAAATCTGACTAGAATTTTGAGTGTTAAAAATATCATAAGAGTGACGTATTTTAGCATTTCTAATTAACTGTGTTGTTCTGTTTCGGAGTTTTTTATACTTTCCGAAATTGTCAGATGTAGGATATTTCACGTAATAATTATAGGCTGCGTCTCTTATTTTCATCTGGTCGCGTATTTCTTGGGACAGCCATGGGTTTGAAGGTCTCTTTACCCTAACAGTGCGTAGTGGTGCATGTCTGTCATACAGAGTCGGTAGTAGTTCGTTAAAATGATTTACTTTTCCGTCAATGTCATTTATGAACTGAATATTGTGCCATGGTGTGTTAAGAGCATAGTCAAAAAATGCGTCTTCATTAAAGTGTTTAAAATCTCTGTATGTAATTAATTTCGGCTTGAATTTAGGGCACTTCAAGGAATATGCAGCGTAAACCATGTCATGTCGGGAAAGACCGGGAATGGGCATTTGTCCATGAGTTAGGATTCGGTTGGTATTATTAGTAATTATTAGATCGAGGAGCGTACGTGAGTTGGCAACATGGTGTGTAGGGTTAAGGGGTAGTATTGTCAAATTAATGGATGAAAACATCTCAGTCAATCGTTTTGTTTCGGTAGATTTATTTGTCAAGTCTGAATTATAGTCTCCCATTAAAATCAAATGCTCATACCTGGGTGTTAGATCATGTAGGGCTTCCTCTAGATTTGTGATGTTACCAGTCTTCGGTGGACGATACACCACACCTAGCAAGCACTTTGTCCCGCGAACTATGAGCTCAACAAACAAGAATTCAGGGCTATTGGAGAACTCACTGGGGGATTTTAATATCACCTTATATTTCACATCATCCCGTATATACATACCGACTCCTCCACCGAGCTTACCGCTCCTGTCATTCCTAACTAATGAATAACCATTCATACTAACAAGAGATGAAGGGATAGACTGACGCAACCATGACTCGGAGAATAGTATGGCATGTAGGTTGCAGGTTGAGAATATTTCAGAGAATTCCGAGAAATGTGGGAGAATGCTCTGAGTGTTTACATGAGCTATTTGTAAGGAGGTAGGGTAAGGCGAAAGAATTTCTTGAAGGTGATTAGCGGTACTTAGGGTGGGGGCTGAGAGATCCAGGTAGTGACCTGCTTGGGACTGTGGGTTGGAGAGGCTGAAACTAGAGGCATTTGTTTCCTGGTTACTTGTTGCTGCCAACTTAAAATTTAACTGTAGATATAAAAGGAAAAACTACACTAGATAAAATCAAGAAACTAAAAATTGAAATTAATGATAAAAATGTAGGCTATAGCTACAGTTGAAATTCTGATTAAAGTTCTATACAGCGGTATTTAGTTTACAGAATGTCGGCTCATGGTTAGCGAATACGATTGAGATCTTCGCGGTTTGACACAGGTATTTTACGAGTTCCCTGCTTAACATAAATTATGCCATCCTTTGACCACACGTTCCGCACACTGAACTTGCTTATAGCGTCCTGTAGAAGCCGCAGTCTCTCTGGGGTTAGGTCCTCTCTAATTGTTTTATTTGTGCCCTTGAGTTTCTTTTTGTTTATAAACATCGCATTTCTTTTCCGGTACGAAACAAACTTCACAATTATGGGTCTTGGACGGCCAGTTTGATTTTTCCCAACCCTATGTGATCTATTTCATCCACTGAGAGTTCCACCCCAATTTCACGAGCAATATCAATGACAATAGTGTCCGTGTTTTCTCCTGCAGTTTCTTCCACACCAAACACACGCAAGCACTGTCTTCTTTGGTACTGCTCTAAACTGTCTGTTTTAATTTGCAGCTCTCTTCTTAATTCCCTTATGGTCGTGTCTCTTTCTTCCAGCGTACGCTTTAGTTCCTCGATCACACTCGTATTGAAATTTATAGTTTCTTTCAGTTGCTCTACAACTGTCTTCGTCACCTGACCTTGGATGAGGTTGGCAAGCGTGTTGAGAGTCTCCTTACTGCTCAGCGCTTCCTGCACTGCTTGCTTCACAATGGCTTCCATGGCCACCTCTTTAACTTTGGGAGGCATGGTTGTTTTTGTAGATATTTCGCTTCAGGTTTCACTGAACACTTCACGAACACACTGACGTGAATAACTGTACTAGTTCGAGTAATGTATCACACTTGCGACTGTCAAACTGCTAAAATTCACCTCCTAATGCCGCACAAACCACGAGCCTCGTATTTCGTGACTATACACTATCCGCCATGGGACCCCAAGCATATCGTGGAGCTATTTGGGCAAACTCTGGGTATCTGACCCCAGCAGGCAACTGCATTGCAGGCAGTCCAAAGGTGCACAAACTCCAAGGCTTAAGAAAAAGAAAGTCATCAGTTTCAAATTTATATCACATTTTAGTATGAATTTCCCACTTCAGTAAATTTTGTGTCGCCATGATCGTTAAGGCGTTGAAGTCTGAACAGTCTGACACCGTGGTTAACCGGTTCGTGTCCCGTTGGTCGAAAAATGATCACCATCAGAATGTTGGCCGGTAGGGGAGGTGGTGTTATATAATTTCTAATCACCATATTGTGTGCCAAAAGCTGTTGATGATGATTCGTCCCTCGGATGGGGACGTTAACACTTGAGCAGACCCTTTGGTGCTATTATACAGGAGTAGGAAATGTGCTGGCACCGGCTTTCCCCCTCTACCTTCCTAGTATCATATATCACATAATTCATTTCATCTCATTAACTCCTCTGATGAGGAAGGGCATCCGGTAGAGAAACGGGACAAGGGTTGGACAACATTTCATTTTCAAAACGCGTTTAGAATGTTTTCAGGGCATGAAAAACGGAAGTACAGGCATTAAGCGTTTCGCTTACTATTGTAAAAGTTCACCATTGCTAATGATGACCAAATGTTTTGAGGGTCATCTAGTTAAGGAATTAGTAAAATGAAGATTATAATTGTGAACATTTACCGAACACTCTCACAATATGCACTGCGAGAAATTGTAGATTTAAATTTAAGCTTTGGTTATTTCATGTTGTGTTCTGTTGTACTTGCTCTTTTAATATTGTTAAGTGTCTATATTCACTGTTTGTGAAGTTGGAATTGTTCCTTTCATTCCTTCAGTTTACGAGAATGTGATGTTTCGTTTAACATGTACCACTGCACCTTATTGTGTCATTACCAGTTAGGCCTGTTCTTGCTTTAGCTTTTCTCTCCCCCCTTGATTGAGGAGTTCTTATTACCCCCTTATGTTAGGAACACTGCAAGGAATAGCCCTACTAGTGCAGGAAGTTTGAATTGCAGTGAAAATGTGAAGATTGGGTGGTTTACTTCACTTGAACTGAAACATCACAGCGTGTTACATAACTTTCCACCTTGTTAACGCCAGTTGAAATTGGGCCGCATTGCTGTGAAGTGTGGCTCAATGTTCAGGATGTAGATATTGCAGTCCCAGAATAACTGTCCTGAACTAGTGCCAAGTGATGCGTATATGTCTGTGTGTGTGTCAGCCCAGTTATCTCCTGTTCTAACTAATGGTACCACTTCCTCTTTCCTTACACTGTGTGCACTTCCTCAGAACAAAGTAGTGTTTACGTTGACTACTTAATTAACTGAATATTTCCTCACACAAAATTCTATAGCTACCACTACACTTCAGTAATACTGTCAGTGTAGTGAATTGTAGTTGTGAGCAAGTGTTGATCACTGTCTGTATTACTGATAGTATTTTAGATCAGTATATAATGATGTGCTGTGTTAAAAAAATGTCCGGTTGTGAGTTTCACAAATAGGAAAAGTCCTCTCAGTTTTATTTACGATGTTGATGGGGGGTGAAAGTTCCCTTTGGGGATCATTGTAAGTATCTTGGTGTTAATATAAGGCGTGATCTCCATTGGGGTAATCACATAAATGGGATTGTAAATAAAGGGTACAGATCTCTGCACATGGTTATGAGGGTATTTAGGGGTTGTAGTAAGGATATAAAGAAGGTTTTTTCTCCCTGCACTCCTCCAACTTGTTCTAGGTCTCCTGCAGACTTAATCTCCATCTGTTTTGGTTTTCTTTTCTCCTCCATCCTCTGCATGTCCAAACCATCTTAGTTTATTTATTCTGACTTCCTTTCTAAGATCTTTATCCACACTAATTTCATCTGACCTCGATGCCTGTCTCATTTTTGTTTTACAGATTGCTAATTCTACCTCTAACATGTTGTATCATCTTCTGTTGTTGAGTCATCACACCATATTACTACTATCTCCTGCAGTTTCTCACATTTAGTAGTTTATCAAAATGTTTCTTCCTTATTTCTTCTGGGATGCGTTATCAACTTTCCACCTTCCTCTTTCTTTAGCTTTTGGGTTCAACTGTTTGTATGCCATCTGCGTAGGCCTATGTGTGTATATGTCAACCCCTTAGTCCTGTTTCCACACTTGGGCTCGATTGTAATTTTTAAAATTATGCCATAGTGAATATCAGTGAGTTTTTGTTTACAACTCCTTTAAAACAAAAATGGCTATTTCATTCTAAACTATTTTAATAAGAATATAGTATTAAGATTGCTATCCCAAAATTGAAAATAATTTCTAAAATTCTTTACTTTAATGGCAAAGTAAAATTACACGCATCCATCAGGGATCTGTATTTGAACGTTACATTATACTAATATTATAGCTAATCACTTGCACAGCTGTACCCATGACCTCTATGCATATGAACTACAGCTCTGTAGCCACTTCTAAATACAAGATATTGATAGCACCATTCAATAAATGAATATATACGTTTAATCAACTCATTTCTTTTAATTAATCATAAGACACAAGCTGTAATTATAGGACAGGTAAAGACTACGGTATAGCTACTCTGAAAGAAAGACCTCCATCCCCACTCATGATGAGCCTTCGGGTCATTAGAAATGAAGTTTCAATTTGGAATTAAACCAAACCAAACCCCATGGCACTACAGCCCTTGCTACAGGGCCTTGCCTTACCAAGCGACCGCTGCTCATCCCGAAGGCCTGCAGATTGCGAGGTGTCATGTGGTCAACACGACGAATCCTCTCGGCCGTTATTCTTGGCTTTCTAGACCGGGGCCGCTATCTCATCGTCAGATAGCTCCTCAATTCTAATCACGTGGGATGAGTGGACCTCGAACCAGCCCTGAGGTCCAGGTAAAAATCCCTGACCTGGCCGGGAATCGAACCCGGAGCCTCCGGGTAAGAGGCAGGCATGCTAACCCTACACCACGGGGCCGGCAATTTGGAATTAACAATTTAAAACTATTTGCAGGCAAGTATACGCTACACTTCTTCTTCTCAGAATTCACCAGTTGCTCCTCCCACACAACAGGAAAATAAGATTAATTCAGATGTTTGTTTTTTACCCATACTCAGCTACTGTGTTGTAGTATTGCCTGATGCTACTGAGGAACAAATAAACAAACTGCGGAAGGCACTCTTGCATTAGTTTTATTATTTTTTCATATAAGTGTACACGCATTTACAGAAATAGTGTCCCACTATAAACAAACCCTCCTTGCTTAACGCATTGCTGCAGGTAGACAGCTTGCTACAAGGCTTGTCGTGATTGAGATGGACACAGTGGCAGATGTACAGCACGGGAGTCAAAGCTTACCGCCGTAAGCGCAGTGCCGGTGCTAGGAATACCTGTGGAGGAGGGCGCAAGTCTCTTCCTCTCACTCGACTTGTACTTCCCCACGTTCCTGGCTCGGGGCTGTGCAGGCTTACCGTGACAGGCTCCAGTTACCTGTTATGGTCTAGAAATAATGGTTGGAACATGCATAGGCTGTGGCATAAGGATTGGCACAGTAATTTTTTAGTTTGTGTTTGTGTACTTCTCTGTCAACACCGTTGCTTGAAGGGATCCTACTTTTATCATAGCCTATTTTCTTTTGTTTAAGTTTATAAAAAAAATTATATTTCAGGCAAGCGACTCTATGTTGAAAACATCCTAGTGATATGAGCTACGAATTTTAAATATAATATAATAAAGTATGAGAATTATATTCTTCATTTGTTCCTAAAAGTTACAATCCTTGTCTTAATTATCTTTAGCCGGTAGATTAGATTAGAAGTTTGCCTTTTTACCACCACGAGCGCTAATGCGAGTTAGTGCAGAGTTTTACTTAAGCCCTCATAACTACATTCGGTGTGGCCATTTTTCAAAAAATCAAAACAAAGCGTGAGGCTAATTGAACCAAGGAACACATTACAGAAAGAATTATGTAAATAAGTTAATTTGGCTAGGATTTGAATATTTAGAAAAAGAAAACGAGGAAAGAAATACGCGATTTTAGGCTGCTTTTCCAGAACTGCATTTAGGCCGGAAGTGATTTTCGAAATGTTTTTTAAAATCACAATTTGAAACTTTTCGGGCCCTTCAGCTTTCGGCACAATTGAGGAAATTGGTTGATTTTACGTTTTCGTAGTATGTCTGCTAAGAAATGTTTTCGGCATGAAAAAAGTTTTGCTATGGAAGTGATAGGGTAGTGGCATAGTATTTGGTTTTATTCTGCTTCATAATTGTTTACAGAAGAGTTGAGCAAGTTTAGCCTCTAAAGAATGCATTTAACTTGGTGCTTCATTGCTTATGGCAACTTATAAAGTAATTATTTATTTTCGTGGTACATGATGATTGCAAAGCATGTTGTTCGGCATATTTTATACAAATGCCCTGTTGAACACATTTAATTATTTACGTCCTTCAAAGTACCGTAGCCATGAACGTGCATTGTACACCCCTTCAGGCTTGCGCTATCTGATAACGTCCTGGGCTGGCGCTCGTAACAGCTGTTTCTCATGCACGCAGAGTTGTCAGTCAGCTGATAGGCGGGCAATAAGAGAGCTCAACTCCTTGAGCCAATCGCTTGAGCGCGAGCAGAGCCGACAGCGGCTGACGTCTGTCGAACAGTTTGTTTTGTAAAGGTTAGATGGCGATATGTGGACTCAAGGCTCGAGGATACCTACAGCATTGCACCGGGCTGAGTATATTATGTTTACACATAAAAATAGCATAGTATGGTACAGTGCGTTGTGTAGTTAAAATACTTATTAGTCATTTTGTAGACAGTATCACTGCTTTCAAGCAAATGTTGGTTGGTAGCGTCTAATGTTGAAAGGTGAGTTAGCCCATTTCCCAAATTGTCAATGCGGAAATTAGATTAACTCAAGATCAGTTGCAGGCATTTTCAGGTACTCTTGTCAGTCTTGTGAACGAATTTCCCATCCGATTTAGCGATCTGGACGATTTATCAGTTCATCTGAAAGTGTTTGCTGCGCCCTTTTCAATTGCTGTAGCAATTGATGTTCTGTTTGATCTACAGTGCGAGTTGCTCACAGTTCGATGTGATAGTGAACTGAAGGCTAAATATGAATCACACACAAGCCTATCACATTTTCATGAACATTTTTCGCAAACATGCTCAAAATGGCTGCCAAACTTCTATCAATGTTTGGCTCAACATATTTGTGTAAGAAACTGTTCTCTCTAATGAAGATAAACAAATCTCCACGTTGAGCCGCCAGTCTACGTGCCGTTCTTCGAATTGCAAGTGCAAGATCGATAGCACCAAGTATATCATCTTCAGCGAAAAGATACGCACTCCTCCTCGTCTGCTGAATGAAATTTCAGATATATAAGAACAAATAGGTAGCTTATTTATTTCTTTACTTCATCTAGTTTTTGTTCTTTTTTACTCACAACAGGCAAATACTTGGGGCTGTACCTTAATTAAGGCCACGGCTACTTCCTTTCCATTCCTAGGCCTTTCCTGTCCCATTGTCGCCGTAAGACCTATCTGTGTTGGTGCGACGTAAAGCAAAATAGCAAAAAAAAAAAAAAAAATTCTTGTTTATGCTGTGTTTTAAACAAGTTTTTTGTTGGTTTAATGTATTTTTAGGACTATAGGTAGTAGTCAAAGGAGTATTTAGTTTTCAGATGACAAGGTAATAAATTTTGTATTCTTCAAAGGAGTATTTATTTTTCAGATGACAAGGTAATAAATTTTGTATTCTTCAAAGGAGTATTTATTTTTCAGATGTCATGGTAATTAATTTTGTTTCCTATGCATCACAATCTAATACAGTGAATAATACGAGACATTAGACGCAACAAACATGTCAAAAGTTTCAATCTTTTTTGATACGCGGCTTGTCCCCAGTTGTAACGGCAAGCAGCTGCGAGGTTAACTTCCGCCAGAGCGCCTGCCTGAGGTGGAGCGCTGTTCATTGAGCCGAATTGTGCCCGCCTGTGATCTACAGCATAGTAATACACTCACTGTGCCTTCAGCACTACCCGTTCACTCCCTTCCCCTCCTTTTACGTACTGAAGCGGCCTTCAACACCACCCCTTCACTCCTTCCCCAACTTTTCAGTTCTGGAGTGGGGTAGTGTTGGTTGTTTATGTCAGGATACCATTTCTGTGCATGTGTGTACAACTCATGCCACTCCCTATTATGAAACAGTCGGTTGGCAAGATTAAACAAATTGCATAATTACGCACTTTTATACTCATTGTCTTAGCTTTTGAATGAAGCAGCACTGCAGTATCTTAGCTACCTGTTCTCCACTCATCAGTATTACTAGCCGATCCAGCTTGTCGCTTATGAGACATATAAATTGAACACTCGTTCATTTCTCGTGTCTGGTACTAGGCGATGGAATTATTTTTCCACAGAGTTAGATTCTGCTCTAGCCTCTTTCAAACGATCTTCCCAGGAATTCTTCCCTAGTGCGTAGCCAGCTTGTATGAAGGTATGCGTGAATTATGTCCTCAATTATTTCCATTAATGATATAATTGTAATACGATGCACTAAGTCATGTAGACCATCAGTCTATTATGTTATGAGTTACTTGTTTTTATTATCGTTAGTATCATTATTATTACCCTCTGGTTACGTACAGAACTGTTTTGGTCTATAATTTTTTCTTAAATTGAATGTTAAAACGTCTTCTCTGCTATCACCTCATTATTTATTTAACCCTACGTGTATTTTAGAATGTGGTTAAGTTTAAGAGAGGCCGAAAGCCCTAACTTTGCCACTTGTAAAGGCATCGGTAAGTAATAAGTAATAAAATGACCTTCGATGTTAGGCCCTTAAAACAACAAGCAACAAGCGAGCAGTAATAAAACATCTATATACTACGGAAATCTCGCATGTTCATAAAGTATGCGGTGGAGTAGCCCCCTAGTGAACTAATGAATACACAGATCAGTACAGTGTTACCACTTAGTCATCTTTATTGTATCCACTTGAACGGAAGCAAAAGCAGGTGCATTATTATACCGGTACTGACGAATGTTCCGTAAGTAATTTTTGGTTTTACTATCATTCTTTTCTTAACTGATAATTACAGCATGCAATAATGACATAAAACAGGCGTCCCAGCGGCCGAAATGTGAAGTGGGCAGCAATGATGGAGCGTATTATCCTACAGTAACAATATTTGCAAATCGCACACTTCGTACAATTTTTTAAAAGAAATGATCGGTATTTATGAAATGAGTGTAAATCGTCACTGCTTATGTCTATTCTCTTTCTTTTGAATGCTCATTTATTACGATCGGTTACTTGTGAGCGCCGCAAAATAGATAAATACTAATCAAATGAAATGGCGTATGGCTTTTAGTGCCGGGAGTGTCCGAGGACATGTTCGGCTCTCCAAGGGCAGGTCTTTTGATTTTACGCCCGTGGGCACCTGCGCGTCGTGATGAGGATGAAATGATGATGACGACACATACACTCAGCCCCCGTGCCGGCGAAATTAACCAATGATGGTTAAAATTCCCGACCCTGACGGGAATCGAACCCGGGACCCCTGTGACCAAAGGCCAGCACGCTAACCATTTAGCCATAAAGCCGGACACTACTGAAATAATATATATGATTTAAAAAAAGGTTTACTAAAACAGCTTTGGCAAGTCCGTCCGTTCTACTGGACCGATTTGCTTCAATTTTGTTTTACTCTCTCCAAAATTACCTGCCATTGAATCATCAGGCATTGATAGGTCTCTAACTTCAGTCAACTTTGAGTAATCATAAAATCAAATCGCTAAATGACCACTCCATTAATTGCAGGCGAAGGCTTAACCTAGCCCGCAATACAATCTGGACTTAGCGGGCTGCACACAGTAAAGGAGCAATACATTTACATAGAGATATCGGCGAAGTTATACGGTTAAAAAGGACGACAACTACAAGCAAACCTGCAATATCAACCAGATCTGGTACACATGTGAGTTAATGCTATCTGGAGAGAAACGCTATCAGGGTAAGACAAACCTAGCACCCCTAGTGGGGAAGAAGTGACGTTTAAAAATAATCGAAAACGACCTATGTTAGTGTTGAATTCATAGTTTTCGGGGTCACTGAGATAGTGACACTCCAGATGCTATCTTCGCCAGGGGGCTGAGAAGGAGTGAAAAAGAAATTGACCGAGATTATGTACGTACGTATGTTCCAGCGTGGCTCTCAACCAAACGAATTTGTATTCTAAAATGCAGGAAAACAGGGGTGAATAATTTAATTGGATTCTTGTCCTGTAAATCTGATCCATTAATGCCGTACGAACAGCTAACCTATCGGTGTGCAGT
Organism: Anabrus simplex; assembly: GCF_040414725.1. Taxonomy (NCBI): domain Eukaryota; kingdom Metazoa; phylum Arthropoda; class Insecta; order Orthoptera; family Tettigoniidae; genus Anabrus; species Anabrus simplex. Next base: position 114,032,133 of record NC_090274.1, read on the forward strand.
TCATATTTTTTTACAATTGGCTTTACGTCGCACCGACACAGGAAGGCCTTACGGCGACGGTGGTACAGGAAAGGGCTAGGTATGGGAAGGAAGCGGCCGTAGCCTTAATTAAGGTACAGCCCCAGCATTTGCCTGGTGTGAAAATGGGAAAGCACGGAAAACCATCATCAGGGCTGCCGACAGTGGGTTCGAACCCACTACTCAAAGCTGCGCGACGCTAACCGCACGGCCAACTCCCCCGCTCAGTTCATAATTAACAAGATCTATCAGCTTTTCCACATTTATTGTGTTGGAGGTGAAGAGCTTGAATCCTTTTGTAAATTCACCAGCTTAGAGTATAAAACGGTTCTGGACCGAGCAATTGGCTGCGCGGTTTGGGTCATTTAGTTGTCAGCTAGCATTCGGGAGATAGTGGGTTCGAACTTTACTGTCGGCAGCCCTGAAGATGGTTTTTCGTTGCTTCCTATTTTCACATCAGGCAAATGTCCGGGCTGTACCTTAACTAAGGCCACGGTTACTTCCTCGCCACTCCTGTCACTCTCCTATCCCATCGTCGCCACAAGGCCTATCTGTGTCGCTGTGCCGTAACGCAGATTGTAAAACATAACTGTTTTGGGTAACAGCAAAACAAGGTGGCTATCTCTTCTCCCTGCACTCCAGAGAGTTATTGACATTTACCCTGCATTAAAGTTTTCTTTACATTGGCGAATATCCACCAGTCTCAAAACTTTCTTCGAAAATACTCTTTCAGTTACACTCCGACATTTTCTTGCCACCCACTTGAAAACCTGTTCCGCTCGTGACTTTGACATGCCTGATGATGTACAGTATAGCAATACACTCACTGTGCCTTCCCGTCCTTTTCGGTACTGAACTGGTCTTCATCACTACCCCTTTACTCCTTCCCCAGCTTTTCAGTTCTGGAGTAGGGCAGTGTTGATTGTTAATATCGGGATACCATTTCTGTACATGTGTGTACAACGCATGCCACTCCCTATTATGAAACACTGTCAAATCACTATCAGATGTGTTGGAAATCAGTATATGACAATTATTGAAGTGAAGAATGAAGTAAACACGTCGATAGAAAAGATAAATTGCAGAGTCAGAAGATTTCCTTGCTGTTGCTGTGGAAAATCGGTTACAAGAATTCTATAGTGAAGGACACACAAATGAAAAGTTGCAAAGCTATGAAATAGATTTCTGTGACACTTCATTGATTATATTCCAGAGTGGACTACGCCATATCCCACATCTCTTGAGATTTTGAATTGGATCAGTTTGAAAGGAAAGTTGTCTCTGATGTGGAAAAACATACAAGAAAGCTACATATTCATGAAAACTGTGTCGCCAAATCTCATTGTGAATGAAGAGAACCTGTTCGATCAAAAAACGTGTCCACTTTTGAATGAAATGTCACTTTAGGTTGTCAGATATACAGGACTAGTTAGGATTTGGTTGGAAACAATTGCGGATATCGATAGATTCCTCTGAAACTGCACAAAAATCGATCACGTGTAACTCGCGTTTGACCAGGGGAGGACGTGTTCGCTTTTGAACGCCACCTCGTCAACTGTGGAACGTTGCATGCATTGTGGAGATACAGACTTTAATGAAGCAGTGAAAGATTTAATCATTATAAAGGCTCATTTTAAGGATTTGTCTTGCGTTGATTTCATGTCCAAATATCTAAAGAAGTAACTTCTTAATCACGTGCATAAATCTAATAAATATTCTAATGTATTGTTAACAGGAACTTTAGTCAGGCATATTTTAAAGTTTTGTTCTTCTATTCGTTGTTAGTGTGATTGTGATTTATAATACAGGTATATGGAGGGTGAATTTAATTCTTTCTCATTTCTAACGTGACCCGCTTTTATACAACATTTCCCAGTTTTTCAAGTGAAGAATGCGGGTATCCCGTTTCTCAAAAAAATTATGGGAACCCCAATGTACTATATATACACTAAGTGGTCAAATTCATGGAAAGATAACGAGTTGCTCTTCCGCGAGCCCTCAAAATAGCAGCAATAGGGCGAGCCATCGACTCTACGAGGTGTTGGAATCGTTCTGGAGGTATCTGCAGTCACGCTTCTTGTAATGCTACCCCACAATTGGTCTTGTGTACTTGGTGCGGGGTTCATGGGGCGTACACTAGCATAGACAGCATCCCATAAATGCTCGATTGGATAAAGATCGGGGATCTGGAGAACCAATCAATGGTCGTAACTTCGCTGGAGTGCTCGTCCAGCCACATGCGTGCCATCACAGAGCGCTGACATGCCGCATTGTCCTGTTGAAACATGGCATCTCCATCAGGGTACTCTAGGGCCAGAAAGGGATGTCCACATAACGTGAACCTGTCAGCGCTACCTGCAGCCGGACAACGGGGCCTAATTGCGACCATGAGAACACCGCCCGGACCAGAACTGAGCCACCTTCCGCCTGGACACAATCTTGTTGACACGTAGGATCCATAGCTTTATGGGGCATGCGCCACACACTCAGGCGCCCGTCATTTGGATACCATACCGCACGCCGCCACTGTTCCATGGTCCGTTGCCATGGCCCATGCACGTCGTTGAGTTCTGTTTCGAGGTGTCAGCAGCAAAGGGACACGAGTTTGTGAATGCTGTTGCCTCCTTACAGTCCTGGTAAAAATGGGTTCCTGACTCCCAACAATCAACTGGGTGGTGATCTGACTCATAGTAGCCCGTCGAGCGCCCAGTGTCGTTTTGCGGAGGCGACGTGTTGTCCGTTCGTTAAACACCTGTGGTCTTCCCTTGCGGCGGTTTACGCTGCTGGAGATCCACCTTCGACACTGTTGACATCGGAAACCCGATTTTGCGTGTAATCTCCGGAATGCTATGACCCATGCGCAGTGCGCCGATGATCATCCCACGTTCAGAATCGGTTAACTCGCGACGTGTTGCCATCTTCACGACACTGATGTCTCTGACAGACTGCTCAGCTAGCCGCAACGCTCAGAGGTCGTACATGACACATTTTGTAATGGGACACCCGCTCCCGTGACTTTTGGCAACTCAGTGTATACTGTTACGAATTACTCTTAATTTATTTCAAGGACCAAGCGGAAAGTTTTCATTCCCTTTCCTGAAGGGAAGGGGCGGGCCACCTAGAAGGTTACGCCTTCTCTCTGGCCAGGAGATTTGGCGGGGTTGGAGGATTTGATGGATTTGGAAAAGAGGGATGGAGATTTGCTATGTTGAAGGAATTTATTTCACGATGACCTAGTAAATGCACACACACATACTATTCTTTTCAACTATGAATGGCCACGTTTACTAATTGCTGTCTCTTTTGAGCACACACCAGGGAGTCCCGGCCGGTTGGAATTACCTGGGGACGGCTATAGTCACCTCATACAGCAGCTTTGAGCAGACCGCTGAATCTGAGCACGGTTCTACTGGCTACACAACACACGAAGACTTCCGTGGTTCGACTCCAAAGACAGTCAAGTAATTCACACAGTCACATGCAGTGAACTACTGAACGGCAACAGTTAAGAGTATTCCACAGAAGGACGATACTCGCCACAGCATACTGTATATTAACACAGGTCCAATTACTTTCACACTCACGACAGCGGCTGCCCTAGCTGATTTACGGCGGCCCACAATCCACAGAAGCACACGCACAGTCATCTAAGGCAGTACACAGTCTTCTGTCCCGTACGTCGTCTGCCGTCCAGCTACTCACTTGGCATTCGTATATACCACAACAGCTCCTCGTTCAGCCTCGGAGGGACACTAGCAACAGGCAACACCTCTGTCGCCCTCAGCCCAACACACTGACTCCACCACGGAGTCCAACACTGACCCACTGTCCGCGGCTAGCTTCCCTTATAGCTCGGGCGATGTGAACCAGAATATTTGCGATGTGGCTAGAGGAGGAACATTATCGTATCGCCAAGAAACTTGCAGGTATACAAGCCGACGGGAATAACACACGGCCCTCCAGGCCGGCTGACTCACTAGTCCCTTTCAAGTAGTACCCAAAAGGGCTACCACAGGACTGGCACGTAACAATATAATGCATTTCAACATTTATTTGGTATCAGTTTTCATAGTACTGTCGTATAAAAAATGTCTCGACCTTCGACGAATGAAAGCGTAGAACAAGGTGTAAAAATAAGGCTCCGTAGACCTCGTAAACATAGTGTGAAAACTACACGCTCTGTATACGTGAGTGTGGTATTCCGTTCTGTGGTTTTCAAGTCAAAATGTCTTGGGAGTAAAGATAAATTAATAGACTTTATCAATACTACCTACCTAGTTATATACCGAACTGTGGGACATATTATCCGACAAGTAGAGAGGCCGGGGAAAAAAAAAAAGAAATTGACAAATGACTTGAAATTGCAAATAAGTTTGATGTTTCGGTAGATGTTGCACCTTCGAAATTTAAAAATTTGACTTATGGCAGAAGTGAAAATAAAATTAAAATTGTCGGCCAAGAAGAAAGGTGGCAGTGGGGGTGGTGAACAAGAGAGTTACATGGTTAGCGTGCTGGCCTTTGGTCACAGGGGTCTGGGGTTCGATTCCCGGCAGGGTCGGGAATTTTAACCATCATTGGTTAATTTCGCTGGCACGGGGGCTGGGTGCATGTGTCATCTTCATCACGACGCGCAGGTCGCCTAAGGGTGTCAAATCGAAAGACTTGCACCTGGCGAGCCGAACATGTCCTCGGACACTCCCGGCACCAAAAGCCATACGCCATTTCACTTTTCTCTGTACATTGCTCATTTTTGTATCGGTCGTATGGACGAATGGACAGTAACCAGGAAGTGCACTTTTTAATTTTCGGTCTTCTCTGTCTGTATGTATGTACGGGCATCACGAGAAAATGGCTGAAGATAATTGAATGAAAATCGGTATGTGAAGCCGGGGAATAAGGCACTACAATCTAGCCTATAAATAATTTTATTCACGTTGAGTGAAATGGTAGTTTAGGGGAAGACCTAAAGTTCAGTTCTCAAAAATCTAAGTTATTAGTAGTCCTATCGATAAATACTACATTGCTAAAGTTGCATAGAATCAAATTTCCGATTGTTTATGTTGTATACAGTTTTACCCTACCGAGTACTCATGAATTTCGACTAATGTTGCTAAGTCCATTTCAGTGCAGAGCCACAAAAAAATGGGCGAGGAGAATGGAAATCGGTATGTAAAGTAGAGAAATAAAGCACTACAGTCCAGGTTATAAATAACTTTATTCACGCTGGATGAAAAATGGTAGTTTCGGTGAAGGCGTCTAAAATTTAATTTTCAAATACCTATGTTATTATGCAATTACGTTATCTTATTCACAACGTGTACACGACTTCATGTAGAATTTGTGTGCAATTTACAATTTCGTAGCGAAGTACGGGTACGCCAGCTAGTCTGGCAATATTGCCGTGTTTTCCACCTCCGTTGGAACACTCGGCAACCCTGAAGAATGCCGGAAACGGTATCGGCAACATACAGCAACACTTGCTGGTATTCGAAACATATTGCTCAACATTGCCCCAAGTTTCCTGGCCAGAGTCGGTAAATATATTACCGCAAAAATATTGCCCTTCTAATTGTGCCTTATTCTGGAAGGAGGCAACCTGTCATCCATTACAATGACTCTGCATGGACACTGTGCCGAAGTCTTGTCCAGCCGCCATGCTGTAGCCAAGTACCGGTACACAGTCAGCTGATAGAGGAGAGTGAATTGAAGCCTTGCTGCTATCCAGGTGTTCAGCGATCAAGAGCATTATTGTCTGTTAGAGATTGCTGTTTCTAGATGTCTTTCAACTCTCATTACCAGGACGCAAGCATGTCAGTTCCGTTTCATAATTTAGAATTTAGTTGCTCTTTGGATGCGGAGTAATAGAAGATGGTTGTGTAGTCGTACTTCCTCGTAAAATAATAATCACCAATACCACCTATGAAGTGTTCTATGTCTGGCTGCATAATTTTGAATTATTATTCACTATAAAACAACAAATGTATAAACTCGACACAGCCTAGAATGAGGCGACTGTCGCAACACGTTCAGGACTGTTCTTATGATACCTTTTCTGTCACCGTGCTCCCTTCCAACAGTATTTTTCGCTTGATTTTCTTATTACTATAATTCTGGCTGTCGACGATATTCTCAGTAGACTTCAACACCAAAGCTCAAATGCATCTATCCTTTTCGTGTGAGCTTTCTTCACAGTCCACATTTCACAGCTGCTGATCAGTCTGTATGTGATTCTCTCAGTGATGTCCCCACTTTACCAGATGTTTTTCAACCACATCGTTGCGTTTCTTGGAAGTACCAGTCGCCGCTTGATTTCCGGGTTGCAGTCATCTGCACGATTCATTTTAGAACTGGTTAGATGAAATTCTTAACCACGTCTCTACGCATTCGGACAAAGTTTTCGTATGATTGGGTTGTATATCCTTTACATTTTTGTTTAGATAATATTCGTACTAAAGGCGGTAGAGTGTAATATTCCTTTCTTCTCATGTTTCAGAAGCTGTGCCTAGGCAGTGGTGAACAACTCAGGTTATTAGGTGAGTAACACACTAGCAAATGGTCCTGTATATTAACAGGCGTGACAGTCTGAAAGAAGTCAATCTATAAAGTACGGCAGCCCATTCTAACGCTCACTTCCGTATTCACTGCAGAATTTATATCGGTTTACCAAAACCAAGTTTTCGTTTCAATCTGAATCTGAACCTTAAAATGTTCACGGAAAACAAATGACTACTTGTTGCCGCCACTATCAAAATGTAAACAAGTTATTTCATTCGGGGTTTGCAAATAATTTATCATAAATGATGCCCGCTATTGACCAGAAACAAAGACGGAAGTCTAATATGACTTTCACAGAAAATGAATTGTTATTGAATTTTGTGACAAAGCATTAATAAAATAGAGAGTAAGAAAAAATCATAGCCTACACGTTGTATATTTCTCCCAACAATAAGGTAGGATTCCTTAATTCATCATTAAAAAGTCATCTAGTCGTATAGTGTACAAGATATGCTATAATCGCCTACCTTTGTGTTGGGAATTCCAGGTTATGTTCGATCACAGGACAACACTGACAATGTCGAAGCTTTAGATACTGTAACCTAAAATGTGTTTCAAAATCAGTGTCATTGTTTTATTGCATAATCTTGGTTATATATTCCTCGTCGCTCTGATTTTCTGTTTCAGTTAAATTTTCCAGCTGTCTACGGGCAGCCATCTGTTTTACCGGCCATCCTTTATGTGGTAACATTTTAAACCGAAATAATGCGCCTTATCCGAGATAATGTTGGTGAATACAGGTAACTGTTATCTCGGTTTTCTTAGCGTTACCGGGTGAGTTGGCCGTGCGGTTAGGGGCGCGCAGCTGTGAGCTTGCATCCGGGAGATAGTGGGTTCGAAGCCCACTGTCGGCAGCCCTGAAGATGATTTTGCGTGGTTTCCCTATTTTCACATCAGGCAAATGCTGGGGTTGTACCTTAATTAAAGGGTGACACATGAAATGTCATACATGCACTGGAAAATCTTTGATATACAATATATTTAATACAAAATGCCGTTGCAATACTCCTTGAAATGTGCGTGATTAGTCAGTATGCAGGACATGTTCAATATGCCCACCTTCTCGACGTACAACAGGTGACCACTCTACGACGCATTTCCTTGCTCAACGGTTGCAAAGAAGTCAGAATGGCCGCTTGCAACTGGAGTACATTTTCTGGTTTTTCAAATATCCCCACAGGATGAAGTCGCAGATATAAAATCGGGGCTATGTGGTGGCTAGATTGAGCCGGGATATCGATGGGACATCACACGGGGCCCGACATGTTAATGCGGGAGGTCCAGAACAACATTTGCTGAGTGCGGACGAACTTTATCCTTCAAGAACCACTGCAGTCTTTATGCGTAGTGTGGTGGAAGGAAAATGTTTTGCAACATGTCCATGTCATACTCACTGTTGCAAAAGATTGGCCCATTGGACATTGCAGCCCACACATACACTTTCACACCATGACTTTCAGTCTCGTGTGCACAATTTCAGGTCGTTCTTTCGCCCAAAACCGGAAATTCTGTTTGTTCACAATTCCGTAAAATGTACGCCTCATCACCGAACCATGTGTTGTACAGTACGGGGTCACCTTCCGCAGTAGCCCACGCAGCAAACTGCACTCCCCTTCCCTTATCATGTACCGTTAATTTATGAGCTATTATCATTTTGTATGGGAAAAGGTCTAGCTCAGGCTGCAGTATTCTCTGAATTAACCGACAAGTGATGCACAGCTGAACACAGGCAGTTCTGGTGAATTTGGAAGGGCTGCGAGTGCTCTCACAGCAGCAATACTCTTCGGCAATAGACCTGCTTGAGACAGGACCTTCTGTTTCAAATTGACTGGCTAGTCTATACATCATCTGCTGGCAGGGAGCCCACCGGGTACCGAAATGATCACGAAACTTTCCCTAATTCCGAGCTACACTCTTTGTTTCCGCACAAAAGAACGCTGTTTTCGCCTTCTGTTCAGATGTCAACCACTCTTTGTCCGCCATGCTGTATTACTGGAAGCCAGTACGCATGCGCGACATTTGCTGCCGTCTGGTGAATCACGCATGAAATAAGGACAAAAGGACGTGATTCTGAGCCAAGATTTTCCCGCCATTCCAGCCATGCATAATACCTTATTTCTCAAAAGGTACCTGGGCATCTTATCATATCCTTCCTTCTCACTTAGTGTAGCTTCATTTTTCCATTCGGTTCTTTCCTAATCTTTGTTCCTCTATATCTTATCTGATATTTAAGTGAATTTTTCTTTGTTTATGTACGTACATGAAATCGACTTGTGCACTTTAGTTGTGTAGATTTGTGTCCTTTGTAAATGTTTGTATGTTTCTGATTTTAGATGATTAAATATTGTAATAATGTTCTTGTTTTTACGTCCCACTAACAACGTTTACGGTTTTCGGAGACGCCGAGGTGCCGGAATTTATTCTCGCAGGAGTTCTTTTACGTGCCTATATGAGGCTGGCACTTTCACATAAGCTCACCGGACAAAACGTCAAGTCACCCTGGTGCACTCGCAGATAGATCGTCAAGCCTGTACGGATGGCGCAGCGAACGAATCCCGTGCTCAACCGCACGCGCAGTCCCTCTACGTGATCATAAGGCAGCAGCAATCAGTGAGACATTGATGTTTCACGCTGACAGTGTTCGTCAACATCGTAGATGTAAGGATCAGCAGACTGGCAATAAGGGGCAATCGTGTTTGGCCGTGCGCATGGCTGGATTTGTTGGTGTTTCGCAGCGGGCTGTTCAACGCGTCTACAAGCAGTGGTGTACTACACGTGGCCGCGACTCACGTAATAATTATAGTCGGAAAAAGGGTCCTGACTGAGAGGGACCGGAGACGCGTTTCACAGCTTGTGAATCAACATCACTTCCAAACCCGACAGGAATCGCTGCAGTCGGTGAATGAAGGTTCATCCCAACCTGTTAGCGAGAGAACATTGCTACGGGAACCGATTGCATGAACATTTGAAGTCAGTCACCTCGCAAGAGGCCATTGCTCACACAGGCATATAAAGCTCGAACGTGGACAGTAGCTGACTGGCGGAACGTATTGTGGTCTGACGAATCATGTTTTTGCCTGTATACCAGTTCCTCATGTTAAGGGCACGGAAGACCAAATGAAGCATTTCATCCTGGATGTGTACAAGGTCAGATTCAAGCCGGAGGTGGGTCTGCGTGCGATGTTTTGGAGGTGTTTTTCGTGTCATGGATTGGGCCCGCTCACTGAGGTGACCACTAACGTGAACCATCATGTTATTTAAACATCCTGGATGATCAGGTGTTGCCTTTCAGTCAACATCTGCATGATGAGTGTGCTGTTGATACCCAGAATTTTCAAGATGACAACAGCAAAATTCATCGCGCTGATCGAATATGTGACTGGTTTTATGAATACTCACCCACCCTATTACATCTCGAGTGGCCTGCGAAATCACGTGACTTGAACCCCTTGAACTTGAAAACCTGTGGAAGATGGAACAGCGGGTAAACGCCGACATCAACATCCGCGGAATTGCGCGATCAAATCCTCAGTGAGTGGCCTAACCTGGATGCGACGTACCTGCACAACCTTGTGGACTCACTTCCTAACCGGATCCAGTGGTTATCAAGTCAAGGGGGCAGAGTTACACGCTATTAAATAGTGCTTGTAATAATTACTCACCACCGGTCGGAGTCAGGGTGGAACCTGCCAAGTTGGGCAATGCCTCAACCGTCTGAGCCACTCGGCGCGGCTTAAATATTGTACTTATTACGGATTTTTGTAGTACGACGCTCTGCTGTTGCTGTTCATAAATAAGTAAATGAATGAAGTGTAGTTTGAAAGAATGCAATAATCTGTGATGGCCAGTTTTTGTGGGTTGAGTGTACGTACCTGTTTTCAGACTTGTTGATAATTGCTTTAAACCCATCCCATAGACCTTTACATTGTTATTTACTACTTTCCACCGACCATAATTATTACTTAAACTCCCGTTTGTCTCTCGTATCAACCAAATGACACTGCCTAATAGTCCTACTTTCATTGACCTTCATTTCTATTACATTTATTTTAACTACGACTAAAACAGCTTCGTGTCACTTCAGTTTATCAGTGGAGGTCGTCTGGTTTTGTTAGCACGACATCTAGAATGTTTTTCTCACAGGTTAGTCCCATTACTTTCTTTCTGATTCATTTTGACCTTCTCCTTATTTACCATTTGTTGTTCTTGCTTTCTGTCATTCGCATTACCTTTCCGATTAACATTTTGTTTGTTGAAATCGCCCAGTACAATATCGTTCTTTTCTGTGTCGTTCCCCACATTGCTTATCTTATGGAACAAATGCTGCCTATTTTAGTGATAACACAGGTTTTTTTTTAGTTTTCTTTACGTCGGACCGGCACAGATAGGTCTTACAGTGACGATGGGATAGGAAAAGGGAGGAAGTGACCGCGGCCTTAATTATGGTACAGCTCCAGCATTTGCGTGGTGTGAAAATGGGAAACCACAGAGAACCATCTTCAGGGCTCCCGAATGCAAGCTGACAGCTATGTGACCGAAACCACGCGGCCACACGTTTGGTACTGTGTGTAAAATTAAACGACCTGTTAAGATTCTTGTGTTGCGTCAAACCCTTCCTGAAAGATATATTACGAACTATAAGAATCAAGAAGCCAGTGACACAAGCTTGCCTTGGATAAGCTTTGACTGCAGCCATAAAAAAATGTAGTTTATCTCTATCCTGCACTGTCATGTTGAGCACGGCTGCTGCTACAGCAATTCAAGGTTTGGGTGTCCAGTCCGTAGCTCCCTGGTTAAGTATCTCCGGAGAGGTAGGTGGTGTGAGAAGTACCGATACCGGTACGCTTTATCGCCCTCCTCTGCCGGTCTGTAAACAATTATATTTATTTATGATTTAAAGAATTTAAAGGGGATTTTTTATTGTGTGGGGGTTAATTTCGTGTAGTGAATTTAAGTTTGTAATTCAGTATGTGTAACACGGGTAACCATGCAGGGTATAACCTAGCTTAATGTTGCTTTTGGGTTTGCAACGCTGCATCGTATGTTGTAATCGCAGCTTATTTGTAAATAAATATGTGCGGATGGATTAATTGAAGCTTTTGAAAATGAGGAAAGTTTTTTCCAGACCTCTGTCATGTGTTGCGCGTAGTTTAATACATTGTTAACGTTGATGGAACACAGTTAATTCGAACGCTAAAACGATTTAACCGCTTGATGAAAATGGGGGTTAATCTAACGCTTTGTTTCATTCCTTATTAGTCTTTGATGCTGAATTGTGGTGGTGATGATTGTTTAAAGGAGAAGCACAACCAGGCAATCATAATACGAATCATTCCATAGGTCTGTAATGTGTAACGATCGATAGTGTTTTTCCTTTTTCTGCGCGAATGGGTCACTTAGGACCACGCGGAATCAACATTTGTTGAGCTTTCTTCCTCGCCCAGTAGTTCGTTTTCATCGATTGCTGTAATTTCTGTTCCTCCGACGAGGTACGTGGTGTTGGTTTTTCTCGTCTTTCTCAGATCCCGTTGTTTGAACAATTTTCCTGATTACATTCCTGGTTGTAATTCCGTGAGGTTTTTCTTTGATCTCGTACGTTTGATTTGTAAAACAAATGTGTAGTAATTCTGTTTTTCCAAATGGCTTAAGAATAGAATTCGTCGCAGTCTCATTGTATCAGTAAGTTTAGATATGTTTTGATATATTTCCGAGTTGGATTTGGGGTAATGTATTTCATTTTTAATGTTTGGTCCTAAGGTTTTTCTCGTCATTTTCCTTTCTTTAATCTCTACTTGGTCCTTTAATTTTTTTATGGTGTAAATTGAGCATTTCTGAAGCAAAGAGTTTCAGGTTTGATCACTGTTAAGTAATGACGAATTTTGCTGTTCCTGGACAAGCATTTCTTGTTATAAATATTCTTTGTATTGAAAAGCAATTTCCATTTTCTGAATTCTCGAAGCTACCGCTACCGATTTGTTTTCATTGTCATTTTCACTGATCCATTCACCTAGGTATTTATACTCCGCACGGCTCTACTTCTAAATTGACGTTTTGGCATATTTTGGCTCTGTCTGGTGGTTATGCACTGAAGCATGGACATCCAACCAATCCCAATCTGCCATTCACATCGATTTATATCGACAGAGCGCGATCTCGAAACCCAGGTGCCAACTCTAATATTTACATTCGCCACGTGGTTAACCTATCTCGCTCAGCGCGTATGGTATTTGGTACGCTCGCGATCTTTCGCATTTTCCTTCAGTAATTAGTGTGTTTTTCATATTGTTGGAGGGTTCTAGTGACTGAGACCAGTGGAGTGTTCCCTTTGTAGGCCATAACGTCATTCCTGTGCCAGCCATTAGCAGTGAGTGATGTTTTATTTCCTCATTCTCTTTTATTCTTAATATATACTCTTATTAGAGTCAGATGTTGTTAGTAAGTGTAGTTTTTGTGAATTTGCTTTCAATCCATATTCATTAGTTTTTCTGAGTACGGTATTACATTTTACAAGGGCTGTTTACCGCGGTCGTATTACATCAGCTATTCTCGCGGGCTTAGCGCGCTGGCAACAGAGGAAAGGCGATGATCATTTGTTCCTTTACTCTTAGGGGCCGATGTCATAGATGTTCGGCCACTGTAAACAACAAGCATCATCATCATCCTTTAATCTTGCAATTTTATTTACATCAGTGGTAAATCTATTTTTGCTGCTTGCTTTTCCAGTATAGAAATCCGTTTCTGTGCATCAGAGATGTCTTTTGTAATTAGTGCCACATCATCAGCAAACACTAGACAGTCTATGTCAATACCCTTAATACCGTACATGCACATGCTTTTTTCCACACTCTGACAACTTTTTCAAGATCAGAGTTAAACAGTAAAGGGTCGAAGCCCATCGCCTTGACCTACACACGTGTATTTATTTCAAACTTATCACTACATCCACCCATAAACTTTACTTTGGCTTTAGTTCAGTCACTGTATGCTTCATAATAATTTTTTTTAATTTTTTTATTTGTCAGGTCCGAATCTTCCTGATAGCTTTTTTGAAATCGACAAATGTAATGACATAATTTTTGTTAGATGTGTTTTTCTTTTATAAATAAATTAAAATACTAATCGTTGCAATAAACGGAAGCGGCTTAACCCTTCGAAGAATGAAGGTCCGACCGAAGGAAGGGAGGAGCCATGAAGGGTTTGAAAAGGAAAGTCTTCCTAGGTTTGCAAGCCGAATGCCGTCGGGGTCGGAAGAGAACGAGACTTAACCTGATAAGCAAATGCATGCGAAGAGCCTGGTACTTGTAAGTGAAAGCAATACCAGATTGAGTTAGGTGCCCCGTGGTCACGAACGGACGCTCTCAAGCTGTGGATGTTTCCTACCGCCACCTTCCTGTTAGTTCCCTTGTGATTGGTGTGGAGTTGGTTCAGGAGCAGTTCAGCAGGAGGTTACTGATGACGTAACTAGGTTGTTCTGGAGCGATGCACTCTGTAGATATCCTGCAATGCCAGCCAAGTGTAGAATTATATGTGATATAAATGAAAAGCAGAGCAATTCACTCTACAGTTGTAAAACGTGAGTGTGTTGCTAAATGTCCAGTTAATGTTACCGGTTCTGGTCTCTGCCGTATGAGCTGTCCTTGCTAGAATACAGGGTAAGTAGCATATTTGTGTTCTGCACGAGAATAATCATAGTCTTCACAGATAAGGTCCAGCACCAACCCCTGATGATCTTCAAGTTTCATTTCTTCATAGCAAGTTGGCGGCAGTCATGGAATAAGTTTTCCTATCTTGTGTTTACCCGTGTCAGAGTTGCCGTATTGTGCATCGAATCATTGGCGGACTTTCCACTTTTACCAGTTGTATCCGGCTTTATTTCGTTCATCCCAGGGAAAAACCAGATAAGTTTTTTTAAATGTTTGCAGTAACTTACTAAAGTCAATGCTTTCTATCCTTTGACACTAACAAGATCATTCATAACAAATACAGTAGAGACAATACGCGACACTCAGCGAGATATCGAGGGACATCTGTTAGAGCTCTGTCTAGCGGATTGACCTGAGAACTACTGATTCTGTCATAACAGCACGTGTATTTGTGTGTAAAGGTTTTGGTGTTATTTATGCGTTTTCAGTGAGTTGACATAATTAAATAGTAGCGTGTGTCATTCCTTTATATCTTCTCAACATGAGGGGAAAGGTATGTGCTGTGTTTGGCTGCAGCACTGCCTGCTCGATCTGCATCCGATGGCAGCTTATACTGCCTGCTCATTCCATATTCAAACGTGTAACACGACTTACAAACAATCTGCCGTTAGATCGCAGCACCAGACGTACCCAATTATCGCGTGAATACAGATAGATAAGCATACAAGCAAAATTTAAAATCTGAAAGTGACAGAAATATTAAAGAATTGTACGCATAAAGTGGTGCTCTAGGGAGTGATAGCTTCAGGACTTTTCGAGAAAGAGATTTCGACGAACAAGAAAACCTGGACACTTTGTCTGTATGGTACTTCCCTACATTATAGGTAGAGGTTTCACGAATTTTATCACCACAAGTTCCTGGTGCTTACTGTTACTAAAACCCTTTAAAATCTTACAGTGGCACAAAGAGGGTAGAACATAATTTTTAATAGACTGGAGCAGACTTGCAGATTTCTTGCAGTACGGTAGAGCCGCCTCAACAAATTTCTGTAGCCCCATAATTAGGCCAATTAATCGTTGTTGGGGATAGCGCAGGCCTCCTCTATCCGACTGTCTGATTAAGTTCATCAACGGGGATGCATTAACTGATGTGGAAATGTTACTCAAGCACGTGCTGCATTGTTTTTTCTTCGATTAAACGCACTAAATAACCACACACTAATGCATGGGAAGCAGTTTCCAAAGTGACACACACCGACTCAGGGTGCTCACGAACATCTTCCAGTAAATCAAGTACGTACTCAGCGGGCATCACTGGTTCTGTTTCGTCAAGTCCGGGAGAGGATACTGAGGCAGAAAATTTTGAATTTTGCTTATGCATAACGTTAGCACCATCGGTGGACATTAAAATACCGGATTTCAGAATTATTTTTATAGAATTCCGAGTAGCCCGGGAGTCAGTCATGGCATTGCACCCTCCTCCCATTCTTATAGAACTAAACATGGCTTCAACTGGATCTCCTGAAAAAGCCCGTGTCATGGAATGAAATACCACGGCATTCTGGTTTCCCTTTCTTTGATTTGCAGAAAGGCACGCAGCAGTAGACCATTTTCACTGTAAACAAATACAGTACTACCCTATTTCCCGCTATTTCAATCCGACAGTTCAGGAGCCGGTTGGTGCTGCCACCTGCTGTGGGTATTTGTAAACGAAGTGTTTCATTTAGTGCCATGTTAAAATGTTGTAATGAGCAGGCAGTATAAGCAGCCATCGGATGCAGATCGAGCAGGCAGTGGGCTGCAGTAACTATGAAGTAGAGAAGAATGCGCGGTCTTTCTTCCGTTTCCCTCGTGACAAGATTATGTAAGTAAATATTGTGTTTGGATATATATTCTTCCAGTTACAAAGAGATTTTTATAGTACTTCCTAAACTTCTGACCTGCGCGCCGCATATTTAAACTGGCTTAAAATATAATAAGCTTATTGTATTTTATAGTGCAGCAGTTAACCTTCAATACCGATGTGTTGCTGTAGGTGTGATCTGTGGGTTTGATTTAATTCAGGAAAATACATATGCATATGAGTGTGGCTGGTTGTGTTCCAAGTTATCTCATTTGGAATGCCGTAATGCGTTGTCAAGCACTGAAGAAAATATGGGTGATTTAAGAAATGTAGGCCTACATATTTTGTTGAAACAATATGATGCAAATTTACTTTACCCTAATGTAATGGCAAGTATTGCTTATAGGGAAAGTTTGAATGTTTTTAGGCTGAATTTATAGATTTTCTCTCTGTTGGTAGGGTTCAAGTTAAAAGGAAAATTGTCCAGCACTTTAATGTAAATTCATTGAATCATGTGGGTAAGGAATGTGCCGATATTTTTGTTGACAAGTGTTTTAATGTGATGATACAATGTTTTTAAATGAGAAAAAAAAGACAAATCTAGCCGTGAAAGTTCAGGCAGGAATGCTAAAGCTAAAAAAGTAATGCATAAATGACAGATCAAGCCCGTTCACAGCAGTCCATTTCACATCTTGATTATACAGTATGTCTAATTTCAGTCTTTAAATAATAACCTGTTAATTTCAGTCTTCAAATAATTCTTCATTCATTTATCCAGAATTGCTTTAGCAATTTTGAAGTTATTATCTTAGTAACACTTTCTTTCTAGACGTAATTTATTTATCCATTTCCGTATATACATTTCCATTGATATTTGAATTTAGCGCGAATTTTCAGGTCAAGCCACTAGGAACGCCGCTTGCGACTTGTCTCCCATTTTAACAAGGCTAAATCCGGAAGTGTCGCGTATTGTCTCTACTGTATTTGGTAATAATACTGAAGAAATGTTCAAATTTTACTTCCAGAGTATTCAAGAATACAATACAGTCACCGGTAAGAACCAGATAAGCTCAGTTATCTTGTTAATATTCTGAATATTGCTAATAAATTTGGCTTCAACCGGATAAATCAGTTTGTCTCGTGTATAGTGTATTTTCAGTTGTTACGGACGTGGACATTATTATATTGTAAATGAACAATGGGTAGTGAATTTGCACAACTGCCTTTGTTAAGAGAACTGTTAAAATCTTACAATACACAAATGTGACGTACACCACTTTGGTTTTCCCTGGTCCACATAGGAAAATAATACCCGGTCATTATCAGACAAGTCACTTTCATTCACGATCCAAAGCAGATGCTTCATTAATATTTTGAATTAAACAAAATCAAACCAAACCCAAAATTTAAAAACATGTTTCATATAACGCAGAGTGGTTTGGCAACATTTGGTTAATCGGTGATTTCGTATCGTTCAAAAACCCCCAAAAAATACTTCCCCTGAGAACTTTTAATTTTTTGACTGGGCTTGTTATTCCCTGGTATGAGTGACTTGAGACGGGAATAGATCGCGAGGTTTAAGGCCCCTTTCCCATGATCCACTGCTTTCCACCCCACTCCACTTCTCAGACACACTGTTTTTCCTTGCTGTCCACTTCCGGCAACTTCTAGTCCCCACCACATCTTTTGCTTCTCAGTTTGACTTTGGACCATGGACGCGAACGTTATCCTTGGGGTTTATATTCTTACAATGAGAAGATTGAGGAGAAAGAAAAGTACTTGGGGTCCATTGGGTCCATTCATTGAATTCACATCGCCTAAGACGAGCTCATAGTTTTCTTCTAGGTGAAAGTACCAGTGATCCAAAAAAGTTCTTTAATTACTTTCGTGTGAGTGGTAATTCGTTTGATGAATTGTTGTCAATCCTTGAAGCAAGTTTACGGCATCAGGACACCAACATGAGAAAATGTATTCCACCGACATATTGAGACAGAAACTTCGAATTTGTGACGCACACAATATTGACGGTCTGAACGACTGATTTAATGTGCTACCAGTACGGCCTTACTACCTACACCCAATTTCTGTAAATAAAACACTGGTAGTTCTCACGAATAAGAAAATGTTATTATGTTATTTAATAGGAAACAAATCTTTTGAAATAAAGACAGCTAAAAACCTTCATTACTTTTTCAGTGTCCTATGTTATTATAATATTGAATTAATGGTTAACATATAACACATACAATATTATTGTGCCTACCGACTTTTTGGAGTCGTCCAGTTCGGCAAAATTTGGAATCACTCCCTGAGAAATTTTAGTCCACATTTGAGGTTTTTATATTTTATTTGAATAGTCTGTCGTTCGCAAATCCCACTAACAAGAGCGATTTTGCATTTCTATTATTAACTCTTCAGCATTATAAATGGAAACGAAGTTTTGAAACAAAAACTTCGAACTTGTGGCGCACATAAAAATGTTGACCGCCTGAACGAACTAATCTGATTTAGTGAACTTCCGGTCGTCAAGAGTGGAAGACACTTCAGGCCGGTTGATATCAGCCTACGGCGAGTTTCTTACACTCGAGTGGTGAGTGGTTTAAATGCCACCGCCAGCCGTCCTTAAGATAGTGTTCCGTGGTTTTATATTTTCACCTTCAGGTATAAATAAGGAGCAGGAATCACGGGCCAAATTACCCTTAACGTCGTATTGGTGAATAGGTACGGGACGTTCATTAAGTTTACAGCGTGAAGTTAAGGCCTGTTTACACGCGGACAGTAGTTTAGTAGTATTGCATTTTAAACTTAATTTTAAGTGACTTGCAGCGTGTGAACTGCGACTTTGGTGGTAAGTAAACGATTAAGTAACAATTTCGTCAAGTGGAATAGAATCCCATCTATTTTTCCTTGCAAGTAGATCTCCCACAAGCCGCGCGCGCACCCATCGCAGTAGTGGGGGTAGTACTGTACTTGCTACTTACCACGTGTGAACAGGCTCAATTTAGTCAAGTTCATAAGTTGTGGGTGAAATTACGGAGTTGATCATCCCTGTGAGTTCGTTTTTCTTTCGATCGTTCGTTCTAATTGCTGAGAACAATGGCTGCGTGGACATAAGATACATACATGCATACATCATCATTATAGACCATTATGCCTTTCAGCGTTCAGTCTGCAAGCCTCTATAACACTCTAATTCATTAGTGAATACGTTCATCACGAGTAGCTTTGGAATATTAAAATACATTGCGCATGATAGTATCTCTCTTTTGTAAAAAAGGTTCAACTTTATACAGTACGGTAACTCATTAAATGTTAATTTTGACATTCGTAAGGTTAACAAATAAATAATGTTATTCGCTTTACGTCCCAGCAACTGCCTTCATGGTTTCCGGAGAGCCGAGGCGCCGGAAATTTGTCCCGCAGGACCTTTTTTACGTGCCGACACGAGGCTGACGTATTTGAGAACCCTTCAAATACCTCCGGACTGAGCCAAGTTCGGGTCAGAAGGCCAGCGCTCTACTGTCTGAGCTGCTCAGCCCGGCTATTAACAAATATTCCTGTCGATCCTCCTCGGCTAATTATTTTAAAAGAATTGTACTTGTCCCGACATATTCCTTCTGGTTATTCGTTTTCACTCCTAATTTCGGTCACCTAATCCTCAATTTCCTCTAAAATGTCATTAACACGCAACGAATAACGTTACTAACAAGTTTTACTCGCTGTTGATGGCCGATCATCTTATGTCTGATGTAGTTGACGACGCAAAAACGACTGAATCAACCGACTTGAGTGACAAATTGCCATTTGTTACTGTATTAAACGCTGTGTTACGTTTAAACTAGCCAACGTGAGTTAACTGGTAACTTACCACTTACTACTGTACTAAACACTTTCCACGTGTAAACAGGCCATTACGTCCTCTGCTGTCACAAGACTCCGTCAGTGCACTCGTGATAGTCGTTCCTCTGGAAAGATATGCCTGTTTGTTGTTGTTCAAGACCATCGTACATACAGGCGGTGGTAATGATTGTTGTTTTAAAAGGAAGTACAACTGGGCAATCAGACTATTAGCACCAATCAGAAGGAAAATTGGTTAATTTCGCTGGCTCCGAGGCTGGGCGTATGTGTCGTCTTCATCATTTCATTCTCATCGTGACGCGTGGGTCGCCTACGGGAGTCAAATCAAAAGACGTGGACCTGGCGAGCCGAACTTGTCCTGGGACACTCCCGGCACTAAAAGCCATACGCCATTTCATTTCAGAAGGAAAATGGAAGTGGTCCGATACTTCGAAGAATGAAGGTTTCGGCTAAAGAAGGACGCTTGTCGTTGAAGGTACACCAGCAGGATCACTTGCCCACGTACCCCGGCAGCAGTAGCGTAGCAAGGATCGGTCGATAGGAGGGGTTATGGTGATAAAGCACAATGAAGGTGCTTGTGCGTGTGTGGTGCGCACATGCAAGTATGCTGATATCCAGATTGCGGTACACAACACAATCTTGCATTGAAATTCAGAACAAACTATTGTCACATCGACCATCTGTACTGTAGCGCCCCAGTCATGGCCACCTATCACAGCCCGCACAGTTGCCAGGTAACCATCACATATATCGCTGATTTCGTGGCGCAGATTTGCAGCCATAAGACATATTTATGTCGAAAATATAAAAAATATTACTGGTTCAAGGAATGCCCCTCTTCGGAGTCCATGCTGTATCCATGTAGTTTTTTTCTCGTATCTGCAGTCATGCAGTACCTGATGTAACTAACAATCACATTTTCAGCAAACACCTATAGTGTTTGTATAATCACAGTATTCTCCCCAAGACTTTTTTTATTAACCCCCGTGTGGGTGGGGAACGCAGACGAAGAATACACCCACGGTATCCCCTGCCTGTCCTAAGAGGCGACTAAACGGGGCGACCAAGGGATGATCGAATTAGAACCATGAGACTGCTTGTAATTAGTACCACCATGCGGGGAACACCATGGTGTCGCTGTTACTTGCGCGTAGTTCCATGTGTTAGGTACACAATAGATTTGTGATTAGCAGCGACAATGTGTGAATCAGGGTGGGTTTTACAGTACCTGTGATTAGTACCACTATATGAGGGACACCATGGGTCTGCCTTGCCTATGATTAGTATCCTCTATGTGAGGAACACCATAGGTTTGCGTTACCTGTAAATGGTGCCACATTGTGAGAAACACAATAGGTCTGTGTTACATGTGGGTATTACATTACCTGTAAGTAGTACCATAATGTGTGGAATAGCGCGAGTCTACGCTACTTTTGATTAGTACCGCAACATGACAAATAGCATGGTTCCACTTCCCTAGCGATAAGTACCGTTATGAGGGCCCGATGACTTGGATTTTGGACCCGTTTAGACTACAAGCATAATCGATTCAGGGGCATTGCGGGTCGGATCCACTGATTGTTGTAAATTCATATTCACCCATTCATTCTTCGTCCTCATGTTTTGAATTCTGGTCAGTGGAGGATTTTCAACTTTTAAATTGTCTTTACATATCGTCTCATTTCGTACCATTAGGGGCCGATGACCTAGATGTTAGGCCCCATTAAACAACAAGCATCATCGTCATCAAGACCGCCCGGCTAACATATGTGCTACTTACGTAATAAGGATGCTCCAAACACTGCAAAACTGTTCGTTGAGATGATAAATCTTCATTATTTATCAGCATAATTGCATCAGTCACATCGGAGTTTAAATGTGTATCTTTCACGTAGTGTCGTGCGCGAGTGTTGCCTGGATTAGCGTGGAATCGCATGCGAGCACTCTATCGGTGGTCAAGATTATAAAGAAATTCAAAATACTCTGTTATGTCTGTTTGGTGATAACACTAAAATAATTCAGTTTTGCAGTTAATACTTACCTGTCTGATATTATTGTCAGTCCCCTGAGGGGAATAAATTGAAAAGTTATCATTTTCATTTCTTACGTAGTAAAGGTTTATTCCCTCACCCGTAAAATCATTCCTGCCGCTCGGCTGACGAACATTTCGGGGGAGAACACTGATTAATCAGTCATGTTATTGATCTCATAGAGCGAATACTGTTCTTGTGAAATCCGTTCCAAGAAAATGTCTAAAAGGTTTGTGAATCATTAATTGAAAGAGTTTTAGATTAAATATTAGACAAATGAAATTAATTATTTGGTGGAAGTGAAGTAAACTCAAAGAGAACAAGTACAATAATTTGAGCAAACCTGTGTCACAAACAAGTATGAAACACATTCAGAAAGAGATCTTCAGAGTAATTTCTATGTGCCAAGTTTTAAAATTTACTAATTTTCGTTAATTAAGCCCATGATATACTTTTTTAATAATTTCACAATAATTGACATAATTGCGGACTAAGAATATTATCCAAATATTTAATTTTGCGTGCTGTATCTCGACCAGGGGCATGTTCCACGAACGAACTTAGCACTCTTCAAGTCTTGCAGAGTGCAGTCTTTCTGTTCCACCATGATGTAGGTTTTACTTTTCAATTTCTTCGCAAAGTGAAAAGTCTTTTCGAATGAATGATCTGATCAAGTTTATTCCATGGGCAAACTGTGTACAACTTCATGAGTTTAATGCTTTATTTTTTGCGGCGAATTTGACAGTATAATTGTGGTACCGGTAGTTTTAAAGTTTTAATCATGGGAAAGAAAGATTGATTACAAGAAGATGGCTGTGCTAGAAGTTGTCAAGGAGAAACCTCTTAAATGATGACAAGCATCAGTATTAACGAGAGTACCATCAATACATCCACACACAGAAGGAAATTCATTCTTCATTAGAAATTCCGTCGCTATATTATGTAGATTATCAGGCCAACGTACTATGTTATAACATGTACGACTTTGGTAGCAGTTCTGCAAATAACTGATTTTGGTGCCCCATGGATTGTTGCTACACAGTGCAGCTGGGCACCATTTCCTAACCAATGTAAGCATATACGAATTTGTTCTTTTTCGGAAAGGGATTGACTTCTTTCTGTTGCATGTTTCAATAGATGACCGATCATTTCAACAATATAGTGAGCCTGTTTTGCGGTAATACGAAAACACTCGCGAAATTCCGTCGAAGTGAGGTTATGAAAGTTAATCCTGTCTTTGTACGTTCTATTGTTGGATTCTTCACCACTGTCCTCACTTGATAACAAACGCTCTCGTCGTAACATGTTTATATCACTAAACCAAATTCTTCGCCGAGAAACTAGTGCACTTGCTTGTTAATTAACAGATGAAAAGGGAATCATCTCTTTGTAAGATTTATGAAAACTTTTCACTTCATTTCTGTGCACTTTGCATTTCTGTACCAATGGAGGAACATAACAGGCTTGAAAAACGAAAAGATTCCTAACGTTTCACTTTGCAAGCTAAATCTGAAAAGTGATGACGGAACAAGATCTGAACTGAAAAGTACAAAGTTTCAAAGTTCGTTCGTGGAACAGGCCTCAGGAGATAAAATATTAGTGTCCGGTCGGCCGTTCGCTGTTGCTCACTTAGCACTACCTAAGGACACGTGTAGGGTTCTTTCAAGGTTTTGCTTACGGACGTGGAACAGCTAAACCATCTGAGATACAGTACCCCAGATGTATCGGAATACGCTAGGCCTTTTAGTGGGAATGGCATAACTAATGCAATGAATGATACGAAGCCAGGCAAAGCAGCTGATGTTGGTGGTATATACTTGGATTTTTTAAATTCATTGTGGAACTCAGGCTAATAATTTATGGCTGTCAGATTTTTTTTTACAAGACATCCTCAATAAGAAAAATTACCAAAGCTTTTAAGAAATCGAAGATCTTAGCCATCATATGAAAGGCAATGTACGTGGAAAACCTGAGTCACCGTACTGGTGGCCGCTTACCTGAACATACACAACATACTTCGAGAAAGGCTTGTTTTAAATAAAATATGTGCAGAGATATTTAAGAATATTCCATTTGAGTAAGTAGGATTTATGTCACAGAAGCAGGTTATCAGAAAAACCTGAAAACATCATTAGCATTCCTTGACTTGACTGCAGCATATGCCACAATCTAGAAAAATTGTCTAATCTTCAAGTTGCTGATAGTTATCTCGTGTAAGATGATTGCCCAACTCCTGAATAGTATGCTGAGGCAGAGACTATTCCGAGTGTGTGTAGGCAATGCCGTGGAAACAAAAGATTACTGAATAATAGATTACTTCAGGTTTGGTTCTTGTCCCAGCCTCGTTCAATTTGTATACTGCGGCCCTGCTGGAACAGTATCAAGAAAATATGGATACACAAATGGCTGGGGCAATTGTTATCACATCAGAGACGTGTGAGGAAAGTGTGGACTCCCTAACGGACGACTTTCGAAAGTTAGAGGTATACTTTAAGTTCCGGCTAACGAGAGAGAAGTATGTTGCTTCCATCTCAACAATAACATGGCTAACACAGAATAGTAGTTGTACCCTGGAGATCGGTTATTGAGGCACAATAGATATCCTAAACAACGGGGGTTACCCTGTAAAGAGCAGTGTCCTTTAAACAGCACCTTCGAAATATAGCATCCAAAATAGGACAGCGCAACAGTATAATACAGAAACTGTGTGCAACATCTTGCGGTTCAGTGGCTTTCCGGCTTGTATTCTCGACTGCTGATTATAGTGCGACTGGCTAAAATAGCCCTCACGTTAAACGGATAGATACGCAGCTCATCACCACGATCAATAAGGTCTCCACCCACACAGTGGCTTACCTATACTTAGCCATATTCCCATGTCAGGTGTTTGACGTAAAAACGCTCTCAGAGAATTCAGGAAAATATTGAATGGGCCACAACTGCCGATACATGGTGATATCGCTGATGCGAGGTTGAGCCGTCTGCGTTCCGGAAGCCCATAAACAAGAACTGCAATAGATCTGAGGAATAACAACGTTCAGATAACTTTAACATGGTGTCGAACTATGCCACGCATTAACAAGTCACCGACACCTGGTTTTGAACTCCCACGCAAAATCTCGCCTGCTCTCAATAGGATACGGACAGACCATGTGAACTGTGCAGACATCCACTATAAGTGGAACAGAATCTCCACTTCTGCGTGTGCCTGTGGTTCTTCATATCAGACCATCCAAGACTTCATTCGTTTTTGATCGTCCGCAATCTTTTCAGACACTCCTAGACATCCAGATAGAATATATTTGTTTGTTGTTTGTTTGTCCAACCCTTGTCCCATTTCTCTTCGGGGTCGGGGGTGAGGTGAGATGAATATGTCGTGGCGGGTTTTTTACGACCGGATGACCTTTCTGACGTCAACCTCATCAGAGGAGTTAATAAGATGAAATGAATGGCGTGATACATGATAACGGGAGAGGGTGAAACCCGGTGCGGCACATAGTCTACTCCTGTCGAATAGCACCAAGGCTTAACGTCTCCATCCGACGAACGAATCACCATCAACAGCGTCATATGCCCTCCCTCCATATGAGCACTACGGACAGGTTTGGAATTTAATCCAGGCTTTTCGCACGCAATCTAGTGATTAGAAATTGTACATTCTGATGGTGAAAATGTTTTCAACCAACGAGACTCGAACCGGCTAACCTCGGTGTCAGACCATTTAGACTTCGACGCCTTAACGATCATAGCCACCAGTGTAATGGTCGCCGCAGCGTGTCGGGTACCTGAATACTGCCAGAGGTGGCTATGCGCGATACTTATAGTTAAACATGGAAAACCTTCAAAAAAAAAAAATATTTCCATTAATTACTCTTTGTTTGCATTAAATATTGGAAGAATAGCATTTGAAAAAGTTGACGTTTCCAGGTTGTGAGTCTTTATGATACAATAAACAGCATTATGTAACATTATTACTCATTGCATCCTTGATATTCCAAACTTCTTTGCGATATATATATAGTGCTTATAATGTTGAGAGCATTATTTCCTTAGCAAACTAGAGGTCCCCAAATAACAAAAAACGAAAATTAAGCAATTTCCTCAATGTGCCGAAAGTTGAAGGGCTAAAAGGCCCAGAAAGGTTTCAAATTGTGAGTCTTGAGTAGATCCATCAAACTACGAAAAACAAATTTCGAAAATCACTTCCGGCCTAAATGCAGTTTCGGAAAAACTGCCTAAAATAGCTTGTTTCTTTACTCGTTTTGTTTTTTATTCCAATCCTAGCCAAATTAACTTATTTACATAATTTTTTCTGTAATGTGTTCCTTGGTTCAATGCCCTCAGGCGTTTTTTTATTTTTGAAAAATATCAACACCGAATGTAGTTATAAGGGCTTAAGTGAAGCTATTGCATTGACTGACGTTAGCGCTCGTAGTGGTGCTTTAGTGAAACTCTGCATTGATTCGTATTAACGCTCGTAGTAGCAGAAAAAGGTAAACTGCTAATCTAATCGACCTGATGACGATTTTAAAAAATATATATTTTTAGGAATAAATGAATATATTCTCATACTTTATTATACTTTATTTACCTAAAATTCGTAGCTCATATCCCTAGGAATGCTTGCCTTGAAGGGCTACAACTGCAGATTTCTTTTTAAGAAAAAAAGGTGACGATGTTCACTCGAACGTTTTCATAAACTGAATTTCGCTCTTGTTCACATTTCCAAATGCACCGTCGTCTTTTCTTCCCAAGGTACCGGTACTGATTTTCTACTGGCCCACTCTGAAGAAATTTACACTTCTACCTGTTTTTATTGTTCGTAAAATTGTAAAATCGTGGCACACCTTACAATCTAGGACTTTATTTTTCGCATAAAGTCACTCGTTTCTCTGGGAAAAGTAATTTTTCTGAGTTAATGTCCAGCAGTGGGGCCCGTCTTGGACAGAATTGTTCCCTCTTGAACCGCAGGAAATTTGTCGCCGCTTGCGATGTTTTCTTCATATTCACTTGATTTACTTTTCGCAGGTTCAGGCGATAATTGCGGAGAATCGTCATGCCTTCTGTTATTGCACAATGTACAAAATAGTTTATTAATTTCACTTTTCTAACTTATGAACCACGTGCACCTCTTGCTCCTACCAATTAACTATGAACTCGCTTGCCTCGGCAACACCAAGTGTTTTATACATACTTTTCAAATTATTTAAAAATAACGAAAGCAGTTGAATCTAGAAACTGTGTACGTTGGTATTAACGGCACTGATGGTGATTACACTACCACTCGCTGACGAGTATGATTGTCTTCCTCAGATGTTACTCGTGAGTCTGAGTTCTTTGGTGATAGTGGAGGCCAATTCTCGAGCTACATACAGTATTCTCCCACAGTGGTGGTCTCTATATTACCTGCTTTATCAATCATTTGTGAAAGGATCATCCATCAGCATTTGCTTGCGTTTACAAATCCATATATATCCCCTCAGCAGCATGGTTTCCTTCCTGGAAGCCAATGCGTAACTAACTTGGCTATCCTCCATCATGCCACGTCTGTCATCCACGCGGGCTCTCAACTTGATGTATGCTATATCGACATCGCGAAGGCCTTCGATACCGTGGATCACACCCTTCTTGCGCACAAACTTTATGAACGGTTTAACGTGCATGGGAGACTCCTAGCTCTAATTAATAGCTTTCTGAGCGAAAGACTACAGCGCGTTGTTCTTGATGGATACAGTTCTTCTCTCACCACCACCCTCTCTGGTGTCCCGCAGGGTAGTGTCCTTGGTCCACTTCTTTTGCTCTGTTTATTGATGACCTTATCGCTACTGTTTCCCACCATTCATGTGAAATACTGCTTTTTGCTGATGATTGTAAAATCTTCAAGCAGATCGATTCTCCTACAGATACAATCCAATTGCAGAATGCACTTGATTCACTATCAGGTTGGTGTACTACATGGCGTCTTAAACCTCATCCCTCCAAGTGTTCCACCATTTCGTTCACACTTCGTAAATCCCCTGTTCTACAAGAATATCACCTACTGAACCAACCGATTGCTCTTGTTGACGATCAAAAAGACCTAGGAGTGCATTTTGACAGTAAATTGTTGTTTGTCTCGCACATAAACAGGGTTACCTCACGTGCTATGTCACTCCTTGGTTTACTGTACAGGTTTTCTGACATCACAGATGTAAATGCCCTCAGAGCATTCTACGTCTCCTGTATCTTACCTATTGTTGAATACACCTCTCCAGTCTGGTCCATTTCTGCTTCTTCAAACCTCAGCCACCTCGACCGTGTACAATCTTTTTTCTGTGCTATCGTCAGAGCCAGGGTCCCTGGATGTCGCAATCTAAGCACTATCCAAGTGCTTGGGAAACTGAACCTCAAGTTCTGCTCGGAGGAAAGTAGCCGACCTAAAGCTGCTATACAAAGCAGTTAATGGTCTGTTTAGGTCTCCAGATTTAGCTTCCTTATTCCCCCTCCACGTCCCATCCCGTAATACCAGAATGAAGACCCTATTCCATACTCCTTACTCCCGGCTTTCTCTCACCCAAAGGTCCCTTTCGGTACGTATTCCAGCAATGTTTAATACATTATCTATCAACAACAACCTAGATCTCTTCGTAACGTTTCCTTCCTTCTGTCATGATATTTATCATATAACTTAATTTTCCTTCTTGTTCTTTCCCGTTCTGCTCCTGTATTTACTGTAAATGTATTTTTCTTTGTTAATAACGTTGTTTATGTAAATATGTATTATATGGAATTGTAGAGTTTTCATTGTGTATATTTGTGTCCTTTTTAAATATTTATATATCTTTAATTTTAGATTCATATCTATTGTACATAGGTCAGATCGTTGTAATTCGGCGTTATGCTGTTGCTGATCCTGAATAAATAAATAAGTAAAAATATTGCCAGTATTGAGATTCAGTTGTTGTGGGTTATTCACCCTGAAGAACGCCCGCTCTTTCCGAGCAATTTTCTTCTCAGTTTCAAATCTGCGGTGGTGGTGTTCGAAGTTCTTAGGACCTTCCTGAATAAGACGTCATACCAGGTGGTTAGCTGCTTTTGTTTCCCATTTAGTGTTGTTGATGTGGCAAGTCTTATTTTATTACGTCCCTAAAAATGTTTGTCCACCCTGGTTTCGATGGCCACCTTTCAGTTGTGCATACATAATGTGCTCTGAGAGGCGAACGACATGACCTATCCAACGAAGTCGATGTTTCGTGATCATAGCCTCAATGCTAATGGTACTGGTGTTAACACCAAGGATCCTTCCTTAGACAGCGCTGATGATATTTCTCCTGCAAGTGGTCCAAGTTTCACACCCATAGCCTCGTACACATCAAATTTTGTCTGAGTACTGGTGTTACGGTTATCAAAGATCCTTTGTCGTAGACGACCGAATGCTGCACTAGCACAATTCAGACGAAATTGAATTTTACCATCTATATTACCATTTCCCGAGAGGTGACTACCAAGGGAAGCAAAGTCTTGGATGTTCGTTGTGGACTGTGATGGTACGAGCAGTAGCATTGGTTTTGGCTGCAGACTGATGCAATATCTGTGTCCTTTGGATGTTGAGACGTAGACCGATGATCTTGTTTGCTTTTGTGAAAGCATCTACGATGGTCTAAGATTATCTTCTTAGCTGGCCAGAACAACATTGTCATCTGCATACTGGAGTTCCATAATCCAGTCAGTAGAAATCTTGGTCTTGGCACGTAACTTCCTTCCAACCTGTGCGCTGTGGTAGTTCACCCATAACAAGGTGAAGTATAGTTCCAACATAAATTGAGAATAGTGTGGAAGCAATTGCATATCCTTGCTTTACAACTACTTGGTCTTAAATCGTTCTCCAGGTCCATTATTCGTAAGGGTAAGTTGAAGGATCTTAATGAAGATTTTCTAGAGAGCATCTCTATTAACCTAGTCAAAGGCCTTGACATGATCTATGAATGCCATATATAGGTGGCGATTTTGTTCCCTGGACTAGTTGCAGCATGGATACTGTCAGATTGTCCTTGATAAGAAAGAACAGTTTGTTTGCTGATGGGTGAGACCCATCCCCCTAATCTCTTGTATTCTAGTAGCGAAAAATGTGGAAGGACAAGAAAGAACAAGACGAAGATTATCTCTTTCATTTTCTTGAATTCCGAACTGACGACAAGAATGATATATTTAGAACGACAGTTTACAGACACTTCAATCAATCCTCTTAAATCTGAACGCTGCTCTGAAAGAGTTAGGTAGTTACTATCGTAGGATTCAGTTAAAACCAACTCCCACTAAAACTCGAGTGTGTGCATTCCATCTAAAGAATAGGCAGCTCACAGGAAGCTTCAAGTGCATTGTAGAGGAGTACAACTGGAACTCTGTTTTAATCCTAAATATTTCGGGGTCATTAGTGATAGTGCATTGACTTTTGAGCAGCACTCTCTGAATGTGAAACAAAAAGTATCAGTAATTAATAATAATAATAATAATAATAATAATAATAATAATAATAATAATACCCGTGTGGGGATTTACCGGTTACCTCCATCGGGCGCGTCCCATTTGAATTGGGGAAGCTCGCTGGCTCTCCCGCCAGCACAGTCAGAGGGTAGTAGGGAAATAAAATACCACCGTGAAAAAAAACTGGTCCCTTGCCAGGGTTACGGCGAAGACTGGTAAATGACCAGAAGCCAGAAAACATCTTGAGGCAACCTCTAGGGCTAACAACCCTAGTTGTAAAAGGATGGGTACCCGTCCAAAGCAAAGTCAAGTCAGAAAGCATGATGGCACAACATTTCAAGAAACATACCCCAGGGGGTAAATCTTCGGATAAATCCCTCGTCGTGAACGCCACGGCGCACGAGTCTCGTTCGGATTCTGGGGGAGACTCGACATCATCCAAGAGACGAGTCGGAGCGTCTCGGTGTACCCCGAAGAGTCAAAAACTCAGGCCAAAATCTAAAACCTTTCTAGCAACTTTCAACATAAATTCACTTACACAAACTGGCAAGCTAAAAACCCTTACCAAAGCTCTTCACGAAAATCAGATATCCATAATGGCCCTACAGGAAACAAGGTACCCAGATGAAGAGATTTTTGAATCCGAAGGCTACCGATTTTTCAAGAGCAAAGCGCAAAGAGGAATCCTCAATGGAGCTGTGATTCTTGGAACCGCGTTTGCTGTTAGAACCAAGATCCTTAAATCGGTTGCAAATTTCGAACCTGTGAATGACAGATTGTCTATATTTAAATCTAAGATTGTCTATACTCACAATTAAATGCGCGAAAAAAACCTACGCCCTAGTTAACGCACATGCTCCTACAAACGATAAGAACAAGTCTGATCCAGACGAAGTTGATAATTTCTGGGACCTACTGGATGAAAAATTAAACAAAATCCCCAAACACCATGTTAAGCTTCTTTTGGGTGACTTCAATGCCCAACTAGGTCGTGAACAGAAGTACAAGAAAGTTATAGGAAATTACCCTGCTCACAAAAGAACCAATCCCAACGGCAAAAGACTGGTGTCCATTTGCGAAAATCACAATCTGCAGGTCATGTCGACCCACTTTCGCCATCTACCCAGAAAGCAAATGGCTTGGCGTTCTCCCGTCCAAGCTCTCGGAGAGTTCCAAATTGATCATGTTGCAATCTCCAGGAGAAACAGCCCTGAGATTATGAATGTCAAGGTAAAGAAAGGCATCAATGTGGCCTCAGATCATTATATGTCTCTTATCAAATTCAAACCAATTCCCGCAAACACAAGGAAGACAACCAAACAGATCACTCGCTTCGACAATGATAAACTTCGGCAAAGGGTCGAGGAGTTCCAGGAGAAGGCTAGACCAAATTACTGTGACTTTAACAACGCCAAAAGTCTCCTTGTTGAGGCCGTCAAAGACGTTGCAGAAATCAAGAGAAGCAGAAAGCATGCCTGGTGGAATGGTACCTGCGAATCAGTCCTCCAAGAAAGACTCAATGCGTGGAAACAGTACTACTTTACGAAATCAGAAAATGATTGGGAAACCTACAAAACCCAACGTGCCCAAGCAGCTAGGGTGTTCAGAACTGAGAAACGTAAATACGAAAAATCTCTCATTGAAAAGATAGAACAAAACTTTAGGAAGAATGAAAGCAGAGTACTACAGAACCTTCAAACGCAAACTCACTGGCTATAAACCACCATCTCTATGCTTTGAGCGAAAGGACGGCACACTGGCGACGTCAAATGAAGAAAATTGCAGCATTCTGGCAGATTACTTCAAGAATTTACTTAATTGCTCTAAACCGCAAAGCGCCATTGAGACCAAGGAACCCTTACTCAGGTACCCAGATTCCAGACCACCCGACAGAGATGAAATCAAGCGCCACATTGCCCGTCTCAAAAATAACAAAGCGCCGGGGGAAGACTCAGTAGTAGCAGAACTATGGAAATATGCCCCAGAGGAATCACTTGATATCTTGCAAAAGCAAATAGAAGAAATTTGGAACAAGGAGACCCTACCCGAAGATTGGAAAATAGCTTTTATCCATCCATTACACAAAAAAGGCAGCGTGAAGAACATCAACAACTACAGAGGAATATCTTTACTACCCGTGACTTACAAAATTCTATCACTTGCCATCCTGGAGCGTTTGGAAGCACAAATCGAACATCAAATAGGTGAATACCAAGAAGGGTTCAGAAAAGGTCGCTCAACAGCTGAACAGATCCAAAATCTCAAAACGATCATCAGATATTGTACACTAAGGTCCAAGCAGTATGTGTCTGTCTATGTGGACTTTAAGAAAGCGTACGACTCCATTGACCGGGAAGTCCTGCTAAACATCTTAAATGAATTTGGAGTTGATTTGAAACTGCTGGCATTAATTAGAGCCACCCTGACCGATACAAAATCCAAGGTGAAGTTCCACGGATGTCTCTCGCATTCGTTTGACATCAAAACAGGAGTCCGACAAGGTGATGGGCTATCCCCGATACTCTTCAACTGTGTTCTTGAAAAGATCATCAGAACCTGGCGGGTGAGATTACAGGAAACCAACTACAGTCCATTGAGAATAGGAACCAAATCCAAGGGGATCGCAACAGACTGCTTAGCATCTGCCGATGATATTGCTGTTCTCTCAAACGACATAGAAACCGCTAGAGCTCCAGTTGAAATTTAAAAGGATATTGCCGAACAAACTGGTTTGCAGATATCGTTTGAGAAAACAGAAGTAATGTCTAATAGTGATGGGACATTCGATTCATTTTACTGAATCGATTCATTTGATTCCGTTCACGTTACTGAATCGATACAGTGATCCGATTCACGGCACATTAGTCGCCACTCATACTGCATCTGTGTAGTATGTGCTGGTAAGACAGCAGCAACAGCATTCAGTGCTCGCAGCTGCCATCTGGTCTTCATACTATGAACTCCTTTCTTAGAAAAAAATGCTAGTCACTCTAATACATCGAAGGTTTCCGGCGACGCAGGGTGGGGAAAGTTAGTATTAGGAAGGTAGCAGTCATGGCCTGAATTAAGGTACAGTCCCAGCATTTCCTGGTGTGAAAATGGGGAAACTACGGAAAACCATCTTAACGGCTACCGACGGTGGGATTCGAACCCACCATCCCTCGAATGCAAGCGCACAGCTACGCGATACTAACCGCACGACAACTCGCTCAGTCATTTTTGAAAAAATGTATTTTTCTATCAGCTGAGGATTTTTTTTAAATCGTCAGATTTTGTATAGGCTACCCGAGATGTACAGTAGCCCGCTGGTTTTCTGATTCAAGATACTGTTGGTTAAGTTATTGCGCCTGTCCACATATGATTGAAGTCTTGTGCAACGATGTGACATATGAACTGAGAGAATACTGAGCCGTTCTTCCCAATATAAAACAGGTACTTTGAGTGGTCATGTGCATGACTCATAGTCGTAGGGTAGTCTGGAGTTGAGTTTAATTGTCAAATGTCAACTAACTTATAATACTAAGATTCATTAAACTAATAAGTAGTATAACTTAATAGCCTACCTACTTACTAGCTACTTCAGAATTATGTTTTGACTACCTTTTTAACATTGCAAATAAATCCATCTATTATTTAAACCCCTTTGTAAGAAGAGGACAGTGAATGCAAATGGGTATTATTTTCAAATGAGCCGAGCTCGAGAGTCCATTATAGCATACGATTCTTTCAATGAACCATGGCTCGCTGCAGCGGAAGCTCGTCTCTCCGCGTGTCCAGTGAGCCGATAAGGAGCCGTGTGTATCTTGTGTCTCACTGAGCCGTGTTCGTTCACGATTCTTTCGGTGTGCGATGGCTCACTGTATGTCTCGCTGCAGCGGAAGCTCGGCTCTCCGCGTGTCCAGTGAGCCGATAAGGAGCCGTGTGTATCTTGTGTCTCACTGAGCCGCACTCGTTCACGATTCTTTCGATGTGCCATGATTCACTGTCTCGCTGCAGCGGAAGCTCGGCTCCCCGTCAACGTCCAGTGAGTGCGCCACTCAGCACTGTCCGCTGGGAGTTAGCTGAATCGTGTGCCGTGAGCTCGCCGTTCCTGTGAATCGATTCACTCGGACACTTGAATGAATCGATACACTGCTTCGAATCATGCATTCAGTAGCCAACACTAATGTCTAACATCAAAGAGGCTCCACCAAAACTCCATACAAAATACGGGGACATCGCCCGAGTAGACAAATTCAAATACCTGGGTGAGATCATCATGAAAAATGGACTGGACAAAGAAGCACTTCAGGAGCGAGTACGCAAACTGGAAATAGCCTACCAAACATCCCGCACAATCTACAACAAAAAATGCCTTTCCCAAAACACCAAGATACATCACTATGAAACAGTTCTGAAGCCAGTAGTTTTATATGCAGCCGAAACCCTGTCTCTAAATGCCAACAAAGGACTCCTTGAAGAACTGGAGAAAAGAGAACGCAAAATTGTGAGAGGAATCTTGGGATCAAAGTACAGAAGTGGAATCCATCAAAAGAGATCCAACAGCGAAGTCTACAGCAAAATAGAGAAAATTACCGACACAATCAGAAAAAGACGGGCTCGATTTTACGGTCATCTGAAAAGAATGGACGGAAGAAAGTTAACTAAAGAAATCTTTCACTTTTTTGATTCAAACCCCAAAACCACAATTCCCTGGTTTAAAAATACCAAAGAAGACCTGCAAATGCTACATATCTCAGCTGAAGACGCCCTTAACAGAGATCTCTTCCGCAAGAAAATATTGACGAACGGGCTAAACCGAGACGAGCAACCGAAGAGAAGACACGGTGCCCCTTGGACAGAGGAGCGTAAGCAGGCCCACTCACAAAGAATGAGGGAAATTTGGGCTCTAAAGAATGCCAAGTTCAGTGTCAAATGCAACAAGACTTAACGTGGTCCTTGATGGCCCCAGCGAATTATATATATATAATAATAATAATGTTATTCGCTTTGCGTCCCACTAACTACCTACTTTTACGGTTTTCGGAATGCCGAGGTGCCGGAATTTAGTCCCGCAGGAGTTGTGTCTGTAAATCTACCAACACGTGGCTGACGTATTTGAGCACTTTCAAATACCACCGGACTGAGCCAGGATCGAACCTGACAAGTTGGGGTCAGAAGGCCAGCGCCTCAACCGTCTGAGCCACTCAGCCAGGCGCAAAAAGTATCTGCGAGAAATAACATATTACGCAAAATTACTGGAACATCCTGGGGTGCAGCAGCAAAAATAGTTAAAACTACAGCTTTATCTCTGTGTTATGCCGCAGGTGAATATGCCAGCCTGGTGTGGTGTAATTCTACTCATGCTAAACAAGTAGATATCGCCCATGTAGACTTATTACTGGATGCCTGAAACCTGCGCCGAATGATAAACTCTATTATTTGGCTGGAATTGCTGCTCCAGAGATCAGGCGTGGAGCATCAAGACTAATATCCAGGAAAAGTTTGAGAGCAACAGATATCTTCTCGATTATCTATGAGATAGAGGAAGATGAGATCTGAACACCATTGGGTGATACCATCAGAAAATCTAGCTGCCGGTTTCACTGAAGAATGGCCTCTGTGAGAAAACTCTGAATAGGCTCAGAACAGGGGTCGCAAGGTAAAAATATAATTTGAAGAAATGGGGTTTACACCACATCATCAAGTTTTTGCGACTGTGGAATTCAACAATCTACGGAGCACTTATACCAATGTAGACTGTGTTCTGCAAGATGTAACATTGATGATCTTCATAATGATAGTCATTGCTAAATATTGGGCTCAAGTTACTGTATTTACATTGTCATCTTTGTCTTTTATCTCCTCTTTCTTTTTTTGCTATTTGCTTTACGTCGCACCGACACAGATAGGTCTTATGGGGACGATGGGACAGGGAAGGGCTAGGAGTGGGAAGGAAGCGGCCGTGGCCTTAATTAAGGTACAGCCCCAGCATTTGCCTGGTGTGAAAATGGGAAACCACGGAAAACCATCTTCAGAGCTGCCGACAGTGGGGTTCGAACCTATTATCTCCCGAATACTGGATACTGGTCGCATTTAAGCGACTGCAGCTATCGAGCTCGGTTCTCCTCTTTCTTAATTGTATATAAGTATTATTATGTATTATATAGAATATACTTTACTTTCTTTTGGCACGAATAAATAAATAGTTCTAGGGTTCTCAAATTCGCATTGAGAGATCTTGTTCCCCCCCCCCCCCTCCTCATTTTCTGAGGTTCAAAACAGGGCACTTTCGTTTGAGGGTTATAACCACTGGTTCTGCCTCAAAAATGACCACCTACACAACCATTCATTGTGATCTTCGATGCTGCAGTGTTTATTCGTTGTCCGCGGGGTGCCTACTTGTTACCGTGGAGTTTCAGTTTTAATAGAGACACGATCCGTTGTTAGTGATACATAAGATGCTGTCAGTTGTCACTTGCAGTAATTACAAAGCAGTCGTGGTGGTGTGCGTCATTGATTCTTTTCTTAGTTTGAATGTCACGTTACGAAAGCCTACGGTGTTTTGTTCGTTATGTCCTGCTTTGTGGTCTTCTTCTTTGGGTGGGCGTTTGACGTCACGGGCACATGACATTGAAAAATGCCAGGAACTCGTGTTGTTAGATACCGTCAAGGACTGCTGTCCATTTCGACTGCAGATATTTAATTAATCTATTTGCCAGGACGGAGGGTGAATTGGAAGCTTTGTTATTTATTCTGTAACCCCCTGGAGGGGGGGGGGGGTGTAGGCGAAGAATACTCTCATGGTATCCCCTGCCTGTCATAAGAGGCGGCCAAGGGATGATGGACTTAGTGAGGGATACCTTGGGTTTACGTTACGTAGGAGCAGTACCTTTATGCGAGGAACACCATGGGTCTGGGCGTTGCCTGTGATCAGTACCACAGTGTGCGGGGGGAGCGGGCGCTTGTTCCTTGTTCAGAACATGCTGTACGCTGCGCTGGAATGTGTTGGGTCCCCTGTGTTTAGAATGGGTCCGGGCCAAGAACAAATCGAAGATCCATTTAAACAGTGAAAACGAGCACCTTGGTTCTATTTAGGCCCAAAACAAACAAAAAAAAATTATAATCGTATGGCCTCAGCTACCGCGTGCAGACATTTTAATTGGCGCCATTTACGCTCCTTGTGCATCAGTTTCTACGTTCAACTAGCAGATAGCAGAACGTAGCTTTTGAGGAACCTATGGTTGAGATTGTATTATTAATGGTCTCACCATACGTTTCGCCATATCTCTTGACCGTGCCGATATCGTACGACATACTGTAGTATCGAAAGGCTTTTTTTTTTTTTTTTTTTTTTCCGCCCTTCAAAAGTTCAGTTATCTGTGCCGTATTTGAAGCCGCAATCTTTGGAGCGGAAGGTCAACACACTGCCAGTGCTTCACGGAGGGAGTTCTTTCTTCCTGTAATTAGTTGTAATGGAGGATGTTTGGCCAGTTGAACTTCCTTTTTTTTAAAAAAAAAATCTATAATCACCACTTCATATTCTTTCGAGATAAGATCAATCACCTGATCTCGTTTTAAAAAATGGTGTTGAGCACATTGCGAATGCCAGGTATGAACTATTTGAGGACACCTAACAGGTAGGACAGTTTCAACTTGAGATTTACATATTATCGCTGCGTAGAAGAGATCTCATACATGGACATGGACTTGCATCTCTGTGTCACCATCTTATGTTCTTCCCATGTATTTGAACTTGCTGCCATGTTCCAAAGATGTCTTTACATGATTCTGACGTCTGAAGTGTCTCCAGTAGAAGCAGAGCTACTTAGGAAACCTGCATTCACCTACGCGAGTAAAAGGTTTTATCTTGGTAAGCTAACAAAACCGAGATAACAATTACATTATTTTATTCACCAACAACATTATCTCGGATATCTCGGTTTTAAATTTTACCGGAGAAAGGTTAGCCGATAAAACAGGATGGCAGCTCGTAGATGGCTTGAATATCTAACTGAAAGAGAAAATCACAGCAGCGAGGAATACAACCAAGACAATGCAATAAAGCCCTAGGTGGATAAAAAGAACGCGCCTTATACTTCCAGGATTACTCTGACACTGATTTTGAAACACATTTTAGATTATCTAAAGCTTCGACACTCGTTGTTATCCATGATCGAACATGACCAATACATCGGTTGTCCAAAAACGATTTCTCCATTAGACCTATAGCTTATATCTCGTACGGTACACGACTGTATGTTTGTTTTAATGAAGAACTTCAAAGAATATTGCCTTATTTTTTGAGTGAAATATACAGTGTGTAGCCTATAATTTTTCTTATTCTCTACTAGCTGATGTACCCGTGCTTCGCTACGGAATTCTCAGAAAGACCGTTTTGTGGTTTTCCCAACTGAAGTCAACATAGGTCATTACAATGAAGTCGGTAGGAATGTAGCGATTAAGAGCAATGTTATCATATCAAATATTCGAACAAATGAAAATCTGCACATTTTCTCACTTTTAACGAACAGGTGCCGATCTAACTGTCTTAAGTTCCAGTGCTAAAATGACCAGGCCGCAGACAGCCGCGAATACTCCTCTGCCATTTTCCCAAATGTGCACACTGCTCATTCCAATCAGTGCCTCAGAGTAGGGATTGAATAGTTGGATTGCTATGATGAACCAGTGTGTTACGTACGAGTAGTATCAGAAAATTTATGAACCAGAGGAATGGCATGCTAAAGAAGAGAGATCTATCTCCCCAGCTACTTCTGGACTACCTTTATACTCGGTACGCAGCAGTATAATCCATCTATCGGAGATGAGTGGCAGCAGAAGACACAAAGCACATCACAACAAACAACAGTCAATATAATGTTAGTATTGGTCAATTTTATGAGCGTTTTAAAAGGCCTCCACATTTAGTTTTCTTCCGACTCTGTGATATTAGGGCATCTTACAAAATTATTTATAGCGTAGACTGCAGTCCCTTATTCCCCGACTTTATATGCAGATTTTGGTTAAATTCTGTTTAGCCACTTTCTCGTGACTCGGTGCTGGTATTGACTTAGGAGCAAAAATAATAATTCAGGAATATCTCTGTTATCGTAGGCGGTACGGTATGACGTAAATGATCGGAGTTATGTAGTATTTATCGATAGGGCCACTAATAACATAAATATTTCAGGATTAAATTTTAGGTGCTTCCCTAAACTACCATTTTACTCAGCGTAAATAAAATTATGTATGGCCTAGATTGTAGCGACTTACTCTCCGACTTTACATGCCGATTTTTCATTAGATTCTCCTGAGCAGTTTTCTCGTGATGCGTGTACATACATACATACATACATACATACATACATACATAGACAGAAATGGCGGGAAATTAAAAAGTGCATTACCTTGTTATTGTGAACACGACCGATGCAGAAATACCATTCTTTTTAAATTCTGAGCAATGGACAGACAAAACTCTTATTTTATATATATGTAGATGTTAATGCTCTCTATTATGCTTATTAGGCTTCTTGCTTTGTTTCTGGTTAATAGCGACATCATTTGTTATGGTCACTTATTTGCATGCACCGAATGGAATTAAAAACTTGTTTACATTTAGATAGTGACAGCAGCAAGCAGTCATTTGTTTTCTGTGCATCAGAATACAAAAAATTTAGATTCAAATTCAAATTGAAAGGTAAACTTTGTTTTGGTAAACCGAGATAATAAATTCTGTGTGGAATACAGGAGCAAGCATTATGCGAGATAATGACATCCGAGTTTTGGAAATCTAAACCGCAATGCATCTAAATATCCGCTGTTCGTATTTTTGCGATCTGTATTTCTCCTTCCTGACTCCAATATAAATACCGTACTTAATATTGTCTTTAGCCTGGCTGAGTGGGTCTGGCTCTGGCCTTCTGACCCAACTTGGCAAGTTCGATCCTGCCTCAGTCTGGTGGTATTTCAAGGTGCTCAAATACATCAGCCTCGTGTCGGTAGATTTACTGGCACGTAAAAGAACTCGTGCGGTTCTCAATTCCGGTACCGCGGCGTCTCCGAAAGCCATAAAAGTAGTTAGTGGGACGTACAGCAAATAACATTATTATTATTATTATTATTATTATTATTATTATTATTATTATTGTTTTTAAATCGTGCCCGTCCAACAACTTACGGTGTTGTAGACGAATCGCGAAATAACCTAG
This sequence comes from Anabrus simplex, assembly GCF_040414725.1. NCBI lineage: Eukaryota > Metazoa > Arthropoda > Insecta > Orthoptera > Tettigoniidae > Anabrus > Anabrus simplex. The sequence continues at coordinate 114,072,733 of NC_090274.1, forward strand.
GAAATAGTAGCGCTACCGCTTTGTCTTCCCTGATGGAGTCCTCTCCTGCCACTCCCCTGTGCTAAATGGCATTTCTTATAAGAAAAAACACAAATATGAACGGCAATAATGAAGGATAAGAAAGAGGCATGCCTGTCCTAGAATAGTGAATATAATTACTGTTAGGTTAAATATATCAAATGCAGTAATATACAAATTCTTGTATTCTCGTGTCTTCTATCCTTAATTCAGTCTTTAAGTACAGTTGAATGAGAACATCCCTTCATTCATCAATTCATTCATGAAAACTCTCCCCAGTTAGTGGTTATCCGTGACCGTGAGAGGAGAGTGTTTATCCATTCACTCTGGCATGAAATTCAGTCTGGGAAGCATCAATTCATAATGCATGAAAGTCTCTCCGCAGTTGGCGGCTGTCCGCGACTGGAAGAGAGGACTTGGAAACCAGTGCATTCTTTCATTATTCATTCCTTTAGGCAGATCTCGCCCGTAATGGAATGCTCAATGCATATCGCGTGTATGCATAAGTTTTTGCCGATTTTTGCTGTAGAGAAAACACGTAATTTTCAAGGAAAATTATTTTTTTGTTTATTCAAAATATTGGCTGTCGGCTTCTACACACCTCGCCCATCTTTCAGGTAAGTTATGAACACTACGCCTGAAAAACTGCTTGTCTTTTGCGGCAAACCATTCGTCGAGCCGTTTTCTAACTTCCTCGAAACTGCTGAGGTGCTGCTCTGCGAGCGCGTGCACCATTGATGCGAAGAGGTGATAGCGCCAGTTCGATGCAGTATGGCGGGTGCGGAAAGATGTTCCATCCAAGCGATCTTCCACTTGTTTTGCTGTGTGAGACGGCGCATTGTCGTGTAACAAAATCACTCTGCCATGTCCTCTGGCCCATTCCGGTCGTCCTTCGATCAATGCGTGATTTAAAATAATAATTAATTGGCGATAGCGTTGTGCATTAACGGTTTCGCCGGGCTTCAAGAGTTCATAATACACACTGGCGCTCTGTTCCCACCAGACACGTCTTCTTGCCGATTAGAACATGTCACACACGTTCTAATCGATGGATCGTGTTCGCCATATATTTCTACCTGCAAACGATGACTTTCTACATCCTATTTCTTTTGATTTTAATAAGAAAAGCAATGTGCGCTGCAAATATTCTTTTTCAGGCACAAACGTACAGTAGACATGATCACTGAACGATACAACACAGACGCTAGTGTTTGGCGGACTCAACTTGTGTGTTGGTGGGTTAATGTCAGACGAACAAACTGACGTATATGTCAAATTCATCCGCTGCGTACTGCTCGCTGGCGCCATCTCTTAGCGAAACCGGAATGGACTTATCCATACACCTTGTATGCGTGGTGTGATGGTAGTATGCTCCATAAGACTTGTGACACAAAAGTTAACGTATCCACTAAGACGTACACGAGATACTATCGGTTGGTACAATTATTTTTATTCACATATATTCAGAAATTAACACACACATAACCTTAATCACAGTATCACAATAAAACGCTTCACTTCGAGAATATCAACAAAGCCGCCATTGTTAAAAACAACTCCTAACACGTCCTTATGGAGGTTACAACAAACAACGTTGAAACACAGTTGAAAACAGATGACTGCATATTTCAATATGGAGACTGCAAATATTGCATGTCAGCCCGGGATATATATTGCTACACCATAACTCCACTAAACAACTAACTTCCAACAACTCTCGGTCAGTGACTGACTTTACCGTCAAGATCGTCTCCTTATATACAGTGACGGTCAAAATAATAGAGCCACCTCTATTGACGGGATTAAGAACTAGGATATCTATTAGTTCGCAAAATCTCCACGAGTGCCGTATTGTCAGCCCCTTTTAGACATCAGAGAAGACGTCGCTGATATCTGTTGTCGTGCGAAAGGAAGTGTTTGAGCCAAACGTGCGAAAAGAGGCATAAAGGTAAGAATGTTATGGGTCAAAATAATAAAGCCGTTTTACCGAAGTCCCGTTCAAATTGATTTTTTGCAGTTGTTTAGGGGGCTAGCGATATTATTTGTCAACAAACCTCTACTCAATATTATTTTGTATGTAAAATTGACGTTTGGTTTTGTTTACATTCTTCTAGATGGGCAGAGCCAAGCATACAAGTGGTGATGAGCGTATAGTAACGTTCCGGATGTTCAAAAGAGGGATGTCCATGATTCAAATAGCCAAAGATTTACACGTTTCGCGATAACGAGTCCAGAATGCCATTAGACTGGCAAAACAAACAAAGCCGCAGGTGGAGAACAGGGGGTGACATCGTGTAACTACTGCTCGCGTAGACAGACTCTTCACTAGGGAAGTAAAGAAAGGCCCATTTTTGTCAACATCACGACTGAAAGCCATTTTGTTTAGCGACAGAAATGTTGTTCAACCATCACCCTCAACGATTCAAAGACGACTGAGATCCGCAAAATTGAATGGGCGCATTGCGAGACAGAAGCCACATGTTTCAAAAGCTAATGTTCGGAAAAGGTTGGCCTTCGCCCGGAGAAATGAACAAAAACCTAATATTTGGTGGAGGAACACCCTTTGGTCCGATAAATCCAAGTATAATAGGTTTGCCTCAGACGGAAAAGTCTATGTGCGCCGCCCACCAAAGCAGGAATTTAATCCCAAGTACACTTTAAAAACTGTGAAATATGGTGGCGGAAATGTTACGGTATGAGGATGTTTTTCATGGTACGGCATTGGTCCAATACACCGTATCAACGGCATAATGAACGCAGAAATGTACAAAGACATCTTGGCAAGTGTGATGCTGCCTTATGCTGAAGAGGAAATGCCGCTGAAATGGAAATTTCAGCACGATAACGATCCAAAGCATACCGCAAGAATCATAAGGCAGTTTTTTCAATATCACCATATCGAAGTATTAGAGTGGCCACCTCGATCCCCTGACGCATTGCCCATTGAGAACTTACGGGAGATCGTTGACAAGAGAATTGACCGCTCAAAAGCTACATCTTTAGATAAACGTTGGGAAGAAATCCAGAGAGCCTGGTATGCGATCAGCAGCGACGAATGCAGGCGTTTAGACGACTCTATGGGTAAGAGGTGCAGGGCAATCCTCAAAAATAAGGGTTACCCCACGAAGTACTAATGCACTCCTATGCAAAAACGACGTTCCTGTAAATTTCATAAGACTGAGATCAAGTACAAAATATTTGTGTCAATTGGCTCAATTTTTTTTTTTTTTTGGACCCTGTGGTCTGGTATTCTTTTGAATATTATTGATTAGTTTGAGTTGTGTTATCTATATAACTGACTGTGGTACAGTGTGACTCTGTTGTAATGCAAGGTACGTAGAATACAAGGTAGGGATCACGAGAGAGGTGCGCAGTAGCAAAGCAGAGCTGTGACGTCAGCAGGACCCTCGCGTTGAATCTGCTCTGAATGAGGGTATGAGGTAGAGGTATTTCGAATAAGAATCGCTGTGCACGCAGAAGCTAGGTGCTAATAATACACGATAGTAACATATCTGTGGTGTATAAGAAACTGTGTGTGTTTATTTTATGTGATAATACGGTACACTTCACTATGCTTTGTCATGCCATTGCAGGCTGCACAAATCATAGCAGGCACGCGAAGGAACGAAACATACACTTCCATGTATTCCCTAAAGCCACTGACCCAAATAAATAGTGACAGAAGTAATCAAGACATTATCGAAAGTTATCTTTCTCAGCTTCGAGGGTTCGGAAGGCTTTATGATCATCCTCTTCCGACAACTGTGACGCAAAGTGTCAAATTATTGCTTCTCAGTCTCAATGCTTTGGAGGCGATAAGAAATCCCAGCTGTTCTCCGGAAGATTATGAAACATTACGTCCAAAATATGTTACATGCTACTGATGAACTCGATCAAAACTCTGATATCGTGTGCCAGTCTAAGGCCAGCGTTGAGCCCACAACATCCTATTCTTTACCGGAGGATGGGCAAGGGGTCATTAAAGCCCTTGAAGAGCTAGTAAAACAGCTCGAGGACAGTTGCGAAATTAAGGATCGTGATGAGCTGCTTGAAAACTTCACTGGCTATATAGCTTTTAGAGTAAAGAAGAACCACCTCGATATAGAAAGCAATTACGGAGAGAAAACAGGTCAAACTACAAGGGGTGGAAATTATATTTCAAAAAGTTTTTTTTCCAAGTTGCTCTACGTCGCACCGACACAGATAGGTCTTATGGCGACGATGGGGCAGGAAAGGGCTAGGAGTAGGAAGGAAGCGTCCGTGGCCTTAATTAAGGTACTTGGTGTGAAAATAGGAAACCACGGAAAACCATCTTCAGGGCTGCCGACAGTGGTGTTCGAACCCACTATCTCCCGAATACTGGATACTGGCCGCACTTAAGCGACTGCAGCTATCGAGCTCGGTAGTTTCAATTTTACCACGGGAAAGAACTAAAAGAGGGTTCTAACATCATCACAAACCTTACGGATATCCTGAAGAATAAATTCCCCGAAATTTATGAGCCTGCAAGTTGCTTCGTGAGACGCCGTTCTTTTATTCGAATGGACGCTTTAAACAAAAGTAAGACATTCAAAAGACCGGGTTTCAGTTAATACATTACCGATAAACAAAGAAGATATTTTTTAATATCAGCATTATTCTTTGTGTATAACATACCTGTTATTTTTTTATGAAAGACAATTTATGTTGTATATGAAGCAAGTGCAAAGAATGTTAACATACAGGCTCATTAATTTATATGGCCTATCTAATGTTAACGTGGAATTTGTCAGTTCCTGGCACTTGCAGAATATTTACTGTACCGTACTGTTTGTGTTGTGGACAGTTTCCGAACATTTGTTCTTTGTGTTGTTGACAGTGTATATAGTTTCCCAATCTTGCTTGTAACAACGGACATATTTCTTGCACTCATCAAGCTTTAATGTTCGAGTCTGTAACAATTAGAGCCCCTTGTTATTGTTATCATAGGTGTTGAAAACATGAACATATGAAATGGCCGTTCCACTGGGATCACAGTCTTAGCATTGTTACAACCTTTTGTACAGATCGAAATACTTCAGAAACGCTGCTGGATTCACACTGTATTTGATCTCCTCTTATTACTCTAATAGTGAAGTGGAATGCCTTTTCTGAGGTGATGTTAAAATATCAATGAAGTTCTCTTATCTCTAACTTGTGGCTAAAACAGAACAGCTTTCATCTGTGTATTAGCCTACCTCATACAGAAGACAAGGCGTTGAGGGTTCACGTTGACGTCATCGACGGCCAAGGGTGGTGGGGAGACCTGCGCGTGATCCCTACCTCTTACTTCAACTTCCTTGTTGTAATGGTTCCTGTACAACGTAAAATTTTGTTTCCATCATAGTACAAACATGTTTAGTAATAAATTTGGACTTTATTCCAAACCTTTGCCAGGTGGCTCTATAATTTTGACCACCACTGTATGTGCCTGGCCAGGCGTCTAGAAGGTTACCTTACAAAATATATCTCGAAAACCCGTGTGTGCATAATACATAGATTATAATGTATAGAATATTATCAATCGTTCTCATGCCTATACCATTCTGGAAGTTACAGTGTTTCACTATTATGGATTACAATTTATATATACAGGTAAGAATAAATTATAATATTAATTCACAGGTATTTACATTAACGGAACTGATATCCTTGTCTATGTACAACACATGTTTCATGACATAACCTCACACACAATGCGATCATTCGACTACGTAAATAATAATACTAATACTTTCATGACATAACCTCACACACAATACGATCATTCAGCTACGTAAATAATAATACTAATACTTTCATGACATAACCTCACACACAATACGATCATTCAGCTACGTAAATAATAATACTAATACTTTCATGACATAACCTCACACACAATACGATCATTCAGCTACGTAAATAATAATACTAATACTTTCATGACATAACCTCACACACAATACGATCATTCAGCTACGTAAATAATAATAATAGCTCGATATCTGCATTAGTTACTCACGGGTGAGAGAACATTGTTTTCAAGTTATACCTTTTATCGCACTTGCGTCAAAGTTAATACTAAATCAGCTAAGGAAGGGGAAGATGTATGTTGTCCTAGACTTATAACATGGGTAACGTCTGGGACAAAATAAATTATGTTTACTGTTGTAATAATCAAATAATTATAAGAGGAGAATGAAATGCTTGTATCGAACTTAATGAATTGCAATAAAAGAGTGTTCTCTTCCTAGTTTTAGGCTATCCGGGAGTATTCTATTCTAGATGGCACCTCTGTGATAATACAAAAACTAACTTGTCAGTGTAGCTAATAGTGCATACAGCGTTGCCACCTGTACGGTTTGAACCGTACATTTACGGTTTTCAACTATCTTTATACGGCGTACGATTCGAATCTCAAACCATGCGCGTTATATACAGTTCTGCGATTTTTTTTTTTTTAATTATTGGAAATGTTCAGATTTCGTATGTTTTTCTCTTTTTTTGAACATACCTCATTTCCTGGACATGTATGACATGGTCTCCATTTATCCAGGGGACTTCAACCTTTGACTGTTGTGATTCACCTTTGAGCTGGTTTCAGATCATCCAATGAAGCGCTTAAGTAGCCTGACATGTGGGATTTTCTGTATCACTCTGCGGCCGGGATTACCGTACTTCAAACATTATCAACTGTGAATCTTGTAGTCGTATATTTGTTCAGTCACAGTCTTGAATGAGCCCACGCCGAACTCCGTCAATCGTTTCTTAACCAGTGTGGTGTAACATCAGACATGTAACAGCGCAGTGTCTAGTTGTAAATCTTATGGATAACGTGATTTCGTCAAACTTATCAATAATATTGTGATGTACTTACAAATTATTTTGCTTGACAGTGCATTGCTTCAATTTCTTGTTGATTATCTTAATATGTATTAAGTATATCGTCGCTGCCGGGACAAAACCTCCTATGTGAAATATTTTAGCTTAGAACTTGGGCCATTAAGGTTCTGTCATTTAAGGTACAATATTGTGTGAATATTGTCAAGGCATTCTCGCTCTTCATAATGCGGATCAGTATATCTCCAAAAATATTATTACATAGGAGGTTTTGCCCCGACAACGGCGGCATATTTTCTTTGGGGTTTATTTTGAATGTTAAATAAGAAAGATGCTGTTAACTTCTGATTTCCAAAAATGAAGGAGATCCTTCGGCAGCCAAAAGAATTACACCTTTCCGTTAAAACACCCGGAAGGAAACAAACGTACATGCGGTGGTGGGAGAGTGTATAGACAGTATAGGAAGTGACTTCGTCCCGATCCAACATGTGTAGAAAGGGCAAAGTGTATACGTTGCATTTTCTTACTTCTAGTAATAATACACACCATACATAACACTACCCTCCACCACGATAACACGCAGTTACCTACACATGGCAGATGCCGCCCACAATCATCGGAGTGTCTGCCTCACAAGGGCTGCACCCGGCGAGAAATACACACGAAATTATACTTCTAGTAGTACGTTTGTTAAGTATTCCTATTTGATACTATTGCTACTTGCCATTATTGCACGCCTTTTGGTGAATATTACTACTGTACGGTTTTACGATAAAGAAGACGGTTTATTTTAAATTTCTGTACAGTTTTTCAAGTTTTGGGGGTTGGCAAGGCTGATTGCATATTTAACCGTAATACAATCTATCAACAACCTCGGAGAAACACCGGCATTTTGTCATACCATAACAAACATGATAAATAAATGCAGTGAGAGACACGAAGAGACCAGGTAGAATCGCCGGCTCGTGCTGATAATGTGTTTCCATATAACTTTGTCGCGGCGGGGAAGAGCTGCCATCAATTTTTGTATCGTAGGTAAGGCTAGCACATTACTCGTAAAACTCCGAGCCACTTGGATAATGGGTTTTACTCCGCGATGTAGGTCACCCGCTGCTCTGCTGTGCACGGTGTGTTGCTTTATGTCAGGGAAGACGGGAGCTGTTCTACGAATACGTGGTGTATTCCTCAAACACTACTTGTCCTAATCACGGTGGCACAATGGAAGACGCACTATCGCTGTATCATGCTACGGAGGATAAGTAGGGAGGCGATTTTTTTTTGTATTCCTTTGTTCAGAAACGTAGGTTTTTAATGTATAAACCCGTTACTGCTTTCACAAGCCAAAACAGTATCTGTAATAGCCTATTTCGATGTGTTTGTCTCTATTTTGTTTGTTGATGTCTTTTAAGGCAATTTTCCCACTGTTACCATAACATTTTGTTTGCATTCATACAGGGTAAACGGAAACAATGTGAGCCGCGTAGAACTGGTGAAATCAGCCAAGCAGATCGCTTTAAGAGGGCTTTGCGAGGTCATCTCCACGCAGGCCATGAAGGCCCTTGGAGGGGTGGAAGGTAAAGGCTTCCACTATCCGTAATCTCGGCACTTGGTGGGGTAGAGAGGTTAGCTCTACGTCCGGCCGCCTTTGCCCCCAGGAATTAACTGGTACTCCTTTATGCTGTAGGCTGAGTGAACCTTGGGGCCATGTGCACCTCCGGAACTGGAAATCTCGTTTTTTGTCAGTTGGGTCTCTCGAGCCCCAGACTTGAACCGCATTGAACATGTATAGGAAGGTGGAAATGCCATATAAAGAAACACTGGCCTACCTCCCCCGCGTTCGCATGATGCTTTTTGCGAGGCATTAAGTTGGACGCATGTGAGGAGATCGCCCTCGACGGGGAATACTTCAGCAAGCTTGTTGAGTCAATGCCACGACAGTTCCGTCAAGTGATGGATTCTAAGCGAGGTATAATTTATGTCTAAAACAGTCCTCTTTAGGACTAACATAATTAAAAGCACAGTGCAAGATATCGCAATGAATAGAAGTAAACACTCTCAGAGTTAAAAAAGAAAGTAATGCTTAGAATTGGACTCGAACCCTGGTTCTCACCTTGAGAGGTGGGTACTCTTCCTCGGAGCTAACTGTTGCACACAAGAACAAGCATAATATTGTAAGGTTATTCCTCGCTGTAATAGGCACGTAGCATATTTACACCTCGATATCGGACCTGAGGGGCCAGTGATGATAAACCAAGCACTCATTGCAAGCATTCGGAGTGGAAATGCCAAGTCCGTTAGTATGATGTAGTTATACAATACAATAGAGTAACGGAGTTCAAGTAAAAGAAAAGTTCCGATACCAGCATTCGAAACCCGCATCTCCTTGTTGATAACAAAGGACTTTTCCCTACACCAACACGCCGTGAAGTGCTTCAGTTGCCACGCGTGTCCCTCACTTCACACATTTATTTAACCATTATGCCAGTTCCTCATCCGTTTCATTCTATTATGTTATTCTGATATGCGGATAGTTACATAGTGTACTGACAGTTTCATTTCGTCAGGAATGTGTCACTTAACAATAGCGAGTTGCTTCACTTGCTTTTTGTAGCTGTACCGCCTCTTCCGAGGACGATTATACCCAATATAGGACTTCAGAATTCTCCATGCGTCTATTTTTGATTTTTCAATTGTACATGGCACAAGCAATAAGAAACATACATACAACAAGGTAGAAATCAAAGATGGAACTGCAACTGCAAAATAAATCATTTAGACCAACGGAGTCCTTCAGGGCGATCGATAAGCCACATTCTGTTTAACATTGCCACTGCAGACGTCACGAGGATTCTAGAGAGAACCACCTCGGTTTCACTGTATATGTACGCAGACGATATAATCCTAGAATCACCAAGCAAGACCGAACTATAAGAATCTCTGAACGAATTATGTCAATGGACGACGGAGAACGAATTAAAGATCAGAACAAGGCAGTGCACATGGTATTCCGAAAAGGGGGTAAGCCAGCAGCTAAAGTTAGTGACACTGGAAGAGAAAGAAGTAGATCTAGTAAATTCGTACAACTATCTTGGTACAACCCTTACAAACAACAGGCAACTCTTTCAGGATACGTATTAATGAAAGAGGAACTGCCGCTATCAGGGGAATATATGACAAGGAATAAAACGTCTCTCTCATTACAAACAGCCATGACGTTATTCCACGAAAAAATAAGCCCAATCCTAACGTACGGCCTAGAAGTGATATGAGAAAAACTATCCCTAACGGACCTAATGATAGTTGAGAAAGTAAAAGGCAGATACCTAGAAAGAGTGTTAGGAGTAGCAAAAACAGCCTTATCTAGACTCGTATGCGAACTAGCGAGAGAGCCATTCTACGTAGAGGAACTACGACTCCAGTTATCCTTACCATTCACCAATCCAGCGAGGACGCTTATCGAGACAGCGGAGAAGAAACGTCAAGAAATAACCCTAGACTTCTACTCTACAGACGCGATGATTGACAGAAGACGGGCGAACGAAAATCAGAAACTAAGGAACGTTCTCATTAGACGCGCAATCCACGAATTCCACAACAAAATATGCCAAAACGAGAAATTTCATTGTCCAAACAAAAGTTGCGTTTGTGTACTGTGTAGCAAACAGCAAACGAGGACGGGCAGAAAATGGTCGACGAGGGTCTTCACGAGACAAATCGTGTTCCGCACTTAGACGCTCTGTTCCGAAGACCTTGTCCAGAAGACTGCGCAAGCTGTTCCAGGACGGAGGTCGAGCACGAAGTTTCCTGCCGAATAACGACCGTGGAGTTCGAAGGAAACTGGAGCCGTGACACCTGAATGGAAACGCAGAAGGATAGGGATCGTCACTTTCCCCTGGTCCCTCTGGCTTACCAGTCCGTAGGCCACGGGATCTGCTCCAGCGAGGACGCCATCTGAAAGAGAGCTGCGACTTCGGGTAGATTTAGGGTTCAGCCAGCCTGAGGACCATCCTACCCCGACCGATAGGTACTACATGGATCTGAGGAGGAGACCGGAGGATGTGGGCGCCGCTGTCAAGATGAGTTCGAGCATAGAGAGCGACCGGGTGAAGGTGCGGCACGACCAACGAGCGGACACCACGGGAAATCACGAAGGCGATATAACTACGTAAGGAAGAAATGATTGTCTTTGAAGTTCCAGAGGACGTGGAAAAGCCCTTACCACGCTATGAGAGGAATAAATGACGTCAGCTACCGAGTACGACGGAGGCCAAGGTACATCTAGACCGACGGGCGCTATCCCGAAGAACAGCTGGGGGGGGGGGGCGGGCAATGTTACGTGTCAGCCTCGTGGTAGCTTTTTTTCGGTACATCCAGGAAGAGCCTATTGTCTTACACGACTTGGAATCTCCCAACCGGCTTGTAGGGTGGGGCTGGCCTTTCCGTGTGTTGTTCTCGTCTGCCGGCTTACCTGTTAGTTTCTTGGAGATTCAGCCGGAATGTTCTGCCTCTATTCACCTCGCGAAAATTCTGGCTCAAATCACCTGAGCTATAAAATGGGATGCTAGCCGCGGACAGTCGGTCATTGTTGGACTCCGCGTGAGACTCAGTGTGTTGGGGTTCGGTGGTTGGGCTGACGGCGACAGAGGTGTTGGCTAGTGTCCCACCGAGGTCTGAACCAGCAGCTGTTGTTGTGGTGTCGGAGTGACCAGTGAGTAGATGGGCTGGAGACGACGGAACGGAAGCGTGTGCCACCTGATAGTACTGCGTGTGGACTGAGGATCGCCGTGAGTCTGCGAGAAAACCCGCTGTCGTGAGTGCTAAGATAAATGCACCTGTGTATGTTCGTGTTGTGAGTATCGTCCTGCTGTTAAATGCTGTTGAGCTGTTAGTTCTTTGCTCCATGTGACTGAATTAGTGGACTGTCTTTGGCGTCGAACCAACGAACTGTCGTCGTGTATCGAGTGGCCCGTAGCCCTGTGTTCAGATCCACCTATCTACACACAGCTGCTGTAGGAGGTGACTGGATTTGGGGAAGTGAAAGTAAGGATTTAGTGTCCCCAGGTAGAGCAACGGGCTGGACCGCCTGCTGCGCCATAAGGAAGAGCAATTTGTAAATAGACAGTAATTAGTAAGTGTGGCCATTCATAGCTGATTAGAATTGTGTGTGTGCACTTATTAGATCACCCTGAAATAAATTAGAGTAATGAAACAGATGGAGTTTTATTTGTAACACTATTTAGAAAGTAATTGAAAATTCTAAACGGACTGTTAATATATATTATCAATAAAAGTTACACTTTCCGAGTTTTATGCCGCATTCGAATGGAATCAAAACAGGTATTGAAGTATTTCCCTAGAAACCATATTGAGTGCAGTTGTAGCTCGGAGTTGTACTTTGACGTCTATGGATCTGTGCGTGCGCTTGGGAAATCTACATACAACTGTCCAAAACACTGGAGTGGAGAGATTTATCCCGACATTAATGTTTATGCTGGTGGCTTATTCATTGTGAGAGATAAGGCTAAATTTAGAGGAAATTGCTGCATTTAAGAACGAATATTCACTAGTACTAAATATTCTTGGATTAAAACACTTTTTCCTGATGCTGACTGAGTCCATCTGAATTTCTGCATGAACCATATTTTTGTCCAGCTTCCGTAAATTCAATCTCGTTCCATTGCAAAAATCTGCTTTATTAACCTCATTAATATTATGGAGTCAGTGAAAATATACGTTATTTATTTTACTGAAAGATAGCATTTTTCACTAAGCAGTATGGTGGACAACATCGCATTAACCCAAGTCTAGTACCAGGTGGAAGGCAACAAAGTCAGGATGTACGTAGTTCCAACTCATGCCGATACAGATAGCTGTGTACTTACGTCGCCATGGCGATGAGACAGTAACTTCGTTGTCAGAAACAATTTTTTTCTTTTTTAAAAGTACAAAAGTCGTGATCGTGAGAGCTTTATTGTATTTTTCTTGTGAAGAAGACATAACTGGTACCAATTTCAACTGTTTAAAAATTCTCGCTTTCTCAATATCGCTGTTAATGACAGACAGAATTAAGCAATATATACAGGGTGAAGCCTCCGTGGCTCAGACGGCAGCGCGTCGGCCTCTCACCGCTGGATACCGTGGTTCAAATCCCGGTCACTCCATGTGAGATTTGTGCTGGACAAAGCGGAGGCTGGACAGGTTTTTCTCTGGGTACTCTGGTTTTCCCTGTCATCTTTCATTCCAGCAACACTCTCCATTATCATTTCATAGCATTTATCACTCATTAATAAATCACCTTGGGAGTGGCGACCCCATTGTAATAACAGCCTATATATGCTTCATTCATTACATCCCTGACTCGGTCAGTGACTGGAAAACAGGTTGTAGATTTTCATACAGGGTGAAGCGTAATTCGCGCACTCGGGCGTCGCAGCGCGACTCCTCACATGCTAGCAATAAAAAAATGTCTCTTACAACTTTTCGTCTTGCGAGTATATCCGGCAGAAAAACGACATTGAAGAGTAGCAATCTGGCAACACTGTAACCACATGTAGGGTAACTACCTCTGTCAGCAGAAGTTAGTCGTACTATACATTTGGTGCAGTGGATAGAGTTTTGGGTTAGCATGCAGGAGGTCGAGTGGTCGAGACGTATGTTTTTTATTTCGTAAATGTAATCCAGGTGGTATGGTATCTGGCATCTTAATCGTCAACAGCGATTGCAGTGGGTCCTCTAGAAACCATTTGCACTTACATACTACGATCCTAGAAATGGACGAACAATCTTTTTCATTGGTCAGCTTTGAAAGGCGCCCTTTCCACGTCGTGGGCGTGAATTTATTCGCATCACTTCATCTACTAGATGTGAAACATGTTTTCTTTGTACCCTCCTCCAACGGTCCCATAGATTAGTACCAACTATTATTCTTGCATCGTTCAGGTCCATTACATTTCGTTAGGGCCTTACGTTACCAGTAGGCCTAGCAACGTGCTCTGCGAATAATGTCCAACCTCGGTTACAATTTGTATGTGTTATCACCATGGTCCCAATAATTCTGCCTTTCGGCATTGCGTCTAGTAACCGCATGCTGTTCAGTACGTATCTCAATGTATTATTATTATTATTATTATTATTATTATTATTATTATTATTATTATTATTATTATTATTATTATTATTATTATTATTATATCGATGCGATCGTGGAAACATCATGTCTATTACTGTTAGGGAAACAGTGTAATTCGAAACCGACCATTTCACCATTCCGGGATGAATCATGCAGAACAATATCTGTCAGAGAGGTATTGCTCGTTAGGTGGAACAGCGCGCAGGACTGACGGCGTGTTTAGTACGTAGCGTATGCACTGTCCACCAGACATGGACTAGTGGCGAGCGGAGTAACGCGCCCATGACAGACTCCAATGTACATGCGTACACATATCGAATGTCCGTCTTATAAACTTCTAAACCACTGTGGCAGACGTATGGCATACACAAACTATGAATATGTGGATATGCTTCTGTTCCTTGGTGCATCTGATAACCGGGCTGGTGTTGCCGCTCGTGAATATGCTGCTAGATATCCTCGTCGACGCCATCCAGATAAAAATGTGTTTCGTCGTCTGGAGGTGCGCCTTCGGGAGTCAGGTTCTCTCCTTCCACCATCACGTGACAGAGGTCGTCCACGGACTCGCCGTACTCCAGCTACTGAGGAGGCTATTCTGGAGGTCATACACCAAGAACCTCAGAGAAGTACACGTAGCGTAGGAAGGCAGCTGCGTATCTCGCAACGCATGGTCGTTAACGTGCTGCACGAGCATGGTCTGCACCCCTATGATTATTCTTGCACGCAACACCTGCATCCTGCAGATCTCCATCAGCGGGTGGAATTCTGTGAATGGTTCCAACAACAACAGGAAGCCAACGATGACTTCGTGAACACGGTACTATGGTCGGATGAAGCAGCATTCAATCGTGAGGGTGTCTTCAATTTGCACAATGCCCACCATCGGTGTGAGGTTAACCCACACGTCACTCGCGACCGTGGATATCAAGTTCGCTTTGGTATCAACGTCTGGGCGACAGGTGTCTGGGCCCCTACATGTTGCTTCACCGGTTGACTGCACGAAGGTATAATGCATTCCTCTCAAACTATATGCTTGATGCGCTGGAAGATGTTCCGCTACATGTACGGCAGAGGATATGGTTCCAACATGATGGTGCGCCTCCACACTCCGGAAGTAATGTGCGACAGTATTTGGACAGAACATTTCCAGGGAAATGGCTGGGACGTGGAGGTCCAGTTGTATGGCCACCGCGTTCACCTGACCTAACTCCCCTGGATTTCTTCCTGTGGGTACACCTGAAGGAGCACGTGTACTCTACTCCGCCGACAAATGTGGAAGAATTGGTAGCGCGTGTTCATGCTGCTTTTGTTACTGTGAACACAGCTATGCTGCGAAGGGTCCAGAGCTGTATGATCCGGCGGGTTGCGCAACGTTTGGACGTGCAGGGAGGTCGCTTTGAGCATCTGTTGTCCTGAAGACAACGTATTCTGTTGTGAAGGTCATGCGGTCATTGATATGGACAGTATTAGAGCTAATTTGCTACATCTGCGCGATCATGTTACATGCAGTATGGTGGCGTCTCCGAAAACCTTAAGTAGTTCGTGGGACGTGAAATAAATAACATTATTATTATTATACATGTAGTATGTAAATGACGAGTAGATGTTGTGTTATTGTACTGTGCTATCATCTTTAGCATATAGAAAGTGATATTGTTTGTGTAGTTATTCTGTCGTATGTCTGGTCATTTGTTTCAGCTGTCTATTTCTTATTAGTCTAACCAGGTATTTGTTGTTTCAGCGTTACAAAATGTTGTAAATGTAGGATACATGTGACCTCAGAAACGGTGTCTTACTGTATTACAGTAGGTAATGTAAGGTGGAAATTAGCAAATAAAAATGCGCCTCAACCCAGGATCGAACCATCAACCTCCTGCATGCCAACCAAAAACTCTACCCACTGCACCAACTGGTACAGCACGACGAGAACGTGCTGACAGCGGTAGTTACCCTACATGTGGTTACAGTGTTGCCAGATTGCTACTCTTCAACGTCCGTTTTCTACCGTATATACTCGCAAGACGAAAATTTGTAAGAGACATTTTTTTATTGCTGGCATGTGAGGAGTCGCGCTGCGACGCCCGAGTGCGCGAATTACGCTTCAGCATGTATACATATACTGTTACCTACGGCTTCGCTCGCGAGGATTTCGTAATTTAATAAAAAATGACTGTATCTCTGTACTGCACGAAGACATTATCTCAAAATCCCTCAGGTATAAAAACTCGCCGAAAAATTGTATTTTATTTACCCCAGAACCTCTTTGTAAAACCACGTTTGTGGCATTACCTTTTGCGGCTAAGATGACCAGGCTACTGGCAGAGCCCAATCTGGAACTCTACATGTGAGAAACAGTCCTCTTAAGTCGAAAAAAAAAGTTTCTTTATTTCTAAAGATGATTCCAAATATCGATATTCACGTCTGTAACATCTTAGTTTTTGAGATATAAGTATGCTCATCAAGAGAATTCAACTCCTCCTTCACTTTTTTCGATCTCCAGCATAAGTTGATTGTACGAAAACAAAAGTACGTGTTTCTTTATTTTTAAAGGGGATTACACATACCAATTTTCACGTCTATAACATATTAAGTTTATGAGATATACTGTAGATATACTTATTTTAAAAACTGACCCACTCCTTGGCTGAGTGGTCAACGTTGAGGCCTTGGGTTAACAGGATTCCGGGCTGGATCGGGGATTTTAATCGGGTGTGATTAAATCATCTGGCCCGGGGACAGGTTGTTCGTGTTTGTTCCAACACTCTTCTCTTCATATTCACTCAGTACACCACATAACCGACCACAACAGGAACACGCAATATTAATTACATCCCTACACACGGGGTTGGCGTCAGGAAGGGCATCCACTCATAAAACAGGTTCAAATCCACATGTGCGACACAGTTCGCACCCGCGACCCCACAGGTGTGGGAAAAGAGGTAGATGATACTCATTGTAAAAATTCACCCGCCCCACCCCCTTAAATGGATTTTTTTTAAAAGTGGATCATTTATTTGTAAAAGAGATACCAAGTACCAATTTTAACGTCTGTAATTTCTTCAGTTTCTGAGATACTGTGTATGTATCCTCATATAAAGAATTCAACTCCTTCATCGGTTCTTTCCCCCTCCCATCCTCCCCTTCAGTGGATTTTCTGAAAACAAAATTTTGTGTTTTATTTTTAAAGGAGATTCCGAATATCAATTTTCATGTCTGTAACATGTTAGGTTTTTGTGATACATTGTGGATAATCTCGCTGCTGTAAGAATACTGGAACTGACGTTGCCATGGTTACGGCAGTTCATTTCTTTATTCGATTACTAGAGCAGGCGTAGTGTCGTGCCAATATCTCCATAACGGTTGGTTTTAGGGCCTTAAAACATGGTTTTCGGGCCCGCAGGGCTCACCGAGTTTTGTTCTTTGCGTCAAGGGGCTTAAATTGAGTTTTGTCTCGTCCTTGTACGACAAATTCGATATTTCGCCTATATTAGCGTAGTATTTTTACATCTCCCCGTGCTCCGCCCCCCTCGAATTGTTTTGAAAATAAAATACAGCCCATGTTACTGGCAATGTAGCTTTCTATAGGTGAAGTAATTTTTAAAATCAGTTCAGTAGTTTTTGAGTCTATCCGTTACAAACAAATATACACATTTTCCTCTTTATATATTATTATTATTATTATTATTATTATTATTATTATTATTATTATTATTATTATTATTATTATTATTATTATTATTATTATTCACTAAAAATGTGCGGTGTCAGATTTTGTAATTGAGTAAAATATCCTTGCTTCCTTAGAAACTGTAGCTTGTTTTTATAGGAATTTGATTCATGTTTACTTTTAATTGTTGCTCGTGACGCTTACAAATGTCGATAGATTTACTCACATGTTCTGGAAGTCTTTTAAGTTCTACATGTTTGAAATTATTGTTCGCTAAAATATCTAAGCAAAGAATACACTGCGGCCATCCGGGTTATTCACAGGAATGTTAGTGAAACCTAGTTTTAGTCATGATATTTGCGCACTTCTGTTTTTGTCGAATAATTGGACTTAAGGGCAAAAACTGAAGCAGATGTGGGAAGTGAACTTAGAACTAAATTCACATCCTGTTCTTTATTCGGTATTTTCGTAGGAGAATAGGCACTGGGCGAATCACTTTCACAGGATCGCATGGATCAAGCCAGTCCATGATTATGGCGATATATTTACCGGTAAAAGAGGTTAACTAGCCCTACTCAGAAAGCGCAGAAATTCATCTATACAGCACACTGTACTGTTCACTCACTGGCAACGAATTAAACGGATCCAGCTTTGTAATTGTGGAAGTTCTAGGCCTCTTCTTTTCAGGCGTGGACAGTTTAGATGAACCTCCTCCCGAGTTGTGTTTCTCCTTCGTAATCGTAACTCTTGTCCTAGCACTTTCGCTAACTCTTGAGTTTTGGCAGTGCGTTCCTGGACTCTGGAATGAAATTAAAGGAACATTCCTTTCCGAAAAACTTGTAGCCTCTTCATAGAATTCCCTTGCGGCACATATCATTTCCCTTCCTTGGTGATGAATTGTCACACCACGGCTGGCGGTAATTTTTTCACACGGTAGACGAGTCTTATCTCCCTCGAGGAGTATTCATCATGCTGGAAATATGTATGGAAATAAAATAATAGTACGGAATTAGTATTTAAAAAACCGTTAGATACTCAACGGCCACAAAACTGAAACATAAATAGAATATAACTCACACTGAATTGCTTGGGACAAGACTTAAGTCAGAAGCGAGAGGTTCGGTAACTCCAAGCAACACGAGCTGGCCAGCAGGCTTTTCTCCATGGCAACCTCGTTTCCGTAGCAATCATACTCCTACCTTCCTTTATCCTGCCCCGGCAGGCAGTCAACGGACCTCTCTCTAAGATCTGTCATAACTCATCTTTCATTATTGCGACCTTAAGGTCTGTCTCTTGCTTCTTCATGTTTACCCATGCGGCAACGTCTTATCTTGTTGTTGAGAGGCAATACCAGCAAGGGGGTATAGGTGGTAGACGGGAGCATGTTTGATGAAGATATCCCGTTATCTTTATGAAGACCCGCAAATATGTGCAGTAACCGCTATTGAGTGCTAACATTAGTACAGTAAACTTCGTCTTAAATATCGCCTCTTCCTCCCTTTGTATGCATAGCCTGTTTCAATATCATTGAGCCTTCTCAGTCTCGACTCCCAAGTTCCGCATTTACAGATGTGTACATACACGTTCACCACGATTTCCGTCACTGTCGCTCAGCTAATTTGAGGGAAAAAACTGTACGTCACAGGCTCAAGAGCGCAATCTCATGATTTGGTAGTATTGTACCGCAGCTGCTTCATTGTTTGCCTGACTGAATAACGGTACGTTATACAGGCTCGTTCCGAATTGGCGTGTGACGTAAGGATAGATGTACTTGTTTTTTGTAAATAAATACTGTACGTCTGAGAAGAAAACTAAGGCGTTATAACACCGTGATCAAACCAGAAGGACTATATGCTGCTGAGACCTTGGATTTAACAAGCAGAGGATTGCTGGAACAATTGGAGAAGTATGAAAGGAAGGTCCTAAGGAAGATTATCCGACAACGATTAAGACCTGACAAAGAGTTATACAAAGAGACTGAATTATAGAGTCGATGAAGAAGAGACGAATACAATTTTATGAACATCTCATACGTATGAATAAAGAAAGGCTCGTTTGACATTTTGAAGGAAAAAACTGTTCAGGTTGTTTATGGAGATACATGCTGATATGGAGAAAATGGGCATTAGTCGTGAAGACATCTAAAACAGCAACCACTTTCGACAATTAGTTTCAGACTTCAGAGGCTTCCGAGAAGGAGGAGAAAAGAAATCTTCAAAAGCGATTTTTTCAGAAGGAAGGAAGGAAGGAAGGAAGGAAGGAAGGAAGGAAGGAAGGAAGGAAGGAAGGAAGCAGATAAGCCAACGAATGAAGCGACATTGGCAGAAGATCAAAGCCAGGGGAGGGAAAAGATGATCCAAAATACAGTAGTAGTTACTCCGTGGTCCATAGTGGCCAAAACCGAACAGAAGTAGAAGAAGAAAACCCGTTGCACATTAAAGTGATAACATTTTAAGCAATAACTAGAGGGCCCGTGGTGCTCCGCAGCATTCGTTATAAATAGGTCGAGTAACGTGTCTCGATGTGAAATTGCCTGGATATATTTTTGAATGTTAACTTTTAGGATTTGTATTGCCTGTTAATTATGTTTCAGGTGAATGTTTGTAGATTTCCTTATTGTGGCGTAGGTTGATATTTCACGAACTATTTTTTAGTTTTAGACTTTTTGTAGTGAGTTTTAGATTATTTTGTTTCGCGTGGAAGTTGGTTCTTGTTGCAGGTCATATTGTCTGGGAAGCAGATGCTCCTTTCAGACAAATAATGAGAAAAACAATAATTGTATGTATTTACACGTCGCGGCACTATACAGTAGATATGATGTGGGCGATTCCAACTGTCATTGGGATTGTCACCAATTAGCCTAGCGAGCGTGACAACTGTGGATTCAACAGTAATCTGTCATTTTGGACATTTTATTTTTCAATCCTTGCAGACGGAAGCAAAACTTTGATTTAAACGACATCTAGAGAGTAGTTACGGATAACAAACATAGTAAAGTTAAAAAGCTGAACAATTGTCTCCCTCAAGGTTCTGTGCTCTCTCCATTGCTGTTTAATATGTACATTGCCGATATACCCCGCACTACATCACGCCAATTCGCGCACGCGGATGACCTAGCAATAGTTACTCAGCAATCCAATGCGAATAAGACAGAAGCAATTCTGAACAGAGACCTTGACATTTTGAGCGAGTACTTTGATAAGTGGTGTTTGATACCTAGCACCAGCAAAACGGAAACCTGTCTCTTTCACCTTAATAACAGGCAGGCAAACATTACTTTGAATGTTTCCCTCGACAACTCTCCCCTACCATACAATCCTAACCCCAAGTACCTTGGAGTGACTCTTGATCGGACACTAACCTTCAGGAAACATTTAATGAATACCGCTGCTAAACAGGAACGATATCATTCAGAAACTTGCAGGTTCTACATGGGGAGCATCAGCATCCAGTCTTAGGTCGTCAGCACTGGGACTGGTATACTCTACAGCCGAGTATTGTTCTTCTGTTTGGCTGAAAAGTCCTTATGTTAAGAATATTGATGTTGTTCTGAATCAGACGATGCGCATTGTCAGCGGCGCAGTCAGATCTACTTTTCTGGTTGCCAGTCTTGAGCCACATAACACCTCCAAGGATTCGCAGACAAAACAACCTAATTCGCGAATTCAGGAAGATAACAATGAACCCAAGTTTTCCAATTCACGAAGACGTTGTTAGGTATGGACGTCTGAAGTCAAGATCTCCGCTCATTCGGACTGCAAGGGAACTCATCAATAGGAACTTTAACGGTTCTGATGAATGGCAATTGGAGTGGACCAACACAGCTCCAGATGAATGGCAGACCCTCTTTAGTCGCCAACATCCACCACCTGGTTTTAATCTCCCCAGAAGAGCTTGGGTTCTTCTCAATAGAGTCCGTACCAATCATGGACGATGCGGGTCATTTTTGCATATGTGGGGTTTGCGCTCCTCTCCTGCATGCGACTGTGGTGAGAAGAAACAGACCATCCGTCATATTGTCACCGAATGTCCTAGGAGGTCATACTCCGGTCAGCTGAAGGAGTTTGTGTGTGCTTCTGACGGGGTTGTACAATGGTTGGACAGCTTACTTAGGTTTTTAAGTTTATGAACTGTTTTAGAGATTGGTTGATTGTTTAAGGTGTTATATTGTTTGTTATATTTTTGAATATTTGTATGTAGAGTTATGTACTAGCCATAAGCTAAATTATAAAGAGTCAGAATTTATCTTAGTGACCCCGAAAAGTATGGATTCAAAACTTATATTGGCCTTTTTCGATGATTTTTCATGTCACTCCTTCCTAACCCGCAATCGTAGGGGTATTTTTCTCCAGATAGTCATATAGATACCAAGTTTGGTTGAGGGCTATGCTGAAATATACGGACATGCATCTATAATCTCGCTCATTTGAATACTTTCTTTTTTCACCGTTTTTCACCCCCAATGCTGACGAAGACTTAAGTGGCATCCGGAGTGTCGCTGTTCATCTCAGCGACCCCGAAATGCTATGGTGTCTCACCCCTTACAGTATTTATCTCCGGATAGTATTAAGTCATATACGTCTGCCATTTAACATCGTTTAACTTGGCTGAAATGTTTACGTCAGGATATTACTCCCGTGCAGTGTGCAGCCCGCTGATTATTCACCAGCAGGTAATTCCGGAGAGAATAAAAACAGAATGAAGCAAATCGGTCCAGTGGAACGGCCGGGGTTGGAACACTTGCACGGAGTCTCAGTATTCATATACTGCCTACCTCTTCGGTGTAAATTGTTGAAATCATACTCTGTTTCTCACTTCATTCGCCGCTTCATCTGGAATGCAAACACGACTTACCTAAAACTATATTACTTTTTCTTGTTATCCTTCGTTTACATTTACTTTTCCTGAAATCTTCACACCACCAATAAGTCAGTTGATCTTTACTGGTGTAGTCCACAATGGACTGATATCCGTTGTAAATCAACAAAGGGTCATCTTGGTGGTATTGGTGAACTCCATAGCTGCAGAACAATCATCACCAGTTCAATATGGAACACTAGTTGTTACCAGGTATCAACTGTAGCAGTGAACTCTAAAGGTATCTACCTATCTTTACAACTTCACCTCCTTTGCTCCTGAATTGCAACCCTTCTTGGTCTTTCGTACAAGTGTCACTGTTTGACACACCCATGCTTAGTAATTTCCTGGATGTGCGAATGTCAACACATTCCATCTCCGTGCAAGTGTCATAAATTCGAACTGCCGGACGTACTGGCCAAAGGTGTTTTAGATTATACGAGTCTGTAATTTTGAACACACATTTTTCATAAGAACATCAATGTACGTTATGTGTAAATACCTACCCTGCTACCAAATCATTTAACTCACCAATTTGTAACTCGGATGTGGTTATGTTCTCTTAGGACTGTGGAGTGTTCAGAGTTGAAATAGCTAAAGCATTAACAAGTGTATATACCGCCCTTAAACGTGCGATGAATGCAGCTATAACTTGGTGTCATTAGATTTGAGGTTGGTCCACACAGTGCTTTTCGTTTTCAATTGACGTTTAAACTCGTGTCCATATTTTCGAATCCGTCACTCCAAACGTACGGTACACATTTTATCTTGCTTCTTTTACGGCCATTATAGTCCACATTATTTACATATTTTTAGAAGCTTTCTTTTACACTCCGTTCCTTTTCAAAGTATCACCCTCCACATGCAGTGCATTTTTCTTTTTTACAGGGTGGTATTAACATTTCAGACGCACGAAACATTCTGTTTTAGCACTGCAAGACGCGAAGGGAATTTCTTGCAGCATAATTTGTTCTTTCAGATTTCGGAATTTTCAGATACCACATGGATGTGAGGTGTTCTAATGCTGTCCCATTAGTGCCTGTTAGTGTCTGCATTGCCGCAGCACCGAGCTCGCTTAAGTGCGGCGAATATCCAGTATTCTTCATAGCTCCACGCAGATGATTCCTCGGGACGTTTGCATAATGCCACTGTTCACAGAAATTCCCTTCAGATGAGGCAGTGTGAAAAGGCACATCCACAGTGCCAAAAAAAAGTCATGCGTTTGAAATTTTAATAACACGGTATGAAAAAACGGCGCATGTATTGCTTGTGAAGGACTACTTTGAAATGGAACGAAGTGTCGATAAGTCATAAAACGTTGCAGTGAGCCAACATAAGCTCACCGGACAAAAGTGCACACGCACAGATGGCGCAGCGAATGAGTCCCATGCTCAAGCTCACGCGCAGTGCCTCTACGGGAGCAGAAGTGAGACACTGATGTTTCAAGCGGACAGTGTACGTGGCAGAAAAGGGCAGTCGTGTTTGGACGTGCTATACGGTGCGTGAAGTTGCTGGATTTGTTGGTGTTTCGCAGTGGGCACGAAACATGACGTCAGAATTGTGGTCGGAAGACATCCTGAACGAGAGGGGCCGGTGACGCGTTAGCGACGGGAACTGTATGCAGTGAACACTGGGAGGCGGGCACTTCGGAAGAGGCACATAAAGCTGCGCCTCTTCATTGGGCTAGAAACGGACATTAGCTGACTGGCGGAACGTAATGTGTGCAAGGTCAGGTTCAAGCCGGAGGTGGGTGTGTGATGCTTTGGGGGTGTTTTTCGTATAATGGATTGAGCCCGCTCACTGAGGTGACCACTCAGGTGTTGCCTTTCCGTCGGTCAACATCTGCATGATGAGTATGTTATTGATACCCCGGTTTTTCAAGATGACAACAGCAAAGCTCATCGTCCTGGATGCATATGTGTCTGGTTTTATGAGCACTCCCCACCCTATTATATTTCGATTTACCCGCAAATTCACCTGACTTGAACCCCATTGAAAATCTGTGGGATATGTTGGAACCGCGGGTAAAACGCCGACATCAGCATCCCCGCAATTCGGTGGAATTACGCGATGAAATCCTCAAAGTGGCTTAACGTGGATGTGACGTTCCTGGACAGCCATGTGGACTCACTTCCTAACGAAATCCAGGCGGTTATCATGGCCAGAGGCGGAGTTACACGGTATTAAATGATACTTATAATGATTTTTCCAGGAGTGACTGATTTTTTAATATTTTTTGTTCGGTGAGCTTACATCACGAAATCTCCACCTATTTTCACCTTACCTAACGAACATTCGTGTATCTCTGTACTATCGTACTCACAACAGTTATCAGTGTGTCTAATTTCATTTTGCATTGTTCTTTTGTGTATTTCGGATATGTATTTTTAATAAGTGTTTGTTCTTTCTTTTTTGCAGAAAACTGTGATCGATAGAAACAGAACACCAATAACGTTGACAGTGCCCTATAATCAGGTAAGCTATTTGCACTACTGACCTTTCTCTGTTGCATCGTTTTAATTGACCCGGAATTCTTACTACCAATTTTCTATTATTATTATTATTATTATTATTATTAGCGTATTCTCCCAATAATGGAAGACGTTAAGCAAACAACTCAATCAAGCTTTCTTTGGGTTCTTCTTGTTCTTCCAATAGGCTTTCATTCTCTCTGAGAAGGCTTGTTTACGTTCTTCCGACCATTTCGGTCTGCACTGTTTTTGCTTTGGTTGCTCTGATGTAACTTCCCACTTGTTGACTTTGTGTCTGAAGGTGTCTCTTTCTAAAATGTCTGTTGCACATATGTTTGCGTTTCTGAGGTCCTTTCGAAGTTCGTCCAGCCAAGGTGTTGAATTCTTAAGTGAGCTAACATAATTTAATATTCTTTTTGACAGTCGATTTTCTGGTAATCTTGTGAGGTGTCCAAAGAATTTCATTCGTCTTTCCTTAATGTCAATTTCAATGTTTGAAACTTTTTCTGTTGTTTTAATTATTATTATTATTATTATTATTATTATTATTATTATTATTATTATTATTATTATTATTATTATTATTATTATTATTATTATTATTATTATTATTATTATTGGGTTTCCGTGACTCAGAGGTGTAAGAAGAAGTGTGAGGGTAAATGGGTGGACAAGGACTTAACTAGAGCTTAGCTTAACACAACATAATTTGAAATGTTATTTCTTTCCCTTTTTTCTCTCTGCTTTAAAATTGATAAAATAGAAATATAGTATGTATACACCGTTGCTCTGATGTTGGCTTATCTGTTGTTCAACAGTTTGTAACACACTGTTCCTAAAGGGAACTAACGCCGATAAACGGGGGCAAAGGTGCCCATACTAAATAGCCTTAATGTAAAAAGAAAAGGTTCAAATGACTGGGCATAAACAACAGGCTAGGAGGAGAAACACTTGGCCCTCATAGTGGGCTTATGGCACAATGATACAGAGGGGTGACTAAATGAGAAACATTTAATACCAAATAAGTGTTATGAATTTTAGAGGTTTAGAAACTTTAGTCACTCCCATGCCAGGTTGTTCCCTTAGATTACATATTTCCCAGTAGGGAAGTCCACAGACTTGCCGAAAATTCTACATTTAAACCACCAAATTTAGAACTTTGCATCAATAAAAGAGGTTGAAACCTTCTCCACCAGCTATCCGATGGACCTTGCGTACTCAAATAACTGGAGCAATGAAGACAATACGGCCCTATTGGCTAGAGAAAATATTTAAAAAATTCTGATAGGTTGATTGCTATTAAAGAAGGAACCAGCAGAAGTACCGGTGTTGACAACTTTGATACATGAACAAAACAATCTTTAAAACCTGAGGTTTGCCAACTGTAACAATATATTTTCCTTTAACAGTTATTAATGATTGTTGATCCCGCCAGAGGGGACACTTAAAGCGATGATAGAGACATCTAACAGTTGAAAACCAAAGTATCTTGCAATACATTAGTTCCAGTTACATTACATAGATGGCGTTATAGGAGGTGCGTAGTTCAACTGACCGGGGAAGGTGTACCTCGGCACAGTTGTTATTATTAAAGAAGAGAGATAAAGTTAGGTTTGAAACTTAGGTGGATAGAGTAAAAAAGCGAACAGGTGTTGAACTTTGTACACTTCGCTTTTACACTTCAATATATATTTAACGTATACCGGCAGCGTTTAGGGGATGTAAGGTGCGTTTCGTATCAATAAGGTTATTGCGCCGTACTGGCGTAGTAACAATGACCACACGACATTTATAGGACAGGTTATTTATTGGTAAGCTTCAGTAACAGAATATAGTGCCATCTACTTTTGGAAAATTAGATCATCACCCTCTTTCCTTTGTAGCAATACTGTTTCAAATCCCAGTTTCTTATTGGTTGTAGTTGCTGTCGGTGGGTTGATGCGGAACCAACGAGAGGCAATTTTCCTCCTATTAAGATATTCCGTCAGTATGTGCCACACCGTTTGATGACTGAGACCAACCTCTACGGATTATCGCCGACAGTCCGTCTTCAACACAATACTCGCAACCGGATGCCCGTCATATGCTCACTACATATCGACAACAGCGCCACCCATATCCTACTGTATTTACGCATGCCCGATCTCCTGCCAGTGTCCGGACTGCTACCTTATTTACAGCCCTCCTGGGTGCAGGTCACGGGAGCCAAAGGGCATTGAATAAGGTAGCTCATAGTGTGTGTTTCTCCACATGCACGCGCACCTGCAAATTTCCCCTGCATCTTCCCACTGTTGTTCCAGGTTTTCAGTCTAACCAATGACCTGAAGGAAGTTGTTCTTGCGGTAGTAACCATGTACACACTTCAGTAAACTGTCTGTTACGAAGTTCTATTCTAGACTTACAACTCATTACAAGTAAGAAGTTAAATAAAAAAATGTATTTTTACACCAGTTCAATAAATATTTTTACCGAGAGAGTTGGCCGTGTGGTTAGGGTCTCGCAGCTGTGAGGATGCATTCGGTAGATTGTCCTTTCTTCCCCATTTTCACACCAGGCAAATGCTGGGGTTACACCTCGAGACCACGGCCTTTCCAATCCTAGCACTTTCCCATACTTCCGTCGCCGAAATCGTTCGATGTGTTACGGCGACGTTCAAACAAACCAGATGTTTCATTCCAGGCTTCTATCTATGCCATGACTCCCTCTCGAACTGGTTCTGATGGTTCCGTCAGCTTCCGCTTCAAACGCTAGCACTGTACCGCGTCCGGTGAGCCATCTGGTGACGAATGGACGTACCATACGACGTTTAACACGGCCGACTGGATCCCTCGCTGCGCTCCTTATACCGGCCTTGACAATCGCTTGTGAAGCCCAGCATAAAGCTGTAATTAGGAAGTTTCACCGTATTGCCGCTGGAGCGCTCGCCTCCTACCCACTGACAGGAAGCTGTGTACCGAAAATTGCCGCATATCCAGTTTTATTTATATGGTTTTGTTGTAGTAAATGTTGGCAATGTGTTCGCAATGAGGTGCTTGTTGGCTTGATATTGAGATCTGATAGTTATGCGCTAGTGAATTTATTTTTTTATTGTGTAGTGTGGTATTATAATTTGTAAATTGTGTTTACAAATATTGGAATTTGTGTCATTCTTGTGCACCTTTTCGGACTTCGAGCAGAAATTTTATGCAAACAAGAACAAAGTGATTTCTCGCTGTAACTTCATCCTAAACAATAATTTTAATTTATGCGCTAATTCGTTTTTTTTAATGGCGTGGTGATTTGCATTTCTTTAACTGTGTTTGGAAAAATTCGAATATGTATTGCTGTGTGCCTTTTTTGTATTCCGAAGAGGGAAAAAAGAGCAAAGGGACACTATCATTTCACGAATTCTGTGTAGACCGGGACAAAACTACAGAGTGGCTAAAAAGCAGTTAGCATTCTCATCTTAGTTTTCAATTTCTATTTCGGGTATTCATTCCTTTCTTTCTTTCTTTCTTTCTTTCTTTCTTTCTTTCTTGCTCTGTTTACCCCTCCAGGGTTGGTTTTTCTCTCGGACTCCTTGAGGTATCCCACCTCTACCACCTCAAGGGTAGTGTCCTGGAGCGTGAGACTGCGGGTCGGGGATACAACTGGGAAGGATGACCAGTACCTCGTCCAGGCGGCCGCAACTGCTATGCTGAACAGAGGCCTTGTGTCGGGGATGGGAAGATTGGAAGACATAGACAAGGAACAGAGATGGAAGCAGCCGTGGCCTTAAGTTAGTTACCATCCCGGCATTTGCTTGGAGGAGAAGTGGGAAACTATGGAAAACCACTTCGAGGATGTCTGAGGTGGGAATTGATCGCCCCCTCTACGCAGTTGATCTCCCAAGGCTGAGTGGTACCGGGCGAGTTGAATGCATTTAGTATCAACATTGTGCCGAACTTATAAAACTTACAAATGAAATGTGATACAAACCCACGAATCTACTACGCTGGCGTGGCGCCTCTCAGGTGGCGAATAGGGGCGTCGTAACCGGCTTGCCGGCGGACTCGAGCGAAATAAGATAGCTCTCGCGGACCAAACAAACATCACCCTGTGGGTGGGGGACACAGGCGAAAAATACACCCACGGTATCCCCTGTGTGTCGTAAGAGGCGACTAAAAGGGGCGACCAAGGGATGATCGAATTAGAACCATGAGTCTACTTGTAATTAGTACTACCACGCGAGGAACACCATGGGTCGCATTTACTTGCGCGTAGTACCGCTACGTTAGGTACACAATAGGTTTGTGATCAGTAGCGACAGTGTGTGAATCAGGGTGAGTTTTACAGTACCTGTGATTAGTACCACTATATGAGCGACACCATGGATGAGCGGCAGCGTGGGTCTGCCTTGCCTATGATTAGTACCCACTATGTGAGGAACACCTCGGGATAGTACGAGTGCCTGTGATTAGTACACGTCTGTGAGGAACACCATAGGTTTGCGTTGCCTGTAAATGGCGCCGCAATGTGAGAAACACCATAGGTCTGTGTTACATGTGCGTATTACATTACCTGTGAGTAGTACCATAATGTGTGGAATACCGCGAGTCTACGGTACTTTTGATTAGTAGCGCAATATGACAAATACCATGGTTCTACTTCCCTAGCGATAAGTACCATTATGAGGGGCCGATGACTTGAATTTTGGACCCCTTTAGACTACAAGCATCATCGATTCAGGATTGTGCTTTTGAAGCAGTCCCTTGGTCAGTACTACTATTGTTTAACGCTAGTTTCTGTGCCTGTGGGGTATTGCGGATCGGATCTTCGTCATCACGTTTTGAATTATGGTCAGTGAATGATTTTTCACTTTTAGATTGTCATTACATTTCGTACCATTAGGGGCCGATGACCTAGATGTTAGGCCCCGTTAAACAAGTATGATCATCATACAAACAATCGAGGAGGACTTCGTTCCAGGCTGTAAAGTCAGTTACAAAACATCTCAAAGTAAACATTTCAAGCCACCTAAAGAATGATAAAATAGAATTTTCAAGATGGGAAAAGACAATTCCCAGAAAGGACAAGAATCTTTCTGATAAGTGTTGTGTGTGCGATTCACAATTTTGTGATGAATTTGTAGTTAATTGAAACTCATTCGTAGTCCAAGGTAAACATGTAGAGATTCCCAGAGATGGAAACTGGCACTGTCCCTCGCATATTCCCCAGTCTGCCACAGTATCTCACAAAACAATTAAAGAAACGAAAACACTTCACAAAAGAGAGCATCCGAAGACAGAGACACGTTCAAGAAACAAATCACTTAAGGCTTGCTCCCACCTAGTGGAATAGAATCGAACCGAGCAGTCGAAATTTCCACTCGATTATCGCTCACATCTAGCGGAGCAGAACCGAACGAGATTCTACGGCAAACATAAAGCACGCAATTGACGGTCTGATAGCGCCAGAATTTTTATGTGAGGAGGCAGAAAATGAAGAGTGTGATAGGAAAAGAGATCGGAGAATATTCTGGGTGCCTGAAATCAACGTAACAAGAGAGCCGAAAGGAGAGCCTTCAAGCTTATTTGAATGTTTACTGCGCGATAAAGCAAGTCTCGGCAGGACTTCAGAGTTAATGAGTTGAAATTTCAATTGTTTCAGATAGAATTTAACAAAACAGTTTAATTTTAC
This sequence comes from Anabrus simplex, assembly GCF_040414725.1. Lineage (NCBI taxonomy): Eukaryota > Metazoa > Arthropoda > Insecta > Orthoptera > Tettigoniidae > Anabrus > Anabrus simplex. The sequence continues at coordinate 114,103,373 of NC_090274.1, forward strand.
AGGAGGAAATGCTACTTCAGATGCAGTGGGGGTCCATGACCAATTTAAAACTACTTTAAAGCAGTGCTTACGTATCGTGCAGGATGAATTCATTAATCAAGGTAGCCTCAACTTAATTAAAAACTGTGAAGTGTATTTATTGTCCACAGCACAGCAGTTTCGTATGCAGTACTGTTTGTTAGGAATACATGTACGACAGTTTCAAACGTAGGAAATGCCACTTACGAAATTTTTCGCTGTACCTATAATCATCGCATGCGGTGTCAATTATCGTACTGTATGCACTGGAGACTCTAGCATGATTTTTTGGTGAAATCAAATAATTGTGAAATAAATTGGATAATCTACCACGAAATTGAATATTCTAACCAGTTTGATTTCTCATAGCGTTGCTCATTTCCTCCCAGGCATTATTTCGTAAACTGGTGTTAAAATAATACTCGTGGGTCTAGTCGTAGAGGAAATTACATTATTACTAAGTTAAATAAACTATCACGAAACAAAGTTCCTGCCAGCCCCGCGGTGTAGTAGGGGTAGCGTGCCTGCCTCTTACCCGGAGGCCCCGGATTCGATTACCGGCCAGGTCAGGGATTTTTACCTGATTCTGAGGGCTGGTTCGAGGTCCACTCAGCATACGTGATTAAAATTGAAAAGCTATCTGACGGCCCCGGTCTAGAAAGCCAAGAAAAACGGCGGAGAGTATCCGACCACACGGCACCTCGTAATCTGTAGATCTTCGGGCTGAGCAGCGGTCGCTTGGTAGGCCACGGTCCTTGCACCATGGGGTTTGGTTGGAAACAAAGTTCCTGACCGTATACAGGAAACAGCTGACTTCCCACCTGAAGCTGACACACATTTGCCGCCAAATGGCCGTCCGAAATACCCCAAGTTAAAAGGATGTTGATAATTCTGTTCTATTCCACTCGGCTATATGTAGATCATTCCATGTTAAGTAAACAGTATTGGTCTTATGAACCTACAAGGAGCAGATACCCAAAATACCTCGTGATTTAGGAATATTATAATGTACTTTATACTGTATTATGAAAAAAGGAAAAAGAGGATCAGGCATATTTTGCCCGTGCTTTATTAAAATAACTACTGAAGCTTTCCTATTTCATAAGAACATTCGCAGGGACGAAGCACGATGATGGGAACATCCATCGCTTTCTTCTCCCGATTAAACACGTTAAAAACTTTTTTAAAAATATGTATATATTCCACTCCATTCTACTACGTGGGATCGGGCCTTTAGGCCTCTTCGCGCAATTAATGTCGGTGCTTGTTCTGCGTGTGCCAAAAGAAATGAAGTAGCTTCAGACCAGCGGCGTGCGTTGGGATGAAGCAAGGGAAGCACTGCTTCAGTGCCCGAAATTCCCCTTAAATTCGTTACTTTTCTCTTAGCTATTTCCCACATTTCCTCTTGTTTGAGCGCTCAGTTTTTGTCTCGTCCACGACTAGCGAGTACCTCTGCTTCAGAGGTAACACAGAGAAGATATAGCGTGTACTCCCGAAGGTCCTACACCCGCAACGCATGGCCCAGCAGTTTAGATCTGAAACATGCATCACCTAGTTTCCAAGACGTCCTAGTTCCTTTCGTAATCAAAAGATAGCAGCAGGCAGCGAGAACAACACTGAATAGGGGGTGAGAAAACTTTTACTTTGAACTGCATGAATAGGCCGCGCCCCGTGACTCAACCACGGAGCGGACAACATTCTGTGAATGAGTAAACAGTAATGATACAGTATCTGAATTGTACAGTATAGATTTTGAATTTATGTGTGTGTTTGATTCACGACCTAATGGCCCGACCATTTTCAGCACGTTCATTCTCAGAAAAATGTGAAATTATAACAAATGGTAGACCAACACCGGAACTCCCCAATATACACTGAAGAAAATGGAAATTGCAACACCCAGAAGGAGTGGTGCTACATGCAGGACGAGTGTTCGGTTGTACTTCGATGATTACACTTTCAGGTCCCTCTGGCCGCAAGTTTGGACAACAAATCAATACAGGATGTGCCCACAACGAGCTGCAATGCATTGATGAATTCGTCGAGGCATGGAGTCAATAAGGCCCTGGTTCGCTTCCTGACGAATTGTGGCCCATGCTTGCCGCACTGCACGGGTCAGTTGTTCCAGAGTTGTGGGTGGCTGAGAACGGTTGGCCAGTTGTCGACCCATCATGTCCCACACATGCTCAATAGGACTGAGGTCCGGGCATCTGGCGGGCCATTCTAAGGTTGTGATGTCGTGGAGAGCTTCTCTGGAGATGCGTGTAGTGTGAACCCGGGCGTTGTCCTGCCGAAACATCCCATCATAGGGACAACCACTGGATTGAGTACCCTATCAACGTACTGTCGAGCAGTCATAGTGCCCTCAACAAGCACTAATTGTGATTTCACATTATAGCCAATAGCTCCCCAGACCATAATGCTTGGTGTTGGCCCTGTGTGCCTCTCGACAATAAGATCTGGGTGGCCCCTCTCCCCGGTACGTCGGCGCACACGATTCCGGCGATCACTGCGGGCAAGAAGAAGGGCTATTCATCACTAAAGACGGCCCTATGCCATTCGTCGACCCACGTCGATCTTTCTCGGCACCAGGCCAGCCTTACACGTCGCTGTTGTGGGGTCATTGGAACACCTTCTGCAGGGACACGGGCTCGTAAGCTAGCTGCACGCAGGCGATTACCAACTGTTTGTTGTATAACGTGGAATGCCACAGCTGCTCGAATTTGCGCTGCTGTTGCATGGGGTTCCATCCGAATGATGCGGCGATCCTCTCTCACAGTTGTCTGTCGCGCTGGGCCTGTGCCAGGTCTCGAGTGTGGGTACCTTCATTTGACCACTGCTGCCATACGCGTTGTACCGTAGATGCCTGTCGGCCAACACGTGCAGCGACAGTCCTTAGCGATAATCCAGCCTCACACAGCCCAATTATCCGAGCCCTCTCAAACGGGGACAGTTGTTGATAGCGTGCTCTTCTCTGTCGTCGAGGCATGTTTGACGGGGAACACTTCACTGCACAGACTGTAAGTCAACTACGCTACACCAGAGTCCGAATACTGGAGTTGGTTCCTCCGCGACCAATCACGTGGGGAGACCTGTAGCAACAATTCAATGGGTCTGAAACTGTAATCGTATACATACCTACATGGCATCGTTCCATATCTTGAAAATCAACACAAACCACCAATGCCTTCATGGTGTTGAGATTTATATTTTCTTAAGTGTAATTCAGATGTATAAAACATTCACGCGCCGTTTTCTCATAAACTTGTATGAGAAGCATGATTGGCTTGCTGTTAGTACAGAATTAAATGCCGTTTTCTGCTGGAATTGTCTATTATTTGCAGCCGATAAGAACACAAGCTGGGCAAACACTGGTTTCACGCATTTAGGCAATCTTTCAAAATCTATTACAGATCATGAAACGACAGTGGGACACTTGGGCATCCGTATCTCTAGCGGCATTCGGAGACCTCAGAATAGAAACTGCATTAGATACGCAATTGGAAAATGATATTTTGGAACACAATCGAAGGGTTAGACAAAATAGGGAAATTTTGAAGCGTCTCATTAATGCTGTCTGTTTTCTAGGGAAAGAAGAGTTATCCTTTAGATGTCACGATGAATCAGAACCATCACTAAATCGCGGTTATTCTTTAGAACTAGGTGATGTACCCGTGCTTCGCTACGTGGTTCTCAGAAAGACTGACTTTATGGTTTTCCTAACTGAAGTCAACATAGGTCATTACAAAAACGTCAGTAGGAATATAGCGATTAAAAGCAATGTTATCACATAATATATTCGGTAAAATGAAAACTACACATTTTCTCACTTTTAAGGAACAGTACTGTGGTGCCGATCCAACAGTCGAAAGTTCCAGAGCTCAAATGACCAGTCCACAGACAGCCGTGAACACTCCTCTGCCATTATTCCGTTAAATATGCACACCTGTCATTTCAATCAGTGCCTCAGAGTAGGGATTGAATAACTCGAATGCTACGATGAACTTGTGTGTTATGTACCAGTAGTATCGGAAAATTTATGAAACAGAGGAATGCCATGCTAAAGAAGAAAGTTACCTAAATCCTCAGTACTTCCCGCCAGTATTTAGGCAGACTGTTACACTCGAACGCCTGGGCGATTTGGCCGTGTGGTTAGGGGCGCGCAGCTGTGCACTTGCACCCGGGAGATACTAGATTCGAACTCCACCATCGGCAGCCCTGAAGATATTATTTCGTGGATTTCCATTTTCACACCAGCCAAATTACCTTAATTAAGGCCAAGGCCGCTTCCTTCGCACTCATTGCCCTTTCCTATCCCATCGTCGCCATAAGACCTAACTGTATCTGTGCGACGTAAGGCAAATGTTAAAAAATACTCGGTAGGCAGCAGTAATCCTATCTATCGGAGGTGAGTGGCAACAGAAGACAAAGCACATCACAACAAACAATGGTCAATGTAATGTTATTGTTGATCAATTTTATGAGTTTTCTATATTGTATTTCTTCACATTTGGTTTTCTTTAGACTTTGTGATATTAGGGCGTCTTATAAAATTATTTACAGCGTAGACTGTAATTCCTTATTCTCCGAATTTACATACTGATTTTTATTAAATCCTGTTTACACATTTTCTCGTGACTCGGCGCTGATAAGGACTTGGTAACAACAATCCAAATTCATGAATATCTCTGATCATAGCCGGTATGGTAACAATGTATAAGACATAAATAATCGGAAATATAATACTACATAAATTAAGTAGTATTTATCGATACGACCACTAATAACATAATTATTTGGGAATTAAATGTTAGGCCTACCCCTAAACTTCCATTTCATTCAGGGTGAATAAAATTATTTATGGTCTAGATTGTAGCGATTTATTCCTCGACTTCCCTTACCGATTTTCGTTAAGATACGACCATTAATAACACATATTTGAGAATTAAATTTTAGGCCTTCCCCTAAATTACCATTTCACTCAGCGTGAGTAAAATTATTTATGGCCTAGGTTATAGCGACTTATTCACCGACTTTGTATACCGATTTTCATTAAGATATGATCACTAATAACACATATTTGAGAATTAAATTTTATATAGATTACTTGAGTACACGGCAGAATATGACCCATTGTTGGCGAAGCACTTAGGAACATCGTGAGTGTACAAAGGAATTTCCAGTAGAACTCAAAATGAACTGATTGGCGCCATTGCATCTTCTTTGTTAGAAGAAATGAAATATGAATGGAAATCGGCAAATTTTGTAGCAGCATTAGTAGACGAAACGACATATGTTTCAAGCAAGGCTCAAATGAGGTCGAAGTAGAGGAACGATTCATAAGCTTCAATGATCGCAATAGCCGAGATAATTAAACAGTCCTTAACGGAATTCAAAATGAATCACAAATTAGTTGCTCAATCCTATAATGGCTGGGCCACCATGGCGGGGTACAGGCACTGATAAATTAAACTATTCCCGAGGCTTTATTCATTCACTGTTATGCCCATGTTCTGAACTTGGGTGTATCACAAAGTGTCTGTGTTGTGTAAGGGTTTTTTTTTTAGTACTTTGAGTGGACTTGCCTTTTTTTTTTATTACGAGATCTCCAGAACGAGCTAAATTTCTCGATGAGTTTTTGAAGTGTAGGCTTCCAAGAGTTTTACCCGCAAGGTGGAATTATTCTTCTAGACTCGTAAATACTGTGTTGAGCAACGAATCTCAACCGTGTGATGTGTTCACTGCCATAATAAATAATCCACAGGAAGTAGAACCTGATATTCTTGCGCCTATATCTGGATTCCTCTCTTCATTAGAAGATTTTACTTTTTGTTTCTTTCTTAATATCTTCGATAAAATTTTTGCTTTCACAGATGTTTTATTCGGCATTCTTCAAAAGCAGTCATTTGACATTATGTACTGTAGGCAGAAAATCACTGAAACTCAACGTTACATTGCCAATCTCAGAGAAAGTTTTGACGAAATGTACCAGCGAACCGTTTTTGATGTAAATGATATTTCTAAAAGAAGAATTATAAACTTCAGGCGAATCTTCTTTGAATTTTTTGACAATATTAGTTCTCATCTTCAAACCCGATTTCCAGATCATTCTAATTTGCACTTTCTAGGCCTTCTTTCCAAAGACAAATTTCATTCATTCAGTAAAATGTTTCCTGAAAATGAATTTACACGTCTGCTGAAATCATTTGGCAAGCAAGTTTGATAGCATCCGGCTGAAAAACGAATGATAGCATCCGGCTGAAAAACGAATTAATAATGCTATATGGCTGCGGTGAATTCCACCAAAACAAGGACTGTTTTTTTTTTTTTTGCTAGGGGCTTTACGTCGCACCGACGCAGATAGGTCTTATGGCGACGATGGGATAGGAAAGGCCTAGGAGTTGGAAGGAAGCGGCCGTGGTCTTAATTAAGGTACAGCCCCAGCATTTGCCTGGTGTGAAAATGGGAAACCACGGAAAACCATCTTCAGGGCTGCCGATAGTGGGATTCGAACCTACTATCTCCCGGATGCAAGCTCACAGCCGCGCGCCTCTACGCGCACGGCCAACTCGCCCGGTAGGACTGTTTTTAATTGGGTAAGCTGATAAATAGTTTTCCTGCTCTGTCTTCAAGTTTCCCCAAAACGTCCCTTCTTGTGCAATTAATACGCACAATTCACGTGTCGACAGCGACAGTGGAGCGATCCTTTAATGCTCTTAAAACAATAAAATCTTATTCAAGGAACACGACGGGGGAAAGAAAGTTGACCAACCTAGCAGTAATATCAATCGAATCTCGACTGCTGGAGAAAATCAGACAATGTGGAACTTTCTTTGACAGAACTGTCAGCTTATATGCAGGCAAAGAAAGGCGTATGGACTTTTAACTTTGTTAACGCCAATTGAGTTCACATTTTTATTTATGTTTAGAAGATGATTTAAACTTAAAAAGAATGCACGGATGTAATTTCATGTGCCTATCCCAGGCTGGTATAGTTTTTTATAAGGCGGACCCTCGAAGAGGATGGGCTGCGTCTACTAGTGAATGTTCTGTGTTGTAACTGTGATGGAAGGAAGCATTTCGTGCTGTGTGTGAATTATGGATGGGAAGAAAAGATTTCCATGACGTCACAAACAAGTCCCCGACCGATGGGAATCCACCATTGAAGGTAAAATTCCCTGGTCTGGCGGCAATCAAACCGGGGTCGCTTCACTCAGAAGGCCAACACATTAACTGCTCGGCCATTGCGCCGGACAGCATAGAGGTGAACATATTGTGATTACATGCCATCTGTATACTGGATATCAACAGGACATAGCGTATTCCACACCCAAAGTAACCTGTGAGTGTAAAGGCCATGCTATCATCTCAGTTGGAAGATTTTTAAGCAAAAGCTGTTAATAATGGATTCACATGAAAATAGATTTATCCCCCCCCCCCCCGGTATTTTTATGGTAGATAGTTTGTCTAAATTTATTCCTTCATCACAGTTTTAAAACAGATATGTCCTAAAATTGTGGCATTGCACTGCATGGACGTGTCTTAAAACATTATTTTATTATATTAAAATTAATTACAATTGTTATTATAATAATTGTTATACTGTACGTGCAGTACTGAATTGTACTGTATGAGGGTGACTTCAAAATATTTTTAATGATATTATTGTTTGTATAGTGGGTTGGGTATCCAATTTCGGTAATTACTCTTCACTTTTTTTTTTTGTTAGCGGCTTTACGTCGCACCGACACAGATAGGTCTTATGGCGACGATGGGATAGGAAAGGCCTAGGAGTTGGAAGGAAGCGGCCGTGGCCGTAATAAAGGTACAGCCCCAGCATTTGCCTGGTGTGAAAATGGGAAACCACGGAAAACCATTTTCAGGGCTGCCGATAGTGGGATTCGAACCTACTATCTCCCGGATGCAAGCTCACAGCCGCGCGCCTCTACGCGCACGGCCAACTCGCCCGGTACTCTTCACTTTAATACAGTGTTTGACTAGTCTCGAGGGTCACCGCACGCCACTGCTTTAGACACAGCTAAAAAGGCAATAATTTAACTTACAAAAAGCTATAGCCAGGAACGTAATTTGATTACTGTCCATAGTAAATGGAATGTAGTTAATGCTAAGTTTTTGTTGCTAGAAGTCTCCGAAAATCGTAAAATTAGTTAGTGGGATGTTACGAGTATTTTGTGATTCGGTTGCAAATAGTAGTTAAAAACCACAAAAAACAACAACACTTGAGACAGATACTCAGAGGAATTTGAAGACAGAGAACTGACAAATTTTCACTTAGGAATTAAATTGGCTAATAGCTGTTTTAAATACTTTTCTACACCAGCAGGGGCTCTTTATCAAGTTGCAGTAGGGCACCAAACCTTAATTGATTGGGAACAAGAATACTTTTACTTCAGAAAACTTTTGAATCCGTAAAAGCAGCAACTGAGAGCACCATACTGGTGCCCGAGTATTAATGGAAGAGTGAATTCCGATGTATGCTCATAGCAAAATTTAATCAGGATCCGCTAGAACGGCTCTTTGGATTATTACGTTCAGTTCACCCTTAAACAACAGATTTCCTTAATTTACACATGTTGCAGTCTATTGAAATGAAATGGCGTAGGCCTATGGCTTTTAGTGCCGGGAGTGTCTGAGGACAAGTTCGGCTCGCCAGATGCAGGTCTTTTTGATTTGACACCCGTAGGTGACCTGCGTGTCGTCATGAGGATGAAATGATCACATACACCCAGCCCCCGTGGCAGTGGAATTAACTAAAATTCCTGACCCTGCTGAAAATCGAACCCGGAACCCCTGTGACCAAAAGCCAGCACGCTAACCATTTAGCCATGGAGCCGGACTACAGTCTATTTATATCCGAACAAAACTTGGCTCTGTCATCAGGTAGTAATTACGAGTACAGGTGTGAATTGCCATTGCCATCATTCGTCAATCGAATAAATACACTACTAAATACACTACACTACTAGGAGGATATATATATATAGTTCGCGACGCTTTCAAAGTCACACATGTCAGCGTGCTTCATTGAAAGCCTACAGAAGAAATATCTGCCGCAGTCCTCACATTTATCAGAAACTACAGCAGTAAACACAGCATCGACAGCACTTTCCTCACTCATCCTTCCAGAGCCATTTAATGTATTCGTCCATGTCGAAAATGTATTGTTACAAAAATGTTCCTGTGAACGTAGTCGATGGGGCGATGTATTTTACGAAGGGGAAAAAATCCCACAGTGATTTAATGCCGTACTAGCACATCGAAGGCTTTCGTCGGCGTGGGGATGAGAAAGATTGGGAAGGTAGCGGCTGTGGCCTTCTTAAGTTACAGTCCCAGCATTTGACTTTTGTTAAAACCGACGGTGGAATTCGAACCCACTATCTCCCGAATCCAAGCTTTAATCTGCGCGACCCTAACCGCACGTCCAACTCGCTCGGTTTAGCGAGTGGTTGGACAGTTTACACAGTATCACAATTCCAAAGAATTTGGGTGCTGTGATGACCAGGCCTAGGATTTTGATAACATGTCATCTTTGTATTAGTTCACAACATACATTGCTAACTTGTACAGAAACCCTGATCATAGTTCACACATTGTAGAAATGTTAATTTGTCATTTTTGCCATTTTGTATTTTAGGTCATTTTCTGAAATTATACTTCATTGTTTGGTTATTTTGTGGAATTTATTAGACTATTTTATACTTTTTGAGTCATTTTCTTACGTTTTTGTGGATTTTGAAACATTAACGCTTCTGGTATTGGACATTATCTCAACTTTAAGTGAGGATGATCCGGAGACTTGAGAATCTTCACAACGCTTTGTCAGTCTGGGGACTAAAGAAACTTTGTTCACACCTTACTTCTGGGAAATGTCCACATTCCAGGAGAGAGAAGTCTTCCTCGTGAACAGTCGAGATTTCTGAAGACGCGGAGCAAAGTTCTCTGCGAAATGTAGAGTTTCACCTTCCTTTCTTAACATGACAAAAGCTCAAGAGCTTATGATAATGCATTAACATAAACATAGGCCATACCAACTCGATTACCAAAGTAGTTGTAAAATTTCATTTAAAATTTCTTTTTAAAAAGTTTTTGGATCATTTTGCTGGATTTTTGCCGTCATTTTGTAGATCATTTTTAAAACATTTTCAGGCCATCAAAATCCTGGCCCTGGTAATGACTATATAGTGCACATCCCTAGACTTGTTTTACACTGACTTAGCAAATGTCATCGGATAGTCACCTAATAGCGTGTGGGCTTGCATCCGGGAGATAGTAGGTTCGAATCCCACTATCGGCAGCCCTGAAAATGGATTTCCGTGGTTTCCCATTTTCACACCAGGCAAATGCTGGGGCTGTACCTTAATTAAGACCACGGCCGCTTCCTTCCAACTCCTAGGCCTTTCCTATCCCATCGTCGCCATAAGACCTTTCTGTGTCGGTGCGACGTAAAGCCCCTAGCAAAAAAAAAAAAAAAGATAGCGTGTGGGGCCTCCTCTGGCCCTGCGAACTGCAGTGAGACGCCGTGGAAGTGAGTCGACAAGTCCCTGGTAGTCCTCTGGACGCAGCTGACACCAAATCGTTTGCAGAGCGGCCGCCAATGCTGGTCTGTTCGTGGGTGCAGGATCCATGGCACGGAGCCTGCGTTCTAGGACATCCCAGATATGCTCGATAGGGCTCATATCGGGGCTCCTGGGTGGCCATGGAAGTCGTTGGACCTCCACTGCATGTTGCTGGAACCATTCCCGGTCGACGTGGGAGCGATGTGGCGGCGTGTTATCGTCTTGAAACACCGCAGAACCGTCTGGGCGCTGGAAGGCTAAAAATGGGTGGAGATGGTCTCCGAGCAGCTCAACATACCGCGTACCATACAAAGTCTCTTCCAGAACAACTAGGGGGCCCATTCCATACCAGGAAAATGCACCCCAGACATTAACAGACACACCAGCGCCCTGGACCACACCTTCGTGGGAGGCGGGATCCATCGCTTCATGTGGTCTGTGCCATACACGGTGCCTCCCATCGGCATGGTGCAGTTGAAATCGTGATTCGCCCGACCATATCACGTCACGCCATTGTTCCAGTGTCCATCCCTGGTGACTGGCGACAAATGCGCGTCGTTGTGTCCGATGACGTTGGGTTAACAGTGGCACCCGTGTGCGGCGCCGGCTCCCATACCCCCATAGAACCCATGTTCCTACGGATTGTCCACTGGAAGACGTGTCTAGCACAGCCTGTGTTGAATTGAGCCGTGATTTGTTGCACGGTTGCCAGTCTGTCACTATTGACAATCCGTCTCAGATGTCGCCGGTCACGGTAATCGAGGGTGGCTGGACGGCCGGTCGTTCGTCTGTTGTGGATGGTGACACCCGCATTCAGCCATTCACAATACACCCTGGACACGGTTGATCGTGTGAAGCCGAATTCCCGCACCACTTCCGAAATGGCACTTCCCATCCGTCGGGCACCGACCACCATGCCCCGTTCGAACGGTGTCAGCTCACGACGACGTTCCATGTTACACCTGTCACTTGCATAGCCACTGCTCACAAGGTCTCCTATACAATTGCCGCTGGCACAGGGGGCGTGTGGTGCGCAGACAATACACCTGCGCATCAGTGCTCCGCTATCCCATGACATTTACTCAGTCAGTGTACATTACATGAAGTGTCTTTGATTTTGTAACAAGACAGATTAGAAAGTAACTGAAATGTTCTATGACCTCAGAGTCTACGTATAAGCTACGTAAACTATCTGACAACTGACTTCTGGAATAGTAAGCGAGGGCATAACATTGTGCATGCAAGAATGTATTTTTTTCTTCTGCTGACTTGTAGGATGAGGAAGAGCTCAGCGGAGGGACGGATGGACTGCTGTCTTCTAGTCGCTGTGCTAATACTATCGGCGTTGAAGAAAGTAAGAGTTGATACGGTCCACAACCACTAATTGAAAGTAATAAAACAAGAACAAAGCCATCTCCATACATGCCATGAAGGAGGGAAAGGTAAAGTCTTCCACTATCCGTAACCTCGGCACTGAGTGAGATGGAGTGGTTAGCTGTATATCCGGCCGCCTTTCCTCCCAGGAATTAACCTGGTGCTCATTTTTTGGTGCTAGCTGAGTGAACCTCAGGGTGATGTGCCTCGTCAGAAGTGAAATTCCTTCTTATAAATGTTGAACTCTCGTCCTTCCAGGTGGATCGGCTAGGGAGCCCGTGACATTCTAGTGGGAAATGAAATGGCGTATGGCTTTTAGTGCCGGGAGTGTCCGATGACAAGTTCGGCTCGCCAGGTGCACGTCTTTTGCTTTGACTCCCGTAGGCGACCTGCACGTTGTGATGAGGATGAAATGTTAATGAAGACACATACACCCAGCTCGTGTGCCAGCGAAATTAACCAATTATGGTTAACATTTCCGATCTTGCCGGGAATCGAACCCGAGACCCCTTTGAGCAAAAGCCAGCACGCTAACCACTTAGTGATGGAGCCGGACGTTAGGCAACGGGTAGGAACTGCAGCTGACGCCAGGAAGGGCTCATGCACTATCAAAAATCTGTAATTAGGGGCTCTCAACTTGGGAGTGCGGGTTGGTGACCACAGGGCCCTTCGCTGAGTCCTGGCATTACTTTTGCTAGACTCCTCACTTTCATCTATCCTGTCCGACCTCCCTTGGTCAACTCTTGTTCTTTTGCGACACCGACGGTATTAGAGCAGTTGAGGGCTAAAGATTCTTTCATTTTCACGGCCTTCGTGGCCCTTGTCTTTCTTTGTCCGGTACTTCATTTTTCGAAGGGTCGAACCCTTCAATTTTTTTCTCTGGCCCCATGTGGGTAGGGGACGCAGACGAAAAATACACCCACGATATCCCCTGCCTGTAGTAAGAGGCGACTAAAAGGGGCTACAAGGGGATGATGGAATTAGAACCATGAGACTACTTGTGATTAATACCATAAAGTGAGGAACACCACGGGTCTGGGCGTTACATGTGATTAGTACCATCGTGTTCATCCCACCTAGGCGGGGGATCGTGCGCTCGGCTGCAAAGGAACACCGTGGGTCTACATTGCCTTTGATTAGTACCACTCTGTGAGTAACATCATGAATTTACGTAGCCTGTGATTAGTACCAGTATGTTAGGAGCACCACGGGTCTTGCCGGCGCCCTCGATAATATTATTATTAATAATAATAATAATAATAATAATAATAATAATAATAATTTTGTGTGGCTATTTCTAGCCGGGTGCAGCCCTTGTAAGGTAGGCCCTCCGATGAGGGTGGGCGGCATCTGCCATATGTAGGTAACTGCGTGTTATTGTGGTGGAGGATAGTGTTATATGTGGTGTGTGAGTTGCAGGGATGTTGGGGACAGCACAGACACCCAGCCCCGGGCCAGTGGAATTAACCAATGAAGCTTAAATTTTCGGACCTGGCCTGGAATCGAACCCGGGATCCTCTGAACCGAAGGCCACTACGCTGACCATTCAGCCAACGAGTCGGACGGCGCCCGCGATTACTCTCACTATGTGAGGAACACCTTGAATCTACGTTACCTGTGATTAGTAGTATTGTGAGTGGCCGGTGACCTTGTTTTGAACCCCTTTGCAGTACAGGCATAATAATTTTTTTAAAGATCCTAGTCAGATGCATTATTGAAGTTTTTATCGTTTCATATCGTTGCACCTCGTACCATTAGAGGCCGATGACAGCTGTTAGGCCCATTTAAACAACAATCATCGTCAAATGTATAATTATAACGGCGTTTATGATGTCGAATGCTATGCAACGACATTTTAAAGGAGTTAATGTGTTGTCCGGAATGTACTCTGTTGGCAACGCTGGAGGGTGTGCCGTTATTTCTTTTCTAGCAGTTAGGAGTAATGACATACTTGTAGCGCAGGTGAGGGACGAGCTGTGGGGTGGCTGACGGTGACCTCAAGGGCTTAACGGAATGGCCACTGGTTCTGCGTCACGTACAGTAGGCCTACGTGTGTAAATGGTAGGGGAATAATGACTACCTCATGGCTCCACTGACCAATGCGGTGTAAGAATATTTGCAACCTCAACCAATCGACAGCTTTATTTCACGGGAATATTATTGATTTTTAATTTTGCACCTTTGTGTTCTTGTTTTTAAAAATACATTTTCATCACAATAGCGCAGAGAGAGTTTGTGTGTGTGTGTGTGTGTGTGTAACCCTTATCCCGTTTCTCAACGGGGTGGTGTATGAAGTGAGCTGAATCTTTGTACCGAATTTTTACGAACGAATGCCCTTCCTGACCTCAACCTCATCAGAGTAATTAATGAGTCTGAGGGCTGGTTCGAGGTTCATGACGGTGAGCCTGGACTAGAAAGCCAAGGATAAAGGTCAAGTTGATTACGCTTCACCTCGAAGGTTGTATACCAAATAATATTATGGCTCTGTGTCGGCGGGCTGAGCAAGCAGTTGCTTGGTAGACCAAGGGCCTGTAGTGCTGTAGTGCCATGGGTTTTGTTTTGCAGGTAATCGACAGGAGATTTATATTTTGACGTCGTGTATTGATGTTAAGAGCGTATTTGCTTCAAGTTGTTTTACGTCGCACCGACACAGATAGGTCTTACGGCGACTATGGGACAGGAAAGGGCTAGGATTGGGAAGTAAGAAGCCGTGGCCTTAATTTGCTTGGTGTGAAAATGGGAAACCATGGAAAATAATCTTCAGGGCAGTCGACAGTGGGGCTCGAACCCATTATCTCCCGAATAGTGGATACTGGCCGCACTTAAGCGACTGCAGCTATCGAGCTCGGTTATTATAAGTCTAAAAACGTGTGAGCTCAAATCATTACAATAGAGCTATTGTTTTATTTGTGAACTGCTTCGCTGCTTTGATCTCAGTTGTATTACGTACTGTGAAACTATTTCAGTGTCAGCTGTTTCGACCGCTTTAAAATACTCGCTGCACTGGGTCAGCGGCGCACTCTATGGACCGCACGGGATGCTGCTTCACGAGCCATGCGTAGTGAACTCTGTGCCGTCAGTCGAGGTCCCAGCCTGCAGATGGCAGGAGTGAGCTTCCTGCAGACAGACGGGATAGGGCTCTGTCTGGGCGGGCCCGCTTACTTCATGTGCTGCAGGGGGCTTTGTGTTTTCTGTGACCTAGTGTGTGTGTTGTTTTCTCCAGTGTTTCATTCATAATATTAGAATTTAAACACAATTTTTATCTCTTCCTGAAAACGTTTAAATGCACTTGCACTTCAGTTACATCATTAACTGTATTGGTTTAAAACTGCTCTTTTGAACATTGAATGCAGATCAAGTCATAACTTTGTGACAGAATTGGCAGTATCGAACTGTTCCCGCCTTGGCGTTTCTACCAATCAGCAGCGCATGAACTTTAACCTCTCTTGTGTGGAACGAACCATTCATTACGCACAATTTAAGATTTTTTAACAGTTCTTTGTAACTGCCATATTTAATCCAATCTACAATCACGTTATCTATTAAAAATCAGAATTTTAAAATAGGTTTAATCACCGTCGTTTGAAATAAAACCTCTGCCTAAAATGTTATTAATGTTTTTTAAGATATTGTTGTTCTTCTTGTTGAGGCACTTGTGTGAACTGTGATCTCTTTTTCAAATCATGACCGTTTCCGTCAGTGTGACAGTGCAGCGGATATGTTTTGCTATAACAAATGAAGTTGGATTTTTATAATCTGGTGGCTCTTTAGGAGATTAGTATTATTAATTTGTTAACATGTTTAAGAATTGTTGTGGGTGCAAGGACACTGGCGGGAAGAAGAAGAAAGAGAAAGAAGGAGGAGGGGATACCGAGAAAGATGCGGATGTTTATGCTAAGAATAGTACGGCAAACAATACCGGCGTTCAGGTTCCATTCGAGAACAACAAAGAATCGCCTAAAAGACCACCGGATGCACCAAGAACTCCAAGTGTTACTGTTACGGAGCCTGATTCCGATACAAAGGAAGTTATTGAAGCATCTGAGCCAGAGCCCCCTGCTAATGTGACGGAGGCAGCAAGCTCTGTGAAGAAAGTGCCCCCTACACCACAGCAGTCCACAGAGGATGACAGTACAAGGGCAGCTGCAGGCTCGGCCTCTGACGAAGACTCTCCAGAGCCTCCTGACACGGCCACGCTCAGAGCTCTGGCTCACGGCATGTTGGCGACACCTCACCCTTCTAAACGTTCCGGCAGCATCCCCGGCCTTGGCTCCCTCCCTCAGTGGTTGTCCCAGGAAGATGACGACGTCTTCGGAGAAGGAGGTGGAGTGACCGAACCTCCGGCCACACCTGTTGGAAGAGACGAACTTGCGCTTAGACGACACCGCTTCTTCTCCGATCTGCTGCAAGCGCATCAGGCTGCTAGTGAGCATAGGGTCCGCTTCGACCCCCTGGGACCTACTGTTGCAGGTACTGAAGCACGTGTTACGAAATGCATGCTTTTATACTGAGAGATTGCCAACTTGTGCCCGGAATGTGCATGCTGTAGCCAAACGATCTGCACAGGTGTCTGTTTATCGACCTTGAGTCATTTGTTGTTGTCTTTTTTTATCAACGCACAAAACAGCAGTCCATGTTCCTCTTATGGGTGGGGGCGGCAGAATTAACACCCATGGTACCCTCTACCTGTCGTAAGAAGCGACTAAAAGCGGCCTCAGGGGCTCCTAACTTGGGAGCGTGGGCTGGCGACCACGGGGCCTGAGCTGAGTCCTGGCGGTGCTTCCACTTGGTGCCAGGCTCCTTTCATCTATCCTATTCGATCTCCCTTGGTCAACTCCTGTTCTTTTCCGACCCCGACGGTTTTAGAGCACTCGAGGCTTAGGGAGTCTTTCATTTTCACGCTCTTCGTGGCCTTTGTCTTCCTTTGTCTGATATCTTCATTTTTCGAAGTGTCGGATCTCTTCCATTTTTTTCTCTGATTTGTTATATAGAGGATGTTTGCCTAGTTGTACGTCCTCTTAAAACAATCACCACCACCACCAGTCCATGTACGAAACTTTTAATTCATGTTCCTGGACGATGTTGCGATAGGTTCATAGACCAGTCAATAATAACGACCTTCGGGCTGAGCGGCGGTCGCTTGGTAGATCAAATCCCATTAGGGGTGTATCGCCTTGAGGCTTTTTAATTATTATTATTATTATTATTATTATTATTATTATTATTATTATTATTATTATTATTATTATTATTATTATTATTATTATTATTATTATTATTATATATTTATTTAGTTTGCTTGGACCCATAAAGGATCACATAAAGCAAATTATGAGTTGTTATTTTTCTTGTTCTTCCAGAATTCTTTCATCATGTCGCTATGTTTAGCTCGACGTTCGTCAGTCCATTTTCCCCTAGATCTGCTGGGATTATCTTCTGAAGCAACTTCCCAAGTGTAGATCTTATGTCTGAAAGTTTTGCGGTCTTCGATATCTGTAGGTGTGATGTTGGCGTAATTGAGATCATTGTGGACTTAGTTTGTTCCAAACCGTTGTCATCTTTAATGTTTGTGAGTACATCGGTATTTTCTTTGTTAGTCGGTTGTCATCTAGCCTCATAATGTGTCCATAAAATTTCAGTCGTCATCTATGAAAATCTGTTTCAATGTTTGAGTATTTTTTCTGTGATCTTGTACGATTGTAGACGATATCCTTCATCTCAAAGTTTTGGGGTAAGGATTTTTCGGATGATTTTCCTTTCAGCTTTCTTGATATTTTCGAGATCCCCTTTATAATTGAGGTTTAAGGTCTCACTGGCATAGTGTTTCAGGTTTGACGACCGACGTGTAACGTCGAATTTTTGTGTTAATGCTCATGCATTTTTTGTTGTAGATGTTCGCGGTTTTCCCATATGCTTCCGGGATTTTGAGTTCACGTGTTTTTTTGTGCTATTCTTTCTGTACCTGTAGATTCAATGATTTCATCTAAATATTTGAAATAATTAACCTTGTTTATTGTGCCGTATTTTGTTACCAACGTTTGGGGTTCAATGTGTTTCGTAGCCATGAATGCAGTTATTATTTATCCGCTGGGGCTATCGAGGACCGTGTTAAGTCTTGCTACATTCGGCAGTGAACTTTTTCTTTTGAGTCCAGAATTCCTCTCATTCTTTCTGAGTAGGCCTGCTTGTGTTCCTGTGTCCAAGGGACACCGTGTCTTCTTTTCGCTAGTTCGTCTCGGTTTAGCCCGTTCGTCACTTGTCTTTTTTTCGGAAAAGACATCTGTTGAAAGGCGTCTTCTGGTTTGATCTGTAGCACTTGAAGGTCTTCTTTGGTGTTTCTAAAGCAAGGCATCGTGGTTCTAGGTTTTGAAAGATCTGTTTGGCCAATCTGTTTCCGTCCATTCTTTTGAGCTGACTGTAAAATCTTTTGCGGACCGTGTCTGTATTTTACCTGTTTTGTTATAGACTTCCTTGTTGGAATTTTTTTTTTTTTTTTTTGTGGATGCGATTGTAGTTTGATCCCATGATTCCCCTAATTATTCCGCGCTCCTTTTTCTCCAGTTTTTCTTCGAGAAGTCCTTTATTGGCATTTAGGGATAGGTTGTCCTAATTCAGTGCAGTGGTGTTTGAAGGTCCTGTTAAAATCTCAGCCCAGAGGTGGGTTGGATCCTCAAAATAGCTCCACCAAAGTCAACCGCAAAAGAAAAGTGGCGGCATCGTAATGAGGTGTACTATCATCAATCAGTGATCCCTATCAATGTTTTTGTTTAACGCTTTCAAAGAACTCTGAAATTTACCGAACATTACCTTTGATAATTCATTTCAATCCCTTACTCCTTATCCTATAAATGAGTATTTGCCCCAATTTGTCCTCTTGAAATTCAACTTTATCTTCATATTGTGATCTTTCCTACCTTGAAAAGTTCTGCTCAATCTTATTCGTCTACTAATGTCACTCCACGCCATCTCTCCATTGTCAGCTCGGAACATACCACTTAGTCGAGCACCTCGTCTCCTTACTTCCAAGTCTTCCCAGCCCAAACGTTGCAACACTTTAGTAACACTACTCCTTTGTCGGAAATCACCCAGAACAAATCGAGCTGCTTTTCTTTGGATCTTCTCCAGTTCTCATATCAGGTAGTCGTGGTGTGGCTCCCATACACTGGAATCATTCTCTAATTGGGGTCTTACCACAGAGTTACACGCCCTCTCCTTTACATCCTTGCTTGTTACTTAAAGGGGCCTAACATCATCGGCCCCCTTTACATCCCTACTACAACCCCTAATTACTCTCATAACCATGTGAAGAGATGTGTAACCTTTCTTAACTACCTCGCTAATATGATTACCCAAATGATCATTCTTTATATGAACACCTAGGTATTTACATTGTTCCGCTACCGCCCCATGAACACTATAATTAAACCTGAGAGGACTCTTCCCCTTAGTGAAACTTACAACCTGATTTAATCCCATTTACCATCATATCCTTATCCGCTATCCATCTCACAACATTGTGTAGGTCCCCCTGCAGTCACTCACAATCCTAGCCATGTTGCTTTGCTCTCTGAGCCATGACCAGCCGTGTGAGTAGCATCTTTCATAAGACCCAGACGCACGAGTTGTTACTCAACACCACCCATAGCTCTGCAGCTCCACGCTGACAATGACTGAGACTTCGCTAGAAGCTACATTTTACCAACGGACAGATGAAAAAATAGTACATCTGTCACGAAATAGCAACAGGCGGACGCTGGATTTAATGGAACACAATAGATCTGCCAGACACATTTCCGGCAGCTCGTCGTCTTCTTTAGTTTCGCCCTCCTTGGGGTACGTTGAATCAATAATTTCTCTGTCTGACGTTATTTTCTTAGTGCCCAGTACTTCTTCATTCTTTCTAATCTTCGTTTCCTCTTGTCTTCCGAGATAACAGGTTTGGAACCTTACATTTTCGTCCTTAGTTATTACTTTAGCTGTTCGATCAAATAGTGAATTTTCTGTCATTTTAAATTCTACTAGATCTTTTTTTCAGTTTCTTTAAACCAGTTGGGTTTGTTTTGCGGTTACGCAAGAAGTGAAAGATTTGTTTGGCTAATCTATTAAGTGTTCATTCTGAGCAGATGACCGTAAAAATGTATCGTTTTTCGCGTAGTATCTTAGAGTTTTTCAATTTTCTTGAAGAGAGTTTCTTTCTTCATGCGTATTATCTTGAAATTTTGGTCCTGTGATCTTTCTTTTAGCTCGAGTTTCTCCATCTGGCCTTTGAAATTCATATTTAGTGTTTCTGCTGCGTTTAGTGCTTCTAGTTTAAGCACTCTTTTATAACGTTACTTTTGGACTCCCATGGGAGGGATTTCTTGTTGTCTGTATCTTTTGTTAGTTGGAAAGCCAGTTCAAGTTCATTTTTCCTGGATTTCCTTGCTTTGCATTCCACAGCATTCCAACTAATCCATTTTCCGAGATATTTGAATTATTTTACTATTTCAGTCTTTTGTTCTTGGACTTTGAGGTATTTGTGTGGGTGTTTGTCATGATTTTGGTATTTTCGAAAGAGATCTGAAGATCAATTTTAGATGCTTGTTTCTCTAGTTCAAGGATTTGCTCTCTTGCTCCTTTCATTGTTTTAGCAAACAAGGCCATATCATCTGCAAACGCCATGCAGTTGATTTTAAGGTTCTTCTTTCTTGCAACCCAGTCTAATTCTACTCTCGTTGTAGTAATAATTTTCTTTTACCTTCTGGAGAATTCCCCGGATCACCGAGCTAACAATTCGTGCCATCGTGGCTAAGCTGCGTCCAGTATCTGCACAACTTGTACGCGGTGTACATTTGCACGACGTGATAGCAGAGAAACATAAAACTAATGTAAATAATAACGAGGATGCAGTGATCTAACCATTCCACTGCCAATCGAAACGTGGCCACTATCGTTGGCAATTTCTCTAGGAGCAGTGCGTGGTATGATGAAGTCGGCCTGGGTCCTCCGCCGACGCAGCATAAACGTGGGAAGGTAGAGTTGTTGACAAATCAAAATAAATTATTATTGGTTTTGCTCAGGGTGTTGCGATTTACAACGTTCATTGTAAAGGCAGCGATTTTACAGTGCCGAGCTGTGTAACTCAGACGCTAAAACGCTGGCTCAGTTGGCTCAGTCGAGTGGTACTTGAAGGTATTCAAATATGCCACCTTCGTGTCCGTATTTAAAAGACTTCCTCCGCGACAAAATTTTGGCACGTTGGTATCTGCGAAAACCGCAAAGGGTAGTACTGCTTCTCCTTTTTCCTATTTTGTGTTTTCGGTGTCGTGTCTCCGCTCTGACCTGCGCTTTGCGAGGGTTGAGACTCCACATCCACATTTCATAGGCCTGCCAGTCGGTTCGTAAAGCAGCACCGTTCCGTCCACGCTGATGACAGCGTTCTTCTTGCAGATTGCCTGGTGGTCATGATCGTGTCTAAACGGTCTTACACCGTGGTTGCCGGTTCGAGTCCCGTTCATCGAAAAAAGTTTCACCATCAGAATGTTGGCCGCCAGGTTAGGGGATTGCATGCCAAAATACTGGATTAAATTCCCAACCTCATGTGGAGGAAGGGCATATGACGCTGTTGTTAGTGATTCGTCCGTCGGATGGGGACGTTAAACCTTGAGCAGACCCCTTCGTGCTATTCGACAGAAGTAGGTTATGTGCTGGCACCGGGTTTCACCCTCTCGTTTCCTCATCTCATCTCAATAACACCTCTGATGAGGTTGATGTCAGGAAGGGCATACGGTCATAAAAAGCGCCGCGACAGATTCATCTCAGCTCATATCCGACGCCGTAGAGAACCTGACAAGGGTTGGACTGACTAGGAAACAATCAATCTCGGTCATAAATTCGTTATACTCAGCCTGGGAACTGTATTTACAGTGCTCACGAAAGAGTGTGGATTATCTCGGAGGAAGCTGAAGAGATCTTCCCCGCGAGCTAAGAATAGGATCAGGAGAGAGAGAGAGAACGTATCCTTTTCAAACATTGATTTTTGTGGCTTTTTGTCATCTTTGCAGGGTAAAATGACGTTTACGATTTTTTGAAATATAATAATAAATTATTTGCTTTACGTCCCGCTAACTACTTTGACGGTTTTCGGAGGCATCGAGATGCCGAAATTTTGTCCCGCAGGAGTTCTTTGACGTGCCAGTAAATCTACCTAAATAAGGCTGTCGTATTTTAGTACCTTCGAATACCACCGGACTGCCAAGTCAGCGCCTCAACCGTCTGAGCTACTCAACCCGGCATTATTATTATTATTATTATTCCTGGCCTTTTCCCCCCATGTATTGGGGTCGACACTGGATATTGTGTGGATTCGGCCCAGTTTTACTAACAAAGACATGATATTTCTTGTGAACTCAGGATGCAGGAGCTATGCAGACGGGATTTTGGCATGTTTCGTGCATAAATGAAACGTTTTTAAAGCTTAAAACGAATATAAGTGAATATTTATTGTATTGATTCATATATTATGAATTTTGGCATTTATCGTCCACATACGAAACGTATGAAAACAAAATACTGTAAAATGATTAATTCATGTTACTTCAAGGCCACTAGATCAAAGTGGTACTCGTACAAATTATTAGAGAAAGCCGTCACTGAATTAGGATCGCCAAATCTACAAGATCGAAAGGAAGTACAAAACATCATTCAACTAGAAAGGAAACCCAACGCGATCGGCATGGTCGGAGGACCGGAGACGTGCACAATAATTGAAAATGAAGAACTACTGGGGAAAAAAAAGAAGGCCGGAAAATGTTGATTACGCGTGGTCGTAGGTGACCCATTCGCAAAAGGGAAGATGATGTATTGTGCATCGGCTTCAAAGGATAGCAGAAATCATACAGTAGTCGTTTCCTCAAGTATATACCGTTATTTTAACCTTATAGATGAGAATATAATACAAATGTAATATCTTTCCCATTTCACTCCATTCTCTGATTAGACCCCGCGCTATCACAGAAATAGAATAGAACATGAACAAATAAGTTGATCGCGAATTCCGGTCGAAGTGCAAGGTTGTTAATCATGTCGGCGAACGGTAAAGGCTACTGATAACCTAACTTGGTACTCAACAGAGATATCGAGCTATCAGTTGAGATAACGTGGATACATTGCGGGGCGTACACTGCCCATTTGTTGAAGGAGACTGTCCAGTAGCTGCGGATATTTAAACTGTTTTACTTAAAGAACTCAGTGTTGTTCTCCTTGTATCATGAGGCAGAATTGAGTTTAGTTTTAGTATTCTAGCGGCATTCTACAATTTCGATATAGTGTATTTTAGGGATAGTAAAGCAAATGATCTGTATGGATTCAGTGAAGATGGTAGTCGGTCACCTCTTGTCATTATTTTATAATATGATAAACTTCCAGTTGTACGTTGTCATTTCTGAGGAGTCCTGACCTGTTAAATGCAAGTAGGAGGTTCGCAGGAAGCATAATGCGAGCATAACTCGGATACAGATTGCTGGCTTTAGTTAAACGTACAGAAGTGCCAACTCCCCCGATTTAAGCAGGAGACTCTCTATTTTTGGTCCTT
Source organism: Anabrus simplex (assembly GCF_040414725.1). Lineage (NCBI taxonomy): Eukaryota > Metazoa > Arthropoda > Insecta > Orthoptera > Tettigoniidae > Anabrus > Anabrus simplex. Next base: position 114,126,914 of record NC_090274.1, read on the forward strand.
CCTCCCTCTCCCCTGATCGCAGAGACTTATCTTCCGATTTTGAGAGCAGATTTAGTATTCCTATGTTTTTTTAAATCTCAGGTTTTTTCCTCGTTTTGCAATCAGCTGCTGGTGGTCTTAAATATGACTGAAACTGTAACGTGATATGATTTCGACATAGCAGTGCCGACTGAGACTATTTTTTAACATATTTACAAGGACAAAAGCACAATCCAGATCAAAGGTTCCCGAAAAAAAAGATATCTGGAAAAAATTAAACCTTAAAACCCGTTCAACAAGGCCAGTGGTTCTAGTTCAGAAATTTATGAAGAGGCTTAAGGCGGTTACAATGGAGTAATGTGTTCTAAATCTCAGTTACATGCAATATTTCAGTATTTATAAATAAATTAATAAACGAATAAACAAGACAAATGACATAATTGATTAGTATCTATGTTAAGTGCTCAGCCCGGAGGCTGGTTTGATCCTCAACAGTTTCAACATCAGCTGTCATAGGTGGCCTAGGTGTCACTGAAGAGGCGTACTAGGGAAATGAGTGGGGTAGCTTCCCGTTGCTTTCCTCACGGACCCAGAAGTTGCTATTACATATCAGTCAGTGTGTTAAATATTCTTCAAAATTTTATCGTAGCATGTCGGTATATGCCAAAAAAAACCCACCGATTTTTGAGTTTTGGAAGTTGGCACGTTTGCACATCGTTAACTGTTTCAACTCTACTGGTTCACGAGCCACCGAACTCCGAGCTCCTATTTCGTAGTAAGTGATGTCCCTACTCTCAGGACCACTATTTCCGAGATGTCGGCTCTTATCACATGGCAACTTTTATGTCAGGACCTAGCACAAGGAGGACTTCGACTCAGACCGGAATGTCCACTCCTATTCCACAGAAACTGGTATGTCAGTACAATGAAGAAGACTGCTGTTTTAGGGACTATTTGAAGGAATGTATCCAGAACAGCAGAGAAGATACTCACATTCCAGGATAAGGGAAAATCCAAGCTGTTTTGGGTGAAATAAGTCCATCACGACTTCTAAAAATCTGGGGTGAAGACAGAAGACGTAGAAAACTGTTTAATGTAGCTACTGCTAGCCTAATGCAGCGCTTGTAAGATGTTCGCTCCGACCAGAGTTGGTGGTATCTGGCGTGAATAGGAAGCTCAGTGTTATGGTGGAGTATACTGTTGTGCGTGGTGTATGAGTTGCAGGGATGCTGGGTACAGCGCAAAATATCCAGCCCCCCGAGTCAACGGAATAATAAATCATTTAAGATTAAAAATTTCAACCCAGTCGGCAATCGAACCCGGGGCCCTGTGAACCGAAGGCCAGTACGGTGACTGTTCAGCCAAGGAACCGGGCAGAAAAGTGTTAAGCAAGGTAATTGTGAAAGTGAGAAATCTGTGCGAGGATAAGTACGTTCTCAGAAGAACTGGAGAAGAACTGGCGAAATAAAAAGGAAAAAATAACTTTAAAAAGTGATGAGAGTAGGTTAATAATAATAATAATAATAATAATAATAATAATAATAATAATAATAAAAGACATAACAGCACTGTTGTTAGAGCAGAAGGCATAGGCCTATATGCTTCGGAGACCCTGTGCGTGAATAGAAAATGACAAGTCAATCAGTTACTTGAAAGAGAACACAGGCTACTACGACGGAAGATCTTGGGAACAGATGGGTTGACGGGCAGATTCGACTGACATCCAATAAAGAAGTATACAGCAAGATGAACCAATAACAACTGCAATTAGAAACAGAAGATTGCTGTTTTATGGGCGCATGAATAACGACCGGCTCACTAAGAAAGTCTGGAATTTTCTAAAAACAAAGGCATCTAAGTTGAGATGGTTCCAAGAGTGTGAGAAGGATCTGAGAGAGGAGGATAAAATCAATGACGGGGTTAGTTTCATAAGGATGGTGAAATGCTATCAGGGTTTTATGGTGGAGACAGAACCCAGAAGACGGAAGGGCTCTTTACCAGAGGAGCGGAAGGAAGCGCTGAACGGGGGCTCAAGAGATACTGGTAGGATATCAAAGCCGCCAGACGAACAAGACGTAAACATTGACAATGAGACTGGTTGTTAACACACAGTCCATATAGGCTCAGTTCGTAAAACAAAATCCATCCATTGCATTAAAAAAAGGTGATAGAGCGGACCCTAACAACTACAGAGGCCTATCTCTTTTGCCAGTTTTGTACAAGATTATATCTACAGCTCTCTTAAACTGAGTTGAGCAACAAACAGATAATTTGATTGGTGAATACCAAGCAGGCTTCAGAAAAGTTAGATCGTGTTGTGAGCAGATTTGCAGTTTAAAGACAATATTAAGGACACGCCAACAGGTTTCTCACCTTTGTGGACTCGGATAAAGCGCACGAGTCTATTGACAAGCCGTTTTTGATACATTAGTAGAGCTCAGAATGGATATGAAGACAAGGAGTTCGCCAAGGAGATGACCTCTCGGCGATTTTGTTTAACTGAGTATTAGACTGTCATCAGAGAATGGGGAAAATTTTTCGAAGGTATAAGCATATGGTGAAGTGCCTGGCTTTAGCTGATGATCTAGCTATCATTACTAAGACTAGTGAAGAAACCAGGTATGCCATACAGCAGTTACATGAGACTAGAAAATCCCATCAAATTCCGGAAAGCGTATAGAGTAACATGAAATCACTACAATAAAAGTGATATCGCGTAATGCGCAACTTTGTCAGTACAAGACAGTTGTTTCGCCGGGAACATTGTATGCCTTAGAAACTATATCTCAGGGAGGCCATTCTAAAATTGGTGAAATTGGAGAGCACAAACAAAATTCTTAGCAAAATATATATGAAATTCTATGGTCTCATCTGTAGAATGGGCAGTAATAAATTAGTAAAAAACTATGAGGTCAAAATCGACTGATTGGAATAAATTAAGCAGGATTTACAAGAAATAAACGATACGGACGATAACATAAAAAATCGTAAAATCTTTGGAATTCTGGTTGCGAATCACACATTCGTGGAGAAAACTAAAAGAACCACTGGAAAACAGTGGGCAGAAGAACGGATAAAACACCACAGCGAATTTATGAAGAGATTTTGGGAGGAGAATAAGAAGGGGAAGCCGTCAGAGCAACCTAACAAATTCAAACGCGCTCTTCAGTTAGGCATAACGAAGAAAGAAAGAAAGAAAGAAAGAAAGAAAGAAGAATGCGCTTGGTCAGCGACCGGGGGAATATTCCACGCCTCGCCACATGAGATCAGTGGCGATGAAGAGAGTGTGTGTTTCATGAATAAAATAAAGAATGCCATGTCAGTCTTTTATCTAAATATTTAGTGAATCATAACTCCCTTTTATAATCTCCCATTTGCTAATTAAACGTATCTCGTGGAGGCTGATTGATATTCCGCCCGGTGCTATTAAAATACACGATGTCCAAGGAGAGAACTCGTCTCCTAATATTTGATGTGCTCTACCAGTCACAGAGCTGACCGCTAATTCACTTTACTGCGAGCTGCTGCCGGCCGTGCGGGAGATGGGTTCTGAGGTGGCAGTAAGTGCACACCGTTTACAACTGGGGGACTGTCCAGTGCCTCTTGGTTACGTCCTATTTCTGAGAGTCTTGAAATGTGTTCGTAGAGTGCTCTGTTGCATATCCATAATTGACTAGTTAGTTATTGCAATTGCTTTGGCACTGCCATCTATTGGAGATGAATGACAGCAAAAGAGCCAGGGCACACCTCAACTTAAGTACCCGTCACCTAAGGTTATACATTAAAAAGCAAATATCGCCACCCTATTCCCTTTTTTGAATGGTTCATCACTGCTGCCAACTTGACTAGTTACATATTGAAATCACGAGACAAACCATCAACAAACTAACCTCGATGTAAGTACAGTAGAACCTCATTAATCCGGACAGTCGTTTAGTAATAATAACAATAATACATAAATGCAATTACAGTATGAAGCTGAGTTACGTGCTCAGAAACATCTCAAACGGATGAATATGACCAGGAGGAGCAGGTGATATTATTAAACCTTAAACCAAAACTTACTGGAATTAAAGACCATATAAATATTGTCTTTAAATACGTTGAAGATAAAAACGATGAAAACATAGCCGCATATTGTGAACATTTGAGGAAATTGTCAAAGGAAGACAACAAAAGATCAGCAGTTTCTTCAAACCAGAAACCGTGTCAAGTGTGGTCAATTAAGGTGTGCCTTGATTGCTATGTTCTAATTCTGTATAGCATCATATCTTGTATACTAAATAACCTTTTTATTTCTTAAATTTTAAATACTGTATGTGCCTTGGCTCATTTCGTAAGTTATTTTGTTTAATCCGGACTTTCATTAGTTCGGACAACCTACAGCCTCAGTTAGTCCGGATTAATGAGGTTCTGCTGTATCAGTAATGGAGGTTCCCTTACCCAAATAAATGATCAATCAAGATATTCATAATGAAGTCTGTTTTCAAGATCAATGAGGAATTAAGGAAATAATTTATGTATTTCTGCCTTTATTCTGATATACGCATTACAATAACCGTATTGTGTAAATAATTCAGCTCCCTTTTTGAAATTTGCTATTACTTGTCAGACTTAGGTGAAACCGCGCTGTAATAATACACACAAGCAAATATGTTGCATGCACATATGCCGTAAGTCAATAAGAATGCACAAAGCCGAAGTCTGCATACCGTGTTGAGTTGTAACGTGCAAATAATAACTACGTCTTTCTTACAACACTTTATTTACTACTACCTACAAAACAAAAAGGGATCTACAAGCGTAAAACTCCACTTAGTTACAAGTCTGTCCGGTAGGTGTCGTTTGCTTGTACATTCAAACCTCAACATCCTCCCCACCCTGGTCGATTTCGAGAGGAATCACCAGTTGAACCGGTCGACTGATTCTTGAACCATCTGGCAGACGCAGGATGGCTGTCCTCACTCGGCCGTCTCTTCCCTGAAGGACTTCGTCGACTCTGGCTCTTTTCCACATATGGCTAGGCAGGACGTCTTCTTGTAAGAGGGCAACATCTCCTACTCGAAGTCTCGGATGTTTACCAGTTGGAGACTTGACCTCATGGTAGTTCCGCAGCTGAAGGAGGTATTCCTTTTTTCACCTTCGCCAAAAGTCTTCAACCATTTTCATCTTCGTGCGAAATTCCCTTGTAAGGTCTTTCTTATGTACTGGCTCAGGTCCAACTGGAATGGTCGTGAGTTTCTCGCCGTTGAGGAAATGTGAGGGTGTTAACACTTCAGAGTTACTTTCATCTTGAACAATGGGACGTGAATTCAGGGTGGCTTCAATGCTGATCAGAACTGTGCGGAGACCCTCTTCATCGACCTGTGAGCGACCTAGAACCTTCCTAAGGCAGCGCTTAGTAGAGCCAATCATTCTCTCCCACCATCCTCCCCACCAAGCCGCCCGTGGAGCTATAAACTTCCACGTCACATTGTGATGTGCCATACATTCATGAGTCTTCGGACTGCTGAGCACGTCTGAGAGTTGGAGTTCTCTGTTCGCTGCTTGGAATGTTTGGGCATTGTCGGTGTATATAGTGTGTAGGACACCTCGTCGTCCTACGAAGCGTTGAAAAGCCATTAAGAATCTGTCGGTAGTTAAGTCCGTTGAGAGTTCCAGGTGTATAGCTCTCACAGTTGCACACGTGAACAGAACGATGTAAACCTTCTTGGTCGTGATCTCTGACTTGACATAGAGTGGGCCTGCGAAGTCGATTCCGGTCACAGTAAATGGTCGACTAGGACAAACGCGATCTAAAGGCAGTGGGCTTCTACCTCCTCACACCTTTTCTTGTGGGATATTTTGCACGGCAGGCATCCATGCAACACCTTTTTGATGATTTGGCGGGCTCGTAGAATCCAAAATTCATTGCGAAGTTCAGTGAGTATTATGCGTACGCCCAAGTGATGGAGTCTGATATGGGTCTGCCGAATTAGCAGGTGCGTGAAAGTGTGCGATCCATCCAAAAGCACTGGGTGTTTCTCAGCATTTGTCAACTCTGCAAATTGTAGGCGGCCACCAAGACGAATAATACCATCTTGTAAGAAGGGATTGAATCGCAAAATCTTGGATGATTTTGGCAACTGATTATTTTTCTTCAAGGCTGCCAGTTCAGCAGTGAAGCATTCTTCTTGAACCTGACGTACCCAATATACTCTGGCATTTTCGATATCTTGGGCAGTTAAATAATTTCCGCTGCCCTTTTGTTTCTTCTTCATACACGTAACAAAACGTATAACGTGTAATAACTTCCAGTACGAACTGAAACGTGACGCGAGGAGCAGTGGTTCTGGAGCTGTGGCTACTAGGACTTGAGACGTCTTCTTTTCTTCTGGCAGAGTCATGTCCGGGACAGTGACGTCACGGGGCCAGGAGTTTGGATGTTCGGCAAGCCAAGAAGGTCCTTGCCACCATGAATCCCTCGAAGCTAGATCTTGGACTGTAATTCCTCTGGAGAGGCAATCGGCAGGATTGTCGATGCCGGGGCAGTGTCTCCACTGACTGGACACGGTATGCGTCTGAATCTCTGTCACGCGGTTGCAGACAAAGGTCTTCCAGCGGTTTGGATTGTTGCGGATCCATCCTAATGTGACGGTTGAGTCACTCCATAAGGTGGCACAAGAGCACTCAACTCCAGTCTCTTAGCAAAAGTAGTGAAGAAGACGGAATCCAAGCAAGGCCGCAAGCAATTCCAGTCTGGGGAGTGTGACTTTCTTCACGGGCGATAATCGGTTTTTACTGCAAACCAGCGTGACGGAAGAAGTGTTTCTGGAAGTCACCCGAATGTACAGCGCAGCACCATATGCCCTTTCGGAAGCATCACAAAACACGTGCACGGATAAATCGTCGTTAAATTTAGATATACCAATCCATCTTGGAATGCGGATGGAAGACAAATACGGCAGGTTAGATGTCCAAGCTTGCCACCTCTGGCTTAGGACGGTTGGGAGAATTTCATCCCATTGCAGTCCTTTGCACCAAGTGTCTTGGAAGAGGATTTTTCCCACGATGGATACTGGAGAGAGGATGCCGAGAGGGTCGTAAAATCTGGATATAGTGTGAAGCACCTGTCTCTTGGTAGCGGGTTCGTCCTGCAGCCTGTCAGTGACATCGCGATGGTTGAAGAGCAGTGAGTCAGATTCAGTGTCCCAGTTGACGCCCAGAACTGTCGTTTCCCGTTTGATTTCCTGCCCTTCTGCCCTCCATATATCTTTGAGTGGCACGGAGTTCGTAGCCCACTTTGCCATTGGTAGGCGTATTTGCCGCAACAGCGCTGTCATCTCGTAGTACAAGGTTATAGCCTCGTTGTCGTCTTCGGAACTGGCGGCGAAGTCGTCCATGAACGTACTCTTGTCAAGCAGTTTCGCAGCCGTGGGAAATTGATCACTGAACATGGTAGCCAATTCACGCAGAGTAGCAGAGAGGAGGAAGGGACTACACGTGAGCCCGAATGGTAGACGAGTGAATCTGTACGTGATTACGTCATCTGTCGTACACCAAGTTCCATTTTCGTCCTTCTCGACGCGAAACCAGAAGAACCTGGTTAAGTTCCTGTCACACTTGTCCAAAGACAATTGCAAAAATGCTTGAGTTCCGTCCCCGATGATCGCTCGTTGAAACATTCGGAAACGGATCAGGGTCGACAGTATTTCTGGCAAGAGATTAGGCCCTGCCTCCAGACAATCATTGAGGGATGGTGAATCCTTGTCGTGGGATGAAGCATCGAAGACAATCCTCCATTTGGTTGTTTCGTGTCTCTCTTTCTTCACTGCGTGATGAGGAAGGTAGAATATGTCGTCCGTGGTGTCCTGAGTGTCGATCATCTCGACGTGTCCTCTCAATATAGTCTATCATTAGAGAATGGTACATTTCGCGGAACTAGGAATTGCCATTAAGTTTTCTTTGAAGTGTTTGGAAACGCTTTTCTGCATTGCAGCGGTTTGAAGACGGGCATGCGTCTTCCTTTCTAATCAAAGAAACCACTCTCCGTCCATCTTCTGTTCGGTAGGTGTCGTGAAAGTCTTGTAGAATGGCAGCGTCTTTCGTCGTTAGTGATCGCTCCTGCTGTTCCTTAATTCCCAAGGTCTCCAGGTCCCAGAAGCGGCGAATTTCGTGGTCCAATGCCGGAGGTTCGTCGTTGAAGTGCACGTGATTCACAGCGACATGGTTTACAGTGATACCGGATTTTTTGCCACTTAAAACCCAACCAAATATCGATGGAAGGAGCACTGCTGAACTTGAAAGGCGAATCGGTTCATCATCTTTCATCACCTTCCAATACTGATCTCCACCTATTAGGATTTCAATAGGATGGTCATGTCCGTCATCATTGGGATCCGCAAGCTGCAGCTTTCTAATTCGTGGTAAGGCTTGAATGTCGTGCGGGACAGCTGGATGTGGTGAGCACGTGTTTTCGCTTTCAAACGCTGAGAGGTTTACTGTAGCATTTGTCCAAACTCCGGTAATGCTGAACTGGATGAGACGACGATTTCTGGATGTAGAGTGAGGTGATTCGAAACCTGTAACGGTTATAGCCTTGTGTCCCACGACGCGTAGCTTCAATTGATTTACCAGTTCCATGCTGATGAAGCTGGATTGGCTTCCTGCGTCAAATAGGCAACGTGTACGTTTCCTTAACCCAGTCGGGCCCGTGATCCAAATACTGGCAGTCTGGAGATGCGTGAAGTGAGGCAATTCTACGTCGATCTTTCCTACTGAAACTTCCCGTTCTTCGTTGCAGATTGAAACATGATGAGATTTCTTGCATTTTGAACAAGCTACCTTGCTTCTTTTGCTGCAGTCTTTTGTATTGTGTCCTCGCTTGAGGCACAAGAAGCATCGATGAGCAGCTCGTAGCTTATCAGTTCGTTCCTTAATGTTGGACACCTTGGAACAGTCTTGTGCCCAGTGGTCTCGTGACTCGCAGAATACGCAGAATGCCGATGGTCCTTTCTTCGTTCTTCTGTCCACCGTTTTCGATTTCGCATTCACGTGAAGCGTAGCAGCTGTGGGTGTGAACGTGTCTGAAAAGGTACAGTCTCCTCTAATTTTGTATGAGGTCACGGCTCCTTCCACTTCGTCATTCAAGAATTCCATAAGTTTCGTTATATGACTTTCTGCGATCTTTTCTCTCTTTGAATATATGGTCCACCGGCGGACGATATCCTCCGGAAACGCGCGTAATATCTTGGGAGCTAGCATCCGTCCGTAGTCGTCAACCCTTTCCCCTAATGCTCGTAATGCCTGTATGCGTCTGTTACATTCAATGTAAGTGCTATTTAAGGCATCGGGAGAAGCGTGTGATATGGGTTTGAGAGCTTCGAGATAATCCAGATGAGCCTGGATTATACGATTCTTGTCTCCGTATCGTGAAACTAGGATCCGTTTTGTCTCCTCGTATGCGTCGCCGGTTATTGGTATTCCATCAACCAAATCCTTAGGCTCGTCCTCTAGGTACCCGCGGAGGAAGACATGTTTGTCGATATTAGAGATTGAAGGGTTGCTGTCTACTGATGAATGGAACTGCTCCCAGAAGCGGGACCACTTCTCTACGTCCCCAGAGAAGGGCTCTAATCTGATGACAGGGAGTTTCACGGTATGCGTAAAGGGTTGCGGTGTTTGTACTGCTGGAGTGACTGGAGTGAGGTTCAAACTGGCGACCGATGAGGAAAGTCTCTCTTCGATCGCGCGTTTTGCTTTAAGAATTGCTCTCTTGGCTGTGTCAATGTACTCTTCGCACTTAGCGGCATCAGTTTCATATTCTTCGTCGGATAAAAGTTCGTGTATAGCAGAGTCCAGGGTGATGAGATTATCTAGTGTATCTTGAAGTCTTATGCTATTGTATTCGTAGTCAATTACTGTGTCCGCAGTAGCCTCGTTAACTGCAGTGCTGAGTTTAGTTAGCAGCGCCCTGGAAGTCGTCCTTTTCCTTTTCAAATTCCTCAGTTGTAAATCAGGCTTGTCTTCTGTCATGGTGTGCTGGTCGGCTGAAATGTTTTAAGTAGTAAAGAAAGGGACCGGCTGGCTATAATCCCTTTCACTACCTGCTCGCTGGAAGAGGAGGGTAGTCGTGAGAGGGATGAAGCAACTGTGAGGGCTAGCAGCAGTGGTACTCTCAGTAGCCGTTAGATGGAGATCGTAGACTGAGATTACAGTACAGTGATTAGGTGATAGATGGCGCTAAATCTGCAACGTTCGTCTTGGAGTCGTCTTAGGCGCTAGAATCGCGATGAAAATCAGCGTGCCTGTTAGTACATCTCACTGCTACTAGATATCGCTGGCATCATGCTTTGTTAATATGAATGTATGTCTTTTGTTGTGATGCATTATCTTTAAGCATTAGCGAATTTTCTATTATATTTGCAATCATGCATTAGTTCCAATTGATCTGTAAAGTATATGTCCCAAATATAAGTCCATGCGACTTAGCTCTGTGATGAAGTGTTCGTGGCGTCTGGAGTGGCTGGTTACACATTCGTCGTTTTTAACTCTTCTCTCGCTGCGTGGACGTCCAAATTCCTGGAGGTTGTCGTTCGTCTTCTCACACAGCCGTATCACGTATTGTAACAGTCACTCCCGGGTTTCGGCACCAATATGTTGAGTTGTAACGTGCAAATAATAACTACGTCTTTCTTACAACACTTTATTTACTACTATCTACAAAACAAAAAGGGATCTACAAGCGTAAAACTCCACTTAGTTACAAGTCTGTCCGGTAGGTGTCGTTTGCTTGTACATTCAAACCTCAACATACCGTACCAAAGTAATGTCAAGACATGGTTAGGTTACGTTACGCTGATAACGAAATTTCCTTTCATTTCAACAGAGGAGGTAATGTTGCCTTCCTTTCTGGAGGAGTTCTTGCAGATTTTTCTTGCTTCCTAATTGCATTTCATACATACAAATTGGACGAAATAAGACCGTAATTAACAAAATGCTGCGTTCGTCATTTAACAGAGACTACTTTATTAAATGCATCATTCGAACATGCCAGAACTCTTAACTACCGGGTATTACCCAGACAGATTTATAACCCTACAGAAAAACAAAATATGCTTCACTTATACCTGCAAATGTAACACTAGTGATTTTCACAATACGGCAGTGACAATCCGTAAATCCCGCAAGTCACCAAAAAAAAAAAAAAAAAAAAAAAAAAAAAAAACTTGACTATGTAGTGCCAACCGTGCAATATTAAAAGTAACTGTAAGACGTCATATCAGCAAATAGGGTCCTTAAACTGTATGGTTGGCGACACTGAATCGAAGCCAATCGTTAGAAAATAACCTTCAGTATTAACAGGGGAGAAAGAGTAAGGTGAGTGTGTAAGCTTACGTGGCAGGGTGTACAAATGTAGTTAGTTAGTTAGTTAGTTACTTAGTTAGTGAGTTAGTAATGTTTTATTTTACCTGGCAAGATTAAGGCCTTCAGGTACTCTGTGAGTGTAATATTAAGACAGTCAGTTTTTACCGTGGTTTCCAATTTTCACAACAGGCAAATGCTGGCGCTGTACCTTAATTAAGGACACGGCAGCTTCCCTCCCTCTCCTAACTTTTTCCTCTCCCATCTTCGTCATAAGACCTAAAGCAGATACACAAGAAGCTCGTTTATCCGGCCCTCAATCCGGATCTCCGGTTTATCCGGATCGAAAATAATAAAAATTTATTTTTACTTGTACAGTATTTCTTTTACGGGGTCGATTCTTCTTGAATGTCTTTTCCGCCAAGGATAGTTAAGGACAGCAATTGGAAGCAAGTCGGCCGTGGTCTATCGAAGGTACTGTCCCGGCATTCGCCTGGAATTGAGAATGGGAAACCGTGGACTCTTCTGAGCCCCTCGACACATTAGCACGCATTCCCGGATGCTCGGACGTAGATGTGAACGACGTAAATAAATTATTGAAAAATGACTGTAATTCAGGCTACGGCATAATGACAGTTAAATAAATTAATGCCCCTTGTTCCTCGGTAGGTAATGTCGAGAGTGATGGTGAATTCGAAAATGAAACCGGCGCTCCATCAGAAGAAACTGTGACTCATGGAGAGGCAACAATGGAGCTGGACAAACTGATGGTCTATTTAGAATCCCTGGCTGAAACCACACCGACAGAACTGATGTCTTGGTGATCGTGTTGCGCGCAAACGCTATACAAATGGAAAACAGAAAACCTCGCACATTATTTTAGTGCATAAAACATAGAGTAGTAAATGTAAGAAAAGTGTTCTTATATGTATTTGTACAGTAACTGTACAGCTTATGTTCATATTTTATATAACATGTACTGTATTTATTTTTAGTTTTTCCGGATTATTCGGATTTTCGATAATCCGGATCAGTTCCGGTCCCGCTTAATCCGGATAAACGAGGTTCTTGCGTAGTAAAAAAAAAGGCAGTTACAACTTTGTTAATGATGTGATTAACCCACTAGTACTTACAGTGATCCCCATGACCCATGAACTTTCACTCCTGCAACACAGAGGACATGTTCATTTGGCAAGAAACTGTTTGGGTTGAAAACTTGGTTGGACGATACATTAAGATATCGCGTGCCGTTTTTTTACAGTAGAATACTCCCATCTCCTAGATCCGGGTGGCCTGGAGCAGGGGAGAGAGTAGTCATTAATTGCAATCCCAATTGTTTTTGACACGTGCATGATTTTCGTTGTTAAAATTAGTTTATCTGTAACTACGTTAAACATTACAGTTAATCCTAATAACTAATCACTATTTACACCCAATATCTAAATTGTAGTTTTTCAATTTTATTAATGTTTGTCCTAGACGTTAAGTGTTGTTAGTCTAGGACAGGGATGGCAAACCTGTACAGACTAGCGTGTCAGTTAAGGTCTTGTTTGTTCCTTTTTACTGTTTAGTGTACTATCGGTTATTTTCGTACACAATCGTATTGAAACCCCTCATTTGACTTCCTTTTAGGTTGCATTACATACATTCGACTAAATGTTTCATGTCTTTATTTTGCAAACATGACTGAAAATTACATTTGGAAAATAGGTAAATTTTAAGAATAACATTATTTTTCCTTTAACCCACGAACCTACTGCGTTGGCGTAGCAGGGGGAGAGGTGATACTCCCACGTGGCGCGTCCCAGGTGACGGATAGAGGGGTCCTAACCGGCTTGCCGGCGGGCTTGAGGGAAATAAAATACCTCTCGCGGACCGACGCGGGGACGCAGACGAAGAATACACCCACGGTATCCCCTGCCTGTCGTAAGAGGCGACTGAAAGGGGCGACCAAGGGATGATCAAATTAGAACCGTGAGACTGCTTGTGATTAGTACCACCACGCGGGGAACACCATGGGTCGCTTTTGCTTGCGCGTACTACCACTATGTTAGGTACAAAATAGGTTTGTGATTAGTAGCGAAAGGTGTGGCTCAGGATGCATTTTACAGTACCTGTGATTCGTACTCCCTTATATAAGCAACACCATGGAATGAGCGACACTATTGTTTTGCTTTGCGTGTGAAAAAATAAAATGGCGTATGGATTTTAGTGCCGGGAGTGTCCGAGGACAAGTTCGACTCGCCAGGTGCAGGTCTTTTCATTTAACTCCTGTAGGCGACCCGCGCGTCATGATGATGATGATGATGATGATGATGATGATGATGATGAAACGATGATGAAGACGACACATACACCCAGCCCCGTGTCAGCGAAATTAACCAATGATGGTTAAAATTCCCGACCCTGCTGGGAATCGAACCGGGACCCCTGTGACCAAAGGCCAGCACGCTAACCATTTAGCCATAGGGCCGGACGCTTTGCCTGTGCTTAGTACCTACTATGTGAGGAACACCACAGGATAGTGCGGGTCCCTGTGGTTAGTCCACTTACTGTATGTGAGGAACGGCTGTAAATAGCGCCGCAGTGTGCGAAACACCATAGGTCTGTGTTACATGTGCGAATTTCATTACCTGTGAGTAGTACCACAATGTGAGGAACACCGTGAGTCTACATTACTTGTGATTAGGATACCTGGGGACAAAACATGACGACCTCGCCTTTCCGGCGGCAGCCCGGTGTCCATTAGGGGCTTATAGGATTTACTACGTCTACTGAAGCCGAAGTTGCAAAATCGTCCACTGCACTCCACATGAAGAAAGGGTAAAGACTGAAGAGAGTGTGGAAGAAAGTGGTTTGACGACCTCTCCACACGAAACGGGGATCACTTAGATCTCGTTAACTCAGCAGTGAGCAGCGTGTGATTGACTGCTGGCTTCCAGCTCGCTTCCAGGAACTGAGACCGTCATGTTTTGTCCCCAAGTAGAAATACCAGCGATACTAACGATAGTACCATTATGAGGGGCGTTGACCTGGAATTTGGACCCTTTACACAACAAGCACCATCATCATCATCATCAGGATTGTGCTTTGGAAGCAGCCTGTTGGTTAGGATATACCACTGTTTCAAGTTAGTTTCTGGGAAGTTGGGGACATTGCAGGTCGGAATCGCTTATTGTTTTACGTTCATAATCCTTGTTCATCGTTGTCTTATTGAATTCTAGTCAGTGGATTTATTTTGGAATTATTTTTAACTTTGAATATTTTGAATTGTTTCGCTGATTGTTTTACATTCATATTGATATTCATTCTTCATCATCAAGTTTTCAATTCTGGTCATTGGGTAAATTTTGGAATTCTGAATTCTCTTTGCATTTCGTCTCATTTTGTACCATTAGCGGCATATGACCTAGATGTTAGGCCCCTTTAAACTACAGTCATCGCATCATCATAATCATCATCAACCTCTCTGTGAGGTAGCTCGTAATAAGAGCCGTCAGGTGACGTGGAAAGCCGAAATGTTTTATTTTATAGATTAATCCTGCATGCCAGACGTTATCGAAGGCTCGTGATATTTGAATGAATAAATGAATGGCGGAATGAATGCTCTGAGCCGGCAGTTGTTACATAGGCTGTCCACAGTATGATAAACTGAGCAGGAATCCGGCAGTTTCCTCGTTTCGCAATTCACCAAGATTTTTATTACAGAATGTTTTAGCTTGCATTATAAACGATACAGAAGATTTGGATATATTCAGATACTGTACGAGTTGGTAAAATATAGTTGCCTCCGTGGATCAACGGTAGGAGTGTCTGTCTCCGGATCCCAGGATAGCGGGTTCAAACCCGCCAGAAGTAGTAGGATTTTTGAAGGGCGGAAAAGGAGTCCATTCCACACTCCCATGTCGTACGATGTCGTCATGTAAAAGATGTCCGGTGACACATTTGGTGTTTACTCAGCAAAATTTATTTAAACTCAGCTATAGACCCCCAATAATAATAATAATAATAATAATAATAATAATAATAATAATAATAATATTATTTGCTTTACGTCCCACTAACT
Organism: Anabrus simplex; assembly: GCF_040414725.1. Taxonomy (NCBI): domain Eukaryota; kingdom Metazoa; phylum Arthropoda; class Insecta; order Orthoptera; family Tettigoniidae; genus Anabrus; species Anabrus simplex. The sequence goes on from NC_090274.1 coordinate 114,142,302, forward strand.
ACTTTTACGGTTTTCTGAGACGCCGAGGTGCCACAATTTAGTCTCGCGGGAGTTCTTTTACGTGCTAGTAACTCTACCGACACGAGGCTGGCGTATTTGAGCACCTTCAAATACCACCGGACTGAGCCAGAATCGAACTGCGAACTTGGGGTCAGAAAGCCAGCGCCACAACCGTCTGAGCCACTCAGCCCGGCATAGACCCCAAGTGCGGTTCCTTGGCTGAATGGTTAGCGTAATGCTCTTCGCTTCAGAGGGCCCCTGGTTCGATTTCTGGATGCGTCTGCCTTAAATGATTATTTCCCTCGGCTCGAGGACTGGGTATTTTTACTGTCCCCAACATTCCTGCAACCCTCACAGCACTATCCTCCACTACAGTATAACACAGTTCCTATACACAGCAGATGTCGTTCACCCCCTTCGGAGGGTCTGCCTTACAAAGGCTGAACCAGTCTAGAATAAGCCACACGAAGAGAGATTCGGATTACTCTGCCATCTCGTAGCCCTAAAGTAAAACGGAACGTTGAAATAGATGAGTAGACAGCCAGATGGCGTTAAATTAGAAAACAGATTGCTTGCACACGATAGTTGAGGCTATACGATTATCTAATATATGAAGAGTTTACTAAAAACAGCTTTGGCTAATCCGTCCGTCCGTTCTACTGGACCGAGTTTTTTCCTTTCTGTATTATTCTCCTGCCGGTCCATTATGAGACGTTGATAATAAGTCTCTTAAGTTCAGCCAGCTTTGAGTAATTATAACATCAAGTCATTAAGTGACCACTCCAATAATTGCAGGCGAAGGTCCACCGTAACCCGCAATACATTCTGCACCTATCAGGTTGCTAAGCGACTAACACTTTCATTAGTATTCTGATATATGTGACTTTCATCCTAAGTAATGTCCGGCTCCATGGCTAAATGGTTCGCCTGCTGGCCTTTGGTTCAGAGGGTCCCTGGTTCGATTCCCGGCCGGGTCGGAGATATTAACCTATATATATATATAGGTTACTTCCGATGGCTTGGGGGCTGGGTGTATAATTCATCCTGGGTAGGGCCTCATCCTCACCAGGCCTCTTCGTAGGCCACACGCCATTATTATTATTATTATTATTATTATTATTATTATTATTATTATTATTATTATTATTATTATTATTATTATTATTATTAATGTCACTGCATGTAGCCTTTTTGATTACTACTTGTGAAGTCAGAGAGTATACACTTCCTCTACTATTCTCTGCTAGATACTCTTTGATTCTCTGACCTTCCCCAGGTTCTGAATAGACTCAACAGATGGCAGAACGTTCCTAATAAGGTACATGCTGCTAGGGGAAAACAGTCGACGTACCCACAGACGGGAAATTAAGTCGACCTGCCTTCTGTATGACAAGAACAGACTCTTGAAAAAGTGGGAGTCTACTTACCCGAAGCAGTATTCAGCCACGGCCAATTGTATGGTGCACTATTCGGGCAAGATCGTTTGTAAATGAAGGGTACACGGGAAAAAGGGGGAATGTCATATCTTCTACAAACTTGAGATAATTCAATTTGAAAGTTTCAACCTTTAATACTGTCTACAATAATACATGTACATAAAGTATCGCTATTGCCACATACCAAACTGACATTCCCCCTTTGTTTCTTGTTCTGTGGTGACACTCCCCTTTCATCAATTGTACATGTATTCTTAAACTTGTTATATTTTCGTGACAATTCCCTTTACTTCGTTGTACATTGTCTTAAACTATTCTCCTGACCATAAAGTATATATGGGTAGTGTTAATTCATTTTTTTGTTTTACATTGACATTCCCCTTTTTTCCCGTGTACCCTTCAAATGTTAAGATCCAGATACGCCCGAATGATCGAGCATGGTCCAAGCACAGTGAATATTGTATGGAGAGAAGTGTTACAAATTACATTGAGACTGTATTATGTAATGGTATTAAATATCCATAAAGCTATTATAAAGGGCAGGTAAAACAATACGACTATGACGGGCATATTAAAACGAGTTATATGACCTATTTATAACATGTTGCGGAGTACCGCGGGTTCCCTAATTATTATTATCTGACCCATGCGAATATTTCGCACACTATCGTGATCAGTCACCGAACTTTAGTGGGCTCTAAATTGACCTTTCCCCTGTTGCAAAACGTGGTTGCTGAATTGTCACTGAACTCCCTTTCAAACAACCTTGCAGAGCAATTACGCATATTTTGTCCATATCACCAGCGCTATGTGTTTGCGCTTCATTGTCTTCAGGAAAAAGATGGGCAAAACATGTTTTTTTGGTAGTTAATATGAACTGAGTGGGCAGAAGTCACGGGAAGGGATGTCCCGTTAGTAAAAATGTGCCGTGTATGACCCTTGAGTGTTACGGCTAACTGCGGCGTAGCTGAGCAGTCTGTCACAGACACCAGTGTCGTGAAGATGGCAACACGTCGCGAGTTGACGGACTTTGAACGTGGGATGATCAGCGGCGCACGGCGTATGGGTCATACCATTCCGGAGAGTACACGCCAAATCGGGATTCCGAGGTCAACAGTGTCCAGGGTGGATCTTGAGTATCGCAGAGAGAATGTTACCACCGGCGTGAACTGCCGCACGGAAAGGCCGCAAGTGTTTAACGAACGCACTTCACGTCGCCTCCGCAGAACCACATTGGGCGCTCGACGGGCTACTGTGAGTCAGATCACCGCCCAGCTGAATGTTTGGGAGTCAGGAATCCATATCTACCAGGACTGTCAGTAGGCAACTGCACCACCCAGGTTTCACCAGCCGACGACCAGCTAGTGTCCCTTTGCTGATACCTCGGCACGGATCACGATATGCATGGGCCCGCGAACATCGGCAATGGGCCATGGAACAGTGGCGGCGTGTGCTATGGTCCGATGAATCCCGGTTCCAGTTATATCGAGCTGATGGGCGCGTGAGAGTGTGGCGTATGCCCCATGAAGCTATGAATCCTGCGTGTCAACAAGGTTGTGTTTAGGCGGGAGGTGGCTCAGTTTGTAGTCTGGGCGGCGTTCGTCCCACTGTCCGGCGGGATGGAGCGCGGACAGGTGCACCATCTGCATACCTTTCTGGCCCTATAGTACCATGATAGAGATGCCATGTTTAAAAAGGACATTGTGCCATATCACCGCTCTGTGGTGGCACGCAGGTGAAGTTACGACCATGGATTGGCCTTCCAGATCCCCCGATCTTAATCCAGTCGAACAGCTGTCGATGCTGGTGTACGCTCCATGAACCCCGCGCCAACTACACAAGACCAGTTGTGTGTAGCAGTGCAAGATACCTGGATCCAGATCCATCCAGAACCATTTCAACGCCGTATTGCTGCTCGCAGAGGAGCAACTCGTTATCATCACATTCAGTATCTTCCCATGACTTTGGCCACTCAGTGTGGTTGTGTTCTTGGCGGTAAAGTAGGTACGTTGATGACACGAAGTTATTACTTATTATCTTGCACGAACTGTTGTCGTTGAACATTGAATCTGTTTTGTCTGCGATTGCGGTGAGCTTCTGGATTTTCCTGAAGTCGAAGTTGTCTATGTTCGTCACGTCTGGAATTTCTTTTTCTGCGATCTGTGGTACGTTCCAATGATGTGGTTGGAGGGCTCCCTCTCGGTCTGCGTATTGTTCACGTTGACATCGTGGAATGAATTGGTCGATCAGTGTTACTGAGGTTAGGAGCAATAAAAATATGTGGTACTCACGTGATTTAAAAACACATCGTAAATAGATGGCGTCTTCTACATTCTTTAACAATGTAAACAACTCCAACGGACAGCTGTCGTGCATTAGTTTTAAACAGATTGTCAACAGATGACACCTTCTAAGGTTTTTAAAATACAGTTTTTAACGAAAACAATTTTAAACTATTTGTTCATTTTTCGTCAGCGGGGAAAGTAATCTTTAAAATGATGGCTCAGTAATTAATTTTGATGAAGTATTAAGGAAATATTAAGCGGCAAAAGAAGACCTTTGAGAAATAATATATCGTCGCTGCCGGGACAAAACCTCCTTTGTGAAATAGTTTAGCTTACAACTTTGGCCTGTAAGGTTCTGACATCTAAGGTGCAATATTGTGTGAATATTGTCAAGGCATTCTCGCTCTTCATAATGCATGTGCTGTGGGTCAGTATATCTCATAAGAGGTTTTCCCGGCAACGACGATATATGATTATTTATTTATTTATTTATTTATTTATTTATTTATTTATTTATTTATTTATTTATTTATTTATTTATTTATAACGGGCGAAATTCTGCTCGTGTTGTCAACACAAAGTGACTGGAGAATTGCACTATCTGTTGTAACGGACTCCTCACTTCACCGGCACCTACTGCAACGAAAATTCGCCATGTACTTCTAATATGGACTCACCTTCTTCTGATAACACGGCGTAATTCATTCTGCAACTGGGACTTAAATACTTCAGTGAATATTTATTTGGACATCATATACTTTGCACGAACTTCAGCACTATCCATCTCTACTTTCTGCTTTCAACTGACTACCTTCTTGCCTGCTGACGTCATACGACGCTGTCTGGTTTGTCACGCATGCTCCCGAAACATCTGGAATCTTCCAGACGTATTTCTCCTCATTATTTCCCCTCTACTCTACCGTATAAATACCTGGCCTTTCTCTGGATTGATCGAGATGGACTTTAGCCTGTGTGGAGGGTGGAACACCATACGTCGTCTCCGTCCTTAGGGACTTGTGCCCATGAGTGTCTTTTCTGTGGCAGAACTAGGAATTTCAAGATGAGATATGATAAACTGTTAATTTATTTTCTGTAAAATTTCGAGTTTCACCAGGAATAATTTTCCTTTGAAATTTTGATAGGGAGCATGGCATTTCCAGGCCAAGATTCCACTCACTTTTTAACTATTTAAAGTTTCCATTGAAGAACTTATTTACAACTCTCTTTCGAGCTGTGCGTGTGCGGTATTTGGATCTCCGCGAATCCTACACACGCTCATACGTACACAGTGCTTCGCCATTCGTGTTGTCAGTTGGTTAGCTTTGAATGTGACTGTCTTGGAACAGCTTTATTCAAATTATGTTGTGATTTCGGCTTGCATAATAATTTTACTTGGCGTCAATTCGTGTCGTAACTAAAGTTAACTGATGCAGTTCTGATTTATATATTTGGAATTTATTTCGAAGATTGTTGCTGTTGTATCCTGATCTTGTAATTGTGTATATCTTTTTTTATATACTCTTGGTTTCTCAACAGATAGGCGTATTTTTCCTTTTTCCTGCTTCTTCCATTCCGTTCCTGCTTGGTTCTTCCTCATTTGGTCTCTTTCTTTTTGTACAAAAACTCGAATTTTAGTATTACTGGTTGGGAAAGTACAACATTTGAATGTTCTTCTTTTTGTGAAAATTTGTAAGTGGTTTGGTTTGTTTATTTTAATATATCTGTCTCCAAAGTTTATTATGCTTTCTTACCTAATCTTCACCCGTCATGTTCCTAATTTCACTTGACACTCCCGTTTTTTCTAATGCTTTTACGCACGGTTTCCACTGCGCTATTTGCTAGTTCGTCGTGAATGCAATTATCTTGATAGTAGGAAATCATTATTACCACGGCCTCTATTTCCAATTTGGCATAACTGGATGGTGTTAATACTATAACCTACCGATTTTGAAACTACCCGGTGTCGTCGATATATTGGGATCTTCCCTTAGCACTATTATTATTATTATTATTATTATTATTATTATTATTATTATTATTATTATTATTATTATTATTATTATTATATAATTCGCTGGGGCCATCAAGGACCACGTTAAATCTTGTTGCATTTGACACTGAACTTGGCCTTCTTTAGAGCCCAAATTTCCCTCATTCCTTGTGAGTGGGCCTGCTTACGCTCCCCTGTCGAAGGGGCACCGTATCTTCTCTTCGGTTGCTCGTCTCGGTTTAGCCCGTTCGTCAATATTTTCTTGCGGAAGAGATCTCTGTCAAGGGCCTCTTCAGCTGAGATATGTAGCATTTGCAGGTCTTCTTTGGTATTTCTAAACCAGGGGGTTGTGGTTTTGGGGTTTGAATCAAAAAAGTGAAAGATTTCTTTAGTTAACTTTCTTCCGTCCATTCTTTTCAGATGACCGTAAAATCGTGCCCGTCTTTTTCTGATTGTGTCGGTAATTTTCTCTATTTTGCTGTAGACTTCCTTGTTGGATCTCTTTTGATGGATTCCATTTCTGTACTTTGATCCCAAGATTCCTCTCACAATTTTGCGCTCTCTTTTCTCCAGTTCTTCAAGGAGTCCTTTGTTGACATTTAGAGACAGGTTTTCGGCTGCATATAGAACTACTGGCTTCGGAACTGTTTCATAGTGATGTATCTTGGTGTTTTGGGAAAGGCATTTTTTTGTTGTAGATTGTGCGGGATGTTTGGTAGGCTATTTCCAGTTTGCGTACTCGCTTCTGAAGTGCTTCTTTGTCCAGTCCATTTTTCATGATGATCTCACCCAGGTATTTGAATTTGTCTACTCGGGCGATATCCCCGTATTTTGTATGGAGTTTTGGTGGAGCTTCTTTGATGTTAGTCATTACTTCTGTTTTCTCAAACGATATCTGCAAACCAGTTTGTTCGGCAATTTCCTTTAAAATTTCAACTTCAGCTCTAGCGGTTTCTATGTCGTTTGAGAGAACAGCAATATCATCGGCAAATGCTAAGCAGTCTGTTGCGATCCCCTTGGATTTGGTTCCTATTCTCAATGGACTGTAGTTGTTTTCCTGTAATCTCACCCGCCAGGTTCTGATGATCTTTTTCAAGAACACAGTAGAAGAGTATCGGGGATAGCCCATCACCTTGTCGGACTCCTGTTTTGATGTCAAAGGAATGCGAGAGACATCCGTGGAACTTCACCTTGGATTTTGTATCGGTCAGGGTGGCTCTAATTAATGCCAGCAGTTTCAAATCAATTCCAAATTAATTTAAGATGTTTAGCAGGACTTCCCGGTCAGTGGAGTCGTACGCTTTCTTGAAGTCCACAAAGACAGACACATACTGCTTGGACCTTAGTGTGCATTATCTGATGATCGTTTTGAGATTTTGGATCTGTTCAGCTGTTGAGCGACCTTTTCTGAACCCTCCTTGGTATTCACCTATTTGATGTTCGACTTGTGCTTCCAAACGCTCCAGGATGGCAAGTGATAGAATTTTGTAAGTCACGGGTAGTAAAGATATTCCTCTGTAGTTGTTGATGTTCTTCACGCTGCCTTTTTTGTGTAATGGATGGATAAAAGCTATTTTCCAATCTTCGGGTAGGGTCTCCTTGTTCCAAATTTCTTCTATTTCCTTTTGCAAGATATCAAGTGATTCCTCTGGGGCATATTTCCATAGTTCTGCTACTACTGAGTCTTCCCCCGGCGCTTTGTTATTTTTGAGACGGGCAATGTGGCGCTTGATTTCATCTCTGTCGGTTGGTCTGGAATCTGGGTACCTGAGTAAGGGTTCCTTGGTCTCAATGGCGCTTTGCGGTTTAGAGCAATTAAGTAAATTCTTGAAGTAATCTGCCAGAATGCTGCAATTTTCTTCATTTGACGTCGCCAGTGTGCCGTCCTTTCGCTCAAAGCATAGAGATGGTGGTTTATAGCCAGTGAGTTTGCGTTTGAAGGCTCTGTAGTACTCTCTGCTTTCATTCTTCCTAAAGTTTTGTTCTATCTTTTCAATGAGAGATTTTTCGTATTTACGTTTCTCAGTTCTGAACACCCTAGCTGCTTGGGCACGTTGGGTTTTGTAGGTTTCCCAATCATTTTCTGATTTCGTAGAGTTGTACTGTTTCCACGCAGTGAGTCTTTCTTGGAGGACTGATTCGCAGGTACTATTCCACCAGGCATGCTTTTTGCTTCTCTTGATTTCTGCAACGTCTTTGGCGGCCCCAACAAGGAGACTTTTGGCGTTGTTAAAGTCACAGTCATTTGGTCTAGCCTTCTCCTGGAACTCCTCGACCCTTTGCCGAAGTTTATCATTGTCGAAGCGTGTGATCTGTTTGGTTGTCTTCCTTGTGTTTGCGGTAATTGGTTTGAATTTGATAAGCGACATATAATGATCTGAGGCCACATTGATGTCTTTCTTTACATTGACATTCATAATCTCAGGGCCGTTTCTCCTGAAGATTGCAACATGATCAATTTGGAACTCTCCGAGAGCTTGGACGGGAGAACGCCAAGTCATTTGCTTTCTGGGTAGATGGCGAAAGTGGGTCGACATGACCTGCAGATTGTGATTTTCGCAAATGGACACCAGTCTTTTGCCGTTGGGATTGGTTCTTTTGTGAGCAGGGTGATATCCTATAACTTTCTTGTGCTTCTGTTCACGACCTAGTTGGGCATTGAAGTCACCCAAAAGAAGCTTGACATGGTGTTTGGGGATTTTGTTTAATTTTTCATCCAGTAGGTCCCAGAAATTATCAACTTCATCTGGATCAGACTTGTTCCTATCTTTTGTAGGAACATGTGCGTTAACTAGGACGTAGGTTTTGTTCGCGCATTTAATTGTGAGTATAGACAATCTGTCATTCACAGGTTCGAAATTTGCAACCGATTTAAGGATCTTGGTTCTAACAGCAAACGCGGTTCCAAGCATCACAGCTCCATTGAGGATTCCTCTTTGCGCTTTGCTCTTGAAAAATCGGTAGCCTTCGGATTCAAAAATCTCTTCATCTGGGTACCTTGTTTCCTGTAGGGCCATTATGGATATCTGATTTTCGTGAAGAGCTTTGGTGAGGGTTTTCAGCTTGCCGGTTTGTGCACGTGAATTTATGTTGAAAGTTGCTAGAAAGGTTTTAGATTTTGGCCTGAGTTTTTGACTCCGTCTCGTCTCTTGCATGATGTCGAGTCTCCCCCAGAATCCGAACGAGACTCGTGCGCCGTGGCGTTCACGACGAGGGATTTATCCGAAGATTTACCCTCTGGGGTATGTTTCTTGAAATGTTGTGCCATCATGCTTTTTGACTTGACTTTGCTTTGGACGGGTACTCATCCTTTTACAAGTAGGGTTGTTAGGCCTAGAGGTTGCCTCGAGATGTTTTCTGACTTCTGGTCATTTACCAGTCTTCGCCGTAACCCTGGCAAGGGACCCTTTTTTTTTTTTTTTTTTTTTCACGGTGGTATTTTATTTCCCTACTACCCTCTGACTGTGCTGGCGGGAGAGCCAGCGAGCTTCCCCAATTCCAATGGTGGGACGCGCCCGATGGAGGTAACCGGTTAATCCCCACACGTGTATTATTATTATTATTATTATTATTATTATTATTATTATTATTATTATTATTATTATTATTATTATTATTTTGTATCTATATATAACCCCACCTGGTTACACCTTAGGTATTTGTACTTTGTACCTCCGAGCCAGGTAGCAATTATAACTCCATCGTTTGTTGTTCAGAAACTGATTATTTTCATTAAATGTAGGAAATGTTAATTGATCTTTGGCCCAAGTTTCATTGAAATGTGTTTGGGTATTGTCCAAGCCAAAGCTAATGAAACCAACAGACTTGTTGTAGCCCATAATAGAAGACGTGTAGAAATGCATTTGGACTTAACTATTCTATAGCTTTTATAAAATTGTTTGACCGAAGATTTTTACCACGCATTGAAATCTTTTTTTTTTAATTTCCCAATTAAATCTCCGAAGATAAGTCTGTCTCTGGCGTAATTAAGATTTCTTCGTGTGTTAACTCATTTAAACACATTTGTATTATGCAATTAAACCAGTATCTTAACATCCATCTTTTTTTTAAAATATAGAAAACATAAGTAATATTACGATTGAAGGCTCAGCCTACGGAATCGACGTACACAGACGAAAAAATAGTGACGTACTCACAACAAATATGATTCAATTACTAGATTATGACAGCAGCCGGATTAGCGGGAAATGAGATAGAACTGCGGGCAAACTGGAGTAGAAATTCTTCAAGAACTATTCTTTGTAAATAAACGAGAAAAGAGATCCGCTCGACAAGCAGGAGAGATAGAATATCAAAAGAATACATAAACGGAGCATAGCAGATAAGATCGTGGCGCGGAGATACGATTGTGGACGGGATGTGCCATCGTGTTATATAGAGAAGATGTGGTCGGCCTCTTGGGGCAGCACGTTAAGAGCACATGTTCATGTTTATGTCTGGGATTTTTAAAAATTAATACTCGCGAACATACATTACACCTATTCATTAACATTTGTTTCGAGGCTAGTGACAATTTCTAATTAATAAATGCTATACTAATTAAAAGTGATTCTCGAATTCGAAGCCCTTTCGATCAAATTCAGACTTTGAGGAAATACTATACAGTTCACGAATAATAATAATAATAATAATAATAATAATAATAATAATAATGAGTCATCAGTCCATGGACTGGTTTGATACAGTTCCATTAGAAGTAATAAATCTCATTGTAGACCGTATTGGACATCAGATTATGAACATTAAAATAATAATAACAATAATAATAATAATAATTTACAACACCACAAGTATTCGAAAGGTGGTGTAAATTATTATTTTAATTTTGATAGAGTTCTCCATGCCTCTTGGTCTACCCGTACCGTTCTTACCACCTACACTTCCCTCAAAAACCAACTGTACAAATCGTGGTTGTCTTGAGATGTGCCCTATCATTCTACTTCTTCTTCTGGTCAAATTTAGCCTAATCGATCTCCTCTCACCAATTCTATTCAGTATCTTTTCATTCGTGATTCGATCTATCCGTCTCACCTTCAGCATTTTTCTGTAACACCACATTTCGAAAGCATCTGTTCTCTTTCTTTGTGAGCTAGTTATCGTCCACGTTTCACTTCCATACAATGCCGCGCTCCAGGTGACAGCGTTCAAAAACGTCTTTCTAATTCCTATATTCATGTTCGAGGTGAACACATTTCTTTTCTTAAGTAAGGCCTTCCTTGCTTGTGCTAGTCTGCGTTTTACGTCCTTCTACCATCGGTAGTTATTTTACTACCGAAGTAACAATAGTCATCTACTTCCTTTAAGACTTCATTTCCTAATCTCATTTTTCCTGCATCGCCTGACTTAGTTCAACCGCACTCCATTACTTTTGTTTTGGATTTATTTATTTTCATCTTGCATTCCTTCCCCAAGACTCTTATGTCCATACCATTCAACAATTACTCCAGATCTTTTGCAGAGTCAGATAAAATAAAAATATCGTCGGCAAATCTCAGGGTTTTTACTGTATTTCCTCTCCTTGAACTTCGGTTCCCTTTCCAAATTCCTCTTTGATTGCTTTTGTAGCCTGTTCTATGTAAACATAATGTTTTATTTGTTCTGGCAAAGTTAGGGATGTACCCCCTTTCTTACACATAACCAGTCTTAACCTAGAACACTGTTAACAATAACTACTGATGTCAATAATAACAGTAATAGTAGGTATTAGTAAAATAATCAAACGTAGTAATATTAAGGAAGAATCATATCATACATAAAAAAATCATATCATCTATATAATACACATACATTTTGAGATGATACCGAGATATCGCCTTCATTTGAGAGAAGCAGAAAACGAAAAAAAAAAAAAACGAAGACTATGGAAGGAAGAGGGCAAATAATGATGAAGAGGAGGTAGAAGGATTTGTTTTCAGATCAAAACTTGATGATTCATGCAGGTTTAACTATAGTTGGGCCCACGAGATTTGGAGTCGGACGTTTAGCGCCACCGGCGAGTAAAGGTTGTCTAACGCTGCTCGAAAATGGTCTTGCTATGGCAACGATAACAGAGATGCCACATTTAAGGAAGTTATCGCCACGTGGGTTGGCTTGCTCTCAGTCGCTTTTGTGATGTTATTCGGGATGGTACTGTGTTAGCTGTGTTAGTTGTTGCTGCTTTATGTAATAATTTAACTGTTTGTTTCCTGAATATTATTTTCGATGTTAGTTTATTTTCTGTAAGTTAATCAGTAGCTAGTTGCACAGTTCTATTTAACATGTGCATCTGTTGAGGTTATCGTCAGTTTTTTAAATATGAAATCTCACATTAATGGGCAATGACGTGTTCTATCTTAAATGCTGGAATTATTAGCACGAGCTTAGACGAACATAGTTGATTACATATTCAGCCTGTATGAAAGGGTGATATGCTGCAGATGGAGGTAACTGTGACAACGCAGTTTACTTCGTAGTTACTGCTTTCGCCGCTCAGATGTCAAGACTCCAACTCTCGTGGGCGCAGCTATAGTATTTCGACACAGGCATGTTTAAAAGCTGAGCTGCTGGACATTCTTCTGACGTCCACTGGTAAAATATTCCGTTGTCGGGCTGCGGTAACGGTGAATGATTGTTGTTCTGTGTAGAGATGGTGCTGCAGGATCGGGTATTTTTGTTATGGTCTGTGGAGAGGAGTTTGATGCCGTCACGGAGATAGGCTGGTTGAGAAGATTTAGAAATATTACACAAAAAGCAAAGAATATCAAATGTGCGTCGTTCTTGCAGGTGAAGCCTCCCGAGCCGAGTATTAAAAAAAAGTGCTGGGGGTGTTTGCGTCGAACATTTTATTTTTAATATTACATATTTATTTTAATGACTCTGCAGTTCTGTACATTTACATGGAAATAAGTTGGGTAGATCAGATAACTATTAGTCAGAGTTACCAAGAAATGAGGAGAACGTCTTAAGCAGAAGAATGGTTGCAGTGCCTTTGGAAAATAATAATGGTGGGAGAGGTACTGCAACCACTCAGTCGCCGGAGTTCTAGTTTCGGCGTGCTAGAAGGAAGGATTTCACCACCACCAGTTCGACGGCACCTGGGGGTAGGAGTTGCGTTGGGGGTATTCTGTAACTGCACCTACTGGAGAGAGAATGTACGTCGTGGTCTGGCATTCTGTTCCGCACCCGAGAACTGCCTGTCACGAGAATCGATAAACCAGAGGTGGGAATTTAAACGGATTTCACCTTCCGTAGAGGTCAGTTGGGACAGTGCACAGTTTCAGACAAGAGAGTTGAAAACGAGAGCTGTCTTGAGAATAAAATGTCCTTTCGGTGGAGGTAGATCATATGAGAAGAGATACGTGACTAACAAGAGTAATAGCAGCCGAGTACGTTTGCTAATGCACTGTGGAGGCCATCTAACTCTTCTTCACTCTAACTGGTACTACCACGGAAGAGGACAGAAGTTCAAAACACCTTTCAGAACACATGGTGGAGTTGGGAACAGAAGTAAGCACAATAATACATGTTTCTATGATGCCACTTTATTCCATTCTATTACACATTGAACACTATATAGTTCTTCAACCCAAAACAAAACAATACGACATGATTTACGCATTCATTTGCAGAAAAATGTATTTTAAAATTCCATTTGTAAAATATTTTTGAGTATTTTTCTCTAAAGGTGGACTTTTCGCAGAAAGAGAGAGCAACTAAACTTCATACACATGATTTATGGACGTAGATTTACAAACTAGGCGAGATATTATATTAATGTTCCTAACAAAATCGTCATAAAAATATTATTCTTGTATCGCCATATTTTAATATTTTTTTGCAGTATTTAATATTTTTTGTTTATATTTTTACTTAATTTTCAAGATATCTTTCACCTAGCTACTATCCCTGTGGATATCCTCAACAAATATTACTTCAATTGGTTCAACTGTTTCAGAGAGAAGTGTACCTTTTAGAGATAAATACATTTTAAAATAGTATTTTACGCATGGATTTTTAAAAGATGTAGCTGATTTCTTGTTTTGGGTTATAGAAGACCTATAAATATAGTGCATGTGTAACATCTGAGTGTTCTATATGTAATAGGATAGGAATAAGTTGGCCACCAAAAAACATGTTTTGTGCTTAGTTCTAATCCCAACTCCACCATGTGTCCTCAAGCGCGAAAGAATCCGTGCTTTTGGGCTGCTAAGTGGTGAATTTAATGAACGGTGGCGTGCAGAAATTTGACAGCATAAAGCAGGCCTATATTCAGTTTGCGGCGATAAGCAAGCCTCTGGACAAAATACATTATGTATATATTATACCCTTTAGGGGTTATATAAATGGAATGGATCAATCACACAAATAATGGTAGGTTACATAACTTATCTGCTTACCTGTCCATAAAATAAATTACACCGAACAAGCAGCAGCCGAAGAGAATGGATCGGGTTCTTGTGGCGAGAGTGTGATAGGACAGGTATACTACTCTATTATTATTACTAGCTTGAAATGAGGAACTAATTGAATGTTAGCTATTTAATTGACAAAACATAGTCAATTCATAAATCTCACATGATGATAATTATTCACAATAGGATGCACTCATGGTGCAAAAACAAAATGCCAAAGACGGCGTGTATTTAAAATTTAAAAAGATGATGTCGACGTGCTGATGGACGAACTAATGAACCTGTGAATGGGTCCTACGGTGTGCAGCACCATTGGACCTAAAAAAAAAAACATAGTGCTAGGATTAGGGACGTTTCGCAGAAATAAATTTACCATTAAAGTTCCCTTACATCTGGGGCATATTTACATATAAACAGAAAACAACGAACGCTATAAAACCCAACCAAAAATAAGAAAAACACTGAAGCTACTTGTGGCCCTATTCCACTTAAAATTGGATGAGTGTGAGCACATATCCCCTGGCTAAACTTTATGATTACCAGACAATTTAACGATCAATCATAAAATCAATTAGTACACAAAAATATCACACATTCAGTACACACAAATATGGACAAGCAAGTGGAAAGAAAAAAATCTTTGTCACCAATAAATATCAGCTGAAAAGAAAAGGAACGCGTTACTGTATGCGGTTTTAAAAAATGGCAGTCACCCCCTAGGGTGCGGTATCTGTGCCAATGACCTGGCTGACGGGAGTGTGAGGGAATCCCAGACACACAAAAAATCGTAACAACGCTAACACTGACCTTGCCTCGGCTGCACTTTCTGCTCTCGAAACTCCATAAGGGTTTTTCATTTTCGTCTTCCCTCGACAAACATATGAGCCTCTACACAACTTCTTATGACGAGTAACGAACCAATTCCCTTTCTAAATATCAGGCTCGGTTACCAGACCGCTTCTGGGTCTAATTCCTTTAATTCACAGTACTATCCCGTACTATTTTCTCATAAAAACACAGCGCTTTACACATATGCCGCAACTTCATGCCCTCAAGACCCAGGTCCGAGCTATATCTTTGGCAGTGCAAAACTTGGTCAGAAATGTTGATGACATTGCCTACAACGTGGTTTTAATTCGCTCAGTAGACTTTACTCATAGTGAACCATGCAGAAAAATCGTGCACATACAGCATGCAAATACAACGTTACGTTAATCTTTCTATCCTTCCTGATATCAGAATGTAACAAGCTTTCGTTAGACGACCCTTATTTACAGAAAAAATATAAGTCACGAAACATAGAGAAAATTCTGACAGAACACTAAAATAACAACCTTAAGTTACTCAAAGCCCTCTTATCACCCATAAAATAACACACGGTACGAATCCGTAAATAATAAGTTATATGCATTAAAAACATTAGTGACTTCAAAATCATCTTAACAAATGGCCTGATGGGCCCCTACGTCCTGATTGTCTTACTCTAATTGCCAAAGGGCTTAACTTACTAATATTTACATAATTAATTGCAAGCTTTGTGCGTAGTTGTCACTAATCCTACCACATGCTTACAATTTTGGTTCACTTAGCTCATTTTCAGTGACCTTCTCCTCCCTCCTTCAGGACTCGGCTATGCCATTTAGCTAAGCATTGTGAAGACGTTCATAGCTGCTGGTCCTCTCGTACTGATGTCTCCAGGTCGATCCATCTCCGGCATCTTCTTGAGGCTCCGCTTGACGTTCACGTCCACACGGTCTTTGTACTCTGTTCCCGAATTACTAGAATGAAATTTACAGTTATTTATCCGCACAGCACAACCGTCATACAGACGCAGTTTCCTGCGTATACTGGACAAGTTTGAAGCGTACTGAATTTAAGACATAGTTTTGTGTGGCGTTAAAAACACACACTGAGGTGTGTCGAGGCTTACGTGTACATGTGTTCATAGCCTATTTTGTCGAGCTAAACTGATTATTCTAGCTCAACCACAAATGTGCGTTCTTCTGAAACACAGAGATAATTTCAGTTCGCAGATTACAGTCTACTGCCGATCAACATCATACTACAGACTGACCCGTACCACTACTGTGAAGAAGTCTGTGCCATTGGCAAAGTTTATAGTTGATTCATTGTATGTTCATGACCGCACTATGACAAATCAAATCTAATCTCACGAGGAAAACTACATTCAAATATCTACAGTTCCGAATGAAGTTAGCGCGAACGCGCAAAAGTAATCTTAGTCTTTGTTTAGACAATGGTTTATTGCGCAATAACACAGACAGACCCGCGACACACACTGGCAGCAATCTTACCGTCGAATGAGATGCCTCCCTCCACATCTCTCGTCTCTTATAGGGAGCAAAAAGTGAAGCCACGCCAGGGAAAGTCCCGGCAAACACCCGTGATTTTGGTATGCGACCACTTGACTGCTTCCCACGGTGGCTGTATAACTGCGAAATTATCAAATTTGACATGTATTAATGGCGTTAAACATACCATAATGTTCATGAAATTCTGGGGATTATTTTCATTGTTTTATTTTCCCAAAAAAACATCGGGTAGAGGAGATATCACTGAATTTCCGTGACATGGTAAACCTGTCTCTTCCCGCTTTAAATGCTGTTAAGGTGGCATGGTACTTCCCAAAACAAAATTCTTATCTCTCTCTCCAACACATCTTTTGTTTCACTCATATATGGTCACACCCTTCCTAGGGAGCCACCTCCAAGCTCCCGCGTTCTATACGGCTTCGCGCCCACATACTTGGCGTCATGTTGCGCAATATTGCAAATTACGTTAAATATCGCCTGTTAAGTCATGAACAGAATGGTTCAATATGAGTTAATTATTTGTTGTTATACACCACTTATCCCCTTAAAACGCCCTTCTAAAATGTGAAAGTTTGCGTCAAAAAGACATTTGTAAGGAATCCATTCTAATTCCATAGACAACGTGTTTTTTGAAAAATGCAGACTTCTTCCGCAGATCATTGAAAGCCCTCTTTAGCTGGGAATTATTGACCTGAAATCGTCATCTTCATTGAGTGACCACTTTCAAGATGTACAAATGGTTCAGTTTCGGGTTGATATAATTCATACTTCCAGATATGAAGAAATGTACATTGCTGGTAATAGCTATATTCCGGGCAGTGTGCGTTCTTTTCGCGCATACAGATTTTCTCCGCATTGCTGACACCAGTTAGCCAAGTTGGTGAGAGAGAAAAAGTGTCGCTTCTCATATTAGTTCATTTGAAAATGTCATTTATATGCATATTTTTAAATTGTGGAATAGAATTTAACTTTTGAGTCAAAAGGCTTAAATGAATATGAAAGACGAGAAGACCATCTCGTACGAGAACATAAGAATGTTCAAATCTTTCGATGCCCTTCTATCGGAGAACATAAAGTTTGATACCTCATCACCGAGCGAGTTGGCCGTGCGGTTAGGGGCGCGCAGCTTGCATCTGGGAGAACCCCACTGTCGGCAGCCCTGAAGATGTTTTTCCGTGGTTTCCCATTTTCACACCAGACAGGTTGTACCTTATTTAAGGCCACGGCCGTTCCTTCCCACTCATAGCCCTTTCCTGACCCATCGTCGCCATAAGACCTATCTGTGTCGGTGCGACTTAAAGCAAGTAGAAAAAAATAGAGTCGCTTACCTCTAAGCGCAGATTGGCAACGCTGTTCGTGCAGTGCTGTCTAGTCGAAGCCGGTCCGCTCCACGCCCACGTATTGTTTAAAGTAGTTCTCTTTTCTATATTACGCAGTTCATTGTATAGTATTCAAGAATTTAAAGTGATATCGTAAACCATAAAGAAATAAAAATATTTTAATAAAACTGATACATATTAATGCGTAATCCAAAAATACTTAAGAGTCGTATGTCTTGCGCTGGCGCGCGCGACCCAAACGACCTACGCTAGCGACATTTATATGGCCACTTTCCGGCAATTTTCTAGGAAAACTAAAAGCCCCGTGGAAACATGTTTCAGAGTTTTAAAAATGTTAGACGTTTATCTACGTTTTTCCAATAATTATTGTAATTGGATTATGTAAAATAGTTACACCACTGAAATAAATCAGCAGTCTTTCCTGAAGCTTGTGGTATAATTTGTTTTGCAACATTGTAGGAGGTAGGTGGTAACATCAGAACTGCCTCGCACTCCGAAATAATGTTTTCAGTAAGACATTACTTCGCCAGTTGGTGCATAACTTTGGCAACAGCATAATTTCTCTGACGCGCCTAATTTGGTGGCCGCGACTATAATCGTGATGCTGCTATTCTTGCAGCCCCAAGCGGTCTTTTCAATTATGTAGGCCTTGTTTTCTCTCTTGTGGTTAGATCTGTCAAAGATACGAGTAGCTTCTCCCATGTCAGTTCTGTACCTACCGTATGTTAGGATTGGGATCATTTTTGCGTGAGAAATATCGTTATGGCTGTTTGTAAAGACAGACTGGTAATGCTCTTAGTGGATATATGTTTTAATGTGCTCACTAAATGACCTATCGGTGGCTCTCTCGTGATAATTACGAACAAGATTGAACTCTTAATTGGAGGAGGCTAGCTCGTTCATTAAGGTTGAGTCATGCTTTGTGTAATGTAGCCCGTACCTCGCTGTGTGCCTTCATAACTGTTATATTACAAAGTTCTACTCTTTTTGACGTGCTGCAGTACAGAAGTTAAATGAGATGTTTCTGGAGCTTGTCAGAGAAAGACCTATGGCCTTTAATTTTAAATATATTGAAATATAATTCACTTCCCGTGTAGATAAGGATCTTGTGGATCCATGACAAAGTCGGACTGAGTAGCTCAGTCCGGTAGTATTTGAGGGTGCTAACATCCGTCAGGCTTTCATGTGTGTAGATTTAATGGCGCTCTTCAGAAAACCTGCAGGACAACATTCCGGCACTTCGGCGTCGCCGAAAACCGCAAAAAATGTAGTTAGTGGGACGTAAAATGAAATAACATTATTGACCCACTGCAAACATAAAGTGTACAGAGTGACCCGAAAGTCCGTTAACATTTGACGAGACAATACTTCACGGAATGTTCGAGGAAGAGAAGTAATAATTGACACACATGATTGACATGACATGGGGTTTTACTGACACCAAAATACAGTAAATAAAACTTCACTAACAGTGCCTTTTCTGGGAACGTCAACATGGCGCGATTGCAGGTGCATCTAACGGTCTCTCACGACATCTCATTTTATACCGTACACGGGTCTCATGCGGCATCACTGACGTGTTGCTGTCCAGCGCCATCTGTTGGTCATTGTCTGTACATGCAATACCTCTCTACCTCCAATATTCCCTGAAGTATTGCCTCGTCAAAAGTTAACGGACGTTTGGGTCAACCTGTATATCGATAGGCTCTGTTGATTCTGAGAAAAGTGTAGCACATGCGACGGACTTTCAAATACTTAAACCGTGTGCTTTTTTTTTTTTTTTTTTGCACATATTTACTTTTAAAGCGGACATAAAAGTAGAACATAAAATACACTATTCAGTTCATCTTTCCTATCGTCCTTGGTCAACTTTTGTACTTTTCAGACTTGGACGATATTAGGTTTTCGAGATCTGAGGAGTCTTTCATTTTCACGCTCTTCGTGGCCGTTGCCTTTCTATGGCCGATACTTTCATTTTTGGAAGTGTCGGACCCTTTCTTTTTTTTTTTTTTTTTTTTTTTTTTTTACTTCTCATTCGAGTTAATAGAAGGTGGTTGTCTAGTTGTACTTCCTCTCAGAGCAATAATCACCACCTGTGTGATGCCAGTAACAGCATTCCTTATGCAGCCAGTCCGTGTGATGGAGTGGCAGACTGAAATATAACACCATTCAGTGTTGGTTTGATTAGCATTAACCAGCCGTGTGATGCTGATAGTGTTACTTAACATCTGTGGATTTATTGGGATAGGAGCGGTACAATTGCAGTTGTAACACAATTTATTGCGGATAGAATATGATGAATATGTGGACTGCAGTGCCCGTCCCTCTTTCTCATAGCGAGCCGATGACCGAGATGTCAGGTCGCTTTAAACAGCAAGCATCACTATCTTTTTCATAGTGGTAGAAAACCCTACGCCTAGTACTTCGAAGAGTGTTTGCCTTTCCCTGTGCTTCTATATCTTTCGTTCTTGTGCTGTGAGCTTTTCTCTCTTTGGCCCAGTTTTTTCGGTTTGTCCTCTTGGTTAGCTTGCCATTTGTGAACTTTGCAACAAAATATCTCTTGTGTTCGGATGTCTTTTTTAGTGATTCCTGCCATTTTAAGGTAGTTTATTTCGTGTACCCACTTCACAGAGTCTGTTTTGGCATTACTGCAGTCTTCATGGAATTCGACTATTAGTTTTGTGAGTCTTTCTTTTCATGTGTTCGTCGAATTTTTATCTACATTTTCTAAAATCACTGTGAATGTCTGTCTATTGTTCACATGTGAGTTTTGAGCCTAGAAGCTTCCTCATGATTTTGCGCTCTCTCTTTTTTTTTTTTTTTTCGGTGTGAAGTCTCCTTGCTTTCCAGAATGAGTGTTCCCGGTCCATGGAGACATTCTGGTGTAATGGCCGTGTTGTTTGGTGTGTTTGGGTAGTCGATCTGCTGTTTTATTTTTCGGCATCTAATTTCGTTGGCTTTTTTAAAGATACCGTTTACCTGAATTTTTTCACCCAGGTATTTAAATTGTGGAACTCATTTGATTTTGTCAAATTTTTGTTTCCATTCATTTTGATGGGTACTTGTTTGTTGAAAGTAATGCATTCCCTTTTTTTAATTTTTTTAAAAATAACTATACCTGGAGACTTGCCTTTTCCCGATGTTCCTTTTAGGAGTTCGATCCATTTTGGGATGTCGCGACTAGATTGCTAGGTCGCTTGCAAATGCTAGGCAATCTGTCTCTAATTTTCCTCTGTCTGGTATGGTTGATGACTAATTTTGAGTTTTTTTCTTTTGCACCAGTCGGTATGTTACGTTTCGAGGCATGGTTGTAGAGTAATATTGAGAGAGCCCATCACCTTGTCTTGCCCCTGTTTTGATTTTAAAACTAAATGAAATTTACCCCATGAATTAAACGTTAGATTTTGCGTCTCTTAATGTCTGTTTTATTATTGCAACGATCTTGAGGTCTGAACCTTATTTCTTTCTATGCCACATCAGTTGAGTCAGAACTTTCTTTTTTTTTTTCTTAACTGCAAATTTATTGATGTCTGAGGATTAACTTTAGGTTCAGGTTTTGATCTGGGCTTTATCTGCCAGGTCTGAATCCTTCCTGATATTTTCCATTTTTCGTTATGTATTATTATTATCATTATTATTATTATTATTATTATTATTATATAAGAGTTGTATTATATAAGAATTTTATTTCTGTATCGGTCGTGTTCACAGGAACAAGGAAATGTACTTCTTAATTTTCCGTAATGTCTGTCTGTACGCGGCATCACGAGAAAAGGGCTGGAAAGAATTTAATGAAAATCGGTATGCAAAGTCGGAGAATAAGTCGCTACAATCTACGCTATAAATAATGTCATTCACATTGAGAGAAATGGTAGTTTAGGGGAAGGCCTAAAATGCATTCTCACATATTTATTAGTGGTCCTATCGATAAATAGTACATAACTAAAGTTATATAATATTAAATTTCCGATGTTTTATGCCTTATACATTTTTACCGTTCCGGTTATGAAAACGGAGATATTCATGAATTTCGATTTTTGTTGCAAAGTCCACATCACCGCCGAGTCACGAGAAAATGGGTAAACCGAATTTAATGAAAATCGGTATGTAAAGTCGGTGAACAAGGAACTACAGTCTACTACACTATAAATAATTTTATAGGGCGCCGTAATATCACAGAGTCGAAAGAAAACTATAATAAACGTGAAGGCCTACAACATAGAAAGCTCGCCATACTATAATGATGGATGTCGTACAAATAGGTTGTGTTGTCGGAGCTGTTAAACTACAGTTATTAGCAATATTAAAAAGTAAACCTGGTAAGAAAAGACGTTGGTGGACTCACCCTGCGTTATCGAATCGACTCACCACTAGACAATTTCATTTAAAGTTGTGCGAACACAGGAACTATCCGAAAATGTTTTTCCAATATTATAGAATGTCAGTTGCGTAACTAGTGGTAGTTTAGGGGAAGTCCTGAAATGTAATTCTCAAATATTTATAATTTTAGTGGTCTTATCAATAAATATTACATAAATCAAGTTATATAGAATTAAATTTCCGATCATTTATGTTTCTTTCATGTTTACCGTACCGCTATGATAACAGAGATATTCATGAATTTATATTTTTGTTGCTAAGTCCATATCAACGCCGAACCAGGAGAAAATGGGTTAACAGAATATGATGAAAATCGGTACATAGAGTCGGGGAATAAGAAACTACAGTCTAAGCTATAAACAATTTTATTCACCCTGGATGAAACTGCAGTTTAGGAAAAGCCACCTAAAATGTATTTTTTAATACCTACAATAAGTTATTGGTCCTATCGAAAATTACTCCATAACAAAAGTTAGAGATAATGCAATTTCCGATCATTTATGTTTTATTGCCAAAGACCGTAGCCGTGTTGAAACACCGGATCCCGTGAGATCTCCGAAGTTAAGCAACATTGGGCGTGGTCAAGCTTGGGATGGGTTGCCACACGCTGTTGGTGGGGGTAAGGGAACGGAGGAGCGGAAAAGAACTGGCCACTCCACCGCACGTAAACTCCGGCTCAGGCACACCTCTGCGGAGGTTCGAATCTGCCTTCGAGCAGAATACACCCTTACCTTTATGTTTTATTCAGTTTCACCACACCGACTATGATAAGAGTGGTATTTCAGATTCGGAAGAAAACTAAATGTGAAGGCCTACTATATCGAAAGCGCATAACATTCATCAACAATAACATTATATTTACCATTGTTTGTTATGATGTTCTTTGTCTCTTATGCTGCCACTCGGCTCCAATAGATGGAATTACTGCTGCGTACAGAGAATAACAGCCTGACTGAATATTGGCGGGAAATAGCTGGGGAGTTAGAAAACGTTCATCTTTAGCATTCCATTCCTCTGGTTCATACATTTCCTGATACTGCTGGTCAGTGGCGGCTCGTGAAAAAATCGTCCTACGTGCTACAAAAAACAAGCTAAATACGCTGTTTTAAATCTGCATATTGCCATGATGAACAACGCAACTTCAAACTTCGTAATACTACTACTACTACCACTACTACTACTACTACTAATAATAATAATAATAATAATAATAATACAACTTTTCTCACAATTTATAACTCAGAACAAATAAAAACATTAATTTGGAAGCAGATGAATTCTTCGACAACAGTCTTCTACGAGATAAATAATTCATTGGAGAAATATTGTTTTTACTAACCTAATGGCGCAACTTACATCAGTGCAAATAGAATCGTGGGAATATAGATCCCCACTAAGAACACTAATTTAATTTCACTTTATATACACTGCAGTGGATAAATTATTTGATAAATCTTCGTATAAACCTTAGCACTAACACAATGACAGAAAAAACACGCACCAGTAAAATAACCGCGAGATTAAAAACCGCACAAAGCAACTGAAAGAGCTGCCAACTGATTAATTGAGACCTCCCCTATTACCAGAGTAAATGTCCGGCTCCATGGCTAAATGGTTAGCGCGCTGGCCTTTGGTCAGAGGGATCCCGGGTTCGATTCCCGGCAGGGTCTGGAATTTTAACCATCATTGGGTGTACGTGTTGTCGTCGTCATCATTTCATCCTCATCACGACTCGCAGGTCGCCTACGTGCGTCAAATCAAAAGATCTGCATCTGGCGAGTCGAACATGTCCTCGGATACTTCCGGCACTAAGCCATACGCTATTTCATTTCACCAGAGTAAATTACATTGTAATGCGGGATAACATTTAGGGTCAGTCAAAGATTCTTTGACTCACCTACGAATTCCTTATTTTTGACACAAAAGGAAGATGGATATTTTAATAAGCATGTGTGAGATAGATTGCCTCCACTTACGCTTTACTTTCGAACTCAGACGATGCTACTCTCTAGTGGCAGATTCGCTTACCACGTTCAACATAAGCACGGCCGACTGGATCCCTCGCTGCGCTCCGGGTAGCAGGAGACATTGAGTAATTCTACCCCCTTGCGGGAGAGGAAGTAACTATAAACGGGATCAGCACCGCCGTCTCGATCCTCCTATACTGCCTGCTCTATGCGAGCCTTTTTGCGACTACGCTGCGACATAATTTCTCCGCTAGATGGCAGACATAGACGCACAATGTTTTAAACTTATTCTAATGACGACAGCCTACAAAACACTATGCAGTATGGTCATATGTTCACTGGAGCTCGTAAATGACATCAGTAATATTAAATATCGGCAAAATTACCTGTATGAAGTCGCAGTTGGCCTCTTCATGCACAATTTAAAGATTTTCCTGGACGAAGGCTTGGAGTGGTACCGTACTTTTTGTGTTCTTGCCAACGCAATATAAAAAAATAGAGGTCTTACGAACTTGGTTAGGATAATATCACTAACAGTTTGCTGATGTTTTTTGACCTCACACTGTAACAAAACACATTCTGAAAGGTTTTTTTGCTGGTTGTTTTACGTCGCACCGACACAGATAGGTCTTATGGCGGCGATGGGATAGGAAAGGCCTAGGAATGGGAAGGAAGCGGCCGTGGCCTCAATTAAGGTACAGCCCAGAATTTGCCTGGTGTGAAAATGGGAAACCACGGAAAACCATCTTCAGGACTGCCGACAGTGGAATTCGAACCCACTTTCTCCCGCACGAAGGCTCACAGCTGCGCATTCCTAACCGCACGGCCAACTCGCCCGGTATTCTGAAAGGGAAGACGTCGCAAGTCCTCGTATTACGCTCGTACGTTTGAAGGACGTCGACAATAGGGCACAGCAACTTAGCGAACTCCTGAAGATGCTTCACCAGAGCAACAAAACCAGGTTTTGGGTATCGAATTCCTCCTCTGTCCTGATGCATAATCAGTTCCATTTAGCGGTGTCGAAGCTCTAGGCAGTGAGATGTTGCTGACACAAATGTCACACTCCATCCTCTCTTCAACAACACGAGCCTAGTACCCGCAAATTAGGATTTGATGTCCTGCTTCTAGTTTGATTGGAATATTATCGACTGGATATCTGAGGTTGTCCAAAATGTCTAAACATGAAGACGTTTGTTTTGTGATTGTCCATCACAATTCTTATCACAAGGAATCCACTAACCTCCACGGCTTCAATCACCTTCTGAAAAAAAAATCCGCAACCTGTTTCCAGTCATTTTACCGGGTCAGGAGTGGAATGAATGAAGCCCCCATCTAGCAGCGAGGATAGGAATTGTGCTGGCTTCCGAAGCCCGTCGCACTCCTCCGGGGCAATGATTAATGGATTACAGATGAAATGAAATGATATTCGAGAGTTGTGCTGGAATGAAATATGACAGGGAAAACCAGAGTATCCGGAGAAAAACCTGCCCCGCCTCTGCTTTGTCCAGCACAAATCTCACATGGAGTGACCGGGATTTGAACCACAGAACCCAGCGGTGAGACGCCGGCGCACTGCCGCCTGAGCCGCGGAGGCTCCATCACGTTCTGAAATAAGGTGTAAAGGCACAGATGCGAGAGTAATCTGAGGATATCCAATTACTTCCTTTATTAAGCCCTTGCCTAAATAAAGCCGACAGCCGCTTTTCTCTTAATTCCCTTCTAGACGGTATTTCATGGAGTCGTATCTTTTTTGGCTGCGAACCACCTTGCCGAGATTGGCAAAATGGTACACAGCAGTTGAATATTTTGGGGAAGGAATCTGAAGTTTCAGTTCTACGAAAAGTATAACTTATACAAACGGAAAGAAACAAGTACCAGCACCTTCAAATCACTTTTGAAATATCTAAAAGCGTAACATGATTAATTCATTTCACATTTCTATACAAAATATCTCTTGTACGAACGAAAGTGACCAGACACGTTTACTCATTGTACGAAATAACTCAGATTTTCACACACATTCATGCACCAATAACACAGTGCTACACCCACCATGACAGCGAAGATTGTGCGTCTACTGCTGCACTCTTACGGCGACTTGGAGAAATGTCGGTAGTCGCGCCTTCCTGTGTTAAACTAGTGGCATAGAGCAGGCAGTATAAGAGGATCGAGACGGCGGTGGGGATCAGTGAAAGTTGATCCCGGTTTACGGTATACTCCGCCGGCTAGGGGGAGTGTTGCAAGCTTGGCTGCGCCTGCGTATTGCTTCCTTCAGGCTACAGGCAAGGGCTCACTTCACATGAGCACGAGCCTTGTTCCCCGGGAGAACGGCGCTAGGTGTTCGACAGATCTCGTCCTGATTTTCACAAAACACAAATTCATATCGTACTCAAAACAACGAAAAGGCACCAGGATAATTGTACTGTACATAAATAATATTCCTTACAGTTCCAAGCTACGTGCTGGAGCCCGGTAGCACGTACTGACCGGCCGCCACTGCTGCTGGTACGTAACACACTGGTTCATCATAGTATTCCAGCTATTCCATTCCTACTCTGACGCGCTGTTTTGAATGAGCAGTGTGCACATTTAAGGCAAAGGCTCACTTAGTGGTGGTAGTAGTAGTAGTAGTATGACCTGGTCTAGAATTACAATTTAGGTCTACTCCAAATTATAGCACCGCAATTCACTAAATAATTCAAAATTAAACTCTGAAAAGAGCCGTTTCGTAAGAAAAGCTTCTTCCGCTTCACTTTTATTAAATCTATATTCATTTTATTCCAAATTAGCCGTGAAGAGGAGCTATCTCCTCTGGCTTTGAGGAAGAATTTGGCTCCAAGTCAGATAGTTTCTTCCCCCGCCAGTGTAGTGAATTGAGATTTTCCGATTCATTGTGTATTGCTAGGAAACAGAGTAGTAAAAGGGCATCGTTTTTGCCTTGGGACTCTCCACTATTCGACCCTGCCCCCCCCCCCCGAAAAAAAGACGAAGAGTGTTCACGGCTCACGATTGTCTGCGGCTTGGTCACTCCAGCTCTGAAAATTTGGATTGTTAGATCGCCAGCGTAGTACTGTTCATTAAAAGTGAGAAAATGCGTGGTTTTTCATTTGATCGAGTGTTTCATATCAAAAGATTGCTTTTAATCGTGTCATTCCTACTGACATCATTGTAATGACCTATGTTAATTTCAGTTGGGAAAATGACTAAGTCTTTCTGAGGATGTAAAAAAGGCAGGTGGAGATTGTCTGCCATTATAATGCTCCCTAACTTGATTTTGACTGACGGTAGGCAAGCGGGCCTATTGTTACAATGGATACTCCCTAATACAGTCTTCATATTAGAAAAGACGTTCGGTGACTTTCCCATCGCGTTTCTAGGGTAACGTTAAGAGCTATGGAACTTAACACAATCTTGCTCACAACATATACAGTTACTGCCATAAATATTCGGTCAGTCTGATTTTTCACACACTTTTGTTGGGTAGTTATTCTTACACTATAATGATAACGTTTAATACAACGAAGCCTGTAGGAAAACATAGTAACACATTCTACAAACATTGTGATGTAATTCAAAATCTTCTGGCAGTCATTAGTACGCCCTCTGTCGTACATTAAATAAAAGCAATAATTCCAGTGCCACCTCAAAAATATTCGGCCACTATACAAAAAGCAACGTAAACTCTCGTAATTCACAACAATGTTACACGTTCAGTACTTTTGTAGGTCCACCTTGATGTTTTAGGACCTATTCCAGTCGATTCGGCATACTCGCGATAACTTTTTTTTCTTTGCTAGTTGCTTTACGTCGCACCGACACAGATAGGTCTTATGGCGACGATGGGACAGGAAAGGGCTAGGAGTGGGAAGGAAGTGGCCGTGGCCTTAATTAAGGTACAGCCCCAGCATTTACCTGGTGTGAAAATGGGAAACCACGGAAAACCATTTTCAGGGCTGTCGACAGTGGGGTTCGAACCTACTATCTCCCGAATAGTGGATACTGGCCGCACTTAAGCGACTGCAGCTATCGAGCTCGGTGATAACTTTCTTGATATAATCAGGGCTTAATGCCACCCATTCTTGTAGCAGTCTCCTCTTGAAGTCTCTGAAGGAACTTGGCCGCCGCAATTGCAGAGCTGCCTTCATTCTACTCTATACCTTCTCGATGGGGTTCAGGTCGAGTGATTGTGGTGGAGTTTCAAGACCTTCGGGCAGTTGTACAACAGCCACTCCCTGACAAGTTACGACTTGTGCTTGAGGTCGATATAATGGTAGAACTTGAAAGTACACTTTATACCAAGTTGTTCCGAAAATTGTCGCAAATTGTTTTTGAAGATAGCCAAATGCTCTCTTTTTTGTCGAAGTATCTTCAGTGAAACTCAGTGCACCAACCCCGTTCGATGCTACACATCCCTACACGATTGCTCTTCCTCCACATTTCTTTTACCCTTGCTTGTAAATTGCTTGTTCTCATTTATCGTGACGTTTCCGCCACACAAATTGCTTTCCATCGGACCCGAAGACGTTGAACTTTGATTCATCAACAGATAACACATCCTCCCACCAAGCACTGGGTTTGCGTACGAAGGTTTTTGCGAACTCTAGCCGCTTGTTTTTATTTACTGCACTAATGTATGGTTTCCTCCTAGCTCTTCTCCGAAAGAAGTCATTCCTTCGCAGTGCTCTTCGTACGGTATTAGTACCCACTTTCTTTCCACACTCCTCCAAAACAGCTGCTGCCAGTTTCGGAGCACTAATTTTCGGATTTCGTTTTCCATTCTGAAGCACAACCGCTCCTCTCGTTGTGTCAGCCTTCTTGGTCTGCCTGTCCGGGGAATTGAATCAATTCTATATTCATTTTTGCATCGTCTTATTATATCTCCAATTGTTGTTTTGGTTATGTTAAGCATCTGCGATATCTTTCTATGCGATTTACCTCGAGCACGATGGAATATCACGAGCTGGCGTTCTTCAAAAGTGGTATTGTGTTGTCTTTTGCACCCCATTTGATACCATTCCGCAACACTGCAGCAGATGATATCTGCACGACGTATCTCGCGGCACCGCACTCCTGAACTGAACGTTTTGCAACGCTATCTGCCCTGTCTCTGTCAGTGAACACAAAGGCAATCCCGGCCTTTTCAGGTGACCGAATATATTTGAGGCGTGTCATTTCACCCATGTCCACAAATGGCCTTTCTTTTACAGCATACTGTACATCAATGTTCCGTGATTCCTCTTCGGCCTAAGAAACCAAATGTAGTTTCATAACTTGGACACATTTGGCTTCACATTCGGTTCATAGGTGCGTTATTGTCATCACTTTTTCGCGGATTTTATCAGTGGCTGAATATTTATGGGAGTGACTGTACACTACCCAACCTAGAATTCTGTATACAATGTAGAATTCCGTAGCGAAGCACGGTTACATCACCTAGTAAAGAATATACTACACTTCAGGCAATTCCTATCGTGCGACAGAGGCGGGTGAACTGCTCACTGCCGCCACGTGGAGAATGATTCGCTGTTCTACCGCTAGCGGGAATAAGGCTGATTCTCCACGAGCAGGTAAAACGCCGCTGTTCGCCCGCTACAAACCCGCTTGCGGAACAGAACTATGGGGGTATTTGTAGAGCTGTCTACACGGGCGGTTTGCACGCCGCGGGTGGACGCGTTCATGAGCGGGCAGGCGGGTCTAAGGGTACGTCCATAGTGCACCGCTTCCCGCTTCTCGCTTTGTCGCGTAAACCGCGGCAGTTGCAAGCAGCGAGGTGAACCCACACGATTCTAGTTGGTGGTGGTTATAGTGCACCGCTCGCGGAAGGCCGGAAGCATCTGTCAATAGGCAAGATAGAGGTGTCACGCGAGGATCTAATGTGTATGTTATTGACAACAGATATTATTTATCATAAAATTAAACAAGAAAGAATTAAAAACGTCCACGAAATGAACGTGTTTTTTTTTGCTAGTGGCTTTACGTTACACCGACACAAATAGGTTTTATGGCGACGATGGGATAGGAAAGGCCTAGGAGTTGGAAGGAAGCGGGCGTAGCCTTAATTAAGGATGCAAGCTCACAGCCGCGCGCCCCTAACCGCACGGCCAACTCGCGCGGTACGAAATGAACAGAACTCGCCTTAAAGTAGGGGAATAACGTACTTTGTTACCTCAACTGAAAGCTAACACCGATAAATTTTACGAATATTTCCGAATGGATGAACAGACTACATCTTGAATAAAATCGAATACGGATAAGAAAAGGATGGTGTAACTTTCACCAACAGAAAATTCTTCCAGAAGAACGTCTTACGGTAACTTTGAGGAAAGTAGTTTTGAATTATTAGTTTTGATTGTTTTATTTATACAAAAGGGAAAATGAGATGATGTGGTAATTTTGAACAGGATTTTATAACAATAGTTGGGCTATAAACATTTAATTACCGAGCTCGATAGCTGCAGTCGCTTAAGTGCGACCAGTATCCAGTATTCCGAAGATAGTGGGTTCGAACCCCACTGTCGGCAGCCCTGAACATGCTTTTCCGTGGTTACCCCTTTGTACATCAGGCAAATGCTGGAGCTGTAGCTTAATTAAGGCCACGGCTGCTTCCTTCCCACTCCTAGACCTTTCCTGTCCCATTGTCGCCATAAGACCTATCTGTGTCGGTGCGACGTAAATCGTCTTGTGTTGGGTATTCAGCCCGAAGGCTGATCTGATCCTCCACAGTTCCACCAAAGACTATCAGAGACAGCCTAGGCGTCACTGAAGAGGCATACTAGGGAAATGAGGAGTGAGGTAGTTTCCCGTTGCTTTCCTCACCGAGCCAGAAGTTGCTTTTGCATATCAGTCTGCCAAGCCCACTGAAATGCATGCGCCATCCGACCCTATGGGCGATATTTTCACACCAATCATAATCGTCTTATAAAACAAAATAAAAACATTTAATTTCAACGATAAATTAATGGCGGAAGCGTTAAAAGTACACTTTTTCAAAACTATTTTTATTAGAGAATGAATACGAAGTAAATATTAATGAAAATGTTTAGCATTACACTTTTTAACGTAACACAAATTCACCTAACAGTTGCACAATGTCTCAAATGCATCACCATGAAGTGCGGTCTGAACGGTCTGTTCATTTGAGTATGAAGTACCACCATGACTGGAATTAGGGCTGGGAATGTGTGGAATATCTTGGAAATTCGGATAAACGAACTCGTCAACTAATTGCTGAACTCTATTTCTGAGTTGCAGTTTCTAATGGTGCGGTATTTTGCTTACATAAGCCAAAACACTTCGAAAGAACAATGCATCATCATTGTCGTCACATCGGTCACATCTGCGTTCTTGTATGACGCGTTCCAACAAAGAAGCCTTTTTTTCTCAATCAGTATCATTTTCTGGTTATACTTTTAACTTAGTTCGTCTCGCTTCCTTTTCCTTGGCAAGCCTGTGGTTTCATCCTGCTGTGTTTCCTGAGCTGTGCGGGTTTTTTATTTCCTGAATACTCTCCACACCCAGCTGCAGTGTGAGCTACCATTTCAGAATGCTCATTTTCCTGATGAGCTGGAGTTTTACTGTTTTTCAAGTTGCTCGATGTAGTTCTTGGTACCCACTAAAAACGTCAGTGATTTAGAATACGGCCATTTGGATTCTGGATGACCGCCAGCATCACCTGAATGACAGGGAGGAAACTTTCCCATTTCTATGGCGAATTGTTCTCTCAGATACTACCACTTTTTCCGCAGAACCCCATCTGAGAAAACAAACAGAATTATTAGTTTATCGATTGATTATTTACTTAGTTTTACACTGTTAATAACTCGCTGATCATCTGAAGTCCCGTTCAAAACTATTCAACTATTAGGAAATATCTGAAAACACATTACTGGGAAATGCAGTAATGTTTAGTGACTACTAATGTAGTTGTTTGATACAATAATGACGATTTAATTTTTGTTGATAATAATAATAATAATAATAATAATAATAATAATAATAAAAGTACTGCCTATTTCTCACGTACCGTCTTCAACACCCATTTCAGCAGCTCTTTCCTTCCATGCTTTGTCAACAACGTTGGCATGGGCTTGAAACCTTTTGTCCCAAATTACACTTTACATAAATACTTTGGAGATTAAAATATCTTTAACCGCTTCTATTTTATAAAAGCAAGAGTGCGAACAACGTGCGCAGTCGGATGATAAACAGCAGAATGACCGGGCGTGTTGGGCGGTAAAGCGGTTCAAGCGGGGAAAAGAAATAAAAATTATTTCCTGTTAAAGCGGGTAGAAGCGGTTTGAGCCGGTTAACGCAGGTAGGCGGGTGCACTATGGCCGCCCCAATCAGTTTTCACTATCTTTTCTTTCCCGCTCGCCCGCCGCGATAAAGCAGGAAGCGGGAAGCGGTGCACTATGGCCGTACCCTAACGCCAACAGAGGCGTCATTCCGGCTAGCGGTAGAACAGCGAGTCATACTCCACGTGGCGGCAGTGAGCAGTTCACCCGCCTGTGTCGCACGATAGGAACTGCCTGAAGTGTAGTATATTCTTTACTAGCTGATGTACCCGTGCTTCGCTACGGAATTCTACATTGTATACAGAAGTATAGGTTAGGTAGTGTACACGTTGTGAGCAAGATTGTATCAAATTCCATAGCTCCTAACGTTACCCTAGAAAGGCGACGGGAAAGTCACCAAACATCTTTTCTCATATGAAGACTGTGTTAGGGAATATTCATTGTAACGATAGGCCCGCTTGCCTACAATCAGTCACAATCAGGTTGGGGAGTTTAGATTATAATGGCAGACACTGCCTTTTTACATCCTCAGAAAGACTGTCTTAGTCATTTTCCGAACTGAAATGAACATAGGTCATTACAAAGATGTCAGTAGGAATGGCGCGATTAAAAGCAATGTTTTCATATGAAATACTCGATCAAATGAAAAACCACGCATTTTCTCACTTTTAACGAACAGAACTACGCTGCCGATCAAACAATCCAAATTTTCAGAGCCTGAATGACCAAGCCGCAGACGGCCGTGATCCGTGAACACTCTTCGTCTTTTTTTCGGCGGGGATGGGGGAGAGTCGAATAGTGGAGAGTTCCAGGGCAAAAACTATGCCCTTTTACTAATCTGTTTCCTAGGAATACACGATGAATCGGAAAATCTTAATTCATTACACTGGCGGAGGAAGAAACTATCTGACTTGGAGGCAAATTCTTCCTCAAAGCCAGAGGAGAAAGCCCCTCTTCACGGCTAATTTGGAGTAAAATGAATATAGATTTAATAAAAGTGAAGCAGAAGAAGCTCTTCTTACGAAACGGCTCTTTTCAGGGTTGAATTTTGAATTATTTAGTGAATTGTGGTTCTATAATTTGGAGTAGGCCTAAACTGTAATTCTTTGCTTTTGTTTTTGTTTTGCAAGTTGCTTTACGTCGTACCGACACAGATAGGTCTTATGGCGACGATGGGACAGGGAAGGGCTAGGAGTGGAAAGGAAGCGACCGTGGCCTTAATTAAAGTACATCCCCAGCAAATTCTAATCCTAGACCAGGTCATACTACTACTACTAGGTGAGCCTCTAACTTACATTGTCCAGTGGTGAGCCGATTCGAAAACGCAGGGTGAATCCACCAACGTCTTTTCTTACCAGGTTCATTTTTTAATATTGCTAATAACTGTAGGTGAACAGCTCCGACAACACAACCTATTCGTACGACATCCATCATTATAGTATGCCAGGTTTATCGCTGGTGGAGAATGGCTGCGTGTGTCGCCGGCGTTTTTGGCGCTGTTTACAGGCGTCAATTTAACCGCTCGTGTAGAATAGGCAAAAAGTTTGAGCGGTCAGGCGGGCGAACAGCGGCGTTTTACCTTCTCGTGGAGAATCAGCCTAACGCCTCTGCTGGCGTTAGACCCGCCTGCCCGCTCATGAACGCGTCCACCCGCGTCGTGCAAACCGCCCGTGTAGACAACTCTACAAATACCCCATGGTTCTGTTCCGCAAGCGGGTTTGTAGCGGGCGAACAGCGGCGTTTTACCTGCTCGTGGAGAATGAGCCTAACCCGGTCGTACCGAGTATAACAGCCTGCCTGAATATTGGCGGGAAGTAGATAGGGTGTTAGATAGCTTTCCTCTTTAGCATCCCATTCCACTAGTTCATAAATTTTCTGATACTGCTGGCACGTAACACACTGATTCATCAAAGCATTCGAGCTGTCGAGCTATTCAATCCGTACTCTGAGGCACTGATATAAATGAACAGTGTGCATATTTAACGGAATAATGTCAGAAGAGTGTTCATGGCTGTCTGCGGTCTGGTCATTCCAGCACTCGAACTTTGGACTATTAGATCGGCACCGTAGTACAGTTCATTAAAAGTGATAAAATGTGCGGTTTTTCATTTGATCGAGTAGTACTGTAATTATTATAACATTGCTTTTAATCGCTACATTCCTACTGACGTTTTTGTAATGACCTATGTTGACTTCAGTTAGGAAAACCACAAAGACAGTCTTTCTGAGAATCTCGTAGCGAAGCACGGGTACATCAGTTAGTTATTATATAATACGTTTTGCCCTTTAACGAGCACGTAGAACCGTTACTTAGCACTGGTCTTCTTCTTATCTTCCCAAAACTTCCGTATCCTTCCACTATGGCTTGTCTTCTCTCTTGTGTCCATGCATTTTTCAGTTTCAAGTTCCTAGCTGTTGGGTTCTTGGATGTGAACGTATGTGAATTGATTTTCTGTCTGTATGTGGTCCGTGTAGTTGCCAGTGGGTCAGTATTAATTTCTGTAAGGTCGCTTTGAATGTCTACCAACCAGCGTAATGTGATTTGTCGGGTTCTGTTAATGATTTTTTTTTTGTCAGTCGAGAGTCGTCGATTCATGCTGTATATCCATAAAATTTCATACGCCTCTTCCGTGCAACTGAGGGGAATCGCTGACTCATGGAATACAATGAGCCTCTTCGTATCCAGATACCATATTGGGTCCAGATATCTTCCTGAGTACCTGCCGTTCTATTTTCTCTATGTCCTTGATGTTGATGGTTAAGTATGCCGTCTCACTTGCGTGGAGTGCTTCTGGGAGAACTTCTGTGTGGTAGTGACGGAGTTTGGCTTTATTATTATTATTATTTAAAATATTACGTCTTTCATTGATATAAGTTGAGTTTAGATAAAATAATTATCTGCGTTTCTATTTGCAGCTTCTTAACTCACGGTATGTTCTACGTAGTTCTAATAAATGTTGTTTTTATTTTTGTTCTAGGTAAGACAGCAGTCACATTCATAACCTCTGCTGTGGTGAGTGTTGAGTTTATAATAGTTTTACTGGTCGCGGAATAGAATGCTACATTAAATCCCATGTCTTATTAGGAAATGAAAATCTGTTCTGGCATTTGCCGGTTTACGGTGTATTTCTTACACGTATAGTCTTGTTAAGTCTTCAGATTCAACAGGTTGGCTGTCAAGTCATAAATTATTGAATTGAAAAGCTACTTTCAGATATTGCTTAAAGAGTTACTCTGAGATAGGCCACACTGGTTACTACTGTACATTTCTCCCCAGGTTAATCGCTCAGCAGCGTGTGCTTAGCAAATGCCACAGTTCTCCTTGCAATCAGTGAAGAAAAGCGTGCAGCAATGCTCGGAAGAATAAAGAATGCTAGCTTAGAGTTTGGTTTAGAAATCCAATCTTAATAAGTCAAAAATTGATAATTCAGCTTACAGCCCGGTTGAGAGACATGGAGGTCGTGAATTATTTCGTTGATCTTAGATCGACAGTCAGTTGCGGGGGGGCTAAAAAAAGAGATTAAAAGAAGGATCACTAGGGCGAGTTGCTCTGAGAAAACTCACGAAACTATGGCAAAACCAGGCAATAAGAAACCACACGAAGGACGCCTATCTGTGAGACTTGGATAGTGAAGGCTATTGACAGGAAGCATATTGATACCTTTGAATGGTGCTGTTGACGTAGAATGCTGCGCATACCTTTGCCGTCTCAAAGAAGTAATGTGTTAGTCATCGATGAACTGAACACCTTTCTTTCCGTGTCGACCAGAAAATTCTCCAGGTTTATAGCCATATTGGGATGCGAGAAGACCATCATGAAAGGAAATGTAGAGGGCAGGAGACCACGGAAAAAGGCTGCCAAGAGATGGATAGGACGGATAACATCAGTGGCTTGTTTTTCCATTGTGCCTTGAAGAGATCTGAGGACCGTGTCAGTGGGGTCACTAATGATCTCAACGAATGATTATGATGAATACTCTGAACGACGAGGCTAGCAGCCTACTTCACAATGGAGTCCGCTTGAAATATTTCAGGAGGGGAAGTATGCTGTTCACTAGCTTTAATTTAGTTAAATTCGAATTTGTAGGGCTCGACAACTACAAACTATACTGCCGGGCTGAGTGGCTCAGACGGTTGAGGCGCCGGCCTTCTAACCCCAACTTGGCAGGTTCGATCCTGGCTCAGTCCGGTGGTATTTGAAGCTGCTCAAATACGACAGCCTTGTGTCGGTAGATTTACTGGCACGTAAAAGAACTCTTGCGGGACTAAATTCCGGCACCTCGGCGTCTCCGAAGACCGTAAAAGTAGTTGGGACGTAAAGCAAATAAGATTATTATTATTATTATTATTATTATTATTATTATTATTATTATTATTAACAAACTATACTTACAATGCTTACCATCGTATCTCCATCGATTTCATCCATTTTCACCGAGCGAGTTGACCGTGCGGTTAGAGTCGCGCAGCTGTGAGCTTGCTTTCGGGAGGTTGATGGGTTTGAACTCCACCGTCGGCAGCCCTGAAGATGGTTTTCCGTGGTTTCTCATTCTCACACATGGAAATGCTGGGGTAGTACCTTAAGGCCACGGTCACTACCTTCCCATTCTTCCATCGCCGAAAGCCTTTGATCTGTTAGGGCGACGTTAAAGCAGTAGAAAGAAAAGAAATCCATGTTCAATATGTACTGAATTGCCAAAAGTCTGCGGACACCCCTTGCTGTTCATTCCAAAGACTCCAGCCGTGTAACAAATAGCGCGTAGTACAGCGTTCCATCTTTAGTTCAGATACACTGAAGGTGAAATTTGTTTCCATTCTTCATGAAGCATGATGAATAGTTGTTGCCAGGTGAATTGATCTGGCATGCAACCGACGCTCTAGTTCATCCCGAATACGTTCGGGGCTTTGAGCAGGTCACTTCAGCACAGTCATCTGATTTTCTTCGAACCACGATGCAATGCTCTTCGCTTTGTGGACAGGAGCTTTATCATACTAGAATAGAAATGGTCAGATTCCAAACTGTTGCTATAGTGTGGTAAGCTTGCTGCTGTCTAAAATGCTTTCATGAACATCCGAGTTCACAGTGTCATCGACCAAACCTGATGGTGCAAACACAAACAGCCCCGGACCATCACACCACCTCCACCGAATTTTACTGTTCCACAGACCAATGCCACTCTAAAAAGTGACGTCGTGCACTCGTACGTGTGATCAGGAT
This sequence comes from Anabrus simplex, assembly GCF_040414725.1. Classification (NCBI taxonomy): domain Eukaryota; kingdom Metazoa; phylum Arthropoda; class Insecta; order Orthoptera; family Tettigoniidae; genus Anabrus; species Anabrus simplex. The sequence continues at coordinate 114,179,956 of NC_090274.1, forward strand.
GTTCCGGGCAGCAGCAGGACCCTGGAAACAGGACGTGCAAGGATCGTCCTCAGTAGTAGTTCGCGAGAATGTACGACGATTGGTTCGTACAATACGCTTTAGAGTTCGGCGGTCCCTGTCAGTTGATTTCTTAGGTGTACGAAGCCATGGTTGGGTTCCACTTTACAATAATATCGCTAACAATAGACCTGTCTACCCCCGTGAGAACTCTGACGCGATGCCCAACTTGTGGGGCCCCCGTTCGATTAGTACTGAATTTTCATTCCTCACCTGAAGGGAGAGGCGGGTCTCTCATGCTTGGAGATTTTGTGGTGGTGATGGAGGGGTTGGTGGCCGTGGCCTGTACTACTAGGAACTGTCCCGGCATTCGCTTTAATGCGGGAGAATGGAAAACCATTCTCAGGGCAGTCGACGATGGGAACCGGCCCCTCTCTGTCTCCGAATGCAGAACTGTCGGACAACTTGTAGGCCGAAGCCCACTCTGCAACCGCCGATCGCCCTGTTCGACTCTCTGTGTGATGATGCACTTACATTACGTCAGGTCTGCGGAGACTGTTGGCTACGTAGTGTATTTCCAGGCCGTGTCGAGAACTTTCCCCGGTTGAAATTGCAAAGTACAACTCCTATCCAATTCCAAGAGAGTGCTTCACAGGACCAGCATCAGACGTATTACCACAACGAACAAGCTCGCCGCCGTGTTGTTTTCGTGGCTATGTTATCTGGTGGGGACAAACGTCCGTCCGTATCGCCATTTAGAACGCCTTGAAGGTATGCATGCCCACTTAACGGCGTAACTCCTAGCCACTTGAGTGCCTGGACACTTTCTCTGTGTTAATATGACGGACGGAAGTAAGTTAGTGTAGCAGCAACATGTATAACACTTCCCTGCGATGATTTCACTGACGCCATTCTGTATAGTTTTTTAGGATGGTTTTTGCATCCTGAAACAGGATCCGGGGTTATTTTTGTGAGTAGTCAAAGAAGTATTTTGTGGTCACACACCAAAATAACTAATTCAGTTTCCTAATGGAACGTATACAATTTAACTATTAGCACATGGCGTCGTGTGCATTCACAAAATAACACCGACTAGAACGAGACATTAGACACAATAAAACTGTTAAAAGTTTAAATCTGTTTAGTTACGCGCCCCTTTACTAGTTGTAACTGAGAGCCGTGCAAGCAGCTGCTAGGTTGTCCTCTGCTCCTCTACCTGCCCGAGCTGCAGCACTGCTCATTGAGCCGAACTGTGCCCGCCTTTGCACTCAGTATCCTTCAGGAAATATCTGCTTAATCAGTGGCTAACAAATAATTCAGTTTTTTGCACACGTAATTAGTTTGTGGGAGGAGATTATCCTAAGCGCGCGACCTCCGACGGTACTTTGACATACAGCAACTCTGATTCGGGGATTGTCACCACTCTTCTGTAAGCAGACGACGCCAAGTCAAATTACTTGCGTAATTTATATACATAAAATACCGTATACTATCCTAGAAAGTTGGATAGAGTTTTGGAAAATCTTGTGCAAAAGTGAAAGTTGCAGAACATGACCAATGTACATGGACATTTACAAACACATTTTGAAGATTCAAGAAGAATCCTTTTCCACGAAATTAAAGACGAAAGTATATTCTGAAGTTCAGAAAAGAATACTGAAGAAACCTATAGACTCGTTACCATTCGCCTGTTAAGTAAGCCTCATTGGAAATAATTTATCAATAGAGATAAAGCAAATTCACAACATTATAAACAAATATATAGATATGAATCTACGCTGTTTCTTTTCTCCCCGTTTTTCAAGCTCTCGAACGATTGTTTTCTCCTTCGCCAGGACCTGTTCATTGATTAGTTCATGTAAGACAAGAAGTGTGTTTTTGTCAGTTGGGCCACTGTTTAATTGGTGAGGTCGTTGGCGTTAAGTGTCTTGAGTGCGACAGCTGCGTATCGTTCGGTGTCTTGTTGCTCGTTAAGATCATTGATAGACCGAACAGTAAACATGTTTATTTTGGGAGTGTCTATGTATTGACCACAATGACGGAGCGTGAGAAATGGGAACAAGTTATTTTGAAATACCGCGTACGTTAAAAGAAATGAGAATTTTACACGTTCCTACTGGGCATGGCAGAACCACTCTTTGTTGCATTCGTGGGTGTTTAGAATGTGAATTGGCTTAGTGTTGGTCTAGCTGTCAGTGACAAACTGATAGTGTATGGACAGGATAGAAACCAAAGAGTTATTGTAAGTGGAGAAGCACAAGAGGCTCGTGTGGTTAATACGGAAGGGTCACCAGATTTTTTAACCTGTTTATTGACAATGGTATCGAAGAATGTAAAGAGGATGTTCAGTTAAAAGTCAACATAAAGGTTGCTTACTGTTGGAGATTCATAGAAAAGGACTCGTACACACTCTAACGGCGTTATGTGATTTGGATATGCAATCTTCCTGTACATAGTTCAGTATTTCAAGTATGAGCTCCTGCTATCTAGCGGAGCTACTGGGAACTGCCATTTCGCTTGTATTTATGCTTTTGTTTTGTACTGGTTTGTAGTAAGTAAGAATAAAGATGGCAGCCATGACGAAGTAAAGTGATTCAGTGTTTAATTTATTAGTGATATCCCCAACACTTACCATCTTCAGAAGAATGGAGAACTGCAATGGGCATTACCAGGGATGAGCAAGATATTTTTTTTTTTTAAAGAAAAGCGCAACATGGGAATTATTGCAGAGAAGACAGAAATTGTTATATAACCGCCAACGTAGTGTACTCGACATTAAAATTAACGATTAACGGATAAATAAGCTTGCCACTTAGGAAGCATCTTCACTTCAGACTGCAAAAGGGTTCGATCCTGGCTCATTCTGGTGGTATTTGAAGGTGCTCAAATACGCCAGCCTCTTGTCGGTAGATTTAGTGGCATGTAAAATATCTCCTGCGGGACTAAATTCTGTGACCTCGGTGTCTTCGAAAACCGTAAAAGTAGTTAATGGGACGCAAAGCCAATAACATTATTAATTAGACCGCAAAAGTTCAGCCGACATAAAGGACAGGATTGTACAGGCAGAGGTAGCCTATTACAAGAAATGGGCGTTGCTTACATCAACAAATCAACATGTAGCGAGAGACAGACACACAGAGAGAGAGAGAGAGAGAGAAGGTTATTTCTGTGGTATGGCTGAAGGTTGGGCTTGTAGGGCTCAGAAACGTGGACTGTTGGTGCTTGTCACAGGAGACGTCTCGAGGCATTTGAGATGTGGTACTGGAGGATGATGGAAAAGATCTCATGAACAGCAAAGCTGATGGAATTGTCAGAATAATAGGTTTTTAAAATCAGCAATAAGGAAAAAAGAAAGCCGAAATAATTCGCTGTCACTCGAGCCGCAATAGTTTACGCAATGGAAGGGAGACCTAGACCACACAATACGAACTGTAACACTCCAAGTGTCAAGTGCACTTATAGAGTCATTGATTCCCCTGCTTGAATTATGTAACTTAGACGCCAGCGCAAATATGAATTTATCAGATGAATAAAGGTGTCCTTTGTCAAATGATCTCAGTCTATGGACACCGCTAATTTATGATGCAAGTAACACCAATTCGTTTCAGGAGCTGGCAACATTTGCACTGCCAAGGTCAAATGAGGAATCGGATATAATTTTTAGTCCTTATTAAAACTAAAGCCAAAAATGAAATCAGACCCGAAAGATAAATTTGCTTTTATCGATTCGGACAGGACAGAGAAGAAACAAACACTGCTGCCTTATGAGCTACCAAACGAAGTATTACACAAATTAGGGACTGTGGAAGCCTAGCAGACATCTTCTTCCTCTCTGCCTAGTACAGTAATAACAGGAAAAGACATCAGTGACCACCGACTATTAGAAGTTCACTTTCAAATATATATATAATATTTTAACATTTGAACTAAAAGGATATTCTTAATGTTCCTTATGAGGTAGTATTTTCGTAACCTCCCTCGTTACACAAGGTTTCAATTGCCTGGAACTGTATCATTCTGCAGCTAATTGCTCAGAACCCACCCGCTGCAACAGATGCGGTGGTACTCATCACCACTCTGTACGGTACCTTGGGACCAGGCGAAGTGTGCCAACTGCCAAGGCAGCCATGCAGCTTCGTTCCCTGGCTATCCACATTTAAAACGGGCAGCAAAGAAATATTGCAGACCTAGAACGCCACCTTAAACACACAAATACATCCCCACCTTCCCTCCTAAGCATCAACATTTTGCCCCCCTCGAACCCAGTCCCCCAACCCACTCACACCCATCCTCAAACTCAAGATTCATACAACTTACTACTACTACTACTAAACCTTCTCACGGCCAGAACAGACCACCCCCAACCCCAACGACCACCATATATTAATAAGACCGAAACAGACATCCCCACCCCCTTCCCATAGTACCATCAAACTTACCCACCAAGCTCACATTAAAGTTCTCACTTTCTAATAAAACCTTAGCCTTCTAAAAGCACTGGAACTTTGAGTACAGCCGAAGCGGAGTGCCACAAGCTGCAAACTTATCAAAAAGCTGGGTTTTTTTTCGAAATTCTAACACCCGCAGATACTTATTTATAATAAGTTGCGACTATAACATACGGTGCAGCGTTGCAAACTTCCAAACGCAACATTAAGCTAGGATAAACCCTGCATGGGACCCATGCATCACATCACTTCAAAAGTCTTGAGCCCCTGGCCACACACATACATACAGCACATAAATTAAACTTGCTACACAAAATTCATTACAGACCGACAGAGGAGCGACAACGGGCGCACCGATATCGGTACCTCACAAATCACCTATCCGGTGTTTTTTAAGCAGCCGTTTAGTGGGTAATCCTATTCCAGTGTTGGCAACACTCTTCCCATGCAGTAACCGGACTTTCAGTACGATGCACGAGTACACGCATTCTTCGAGAGATCGCATGGTCCTCGTTATAAAATGTTAGACTCGTTGCCTGCTGCTATTGTTTGACCCTAGTTGATGATGGGAGGCTGTAGTGCTATTGTGGGAATGTGCTGAGGTCATGACAGGTGTGGTCTGATGCTATTGTAGTCCTCCAAGGGAATTATTCACAAACTAGTCATACGTCCATTGTACTTACATACAGTGTCTGCTGTGAACGCCAGTAGTGCGGTAAGTTCTGTTCGTCATCCATCATATCGCTCTAGTACTAAATTTATTTTCAGTTTCGACCGCACAAAAGGAGTGTGAGGAACCACTTCACAAAGTCCAGTCCGGTTACTTTTAGTTTCGATCGTACTGAAGCAGTGTGAGGAACCAGTTCACAAAGTCAAGTCCGGTTACTTTTAGTTTCGATCGTACTGAAGCAGTGTGAGGAACCAGTTCACAAAGTCAAGTCCGGTTACTTTTAGTTTCGATCGTACTGAAGCAGTGTGAGGAACCAGTTCACAAAATCAGGTCCGGTTACTTTTAGTTTCGATCGTACTGAAGCAGTGTGAGGAACCAGTTCACAAAGTCAAGTCCGGTTACTTTTAGTTTCGATCGTACTGAAGCAGTGTGAGGAACCAGTTCACAAAATCAGGTCCGGTTACTTTTAGTTTCGATCGTACTGAAGCAGTGTGAGGAACCAGTTCACAAAGTCAAGTCCGGTTACTTTTAGTTTCGATCGTACTGAAGCAGTGTGAGGAACCAGTTCACAAAGTCCAGTCCGGGATGAAGCCGTGGCACACTCGATGAGGTAATCGTCAAGTTAGAATTCCAGGATCGAGCACGTTTCACATAACATCTGCTAAATCAGGCTACTAGGTAATTTTCGCACATTGAGGCAGATCTGATCGGAATGGTTGAGTTATTGTTTGACACAGCAGTTTTGTGGGTCGTTTTTCCATGGTTTCCAATGTTCACAACAGACGAATTCTGGGGTTGTACCTTAATTATAATATTGCCTTTACATCTCAGGTTTTGGCCTCATACTTCGTATTTACCTCGCATTAACTGTACAGAAGTGGAAAATACGTTCATTTCCATTTTTGTCTGTCTGAACACCACGGGAAAACTGCTCGACACAATTTCTTGAAACTCTGTATTAAGTTGTGGGATATCTGGAGAGCGCACTAGGCTTTATATTTGATAAGTATTAAATATATTAAGGGGAACAGGAAATGTTGAGCACGTAGCTCTCAGCTTTGCATTCGGAAGATAGTCGGTTCGAATCCCACTGTCGGCAGCCCTGAAGATGGTTTTCCGTGGTTTCCCATTTTCACACCAGGCAAACGCTGGGGTTGTATCTTAATTAAGGCCACGACAGCGTCCTTCCCGCTCCTAGCCCTTTTCCTATGCCATCGTTGCCATAAGACCTGTGTGGGTCGATGCGACGTAAAACAAATTCTAAAGTAAAATAAAGAAAAGGTAAATGTCGAATTCTTTCGTTAATATTAATGGTATAGAAAAACCTGTAAATTGTACAAGTTATGTAAAATATAATTTTCAATCTTTTAATTTGTATGCACTTTTACCGTACGAATAATAATAATAATAATAATAATAATAATAATAATAATAATAATAATAATAATAATATTCTTAAGCCGTCGTCTCCAAACGGAGGTAGACGATCCACACGGCCAGCTCCGATCTTGACGTTGCAGCAATGCCATGTGGATTTATTGGAATATCTCTCAGGATCTTTAATGCAGTGTTTTCCCGTTGCCTTCTACATCCTAATACCGTCCACCAAACTGGTTCCTCCGCCTTTGGGAACAATTTCTTGTCCCCAGGACAATAGAGGGCCCTTACCCATACCCGCTCATCCACTCTCAAAGAGACTGTTGGCACTTGGTATAGGGGATCTTCTTATACCGGGAGATAATCGGTCCCTTCATTCATTAGCCGCCTGCATATAAAATATTATTTTTATATGCGGCCGTTGCCCCCTCATGGCATTTCCTTGTTTCTCTGGTTCTTTAGTGAGGAATAATAATAATAATAATAATAAATGCGATATTCGCGATTGCATTTTCCATAAAGGTCCAGATATTAGGTCTATCTAAAACGTGAACAGTTACAAGCTTTAATAATGTTGACATTCGTGAATTTAAGTTTTTAGTACCAGGTATCTGTCGGGGACGTGGTCGGTTATAACTAGCCCGTGGTGGCGGTCATTTTTATAAGCCGAAAACCCACTCGGTCAATGTCCCTCAGATAATAGAGATAAGTGAAACATAAAGCAACGATGTCTCGAAAAATCGCTCACTATACAGCCATCCTGAGAGTATACCAAAGCAAATCCCATGGCGAAACAGCCCGGAAGGGCCATGGCCTACCAAACGACAGCTGCTCAGTCCGAAGGCCTGGCGATTATGAGGTGTCATGTGGTCAGCACGATGAATCCTCTCGGCGGCCGTCTAGACCGGGATCCTCAGAGTATAAACATCATAAATACTTGAAATGATCTACGTATTTAACCCAGTTTCCTACTTCTATCGTGTGGCTTTTACTGCCGCTAATGTCCGAGGACATCTTCGGCTCGCCTTGTGCACATCTTTCGATTTGACCTGCGCGTCTGGATGTGGGATGATAACGAGGTATGGAGAAGGTGAAACCCGATGTCGGCACCTAGCCTATTCCTATCTGGTCAAAGCTTTACGTCTCCATCCGACGGACGGACGAAGCACTAACAACAGCGTTATATGCCCTCACTCCATATGAGGTCTGCGGAAAGGTTTGGAATTGAACCCAGACTCTTGGCACGCGATCTAGTGATTATAAATTATATACCACGACCTCTCATACCCTGCCGGCGAGCGTTCTGATGGTGACAATGTTTTTCGACCAACGGGACTCGAACCGGGTAACCACGGTGTCAGACCGCTTAGACTTTAACTCCTTAACGACCTTGACCCTACTGACATCACTTTAATCTCGGAAATGCTAATTTTCGTATCACATTCACCGAACGTATTTTTCAAGTCAAACTTTCAGCATTGTCTGTCATTAACAATAACGTCCTGCTTACTGCATTTCCAGCCAACTGAATCCCCGACGAAACTTAAATTAGTCAAACTGGTCCCGAACGATAAACTGAAGATCTATATGATTAAGGAACAACCCTGTGTTTGTCAGGCGGTGGCTGTTTTGTTGACGCTGCAGGAGGGAGACCAGTGCTGTGAGTGGTATGCAGGCGTCAAGCTCTGACGTCAAGGACAAACGCGCCCCTCTGTAATCACTTTGAGTGGACTGGATGGAGTGCTTGACCTGGCAGGACGTCACACGTGGCTTCTCAGTTCAAAAATGCATTGACCCAGGATTCGAACCGCAGCCACGTTAGTGGGAAGCCTTTGAAACTATGGAAAGCCATCTTCAAGTCTGAATCTAGATTTACAGCTACAGCACCCGTGCCGCGTAGTTTTGAATATCCAGTGACATCTTTCGAGCAAGTGTGGGTGGTACCAGGACGGTGTGACGAAGAGCCTGGTGTCTAGCAACATGACGGCATACAGTGTAAAGAGTGGGGGTTGGATTTCTATGACAAGTTATGTTTCCAAGCATGATAATCAAAATTAAACCATTTTTATTGGGCATATAAATGCATATTTAGCTCTGTGTTAGTTTTGTGGCATATTTTTAATAAAATCTCATTATAACGACATATTTTGCTAATTTGAATTTCGTTTTATAAAAATCATAGTATGCTCTAGAAATTATTTTTCAGAATAGACTGGAATATGTTAGGAATGAACTCGATGGATGAAGCTTTACGCATGAACCGGCTTCGGTGGTAGGACCACGTGAAGTGAATGGAGAAGGATAGATACCTAAGAGAATAATGGACTACATCATGAAGAGTAAGTGAAGTAGAGGGAGACCAAGATGACGATGATTAGACTCTGTTTCTAATAAATTAAAGATAATAGGTGTGGAAATAAACGAGGCCACAGAGTTAGTTACAAATTAAGTATTATGCTAGTGGCTTTACGTCGCACCGACACAGATAGGTCTTATGACGACGATGGGATAGGAAAGGGCTAGGAATGGGAATGAAGCGGCCGTGGCCTTTATTAAGGTACAGCCCCTGGTGTGAAAATGGGAAACCACGGAAATCCATCTTCAGGGTTGCCGACAGTGGGATTCCAACCCACTATCTCCCTGATGCAAGCTCACAGCCGCGCGCCCCTAATCGCACGGCCAACTCGCCCGGTAATTAAGTATTATGAAGACTTCCATTAAATTCATAGGGGGTTGCAGACTGAAGGCTGAACGGCATAACAGTCTACAATGAAGATGTACGAAAAACCGGACATGTTAAACAAACTAAGAATCAAACAAAAAAATACCATGGCAGTACAGCCCCGATGGGCCTTTGCCTACCCAACTACCGCAGCTCAGCTCGAAGGCCTGCAGGTTACGTGGTGATACGTGATCAACGCGACAAATCCTCTCGGCTGTTACTCTTGACTTTCTAGACCGGGGGACATGTTAAAAGTTGTACAAAATACAATTTCCTTTATTTAATATTCGATGCTTTTTTTACCGGGCTGAGTGGCTCAGTCGGTTGAGGCGCTGGTCTTCTGACCCCAACTTGGCAGTCCGGTGGTATTTTAAGGTGCTCAAATACGTCAGCCTCGTGTCGGTAGATGTACCGGCACTTAAAGGAACTCCTGCGGGACAAAATTCAGGCACCTCGACGTCTCCGAAAACCGTAACAGTAGTTAGTGGGTCGGCACTTCTAGGGTTAATAAAGGACCGAAGTTAGCGTGTTTTTCTCTGGCCGTCTGCCTGCTGTAAGTTACTCACCCAATGCCAACTTCAGAATGAATAGTTCTAGTAAATTCTCATAGTGACCCACGGAACGTGACTAACGACCCATTCTTCAGGTCGTCGTGCGTCACCGTGTTCCTGTTCGTTATGTCATTGCACACACACAAAGTTCCCACTTTTTGGCGCTCTCCGGAAACGGATCATTTACGAACCCGTGTTTTAGTGCTGTGCTCCAAGAAACAGAAGTGTCAATGCTTTTATTTCAGTGGCTGGGCTAAGTTGAAGGCTGAACTATTTTCAAGTGCTTGAGTATTTGAATCGCTTGCTGTAGAAACCTGCCGTGTCCATTTTTTCTTGATAATTTGAGACTTGTTGCAGTGTTTTTCCCAGAAATTTTCGTAAACCGGGTAGCAGGAATGAGTAGCCGGGCGTGGAATACTACGGGAAAAAATCGAATATGGTAAAATATAAGTTTTTCCCCGTAGGCCATTAACAATGATATCAGTCAGGTAAACATTAACTGCGAAATTGAACTCTTATACCATTATTATCAAGAACAAGACTTAACAGAGTATTTTGAACTTCTAGTGTTCTACTGCTCCTCCATAACCATTTATTATAACACCGGTGCTTGCCACTCGGTTGCTGTATAGTGCCATACGGGTTTGTGACCTCGTGTAGAATCGAGTGCTCGCAAGCGATTCCACGCTAATCCAGACTCTCTTATGCTGACAATAATAACGATGTATCATTTAAATAAACAGTTTTAAAGTATTTACATTTTAATCTGGAGCACAGATGACTCAAACTGTTATGTAACTAGCACACAATATCTACGTTATGTTAGCCGGGCGGTCCGTAAAAACGGCAGGGCGGTGCGTCCATTATAAAAGGTCCTAGGAAGAACAGTGTTTTGGTTATACGCAGTTCCGGCACCTCTCAGGGATGTTTTGCACGCAATTTTCCCGAGAATTGCTCAATAAAATAATTCCTGGAATGATAGTCCATACCGGAGATAATATCCTACACGTGTCTGATTTATCATTGTAAGTTTTGTCACAAGTTTTCAAATATAGAAACTTGTGACTTTCATGTTGTTGTGGGAGGGTGGGGCAAGCAGGCGACGGGCTTATGTTATTGAGCCACAGTGACGTTGTGGTTACGTCACAGGCCATGATGGTCAATGCCAGACGAAGGCCTGCTAATCAGACTCGATCGTTGCGGCGATACCCGAGTTCGAAATGGTGGCAGAAACCAAACTAATGAAAATGAAATGGGCCTTGCAGGGTCTCGCTGCAGAGAGGAGAGCCAGTGGAAAGAAGAGGTTCTATTTTTTTTCTTTCCTTTTCGCCAGCGGGCCGTGCAAAAATGCCTACTAGGGAGCAGACTGTTATATCGATAAAGTACACTGTAGAACGCCACCGTCACTACAAAGCGAAACATGCTCATTTGCATGTTATAGAGGATGTTCGAATAACACTGGTTGAAAATAGATTTTAAATACTGTTTTCAGAAACTCAACAAACAGGCAAATTCGCAAAACACGAGAACTGTGTCCAGCATCAAACATAAACGGCCTCACACACGACTATTTGAAGGTTTCTTTGGTGTGGCTATTATAGTGTCTGTCTCTACCCTCTACTCCAATCAACATTTCGTTGAACGGCACTCCTCCTTTGCCGTGCCGAATATGTTCGCTCTCTGGCCCGACTGTGACGTACGAAAGCTGCCCACAGTTACGTCAAGCCTGTCCAGCTGAGCAGCTCTGCTCTACCGTATTCTGTCGTACGTTCACATTTCAAAGGCTTGTACGACCGGAGCTCACTGTTGTACACTCTCCTCGCAGTGGCGATTCTGCCTTCGTGTGTTAGCCATCATTGGTAAGCGTTTCAGTAGTACGAGATCGGGTGGCTGAACGGTGCTTTATATTCCCAAATTCCACTTGAAGAAATTGGCCATATGCCCCGGCATTTTCAAATGTTTGTAATTTCTTCTCAGAGTTCTTAAACCGTAACACCGATTTAACTCTTCACTCATGACGTGGTTTCTAAATCGGCTCACTCGTGTGCAGTTAAGCCTTGGATTGCGAGCATAATTCGTTCTGTAAACGTGCTTGTAATCCAAAGCCCTCTTATATCAAAGCGAATTTTCCCGTAAGAAATAATTTTTCTTCTTCTTTCCTGACCGCATGTGTACCCATAAAACGGACACTTCCGAGTCCACTCAGGGTCGGTTCGACTGACTCGCAGAGAGTATGTCCGACATTCTTGTACCAGATCTAATGGCACTTAACTTTTCCTTAAAGCAGCCTCAGCAGTTTGTTTCGATGTTGCCGTAGGACGCGCTCTTCCTCTCTTCGGCTCTTCGATGGCAAGAGTATTCCATACTAAATGGTGCACCAGCGGAGCTGTTTCTCCTCCATCTTGTCGCTGGTGTTCAAAAGGATCCTTGCAGATGTCCATTGCACACTTTGTCATTCAGAGTGACTCCCGCCGACCATCGCAACATCCGCATCTCTGTGACATTTATTCGCTGCCTTGCCCAACATTCGGAACAGTATACGACGGCAGTCCGAACAATGGTATCGTACACTTTGCCCTTTAATTTGACTGGCATCCGCTTACACACAGAATACCAGTAAGAAATCGCTATTTCATCCGCCCAAAAATACGTATGGATACATATGACAAGCAACGTTCCTTCATCTACAACATGTGGCCGTTACTAGGATACTCTATTGCTACATCCAGACCCTTTTTTCCTTCTTTAATAATGTGCAAATAGTTGATATGGACTTCGTGTAAAATCTCTCAATATCCGGCACGCGCATACCTTGTTCGTAGGCTACTTCTCGATGATTTCCTTCTTAACTTTCTCAGTAATCACCTTCAAGTGTTCTTTTCGTGGGTGCCATTGCTGTAGTCCAGTTAGGCTGCAAAAGTCACTACACTTGGACACAACTTCATGTACATACGTGATTGCAGTGCTATAGGTTAGTATATAGCAGAGTGAGTATACGCTCTTATGTTAATTATACGACCATTGCAAAACCCTGCTCGTTTTTCAAATTCATTCTCAAAACACTCGCAGACCAAGTTGCTCGCAGTCAAAGGTTTTACTGTACTCACAAAGTAGACTGGCCGCATAAACGCAACTTGACTCGTTTATATTTTATTACGTTTTAAAATCTCCCTATTTTCGTCTGGCTAACCTTCTCAAACAGGCATCCTATTTACTATTCGTCAAAAAATATTGAAGAGGGGATTCAGCCGTGTCTCGCACCTTTTTATATCGTGATATCTTCAGTAACATGATTCGCACTTTCTGTTTCAATCAGCCTGCACTATTTTGTTTTTGTACCAGACTTCACCACTCATTTACGGAATACAGTAATTCGTTTATGTACGGCACGGATCGTAGTGTTACAAGATAAGCGAATGCTTTCTGGATGAGAGCTTAGGTCTCTCGTGTCTCGCGGTGAGCACGCAACTTCGTGGTTTCCTTTTCGCTGCACATCTCAAGTTCTGTTAAATGTTGCACTTAGAGTTGAGTGCATATTGCAGCTCATCCATTGTGAAGGTGGATGTTTGTGTGTTCCTGTGAACGTTACTCTCTAATTCAGTTGACGATGAAATAGAAACGGTGAGTAGCTTGTAGTCTCCCTAAGATGCACTAGTTTTTAGTAAAGTGCCAACATTTAAGGAGCCAACGTATATCCGTTGTCGATGTTCTGCTATTTATACACATGTCAAAACAATTAGGGGAATATGTTTTTGAACGTATGCGATGCTCCACAAAACAATACCTCACACCCACGTATATTATGAAATAAACCTTTGTTCTTTACCGCTGAAGTATACAAAAGAACATCGATGGATTCGCGTTCATTTTCAGAACACAAATGGGAATGTCCAAATAGGGGCGAAAACGGTGATAAAAGTCCTCCGGGTTAGATTTTTATCACAGTTGGAGAACTTCAGTATGGTGTATGATGTCCTATCACAGCTTGGCCCCTACGTGGCATGCTCCGTATAAGTCGACGGAGATCACGTTGCGGTATCAGGTCCCATTCTTCAATGAGAGCCTGTTCAAGGTCTTGGGGAGTCTGTCGTGGAACAGGACGCCCACGAAGACTTCTGTCAAGCCTATCTCACACATGCTCGATGGGATTAAGGTCGGGACTCACTGCTGGCCATTCCATCTCTTGAATGTCCAGTTCTCGCAAGACAGCTCTGGTGACGTCCATCACGCTGTGTCAGGGGAAATCTGGACTCGTCTGTGAGAAACACAGGTCACCATTGGCGAAGTTGCTAGTTGACGTGGGTACAGGCAAACAGAAGGCGATCTGCGCGATGTTGCTGCGGTAAAAGGGGCTCTCGAACAGGACGTCTGGGTCGTAAGGACACTTCTCTTAATTTGTTCCTTACTTTCTGGTCACACACCGTGACTCCAGTGACCCTCATGAGGTCTTGTTGCAGTTCTCTGGCAGTTTCTGAACGACGCCGCAACGCACAGATGGTCAGATATCGGCCATCCTGTGGGGTTGTCATGCGTCCACGACCTTGTCCAACCCTCCTTGTGAACTGGCCTGTCTCAATGTAGCGATTCGACAAGCGGTGAATAACTGACGGAGAGATAGGCTGACAGCAACACGACGAAAAGTCCGTCCTTCCTGGATCAAAGTGACGGCCCTTGCGACTTGAACCTCGTTAAGATGTGTCTGCTGGTTGATTTACAACGTGCTTAAATGAGTGCAGTAGTCTCTGTACCTCACAACGACACACGGACGCACTGCTATTCACACTGTGTACAGTGTGCGCATCAGTTAAAACGAAAACTCAGCCTGCAATTCTCGCCCAAAATGAGTTTTTATATTCTGAAATGTGTATTCGTAAGTGTTAGCTCTGTCTGTGATCATGCAGGGCTTTTTAAACTTCATAGGTTCCTCTGTTTTACTGGAAATGAAATCATGTTAAACAGAACATACACATACCAGGTGGTCCTGCATGCACCAATGATGCCTAATCGATTTTCACAGGAGTATCACTGGCTGCAAGTTATGAAGAGATAATCGGAAGGCCGCTCGCTGCATGTTCAGCAAAGACGAATACACAGACATAAATCTGTGGAGAATCTGCTTGGAATGCACCTGAAGTTCGCGGGACTTTGCTACCCGCCTTCTATACCTGTATTTTGCCGAACAGGCTTGCAATTAAGAGCTCGTTCATGGCACATACCACATACAAGCAACGCTTTGGTAGAGTGGAATATCTGTACGTTTATAAATTAATGCGTTATTAAACTTTATTTTCTACATCTTTGTCTATTTACAAACTCACCCAGTTACAGAACGTACGCAGTATGACTATTTGTTTCACATCCGAAATACAGCACGTTGTAGCGCTCCTTTGTAAACCAGCGACTAGGCATTCCATGCACCATTAGTGCATGCGGGACACTTATACGTAGACAGTACGGGGTTCGAGGGTCAACGTGTGTGTGTGTGTGTGTGTGTGTGTGTGTCCGTTGCGCCTGACCTTTTCTGTTGTTAGGCACTTATTGCGTCATCACAGCAACACTTCTGCAAAAAAAAAAAAAAAAAAAAGCCGTATGCGACAGGTTTTTACACAGAGCATCAAATTGTCATAAGGTTATCTAAAAAGAAGTACGTGCCAATTGCCCATTAGATATGAAATGAACGCTAAAAGTGATGGCATACTTACAGAAAACGTGCGTGAGTTTGTAAAGCGGGAAGTAGTTTCACACCAAGTACGCTTTCTGATAAGCTCGAGGCAAGTTACCGTGGTGCCATGGATCAAACACAGAGGTGCTGACGCATGTGCTGTTGGTAAGTGGGTTCGAATTCCACGAGCGCTAAATATTTTTATTCGCATTTTAAGCTTTGAGGATTAAATACAAGGCCATTCGTGCCATATTCTACCAATAGCATGCATCATGCTTGTTCAGCGTGTACTGGCCGGACACTTTGTGTTGCCTAGCAGTGCTAACCTTGATTTGGTACATTCATGCTGAAATTCTTATCGCAGTCAGAATACGACAGCGTGATATACACACTCATTCCCGTACACATCGTTCATACGATGATAAATGTCGGCTCCGTTAGCATACATACCACCATAAACTGAATCACCGACGCTAGGCAATTCTGCCTGAATTCATAGCAGAGCCGTATCTAAAGTGCGTCTCTGACTTAAGAAAATAACATGGAGTTAGATGTAGTATTTGCCGCTGACTCGCACTCGTATATCCTGCAATTAGGTTCGTCCTTTTCTACCCCGGCGATCTTATTTATTTCCCGATAACCCAAAGTGACAAATCTAATAAAGTTTTTGCTAGTCTTATAGAGAATGTTTCGCTCTTTCTGATGTTCCGGGGTTTCCCGTGGAACGCAGAGGTGAAAGAAGGTGCCGGGGTGAATGGGTCTAACTACAATGTCAAGAATTGAATTTAAAACTTAAACTGAAGGTTATATTTTCAAAAACTTCAAACTTAACAATTTTATAGGTACAAGTAGCAATCATTAAATAAGATGGGGGGAAATCCAAGATTCAGAATCTTAACACTTTGGGCTTTAAGCCCCTAGCTTTACATTTCCTGAGCTATAAACTCAAATTTACAAAAGAGCACAAATTTATACAACGGCAGAAATCCCCGAATTCATGGAGCACTTGCTCCCTAAATACAATATCAAGCCTCCCAGAGGCACTTTTACAACACTTGACAAAGAGCTAACGTGCTCTCAGTTTCTCAAGCCTACTCAAGGCAACACGAAAAAAATCTTACACTCTTTGGCCTTCCATGGCCCAACTTACAAATTGAAACAGGGGTATCTCGTACCCAACCTATAGGGCCTTTGCGGAAAGAACAGGTTAAGTAAATGGCCCGAAACACAAACTGAATGGAGGCGTACAGTGCTCCAAGATAGTGAAAACTTAAAAACCTAAAGGGCACTAGGCCGGTGAAACAGGGGCTATTCCCAAACTACTGAGGAGACTCGTATAGAAAGTAATTTACCACATTACAGAATGAAAAACGGCTATAAACGTAGTCACCTCAAACCAAGATGAAGGGGAGCTCGAGAGGGTAATTCACTCTCTATCCCCGATTTACAGTTAGAGTTTACGACGTTTTTACATTGGCCGAAAGAACATTTACATTTTAGAAAAGTTGGTTACATAGTTAAAGATTCGGACTTTTCCCTCGGGTTAAACTGCGGAGGTAGCAAAAACGAAAGATGTTATGTGGCCATTACCTTGTGGATGTACTGCTGACCGACGAAAGAGGCCGCCCGCCTCCTGCTTTGATACACACACTCAATAAGATGACGATCAATTGGCCAAGAGACGTGCAAAGCCGCAGTTTATAAACCCTCAGGGAAGGTTCGAGATCTTTCACGAATAAACCAGCCACACCCTCTCAATTTATTGGTCAATTTAAAAGTTACACTCAAAATCGAAGAAGACTGTGATTGGTAGAAAATTAATTACAGAAATTAGGGATTGGCTAGATTCAAAACTGGCGGAAATAAAAAGAAAATATTGCCAACCCAAAAATAAATGAACATCAATCAGTAAAAAAACCTTATGCATGCAAAACTTCTTTGAATAATAAGTTCTTATACCTCGCACCAGGGTGCATGATCATAGTTTTTAGTAGTGACATCTGTGTAAGAATATCCAAACTTCTTAGTGGATAGCAAACAAAACTAGTAGAAATACAGTCAGTTCAGGAAACTTCACAATAACAAAATTACATCTTATTTCTGTGGAAACATCTTCTGAGTAAATTTCTAACTTGGAGTAGTTTCAGTTTCACTGTTTCACCAATAGAGGAGTTCATTTAGGCTCTAGTTTTAAATGCGCGGCATTGAGGTGTACCTCCCGGTACAGTAAAGTCATAAATATTACCGTAAGGCCTGTTTTTCATAATTGTGTTATTATGGCGTGAACCTATTTTGATTGCAGATAAATAACTTCACGCGCTGTTCGAAACACCAATGATCAAACCAGATATTCTTTTTTTATTGCCTGATGTTGATAGAAAATACTCTTTCCCTGGGCATTTAATTTTACATACGAAAGAGGCTGTATACAGGGTTATTCAGCTAAGTTGTCTATATCAAATATCTCTTTAAAAAACCGAAGAGGTGTGATGGAGAAACTGGAAGTTACGCGAGAGAGGAGCATTTTCAGGAAGATCTTAGGTCCGGTAAAGGAAGATGAAGAATTCCGTAGACGGCACAATTCCGAGCTTTAGGAACACACAGAGAGGCTCTCTGATTGTGCTAGGAAAAGGAGAGCAACCTTCTATGGCCATATAGTAAGACTGCCTCCCAAAAGACTAATCACCTGCTCATCTTCTGGCAGAACAAGTTGGCTGACCGAAACTGAGGACATTAAACACTGAGAATGTCAGATCTTCACGTGCCACGTACTGTGAAAAGTCCATGGATTTCAGTAAAACTCCCGAAGAAAGGTACCCCCTGGACTGATGAAAGATCAAAGCCCAACAGTTGAACAAGCGTGGTCCAAAGTAGGCCCTTTCGAACTGAGAAGGAAAAGAAGACACTCAGTTTTCAAATTCGTTAATTGTATTAAGGGGCTCATAAAACATTGCCTAATTCATCTCCATCACATACGGAATTATCGAGAAACCGGTCACAACCTTTTTTTTAAATGGGACTATAGTAATTTCACGCAGTAGAACTGAGAATTGAGCGACAAGTTCAGCGATGTTGTAAATCAGACGAGGTTTTGTGTGTGTAGGTAATAGACCGAAAACGATGCGCCTCTCGCTGGGATGTTGCGTGACTCACCTCGCCCTTATCTCCAGTGGAGTTACAAAACTTTCGTTTCGTTGACGTTGAATCGGAAACAGGCGAGATAACATAGTGGGATTGTCCTCATGAATACACAGTGCACGGAATGAAATCAACAACTTCAAAATCCAATGAAAGACATGGTCATTGGAAAGAAATGCATGAAAAATTAACGGGGAAAGTTATTGTTGGACTCTTTGTCCTCCTTAAAGCCAACGTGTACGGTCGACGTAGTTACAACAGACAATGGTCGATATTAGAATGAATTACCGCTGTTTAGACAATATGGTTCAGGTATAGCCACTTCCATCGCGCAGGGAAATGTGCAGTACGTGTGTGTATCAACATGCTGTGGTTCACGCACCCCGTTCTCTGTACATATGAAAACCTTTAATATCTCCAAAAGTACTCGTCGATTTTTCAAAATAAAAACATCACTGAACTTGTCGTTCGATTTTTAGTTGCTCTTTTGGGTGAAATTAGTGTATTTTCATTAAAAAATAAAGTTGATATCGGTTTCTCGGTAATTACGCACATTGTGGAGACGAAAAGGGCAGTTTTTATGAGCCCCGTAATACAATTTAATAGTTTGAAAACAATGTCTATGTCTTTAACGGATCGGAAGATCTTTGAGGTGGACAACTTAGATGAACAAACTTGCATATATTTTTAAAATTAAATACTACTTGATAAATCTCAGATGGTAAAAATTAGGTAAGGACTATACTATTTTTTATTGACTGTACATCATTGACTAAGCGAGAAGAAATGTTTGAAATAGTTTTTAAAATAACCAGAGCAGACATCATTCATAAGTTGCTGCTTGTCGGACTCATGACTCGGAAGTTTTCTTTACTCAGGTGTTCTTAATCTTGTCCTCCGGTCGGGCTGAATGGCTCAGACGCTGGCCTTCTGACCCCAACTTGGCAGGTTCGATCCTGGCTCGTCCGGTGGTATTTGAAGGTGCTCAAATACGTCAGTCTCGTTTAGGTAGATTTACTGGTACGTAAAAACTCCTGCGGGACTAAATTCCGGCACCTCGGTGTCCCCAAAAACTGTAAAAACCAATAATTATCTTGTCCTCAGACTGCGTTTGAAAAAGGGAAGGGAAAGATTCCGCATTCTTCAGAGCTCAGTGTCATAATATTAGTTGTGGTTCTTGTATTCTTTATGAATTGTTAGAATTTTATATTTATTATTATATTAATTATGAATACAGAAACCTTACTATTGGCAAACTCCGCTGTAAAGAACCCATTATAATACTGAATATATTTAATTTCTTAAAGAAAAGCGTTATGCTGTGAGTTAGACACAAGTACCGGGTGATCAAACGGTTATGTAATGAATTTCAGATATTACTTTGTATGTGCAGTAGATATATCAGTGCGCCCCATTTAACGCATACTGTATTTTAAGTTTAGAGACTTCGCTTCCGCACGTACAGACTAACATTTACCACCGATTACAGGTTTCTTCCTGACATAGCGTAGCCTTCCACCCACGTATGCGCAATGTTCTCTTTCTTCGAATAACAGCTCTCGTACAGAGCTCGATAGCTGCAGTCGCTTAATTGCGGCCAGTGTCCAGTATTCGGGAGATAGTAGGTTCGAACTCCACTATCGGCAGCCCTGAAAATGGTTTTCCGTGGTTTCCCATTTTCTTACCAGGCAAATGCTGGGGCTGTACCTTAATTAAGGCCACGGCCGATTCCTTCCCACTCCTAGCCATTTCCTGTCCCATCGTCGCCATAAGACCTATCTGAGTCGGTGCGACGTAAAGCAACTAGAAAAAAAAAAAAAAAAAACTCGTACTGAAGTTAGGGTTTCATTTGGCTAACTTTAATATCGAGCTTCAAGAAAATCCAGGCAGGCGAAAATTGATCCTATAGGACAACACTAATCCAACATGTGACTCCTGTTCGCGGCGGGCCTGCTTTTATATACGTGGTAAAAATGAATTGGCGTATGGCCTTTATCGCCAGGAGTGTTCGAAGACAAGTTCGGCTCGCCATGTGCAGGTCTTTTAAATTGACTCCCGTAGGCGACTTGTGCGTCGTGATGAGGATGAAATGATGATGAAGACGACACATACACCCAGCCCCCGTGTCATGGTTAAAGTTCCCGACCCTCCCGGGAATCGAACCCGGGACCCCTGTGACCTAAGGCCAGCACGTTAACCGTTTAGCCATGGAGCCGGACCTAGTGATGAAGTTCTACAGTATTTTGGGGTGCGTCCATAAAATGAACTAGCTTCGCCTTCCAGAAAATCCACGGAACCCGCTGTGGGTGGGGGTTGCAGATGAATACACCCACGGTATCCCCTTCCTGTCGTAAGAGGTGACTAAAAGGGGCGACCAAGGGATGTTTGAATTAGAACCATGCAACTACTTGTTATTAGAACCATCACGCAGGGAAAACCATGGGGCGCCTTTACTTGCGAGTAGTATTACTATGTTAGGTACACAATGGTTTTGAGATTAGTAGCAATAGTGGGTGGGTCACTAAGGGTTTACAGTACCCGTGATTAGTACCACGTTACCTGTGATTAGAAGCATTGTGAGAAACACCACGGGTTTGGGCGTTAGTAAGTGCTATATGAGCGACACTGTGGGTCTGCGTTGCCTGTTAGTATCCACTGTGCAAGGAACACCGCAGGATAGTACGAGCCCGTATGATTAGTACACCTATGTATTTGAGGAACACCATGAGTTTGCGTTGGTTACGAGTGGCGCCATTATGTAAGAAACACCTGCGTTACCTGCGCGACGTACTGTGCAGAGATGAGAAGAACGCAAGAATGAGGAATGTGGCCTACAAGCACGAACTTTCTGTTCTGCCCAGACAGATCGGCTCTTATCTGCTCTTATCTGCTACACGAAAACATTGACTCACACTTTGCAGTTTGCTGGATTACAACTGACAAAAGCGAAGAGCTGCCAGTAGAAGTTAATATAAAGTCGCCTGGGTAGTAGCGAAGTTGCTGTGGTAACCATTGCGTCACTCACTCTGCTGGTGAAAACCCCTTCGCCCCGTACCTCATCGGGGCATTCTTCTGATCTCCCAACAGTACAGTACTTGTGAATAGTAGCATAACGTTTGGAACACCGTGAGTCTACGCTACTCTTAATTAGTACCACAACTTGAGAAATACCTTGGTTCTACTTTACTAGCAATAAGTACCATTATGAGGAGCCGTTGACCTGAATTTTGAACCCTTTTGGTCAACAAGCATCATCGATTCAGAATTGTGCTTTGTAAGCAGTCCCTTGGTCAGTAATACTAGTTTTTAATATAGTTTGTGAGAATTAGAATTGTGGGTCGGAAGCACTGATTGTTTTAAGTTCATAATCATTGTTGATCGTCATTTTTTAATTCTAGCCAGTGGATCGATTTTGGAATTATTTTTAACTTTCAATATTGTGAGTTGGCTCCGCTGATTATTTTAAATTCATATTTATCCTTTCATTCTTCATCATCACATTTTAAATTCAAGTCAGTGGATGAATTTTGGACTTTTAAATTGTCATTACATTTTGTCTTATTTCATACCATAAGGGGCCGATGACCTTAGATGTTAGGCCCCTTTAAGCAACAAGCATCATCATCATCATCATCCAAATCCATGATACACCCGACGAAAAGCACAATAGCGGGAGGTCTCCGGCCTGATTTGCTCATCACTTCCAGAAAATACCGCAGATGGCTGACGGCCGCATGACCAGCTGAGATGTTACAGCGATATATGCACGTCAATAGTGACATCTAATTCTAGTTCCAGGCTTGTTTGCCAACCGTATGCATAAGTAATTACTTTAGTGCACGGCTTGAATGGAGAGCAGCAGTCTGTCCCGGGCTGCGTTCTGTTTCTCTGCTCTAGAGTGAACAAGATAAGTAGAATAAAAATACTAATTTAGCTGGAGGGAGTATATGTTTGGGGAATTAACAGAGAGCAAACATAACTTAAGCGAGGTGGGTCTGCACCTTTGTGTGCTTCGGCTCGGCTCCGCGATAGTAGCTCAATACGTCTTGTGTGCACGAGCGAGCAAGTAACCTCGTTTCGCTGCTTGCCTATTGTATAATCTAGTCGCCTACTTCGTGGTTTAAAGGCTGAACACATGTCACAGTAGATCAGTGACACGTGACTATTTCACATGCTACAGAAGGGTGTCCACGAGTCTTCAGTGTTCTTGATACTCAAGGACGATAATACAAATAACGCAATTGCATTTTTTTCCTTGTAAGCTCTTCTACCATGCGTAAGATGACACGTGCAACACCACAGATTCACTGCAAATACATGAATAGTTTCTGCAAAATGATTCTTGAAATGCAACTTCACTATCAGTGACAGTTGAGAACTAAATTTCTATTTTGAACGTACAAAATCAAGCCCTACTTTCTTTCGCTTAGTTCAGTGTTATTAATTTGCTTTGGATCAAGCATGTAAGCAAGAAACTGTTCAGGAGTTAAAGCTATATGATATCTGTTTACAGATTTCTTCTTAATATTTTAATGAACTATGGAACACCTGTTTTTGTGAATTTTATCTAGTTTTAGCGATGGGATTCAAACTGGACATCATATTTTCAACATTCCTCTGAAGCATAATATTGGTAACTTTTGCTTGTACATTATCAGTTGTATCCTTG
The DNA here is from genome assembly GCF_040414725.1 of Anabrus simplex. NCBI lineage: Eukaryota > Metazoa > Arthropoda > Insecta > Orthoptera > Tettigoniidae > Anabrus > Anabrus simplex. Next base: position 114,203,190 of record NC_090274.1, read on the forward strand.
TTATCTTCGCTGATTTGTAGAAGGGTAGGTCAACCGTTAATATAAGGATCCAGGCAGTCATCCAAACTGTCACTTCGGGTTTCAGCTGGCATAAGTTTTGTATCAGCCGATTGTTCGCAAAAAAAAAAAAAAAAAAAAAAAAAAAACAAACTCCAATTTCTTTTCTATTTGGCGATTTGTAACAGGGACGTAGTTGCTGCATTAGCTGGAGAAACTGAGGCTGCCCCAGTCTACGAAATGCAGTATTCTTAGCATATAAAGTTTTCCGTGGTTTCCCATTTTCACACCAGGCAAATGCCGGGGCTGTACCTTAATTAAGGCCACGGCCGCTTCCTTCCAATTCCTAGGACTTTCCTATCCCATCGTCGCCATAAGACATATCTATGACGGTGCGACGTAAAGCAAAAAAAAAAAAAGAGAGAGAGAGAGAGAGAGAGAGAGAGAGAGAGAGAGAGAGAGAAAACATATAAAGTGAATATTAGGCTACTTGTAAATGTGGTTTTGACAACAAACAACTCCAATGAAGATGATACTTTTTTCTTGTTGGAAACGTGCTCTCGTACTATTTTATTGCTTGCATATATGGTGCATCTAAGCGAGCCATTGTCTGGAAAAATCAAAGAACAAATATGTGTTTATCTCCCAGAGTAATGTTTAAAGAAAGATACCACTTCAATTTTTGTGGTGAAAATTTGATGACAGTCAAAAAGTATTAGGCCTTGTGCTTGGATTTGAGCAAAAGACCCAAAATGGAAAAATATAACATATAAATAGAGCTTAGTAAAAGTATAATAAATTCCTTCTAAATTGTTTAGCTCCTTGCTTTTCAGCAAACTAGTATTTTTTTTTTGTTTTTTTTTTTGTTAAAAATTTGAAAATCCTGTTACGAATAAAGGAAAATTATTGAAGATTTAAGGAATTGGGTGTTACCTTAAGATTTATTGTAAGAAAACCTAACAAGGAACTATTAAATGATGAAAAAACAGATAATAATGAAATTAATATCGTATCTTCGTCATGGCTTCTTTCTATAAATGTATTGCATGATTTTTTATTCCTTGTACTTAGCCTTCTCACTCATATCTACATTTCTTACACTTGGCTCTGCAGTCTTTTCTGCCTCATTGCGTATCTCATCTATTGAGATCCGAGCTAGTTCATCTTTTTTCTACCACTGATCCTACTGCGTTGGTTCGGAAGCAGACCACGACACTAGGGACAAGGATATGAACTAGTACACTTGACAGTGGCTAAACACAAAGGATGTTGCCGTCCAAGACATAATATACTGATAAGGCCCATTTGACATCAGTTTAATATAAACAATATAAGACTGATATATCCACATTTCACAGAAGTGTTAGACTTCTACAAAGGTTTCCAATCATATTGGGGCGTACATATGTTTATTTTCTAACGTTTTCTGAGTTTTAAACGAGAGACTGTTAAAAATATGATGAAAAACAGGACACTGAGGAAGAATTTTCAGAACCCTTATCATACGATTGTTTACAAATTTCTTTACGTCGCACCGACATAGAAAGGTCTTGTGGCGACGATGGGACAGGAAAAAAAAATGAAATGGCGTATCGCTTTTAGTGCCGGGAGTGTCCGAGGACATGTTCGGCTCGCCAGGTGCAGGTCTTTTGATTTGACTCCCGTAGGCGACCTGCACGTCATGATGATGAAATGATGAAGACGACACATACACCCAGCCTCTGTGCCACCGAAATTAACCAATTATGGTTAAAATTCCCGACCCTGCCGGGAATCGAACCCGGGACCCCTGTGACCAAAGGCCAGCACGCTAACCACTTAGCCATGGAGCCGGACGATGGGACAGGAAAGGGCTAGGAATAGGAAGGAAGTATGTATGCATGGACTGTGATATTTATATTTAATATTTGAATTGAAGATGACTCCATGGTGAGCTGAAACTGGTCCTTTAGTGTAATTAACTTGTTAACTACTTAACAAGTGTTGATTTGGTGGAACAACTTTTTAAAGGTAGTTTTGAAGTAGATACTAAGTAGTTGAACAATGGACAAGTGCCACCCAGTAAACTGTTAAGTTCTGGCCAGCTCAGAAGATGATCTACAGACCATCCTAAATGCTTTCACAAAAGGACACACGAGCATCGGTCTAAGTCTCAACATCCAAAGGACATCCAAAGCCAATGCTACTTCTCCTACCATTACAGTCCACGACGAGATCTTGCAAAACATTCTAAATTTTGCTTGCCTTGGTAGTCACTTCTCAACAAATGCTAATATAGATGCTAAAATTCGATATCGCCTGAATTGTTCTAGTGCAGCATTCGGTCGTTTACGTCAAAGGATCTTCGATAACCGTAACATCAGTACTCAGACAACACCTCATGTCTGCCAGGCTATTGTAATACGAACATTCCTTTATGGGTGTGAAACTTAACCCATTTACAGGAGGCACATAAAGTGCCTGGAGAAATATCATCAGCGCTGTCTGAGGAGGGTTAAATGGCAAGATCACCGAACTAACGTCAGTATTGAGGCTATGATCATGAAACATAGATTTCGTTGGACAGGTCATGTCGTTCGTATACCTGATTTTCGCCTCTCGAAACAAATTGTGTATGTTCAACTGAAGAGTGGCTCGCAACACTGGGGTGGACAACAAAAAAGATTCAGGGGCGTAGTAAAGTCAGACACGAATAAATGCTACATCAACACCACTAACTGGGAAAGAAAAGCAGTTAACCGCCTGTTATGACATCTTATACACGGAGGTCCTAAGAACTTCGAACAACAACGCCGGAGATTTGAAACTGAGAAGAGAATTGCTCGGAAAGAAGGGCGATCCTCAGGATGAATAACCCTCAAGAAGTGAATCTCAACATTGGCAATGTTTGTTACCACTGTGGAAGAATTTGTGGCTCAAGGATTGGCCTCCGCAGTCACCTAAAAACTCAGACACACCAGTAACATCTGAGGAAGACAATCATACTCGTCAACGATGATAGCCTATCCCCATCATCATCATCATCATACTGTTACCATATATTTGCCTGTTCAGGTAGTTGATCAATTTATTACTCGAAATTAGTTTCGGCAGGCGAAGAACCTAACAGTTATAAAGTTTAAAAATATGACTGCCAACTTGGAACACGCTTCTCCCATTGAGGCTGCAAAGCAGGACAAGAAAGATTTTTCTTCATCTGTGGCCTCCCCCCCCCCCCCCCCCCAGTAATGCGCGGATTAAGCCTACTTTAATGGTCACCGAGCTCGATAGCGCTTAAGTGCGGCCAGTATCCAGTATTCGGGAGATAGTAGGTTCGAACCCCACTGTCGGCTGCCTTGAAGATGGTTTTCCGTGGTTTTCTATTTTCACACCAGGCAAATGCCGGGGCTGTACCTTAACTAAGGCCACGGCCGCTTCCTTCCCACGCCTAGCCCTTTCCTGTCCTATCGTCGCCATAAGACCTATCTGTGTCAGTGCGACGTAAAGCAACTAGCAAAAAAAAGAAAACAACTTAATGGTCGGGTGCCCTTCCTGCCGCCAGCCCTATGCGGAGGGCATGGTTCTACGTTTCTTCGTAGTGTGACGTGTTGTGTGCAGACTATCACAAACACCCAGTCCCCTAGCTAGATAAATGAAGCAGATATGTTTAAAATACCCAGCCCGATCGCGAATCGAACCCAGGACCTTCTGACCATCCAGCCAAGAAGCCGGACGACAACAAAGATGTTTTCAGATCCGAATAATGAGCTTTAGTCTCAAAGGAACTTAACGAGGGTGGTGATCGCAAGATGATCCCGTATAGGCAAGGAATGTCGGACACGAGATGATGTTGGCCAGGATGCTCCATCCAACACGCGCTAGGTCTGGCGCCAGGCTTGGCTCGGATCTGCTCTCGGGGTTATTGATTCTTGGACCCTCATCATCTCGTCCGCCTTCTACAGCACAGCTACACTGGAGACTGACCAAAACTTGGTGTGAAATGTGCTACTGTCGCCTTGGGAAACCCCCGAACCTTATGTACGCCGCTTGACGCCTCCTAGTGTTCCAGTTTTCAAGTAGACATTCCAGATCCTTCATTGATGGCCGTCCGGCTCCATGCATGGCTAAATGGTGAGTGTGCTAGTCTTTGCTCACAAGGGTCCTGGGTTCGATTCACAGCAGGGTCGGGAATTTTAACCATAATTGTTTAATTCCGCTGGCACGGGGGATGAGTGCGTGTATCTTCGCCATCATTATCTCATCCTCATTACGACGTGCCGGTCGCCTACGGGAGTCGAATGAAAAAGCGACCTGCGCATCTGGCACTCCCGGCACTCAAAGCCATACATACCCCACTTCATTGGTAAGCTAGACCTAGTTTCTTCAACGAATGTTAAGTGATAACACTGCTGTTAAGGGGTCATAACACATAAAACCAAACCCCACGGCACTTAACGCCCTTGATAGGGCTCTGGCCTGCCCAGAGACCGCTGCTCAGCCCGAAGGCCTGTAGATTACGAGGCGCCGTGTGGTCAGCACGACGCATCCTCTCGGCTGTTATTCTGGGCTTTCGAGACCGGGGCCACCATCTCACCGTCAGATAGCTCCTCAGTTCTAATCACGTAGGCTGAGTGGACCTCGAACCAGCGCTCAGGTCGAGAGAAAAATCCCTGACCTGCCGGGAATGGAACCCGGGACCTCCGGGCGAGAGGCAGGCACGCTACCCCTACACCACGGGGGCAGGCTTAACACACAATTTAACAAAATTACCGTCTCATATAGAATTGTTAACTCTAACAAATTATTAATACTTGTGTTAAATTAACATGGCAGCAGCCCTGTGTTAAACCTCTTAATACTTGTTAAAATTCGAAATTGGTAGCATGTAGAAAATGTAAGTTTGAACCTTTACTGCTGTATGAAGACTATTTATATACTGAAGAAGGTAAAAGACTAAGAAAAAACCGACTTTTTAGAGTTTTCTACAAAGATATCCAATTACCAAAGCCATAATGAACAAGGTACTAGAAGAAATTGAAAATAGGTTAGTTTGCCACAGCAGTACATTGGTTACAGTTCTTAGATATTGTGGTACTTCAGACTCTTCATGTAATTGTAGGCGATTATGTTCATGAGTGCAAGACAAGAGTATGTAGAAGTCTGCAAAGAATTCCTGCTGCCGTTGCAGCATTAACAAGGCATTACAGTATTTTCCCCGCAGTAAAAGAGTACCTGAAAATCATTGAAGACATATCAGTTGCCACATTTTCCCGGTGATGTAGGAGCTTTAGATTACATTCATATAAGAATGTATTGAATCTTGTAATATAACAGTCCATTCTATCATTTTTCAAACACACCTGCATATTTCAAAATTAAATCTATATCATCATTTATTTCTCATTCATAATCATAACGCTTTTGTTGCCTCATTCTTGACATGGTTTCGTCGTAGCGATCTCCGTTAACCATATCCTATAATAATGTTACTGCCTTAGTAATATACAGGCCGAACTGTAGAAAGCGCGCCAAGCCCATCAGCTCATCAATTGAGCCGAGGTAAGCGAATGTTACAAATTGTACTTGTGAATGTAATCCATAAGGATTGGGGGCAATCTTTGGATAATTGTGACTGTTCAGAAACAGAAACTTATATTAATGTATATTGAATGTTTTTCTTTAAATTTATCACATCAGAATTTACGTAAACAGCTGTTATTAAGATAATGAGACCTCATAGTTTAGGTTAGGTATGGTATCTTCGCGTGGTGAGTAATGTAAATATAACACGTTTTTGTGGAATTATAATGTGCTGCTAATTGTAATACAGTGTTTGAAAGTTCGCAGTTGTCACAATGCGAAGAAGCTGTGCGTACCACGCCGAAAATACAACTATACAAGTAGTTATACATTAATATTTTCATTTTCTTCGTATGAGGGCAAGTTACCTTTATGAAAAACAAAAATCCCAACCGAAAAAATACATGTTGCGAAGAATAGAGGAGTATGTTTCAGCCATTTTCCTGAGCTGACGATGAGTTCTGCTTTTGACTTTCTTGTTAACAGATTTACAGCAGGGCGTTTCATTGTTGATACGGAACAAACATAAAAGTGGGCTGTAACCAATTGGACCTACATATGGTTATTTGTTGGGTTAGTAATGTTGAGTACGCACAGCCGAAAATTAATGCGAGTAAAAACAGTTCCTCGGCAATTTCCGTGAATTACTGGGAAAAGGCTGTGGATTTTTATTTTCATTTGATTTTCTCAAAGGAAAAAATGCCTTCATTTTACATCTGATAATATTTATGGCGATAAAATCAGCGACCATTTTGTTGGACGTAGATCTTGATAGGTAGGGCTATCTTGTGATCTGTCATAGGAATGTTGTGTGCTGGATTAGCTGTCATATTATTGGACGAACATTGTGATGCTACGATTTATCGGAACACTGTATTTCCCCTGTGGGTGGAGTCTGAACCCTCTGCATGTAGTAAGAGCCTATTAAGATGTTCAGTGGTCATTGGCAAGACAGATGCAATCAGCTGCTGGTGTTCTTAAAAATGACATAATCTCTAACGTAATGCTTGTTGTTTTATCATTTCCACATAACAATGCCGACTGTGGGACTATGTTTACCAAAAACTCACTTCAGATCAAAGCTTCGCGGAAAATAATTCTGAAAATAAATATTAAGCCTTAGAACTCGTTCAACAAGGCCAGTGCTTTGAACATAAATCTAGTTCAGTATTTATGAAAAAGGCCTAAGGCATTTACAATGAAGAGTCGTGTGTTCTACAGCTCATATACATGCAGTAGTTCAGTATTTATAAATAAATAAATATATTAATTAATGAAACATAATTGAGTCGTATAATGTGTTAAATAATCTACAAAGTTACGTCATCAATTATGTGTCGTAACATGCCGGGATATAACGATAAGATATCTATTAGGTTCAACCTTTTCAATACTAATTAGGTACGTGTTTATGTTACAAATACCTTTTATTCAAGTTTGGGACCGGTTTCGACATATATGTCATCACCAGCCATAAAAAGATCACAATATATAAGCAAAGACACAATCTGTAACTGACTGTTCACACCATATGTTACTCTTCTGTTATGACATATGGTGTGAATAGTCAGTTACAGATTGTGTCTTTGCTTATATATTGTTATTATTATTATCTTTTATTTTTTTGGCTGATGATGACATTATATATGCCGAAACCGGTCCCAAACTTGAATAAAAGGTATTTGTAACATAAACACGTACCTAATTAGTATTGAAAAGGTTGAACCTAATAGATATCTTATCGTTAATCTCAATTCAATACGGAAACATTAATGAAGTTCATATCTTTAAATGCCGGGATATGATGCAAACAAGTCTGCTTTTTTATTTTTGAAAGTTAGCACGTCTGCATATCCATGATTCTATACTTCTCCGTGTAGCGGATGCATTTACTTACATATTTTTTGTGGTTCGGGTTTCACAACCATATGTAGGTATGGACAAGGCTGTCTTAGGCATTTTGATCGTTGTGTGTACAGCAGACATCAGTACATCAGAAAATCTTATCGGACCTTTTGAATGCTGTCTTACAAAAGCTAATCTGCGGGGAATTTCCCTGACGTCTAGTAGAAAATAGGTGCCTGTTAAACTGGGAAGACCAAGCGAATTGGCCGTGCGGTTTGGAAGATAGTGGGTTCGAACCTCGCTGTCAGCAGCCCTGCAGATGGTTTTACGGGGTTTCCCCATTTTAACACAAGGCAAATGCTGCGGTTGTGCCTAAAGGCCACGGTCGCTTCCTTCCGACTCCTAGCCCCTTCCTATCCCATCGTCGCCGTAAGACCTATCTTTGTCGGTCTGACGTAAGGCAACTTGTAAAAAAAATATGAAAACTCCTCGCTAGTTTATAAAATATTAATGCTGTTTTCGGAAAGGAGGATACGCATAAAGAAATATATCACGGGGAAAGAATTTGGTCGTGCCAGCACTCGTTACGCTGGTGAAGGATTGAATGTCCTCATCAACAGAGCAAAACTTGGTTGGCACTGCCTTACTGTTGCGAGTCCAGAACAACTTTCATGATAACACTTGAACCGTTCGTATTGTACGTACAAGCATTGCTCCAAGTTGTGAACAAGGGCGCCACTGTCAGAGACCATCCCTGACAACAAACGTTCCTTCTTGACAAGACCAACAAGAATTGAAGTTTCCTCTCCATTTACTGGAGCTTCAGGGCTCTCCGGCGTAAACACAAAGAGATCCCCCGAGGAGATCGCAAGCCAGTTGGTATCTCCCTCAATGTGGATTCTATTAGCGCACCATTCCCCAGACTGTTTTGTTTCAAGAAACCCTGCAAACATTTAACCTTGCGGGAATCGTGGCTGCCTGGCTCATATTTTAACGTAGGGCAAAGTTTAACTACAGTACGGCAATTCGTATATCTTCGAAGTATATACCTACTCAAAACTCTTCGTAAAAATTCAATCTCCTTAATGTTATTACTTACAAAATCTCTTATTTTGAGGAGCAGTATCATATGAGAAACGAGCCGGAGGCTATAAAATGAAAACCGCTTAAAGGATCTTAATGCAATTACCTGCGGAAGAAGGCGCCGTCCCGATAAGAGCGCTGACGTTCTAAACTCGCTGCTGGACGGACATGAGTGCGTACCACGTAGCGACAGAGCGAGCACTGCACCCGCTCATGCTCACTACAGTGAAATGGGGACTTCAAAAGCAGAGCAAAGGGGTGTAGAGTGTTTCCTGACAGCAGAAGGAGTGAGGGAGACGAAAATTCATCGAAGAATGGAACAAGTGTACGGAGAACACTTTATGTTCGATGTAAGTGTCAAGGCGTGGTAGAAGCTATTCAGGGAAGGACGGATGTCGTTGCCCGATGAACACCACACCGCATTACCTATGCCATTGTCCAGCAAGTGGATGCCCTCATTATGTAAGACGGGCGAGTTACGGTAGCAGCCATTGCCGCAGAGGTCGGCGTGAGCGTCGGAAGCGTTCACGTCATCATTAAGGACAGATTGAAATTTCGCTAAAAGTGCGCCTAGTGGGTGCCTCACAGTATTCGCCAGCACAGGAAGCATGTCGAATGGACTTCTCTTGAATATCTGCTGCGGTATGCCAAGGAAGGGGGTGAGTTTGTGTCCCGAGATATAATGCCATCACTTCTTACCCGAGTCAAAACGACAGTCTCCAGTGAAAGCATGCAGGGTCGCCGCCACCTAAATAATCCAAAGCGAGCTAAAGAAGGCTCTGAGCGGCAAACGATGTACCTCGGACGACGACGTCAAGCAGTACGTTCGGAACTGGTTCACAACGCAGTCCCAGGAATTTTGTGAGACGGTCATTCACCACCTTGTGTCGCTCTGGGACAAGTGCCTCGAGAGTGCTGGGCAGTGCTGTTGAAATAACAGTACAGGTCTTCATTTTACAGCCTCCAGCTCGTTTCTTTGTGAATGGCCCTTATAGAAACGCATATTAATTTTTTCACTGCAAACCATGTTTGATTCACTCCCATTTATAAATGCAAACAGTTCATGCAGTGCATAATTCTGTTGATGCTAACAATTCAGTGTGATAGTCAAGCTTTCCTCTTCGAGCTCAATTTTGATGTTGTCCGCAACTTGACAGGCAAACACGAAGTTCTTCGTGCTCCAAAGCCCTGTTTTTTTTTTTTAATTTTAATATTCGCCAAATAGGAGAGATGCAGTCGGTACTGGTATTCTGGCAAAGCTCTTTCCGTGGCACCAGATGGCAGCAAGTCCGCATGTCGAATCATCAGCAAAATTTCGCATCGCAGCGTTTACTGCAGAAAGTCAGCAGCTAGATTTTTTTTTTTTTTTTGCTAGGGGCTTTACGTCGCACCGACACAGATAGGTCTTATGGCGACGAAGCAGCTAGATTATGACAGTTCTTAAAGTAACCAGAAGACCCTTCGGTTTACATGCGACCGATTGCGTAACGCTGCTGCCAACTACTGAGTGACCGTTGGAACTACGATATGCTGTCGTGACCTTGCAAGCGTGTGTATATCGTGAAATGGCACCGAAAATCAACCGTAGTGGAAAGTGTATGGATTAACACTCTAGGTGACTACTGAAAATATTACACACTACAGGAGCCTTTGGTGAAACATTCGCTCACGGAAAGCACCACGAAGAGTGCTCCCGAGAAAGGCGTCAGCCGTAGTACTTCGAGGAATTCGCCGATTGTCGTGCCTAGAAAATCCACCGACGGAACGTTGTAGGTAGATAATACGTTCATGATACGCAAGGTTGAAGGAAAAGATAAAAGAGAATGGAAGATACTTCGAGGAATCCATGGCAGACATCTTTCGGACGGACTTCCCACAGTTGTGTGGAATGGACTCAAACCAAGTGCGGGTCCATGGATAAGGCCGCAATTCTTTCCTCCAGAACATCTCTGCATTGTGATCTGGAAATGGAAGAAGTCGTAGAAATTCATGTAATTCGGTTTCGTGCCATTCTTGTGAAGGATCCTGATGCCAGTCCAATGACTTCTGCACAGTGCGGTCTCCAGCATTGCAATCAGTGTAGAGAAAGCTTGCAGGGAGGAATGAGACACAATTCCCATACTTGTCCACCCCACCGATTGCTTGAAAAATCGGCCGGATATAAACTGAACGACCTTCTGTATTTTATGCATTTTCGTGCAACGCCGGTTAGCAATCGCAGTATTAACTTTTGATAACACGGTTCACTACCGCAAATATAGCTTCTTAAAGAACATGCCATGTCAACTTTATTTCTAAAGGGATATTTTGGTAGTGGATATAACGTCCCATGAATATATACATATTTTCGGTGAGGCTGGGATGGGAAAGATCTAAGACTGAGAATGGAGGGCGGACACAAAGAACAGCTGTGTTCTCGAGAGACTGTCGTCCTCAAAAAGCTCAATGCATCGTAGAGGAAGACATTCGAATTTATTCATGAGAATATCACCATGTCACAAGAGCTTTGAGTGGGAATAAGACCAAGATTTGCTCTGACATCCGCTCTTCAGTGGAATTGCCGTTACAGGGCTACACCTAGATACTTTGTGGAGCACAGCTACGTGCTGTTAAAACAAAGAGGAAATGATTAAAGCCTTCGCGGAGTAATAATAAAATAGCAAAGCTAAGGCACTACAACAAAGTAATCAAACCTTAAGTATTATACGCATCAGAAACGTTGATCATTGGAAACAGATCATTAATATTAAAAGCAGAAAAGCAAGTAAAGGTAATCACTAGGAAAATCTTCGGCCCAGTGTGCATAGAGGGAGACTGGATGGAAAGGAAGTGTCATGAACTATATCGGTGTTCTGAAAAAAAATCTCACGACGCTTTTGGGAAAAGGCGATTGAAATTCTCAGAACGCACAATGAGTAACTGACCAGAATAAATCTGAATCTTGTCATCTCACTGAAGGTCGGTAACAATTGGCTAATTGAAATCAAAATAGATCTCCAGGAAATAGACATTACAGGGCAGGTCTACATTCATAACACTCGTGGACAATCACTAGTTTGTAGAGAAACTCAAAATTAGAACCAGTGAAACCTGGACAGAAGAGAGCAAGAAACATTTCGGCGAGAAAATGATTTTGCGTGCTTAGTTGGACACACCGATGTAATAATAATAATAATAATAATAATAATAATAATAATAATAATAATAATAATAATAAAGTACCTCCTATGGTTGGGGCTCGCAGACGAAGAATATACCCACGATATTCCCTGCCGACTAATATGGGCGACCAAGGGATGATGGAATTAGAACCATGAGACCACTGTACTTGTGATTAGTACTATTATGAGTGGATTTTGGACCCCTTCGGACAACAAGCATCATCTTAGAAGATAAGGGATTGTGAATTGAATCCACTGATTCTTTTGCATTCATGGTCAATTTTTCACCATCATTCGTTTTATATTCTAGTCAGTAGATCCATTGTTTAATTATCGTTTCATTTCGTTCCACCTCGTACGATCAGGGGCTGATGACCTAGCTGTTAGACAACAAACAACAACATTATCATCATGATGATCAAAAATAATGAAGTAACTAGTGGACTCGCGATGCTCATTATGAACAGGTCAGATAACTCGTCTTGATATGTCAGTCGTAGTCATAAATTTTGCCTGCCCTTTCACATGGTTTTATAAACATTTAATACCGCTAATGTAGTTTATAACACTTCTTTCCATACAGTATTCACTGTGCTTCGACCATTCGGGCGTATCTGGATCTTAACATTTACAAACGGTTTTGCCCGAGTTATTGAACCATACAAAGGGCCGTGACTAAATACTCTTTCGGGTATGTAGACACCCACTTTTTAAAGACTTTGTCCCTGCGCTTTATTACTGGTAATGGTCATCCAGAAGGCTAGTCGACTTGATACCTTGCCGTCTGTGCGTACGTCTATGTTTTCTGTTAGCAGCATCTTTTGAGTATATTTAGAAGCTGGGGAGGGTCAGAGAATCAACGAGTATATAGCACAGAATAATGTTCCTCCATGATCAGAGCGAGTGTATACTATCTGGCTTGAAAAACGTGGCTGCATGCAATGACATTACTAAGTATGAAAATTATATATATATAGTGTATATCAGAATATTAATGAAAGTGTTAGTTGCCTTCGTCTGCAATTATTGGGGTGATCATTTACTGATTTGATTTTATGATTAGTCAAAGTTGGCTGAACTTAGAGACCTCTCATGATTCACCGGCAGGTAATTCCGGAGAGAATAAAACAAAAATGAAGCAACTCGGTCCAGTGGAACGGACGGTCGGATTTGCCAAAGCTCCTTAGTAAACTCTTTTAATATATAGATCAAGGAATGTTGGCGGAACGTCAGAGCCAGTGGAGGAAGAAATCAATCACTGGGTTGAAGTTATTCCGTTAGTGACCCGTATTCGACATAATTATAATAGTAAGCTACGGAGTAAAAATAAAATGAAAATATACCGGCGGAAAAGCAAAGCTAACAGAGAATGAAACATTCTCTAATAACAATTGATAAGATCATGATGAAATCAGCATCTTGACGAATCCTGAGTGAAGCAGACAAACGAATGTAAACAGTCTTCGCTAAGAATAACAGACTCACCAGATATCTGCCAAGCGAGGTTGGCGTACATGTAACAGGCAACCGATAAGCCTGAAGTCGCTCAACTTGTCACGTAAGACAATGATCTCCCGACGTCGTACTACCTCACACGTTCTCTTAATTGTCTAGTGCTGCCTCTACTGAACTGAGAGATGTTAGTTCTCAAGACACTGTTAGAAGCGAAGTTTTGTTGCGCTTTATAAGAGAAGACGTCAATCGACCTGAAAAGTCGAACCCGTTACATATGCATGGGTATTTAAGTTCGTAAGACTGGATATTAGCTCAAATTAATATCAGTGAAAAATATATATTCATAACATCATCTATTTTTTGCTATTGGCTTTATGTCGCACCGACACAGATAGGTCTTATAGCGACGATGGGACAGGAAAGGGCTAGGACTGGGAAGGAAGCGGCCGTGGCCTTAATTAAGGTACAGCCCCAGCATTTGCCTGGTGTGAAAAACGAAACCACGGAAAACCATCTTCAGGGCTGCCGACAGTGGGGTTCGAACCACCTATCTCCCGAGTACTGGATACTGGCTGCACTTAAGCGGCTGCAGCTATCGAGCTCGGTCATAACATCATCAGCACACAAACTGTGTTTGACATTGTGATCAGCGTTGCCAACCTCTGACATAGTCAGGATTGTACAATAACGCCAAAAATATAGTATTTCTTCATAAGAGGATCGTACAACTTAAAATAACCATTAACATTTTCCCTGTAGATCTCTTTACAGATGCAAAAGCTCACTTTCGCAGCAGCTTGCTTCTCAGGAAACTGACTGGTACAATTCTTGATTAATAACATGAAATTTCCAAAAAGTCGGGTACCTCTGGCGCTTAACACTTCACCTTCCGCGAATTATGGTTAATAAACAAAGTTAACGAAAACTTCTTGGTGTGGACGCACCTTTACGTGAAACACGATAGCTAGGGGTGCCACTGCCCCAACAGGTTAGTATGGCAAATAAATATACGTCATTGTGTTAATATGTAAGATTCAGTATGAACGATACGAAAATAAATTGTATTTAGATTACTCCAGAATATGATAATTTGTAAAGTAGTAGTCAACATGACATATAAAGTTATTTCATAGCTGGAAATCATCATCATCATAGAACATAATGGGAAGAAAAAAGAAATAAAAGTCTACGCATTTTAAAAAGAAAACAAGACAAAATTTACGATCCGTGGGTTGGATCGTAGGATAGTACACAGCATTGAATTATCGTACATGAACAATCCAGATCGTACGGTTGGCAACGCTGCATCTAATGCCTGGAAGAGGGTCAGCGCAGCGCTAATCGGTGGAGACAGGTAACTGGTGTACTTTGCGATAAAAATATGCCTGAATACCTGAAGGCTAACATTTACAAGACAGTGATAAGACCATTTGCTCTTTGTGTAATAGAATGTCGCCCTGTGCGGAAGGGTGTATACACTATTACTCAGTAGGTAGTGTGGTATGTTATGAAGAGCGTATTCAAACGAACACAAAGATTTCTCAGGAGAAATTAACAATAGATAGTTCAGATCCCCCCCCCACCCCTCCCACGGGGAGAGTTGGCATCATCGCGGTGAATTTGCCGTTGTGATATACAACCTGTGACAGAGTTCGATGAATAGTCCTGTACTATCAACATTGATGAGCAAAACACGACAGTGACCTTACTGTCCTTCGAAATAGTCCTCTTCCATAACTGTGCACTTCTCAGATCGGCGATACATGTCCTGGAAACTTTGCAAGAAGGCTTCCTTTCGGATGGTGTTCAAAAGCCTCGTCATGTTTCGTTGGATGTCAGGAATATCGTCAAATCTCTTTACTTTCAAAGAGAGTTTTAGTCATGGGGGTGGTGCAACTTGAACATCCCCCATATTCGCCAGATCTCAATCCTCCAAACTTCTTCCTATTCCCACGCCGGTTTTCTGCTACGGGGGTTGTCAGTAACACTTTCCCGGCCTCCTCGAAAACGGGCGAACCACTCGTATACACACTTAAAGGACGGTGCTTCATTTTCATAAACACATACTAGCATCGCATGCGTTTCTTTCGGTGTCTTGCCAAGCTTGAAACAAAACTGTACATTGATCTTTTGGTCGTTCATGTTCCTGTTCGCAGTTGAGAACCAACGCACTAAACACGCACAGTGTCAAACAGGTCTGTCACGGCACACACACGATGCTCAGCTGAACAACGTTGGGAGTAGGTGGTCAAAACCTGCTGCTACGCAGGTGCAGCGTTGCGTCTCGCCAGTGTTGCCGGGTCGACCGTTCTGACTTCATCCATCGAACTTTGTCACAGGTTGTTGCTCTAATGGCAGTGGCTCTGCTCAAGAGCATCACGGGAAAACGGCGGCACCTTACTTACACTGATGAAAGTCGGCATTTAATTTCAAGGTAAAAGGTGAAGGAAACTCAGCTGCAAATCATTTTAGGAACTCGAGGGGACGGGGGTTTTAGAGGGGCAACCACCAGAGGGTGAGGTCATGTGTAATATCTCTGAGTCTTACATCCGCCTATACAGAAAACCTGCGCTTCTTTCGTAGCTTCCGAGGAATATTGTGGCTCATTTTGGGTGCTGAGTTTGTGTTAGTGTTGTCCAAAGAATATACTCTCGTTTAATAGTGCTTTTATAAATTTAAAAATTTTGTGCAGTAAGTGTCAGCCAGCTTGTTAACTGCTACAATAGTTCCATAGACAACACTACCTAGATAGCCACTCGTTATGTTCGGCTAACATCTTTGCCCTCACTTTCACCCATTTTGTTTCTTTTGCCTTTGCCACCATAGAAACTATGATTAAGATTGGCACTCTGTTTAGCAATCTTAGCGTTGTCTAGGTTACACAGCCATCTTAACATAAGTGAGCCTTCTGTACTGAACGGCGTATTACACATTACCTGGTCAGCTTGCGTGGGGGTTTGGCTCTGAAATGAGTAGGAGCTAATCATAACCCTGCGTGAGACACTGGGATGGGGGGCCTCAACCCCGACACGGCGCGTCCCAATGGCTGATAGGGGACGTCTTGTATATATGCAGGACAGGTGCGAATAAAGCATGGTCAAATAAGCACCCGCGGATCAAATGAGGCTAAAAAGAAAATGGTCAACGGTCTGTAAGGCGGAAGAGGAGGTCTCCCAACGGCTTGGAGGGCGGAAGAACTAATCCCAAGTCTTACCAAGTTGGTTTTATTCTTGGATAGAAGATATGGACCGAATACCCCCCGGGATAAGGGCCCCCCCCCCCCTTTACCAAGTGCTAACGGCCTCCAAGGAGGGCGGGTATGGGGTAGGGCACTCTCTTGCCCTTGGAATGGGAAACTGGTCCTAAAGGCGGATGAACCAGTATGGTCAACGGCATAGGATGGAGAAGGCCAGAGGGAAACCACTCCATTAAAGATCCACTGGATATCCCTTGTTATGCAGCAATGGTGGTGGCCTTTAGAACTAAATGTAATTCCGGAGGTAAAATAGTCCCCAGTTCGGATCTCCGGCTGGGGTCAGGGACAAAGCGTGGAAGAAACACAAGAAATATTATTTTAGGAACTTGGAATGTATGATCTCTCAATATTTGTGGTAAACTAGAAAACTTTAAAAAGGAGATGGCTAAATATGACATAGACACATTAGGAGTGAGTTAAATAAAGTGGCCTGGGAAGG
The DNA here is from genome assembly GCF_040414725.1 of Anabrus simplex. Taxonomy (NCBI): domain Eukaryota; kingdom Metazoa; phylum Arthropoda; class Insecta; order Orthoptera; family Tettigoniidae; genus Anabrus; species Anabrus simplex. Next base: position 114,219,985 of record NC_090274.1, read on the forward strand.
GGGACTTTTGGAGTGATAACTTTAGAATTATATACTCTGGAGCCAAAGGAAGCCATGCAGGTGTAGGAATAGTATTAAGTAAAAACGTAGGTGTACGAGTTCAGAGCTATGTACAATGCAGTGATAGAATAATTATGGTGAGAATAGAAAATGAACCAGTTGACATGATAATAATAAAGGTGTACATGCCAACAACGAATCATTCAGATGAAGAAGTAGACCAGGTATATGATCAGTTAGAGGAGTTGATGAATACCATTAAGGATAACGAGAACCTCATTTTTCTTTGAGACTGGAACGCTTCTGTTGGTGAAAGAGAAGACGGGAAGACTGTAGGTCAGTATGGTCTTGGAGTAAGAAATGACAGAGGACAACTAATAGCCTTTTGTAAACCAAAAGGACTAATAATTACAAACACCTTGTTCAAACAGCCCAAGAGAAGAAGGTACACCTGGACTGCACCTGGAGATAAAGCGAGATATCTAATAGAGTATATTATGGTAAGGGAAAGATACCGTAACCAAGTTAAGCAATGCAAAAGTTATTCAGGGGCTGATGTAGCGAGTGACCACAACCTAGTGTTGTTAAAATCTGACTTAAGACTAAGAAAGAAGAGGAAGAATGTGGAAAAATATTGCAGATATAATGTCAGGAAACTAAAACAAGACAGAATCAAGGAAAACTATCAAACACTGGTAAAACAAAACGTCCCAGATATACCCAATGGTACAATACATGAGAAATGGATGGGCCTTAAACACTCTATCATAGAAGCTGCAAATCAGGTAATAGGGAAAACGACGAAACCAGCACGAGAACCATGGGTTACAGATTACGTGCTTGAACTTATAGAGGAAAGGAGGAAATTTAAAAACTCAGAGTGAAGACGGAATCAGAAACTATAGAAGACTTCGAAACCTAGTCAACAGAGAAGCAAAGAAGGCTAAGGAAGAATATATAATGAGACAATGCAAAGGAATAGAAGAAAGGAAACATGGAAACTGCTTATGAATTAAGAAACAATTCAGAACAGTCACTGACCGTAGTAACAGCATATTAAGTGAAAATGGGAAACTGTTGTCTGAGAGTAAAGAAGTGGGAGAAAGATGGGAGCGGTACATAGAAACATTGTATGTAGATCCTACTGACTTAAATGACCTTGAAAATGAAGACATTACAAGTGATCAACTGGGACCCTCTTTAACAAAAGAAGAATACCTTCAGGCTGTGAAAGAATTGAAACCTAATAAAGCGCCAGGATGTGATGAACTAACTGGAGAAATGATACAGAGACTGGATGATGAAACACACGGCTATATTTTTAAACTGATCACGGAAATATATGATACCGGAGAAATTCCAGGAGATTTAAAAAAGTCTCTCATAACCAAAGAAACCTTGAACTCTAAAATGTGAAGAACATCGCACCTTGAGTCTATTGTCGCACATGTCAAAAATATTGACAAGAATAATATATAACCGAATAAGCAATAAAATTGAACCACATTTGGCTGGAGATCATTTTGGATTCAGGCGAAATAGAGGCACACGAGAAGCTATTCTAACTTTACGACAGGTTATAGACAAAATGTTAGACGTAAGAAAACCTTCGTTTATTGCATTCGTCGATTTAGAAAAAGCTTTTGATAATGTGAACTGGAATATGTTAGTGAAGATTATGACTAGTGTTAGTCTAGATTTTAGAGATAGACGAATAGTATATGAACTCTATAACAACCAAAGAGGCATTATATACATAAATGGTGAAGTATGGGAGGCAAAGAAAGGAGTACGACAGGGATGTAATCTGTCACCAGTGTTGTTCAACCTGTATATTGAGAAAGGCATTGAGGATTCTATAGAGGAAATGGAAGGGATAAAGATAAATGCAGTAGAAATCAAAATGATAAGATTTGGTGATGATATAGCTGTCATAGAGGAGAACGAAGAGAAATTACAAAGTGCATTAATAAAAATGAATAAGATATTGAGAGATAAATATAACATGAAAATTAATACAAAAAACACCGAAATTATGGTATGTAACAGCCAACATATTGCAGTCGACATCAGAATTAGTGATATACCACTAAGGTAAGTAAATGTCTTTACCTATTTAGGAAGTAAAATCACTCCAGATGGCAAAAGTTCAGTCGACGTAAAGAATAGAATTCCCCAAGCAAAGATTGCTTATTACAAGAAAAGCATACTACTTACATCAAGGAATTTGAATGTGGTGACTAAGAGGACATTTGTTAGGTGCTGTGTCTGGTGTGTGGCCTTGTATGGCTCAGAAACGTGGACTATTAGTGCATGTGATAAGACACGTCTGGAAGCATTTGAGATGTCGTGCTGGAGGAGGATGGAAAAGATCTCATGGACAGCAAAACTCACAAATGAAGAAGTTCTTCGACGAATAGATGAAAAAATATCCCTTTTTAGCAACAATAAGAAAGAGAAGAGACAAATTAATTGGCCATCTCTATAGGCACAATGATTTCATAGTTGTCATGGAAGGAATGATTCAGGGTAAAAGAGGAAGAGGAAGACCTAGGTTGCAATATGCAAGACACATCAGAGATGACATAGGAGTAGGCTCATATGTGGAAATGAAGAGATTAGCGGATTACAGAGAAGAGTGGAGAAGACTAATTGCTGCCAACCAATCTTAGGATTGAGAATTAAGAGAGATTTTGTTTTTCACCGCACTATGGGAAAACGGTGGCACATCAGTTTGTGGAACTCAGTACTTAATTTCTAGGGGGAAGAAACTAAGCTGCACATTATTTTTATGAAATCTAGGGTACAGGGGTTGTAGAGCGGGCATATTTAGGATTTTACTGCAACAAGGATAAACTACTGCACATACAAAATATCAGTACCGCAATTTAAGGCAAACTGGGGGGTAGAAGATAGATAACAAGTATTTTTTAATATAGGCTCGGAGGTTGCGGGATGTAGTTAATTGCATTCAATACATTTGCCCAGGCAACGCCGGGTACTACTCTGCCGTCATATTGTACCGTGAGAAGAATGGTAAAAATTACATGCGCTTGTGAAAAAAAAAGTGATAAAAATAAAACGCACTTAAGAAACGGCGAAATAACAAAATCAAGCGGAGATAAAAATCATAGCGAATTTCTGTATCAGTACAAGTCATGCCGCAATGTTTCGCTGTACACTACAGCATCAACATTTTCAGTAACAACTGCTGTATAGTACCAGAATATTAGAAAACAGACACAAATTAGATGACCCTTCACCAGTTGTAAGCTGCCGGCAATTCACAGCGTAATGGATTTCGCATAACATGCACCAGAGCAACTCAGAAGGGGAAATGAAACGAAATGTCGTATGGCTTTTAGTGCCGGGTGTGTCCGAGGATAAGTTCGGCTCGCCAGATGCAGGTCTTTCGATTTGACGGACCGCAGGTGACGTGCGCGTCGTGATGAGGATGAAATGACGATGAAGAAGTCATACACACACCCAGTCCCCGTGCCAGCAAAATGAACTAAGTGTGGTTAAATTCCCGACCCTGCAGGAAATCGAACCCGGGACTCCTGTGACTAAAGGCCAGCACGCTAACCATTTAGCCATGGAGCCGAACCAAAGGAAAATGAAGGAAGGCAACAAAGCGATGGCTGTTGCCACCATTGCGCTTCCTCCTTGCGAATGTATTTATTAAATAGAGAATGTTAAGTAGTTATTAAAATAACTTCTTTCATAATACAATATAAATTACATTATAGTATTCCTTAATCACGAGGAATTTGGTCCATGAGAGCAATACTGTTTATTTTTAACATGGAATGGTCTAGCGATATCTGAATATAGAATGTTCGCCAGAAACAGCGGATTTTTCGGAACGCCAACTGACCGTGTATGCGGGCCTATCGAGTAAAACATCACATCAAGCGTTTTGTTTGTCTTCACTAGCCGCAAAACTGAACAGTCTTGTATTCTTCTGGGACATCCCCTTGCGGCATAGGGATAAATCGTTAGCGACTTATGAAGGTATTTTCTTGTGCCGTCGTGCTTGATAAATTGTGTGATTGTCGCCGTGACGGTTGTTTCTCGTCGCGCCGCTGAACAGGTGATAAATGGTCGTGGAGAAGATCCGCCACTGTTCAGCACATATAACGGGTCTGACGAGGGACGTGTTCTGGCTGCTCAAGTGCAATGCTCAAGAGTGTAACCACTTGCATCAGTTCTTGTTGATAATGGATCGCCGGCCTGTTTACACGTAATAAGTTCATCAGATTTTAACACAGGCGAACTTTTTTCCTAAAACTTCTCAGAAGCAGCAGCCTCCAGTTCCAACAATTTACAGACAGAATACTATTGTTTGATCTCCACTGAGAATGGATGCTATATTGTGTGGATTCATCTATAGAAACCGACAGTTTAGAATCAGCTGCAACTACAGTCCCTCTCTTATAAACCCAGACCGACGCACAGTGTTTGTACTCTGCGCTACGGCCGCCGCCTCTGCCGAACTTATCTCCCGCGCGGCCGCCCTGCTTAAGTGTGTATACAATCTCATATGAAATCTTACCTTATAAAAGATGCTGGAAGTGTCGTCCTTCCTGGGTTATACAGCCACTGTATCTGGTAACCACATTCCGGCTGACACGACTAAGTTCTGCCACTGGAATGTTTCTGGTTTCATTCGTAATATTGTCTTTCAGTTCCTCGAATGTGTAAGGATTTGCATGGGCGCTCATATGACAGTTTGTACGGCGGGGGGGGGGGGGGGGCTAGACCTGGGGGTATGTAGTATTTTTAATGTTTTGGAAGATGAATGGCGACCTGTATTCTGCGGTAGAATAACACCCTGCCTGTTGGTGGGGGGCGGTACTACCACTTCTACGTAATACCGACTTTTAAATCATTTTTGAAAGAAAAACACCTGACTACGTTAGATTTTTGTCATTCCCTGAGAGCTAGAGTTGGGCCGCCGCCGCCCCCCCCCCCCCTTTGCCCAAGGGTATGGGCGCCCTTGAGGATTTGTTCGATACACTTACTCTTTCAGTTTACCCCACACCGGGCGAGTTGGCCGTGCGCGTAGAGGCGTGCGGCTGTGAGCTTGCATCCGGGAGATAGTAGGTTCGAATCCCACTATCGGCAGCCCTGAAGATGGTTTTCCGTGGTTTCCCATTTTCACACCAGGCAAATGCTGGGGCTGTACCTTAATTAAGGCCACGGCCGCTTCCTTCCAACTCCTAGGCCTTTCCAATCCCATCGTCGCCATAAGACCTATCTGTGTCGGTGCGACGTAAAGCCCATAGCAAAAAAAAATTACCCCACAAGTAAAATTCACACACAGTTAGATCTGGAGAAGGAGGGGAAAATAGACCAGCGCCGATCACTATGTCTGCAAACACTTCCGAGGTTGTAAGAAGGAAATCTTCTGCTGTATGAGCAGGGGCTGAATCTTGTTGAAACCACCCAACCGATTTTTCTTCTTCCGATAGCTGATGGAAGAACTGCGTCAAAATGTCATGTTGGTACCCTCTGCATTTACTGTTGTCTAAAAAAATAGGCCGAGTTATTCGTCTTGCACTAACAGCACACCAAGCACCGATCTTCCTGTCATAATGAGGGACTTCATAAACACCATTAGGATTGCCTGCACACCAATAACGAAAAGTAATGACTGTTCACACGACCATTAAGATGAAACCAGAATTTTTACATACGAAAACGTGGTGTTGCAAGATAACTTGTTCACCATGTTAACAGCTGAGATTCAAACTGGCGACTGATGCTTGCCAGGTCGAACACGTGCAGGCTGCTTGCGAGGTCAAGAACTACGCGTGCGCGTCCCATACTGCACCTGCCGTGCGTTCGGTCTGGGTTTATAAGAGAGACCCTGTATTTTCTTGCATAACTTTTCTTTTTTTCATTTTTCTTATCAGAACTGATGCAGTTAATTATACTGGCGGTTGATGAAGGATTTCTGGGTCCTCTGCTCATATCTAGTCCATTACTACCTGTTGATCTATTAAATCAGGGTGTTTCTTATATGGAATGCATTTTTTGCTACACTGTATGCCGTACAAATAACCTTCTTGGTATTTGCATGCTGTTTACTAAGTTGTTGAGAAATGAGATGTGGTAATTGTTGCCTCTGCAAGGTTAAATTTTTCTGAGATTGTTCTATGTGACTGACATTTCGCACCTTGGGAAGAAGAGGGCCGCAAGTGCAAAATTTATTGTTTATTTTCCATGAAAAAGCCCTACTTTGTCTAGCATATTAGGGCTGTAGGTTATAACTAGGTACCCTAAATAGTACAAACATATACTACAAAATTTTTGAAGTGAGTGATTACACACACAAATTAATTAAACTGGGAGAAAAGGTAAAATATTCTTATTTTTTTCTAAAATAAACTGCATAAACTTAAAAATTCATTCAAACAACAGATCGTGTGAAATATCCTAAAAATAGGTTTGACTAACATTACTGTACAACAATTTAAGTGTTGTCCCAAAATATATCTAGCTTTGCTGAAGAATGGACAATCAGTGGAGTAGTACTGTGAGTTGCAGTTTCTTCATCTCCACAAACACAACTGTTATTACTACTAATTTTGAATTTATGTAAATAAAATTTAAATTTTCCGTGACCCGAAAGAAACTGAGTGCTGGTGAAGTTTGGTTTCAATAAACTGCAATCCAAACGGTCCTGTACCATGGGAAAAAGTGTTCTTGTAACTTCACCCTTATTACTTGAGTTCCACAGCTTTGGCCATTTGAATTTATATAATTCACGTTTCACTTTTGATATAGGGGCTCTTTTGTATACAGTTTCATTGTCACTAAATGCTGCAAGTTTAGCAAGCTCATCTGCTCTTTCGTTTCCTAATAGACCTTCATGCCCTTTAACCCACTTAAAACAGATATGTTTTCCATACTGTAAGGAATCTGTTGTAATGCTACATGCCAAAGAATTTAAATTATATTTGTTACGGTACTTATAGGTTGTAACTTTTTTGTGCTGATAATAAATAAATAAAATCATGAATAAAAATATATAAATAAAATTACTCAAAAACTTAATAAAATTAATAAGCATAATTATCCGAAATGTCCGTAGTATGGGCGCCAGAGTTCACCAGAATGGATCCCTCGAATTTAGATAAGAGCATGATAAACTGTATATCCCAGGGCGTGTACATAATGCTGCGTACTGGTACATCTGCTGCAGGCCTTACCTAACCTCCTGAAAACGACTAATTAGGTAGGAACTGCACCTAGGTTCATCAATAACACTGATTCTAAAATAGCTAACTATATTCTTAACAAATTCCGTGCATGAGCACCTCATCAACATACAACATTATACATATAATACACACATAAAATATTGCTGGAAGACTCCATATTTACAACAACAAAAATAATGAAAATCGTGGGAAAACGAAAGCGAGAACTAAGGTACCATTTGTAGATAGTCCGATGAACAATGTACATGTATGAAGATAAATACCCTTCACTGTCTCTATATCAATTCGACTTACCGATTCTCATAATCGGCAGTTATCACATCACACAGATACTGTACCTTGTACTAGTGTGTTCACATATTTTAACACTTGTTGTAAAGATATATACACACGTCTGTCGATCCTCAACATAAATTTATGGAAAATCTGAGATAGCTTTCACCAACATATAATGCTAGGCCGCCACAAGTGCTACAGTACTTAATGCGCAAGCACTCTCCACATTCAGCCACTTTCCACGAACATAACAAGACTACGCTCCACGAACGTTTGATGTCCAGTCCATTGCAGCCGTGTCACTCCAGTACCGTGTATCAGCACCACTTCCTTTCCGTACAGTGTGTCCGTTGTCGTTCCTTCATACAGTGTTACTGCTTGTAGTTGTAGTAGTTCCTTCTCGTTCCTTTACAATCACTCTCACAATCACCCTTACAATGTTCCTTACAATGTCCCCGGTTGCCGCCGTATCATCAACCTTTATAGACATCAACATCCCCCTCCTCTCAGATGATACGTCTGGATTGGTGCTTGCCCACCAATCATGAGTGAACCTCTTGTCAAGACCAAGCCCTGAACTACTTCTTCCTCCCAAGACAGTAACAAACTGTGGGGAGTTTTACATGAATCATCAAATTTCCCTGGTACAACAACAAGCTCATCTCATCAGGCTGGGATATATACATGACTCATGAATTTCCCGCCACAAGTACATCACAACAAGCACTGGGGTAGCCATATGACTCATTCGAATTACCAGAGTTATTAAAGCAATGTTTTCCCACTCGTGCAAAACAAATTACTCATACCTACATTTGTGGATATCTTCCAGCTTATAAATATAAATGACAAAACATACAAATGAAATACCGATAATAATAATAATAATAATAAATCGAATACTGACAATAATATCTCTACCTTCTACATATAATTCGGGGGTGTGATATATGTACTATCACATAACGCCCCCTTGGTGAATCGATGATATCACATATTATGATTCACCATAAAACAGAACTTCATACATAACCTTATAATGGCATAACTGAACACATAATTTACTGTAATAATGATATATACATTGCGTCTACTGCATTGTATTCGCACACACGAATTACAATTTGTCCAAACAATAATAATAATAATAATAATAATAATAATAATAATAATAATAATAATAATATGTCTATGTACACACAACTCTGATTGTTTCATATACCATAGAACACAATCTCTTCTTACTACTGTACACATAACTCATAAATGATAATATATACATCCAAGGTGCAGATCCTATCTCTTATATCTGCGAAGGCTATAGATATTAAATGTCCCAAGGACCTTATTTTCAGCGGTTAGGAGCCTATAAGCACACTTGCCTATTCTACTTTCCACAATATATGGACCCTGATACAATGAAAAAACTATATATAAACTTAACATTGGCATCGATAGACGAGGAATGCGTACCGTAATAAAATCCAACTACGTCTAGAATCCACTCTATCTCACACACAAAGATTCGTACCATCCAGTCACACAAGAATCATACAAGCTTTTATTCGGAACATAGAAATCCCAATTTCTGAAATGCCCGGGAGTCTCACTACGTTTACTCTTCCACAAAACCATAATTAATGCAAGCAAACAGGTCACATACTTTTTCACACATTCCACATCGATATCATACAGCACGTCATTCAAATCATTCACACATCTCTCAGAATTAAATAAAACATAACACACTCGCCTGAAAAGACTTTCTTTCATCTCACGCACACTTCCATTCGCACACACGCTCACTCTATTACTGAAATTCTTACCATAATACACTTTGAAATTGCTGTCATTACTACTTAATGACCCAACAATTAATCCACCGTCACCACCTTTCATATCAGCTACTACTTGCACCACTTTCATGCCAACAACACTGCTACTTTCGACTCTCTTATCAGAAGTTTCATTAATCTCAAAGTCACCATTTTCACACATAATGGACCTAACTTTATTCTCCTCACGTACACTTAAATCAACAAAAACGTCCTCATGATGTATACTCCGTGAACACTCTTCACTTACTAAACAACCTTCATCAACTTCACAAAAAACTTCATTTTCAATTTCAGAAACTTCCACAAGATTATCGATCACAACACCGCTATTACCATCACCACTAGCACAAAGTAAGTCATCCGACACAGCTTTCTTACCTTCATCACGCCCCCTATTCTCAAAATCTCCCTGAACACAAAACACATGGTCATACAATAATTCCTCTTTCACGTCTACCTCGTAACTTACCTGTTTCATCGCGTGAATAGGAATTTCGGTATCGGACTGCCTATCTGACCCAACTAAGAAGTCCGATTCCGGTTTAAATTACTTGACGTGGACTGTTCACTGTTATCATTTCTCGGCACTTGATCTGGAGGTCTTTGATCCGTACGCCCCCTACTTTCTGATTCCCCTTGATTAGGTCTTCTGCCAAAATATTCCTGGTGATTAACTCCCTGATTAGACTGTCTGTTTCCCCTTCCGGAATTACCACCCTGATTCCCTTGCCTAGAATGACTGAAATTCTGGTTATTCCTATCTCCCCCTAGCTGATTACCTTGTCTCCCATTATCCCCGTAATTCCTACCTTCACTTTGCCTAGTCCTCCCCTGCCCTTCCAAAGCATCAAACCTCTCTAACAGCTGCTCTAATTCCTTAATCGTAACAATATTCTGCATACATGCAGCTAATCCGACCTTCTCAGGAAAATGCCTCAACATCTGGCGGACTGTATCTCTCTCCGATGCTAGACCTTCAATATTCTGGCTGATCAGAACATGCGCCAAGAAATATTCCGTCATAGACACACCTTCCTGAGGTCTATATTTGCCAAATAGCACGCGATCTCTTTCCCTTCCCTGAATAGCTTCACTCCAAAATTTAGAACTAAATTTCTCCCTAAATTCCTCCAAACTCGAAATACCCTGTCTGTAAACTTGAAACCAGGATCTCGCTTCTCCAACAAATGCAATATCCAACATCTCATCAACCATACTCCACTCGATCAAACCATCGTCAAGATTCTTGGAAAACCGTTTCTCCACCGTTTTCAAGAATTCCATCGGATTAAACTGCCGACCATTAAATTTGGGTAATTAAGAGTCCTTCGTACAAGATACGTACCTATTACATATGCTGCTACCTACTTGGATTTGACTGATCTCCTGCCTTAACTTTACATGACATGCTTTAATTCCTTCTTCAACTACCATTCTGGCATTTCCTTCTACTGACTTGAGGTCTTTCTCCAATTTCTCAGTCTTTTCATCTATTCGCTTCGCTAAAACATTCTGGCTGGTTTTAATTCTATCTATTTCTTCGACTTTATCTTCTACTATTTTTATTCTCTTATCACATTCCTTGCTGTTTTCAACAAATTCCTTCCTAACAACATTAAATCGGCATTCGATTTTCTCAGTCAATTCCAAGCGTTGAGATTCAACCTTATTATTGACTTCCTGAATTTCTCTGCTTTGATGGTCAAACTTCTGGTTCAATTCATCTATTCTACCATTCACAGCACTGCTTAAACTATCAATTTTACTAGACAAATCAACACTCACTGAATTTAATTCCTTACTCTGATTCTCAATCTTACTAGACAGTTCCATACTAACTGAATTTAATTCACTATTAATACTGTATGTTTCATTACTTAAAAAACTCAATTCACTCTTCAACTCTTTACTCTATCAATCTTATTGGACAATTCAACATTATTATTATCGATTTTACTGGACAATGCATCACTTTTACTGTTAACAACATTTAATTCAACACTCACTGAATTTAATTCCTTACTCTGACTATCAATTTTACTACACAATTCAACCTTCAACTCTTCATTCTTACTGTTTAATTCACCCTTCAATTCATTAAGGAGCGATTTAAGCATAATGAGCATTGAAGCCTCGCCTTGATTCCCTACGTTCTGAGTTTGAGACGGGTTACTCGGTTCCTCACCTATCGTTACCGATTGATCTTTCCTACTATCAGCCATTTCGCTTTTCTCACTTAAATTAGATAAACTCAATGTGGTGGAATTCTTTTGACTTCTCTTGTCCTGATTCATAGTACTAGTAACTTTAACAACCTCTCTATTTCTCAGTTTTATAATACTTGACTCACTACAACATTTCTTCATACTCCAACATACAAATCACGTACATATAAAACACTTCACTGACATAGTTTTCAGAATTCCATCCACACCTGACAAGTGCACCTACGCTTATAAGCCTAACAGATGTACCAACCATTCAGCCACACGTTGGGAAGCCAATTGTAACTTTTTTGTGCTGATAATAAATAAATAAAATCATGAATAAAAATATATAAATAAAATTACTCAAAAACTTAATAAAATTAATAAGCATAATTATCCGAAATGTCCGTAGTATGGGCGCCAGAGTTCACCAGAATGGATCCCTCGAATTTAGATAAGAGCATGATAAACTGCATATCCCAGGGCGTGTACATAATGCTGCGTACTGGTACATCTGCTGCAGGCCTTACCTAACCTCCTGAAAACGACTAATTAGGTAGGAACTGCACCTAGGTTCATCAATAACACTGATTCTAAAATAGCTAACTATATTCTTAACAAATTCCGTGCATGAGCACCTCATCAACATACAACATTATACATATAATACACACATAAAATATTGCTGGAAGACTCCATATTTACAACAACAACAAAAATAATGAAAATCGTGGGAAAACGAAAGCGAGAACTAAGGCACCATTTGTAGATAGTCCGATGAACAATGTACATGTATGAAGATAAATACCCTTCACTGTCTCTATATCAATTCGACTTACCGATTCTCATAATCGGCAGTTATCACATCACACAGATACTGTACCTTGTACTAGTGTGTTCACATATTATAACACTTGTTGTAAAGATATATACACACGTCTGTCGATCCTCAACATAAATTTATGGAAAATCTGAGATAGCTTTCACCAACATATAATGCTAGGCCGCCACAAGTGCTACAGTACTTAATGCGCAAGCACTCTCCACATTCAGCCACTTTCCACGAACATAACAAGACTACGCTCCACGAACGTTTGATGTCCAGTCCATTGCAGCCATGTCACTCCAGTACCGTGTATCAGCACCACTTCCTTTCCGTACAGTGTGTCCGTTGTCGTTCCTTCATACAGTGTTACTGCTTGTAGTTGTAGTAGTTCCTTCTCGTTCCTTTACAATCACTCTCACAATCACCCTTACAATGTTCCTTACAATGTCCCCGGTTGCCGCCGTATCATCAACCTTTATAGACATCAACATCCCCCTCCTCTCAGATGATACGTCTGGATTGGTGCTTGCCCACCAATCATGCGTGAACCTCTTGTCAAGACCAAGCCCTGAACTACTTCTTCCTCCCAAGACAGTAACAAACTGTGGGGAGTTTTACATGAATCATCAAATTTCCCTGGTACAACAACAAGCTTATCTCATCAGGCTGGGATATATACATGACTCATGAATTTCCCGCCACAAGTACATCACAACAAGCACTGGGGTAGCCATATGACTCATTCGAATTACCAGAGTTATTGAAGCAATGTTTTCCCACTCGTGCAAAACAAATTACTCATACCTACATATGTGGATATCTTCCAGCTTATAAATATAAATGACAAAACATACAAATGAAATACCGATAATAATAATAATAATAATAATAATAATAATAATAATAATAATAAATCGAATACTGACAATAATATCTCTACCTTCTACATATAATTCGGGGGTGTGATATATGTACTATCACAAGGTTTCAGAGCTGCTTGCGAGTTACTATTTATACTTGCACTAAACTTTCTTTCCTTTATCCACTGAACTGCATATTTTATAGCAAGAAGTTCTGCTTGAAAAATGGAACATTGGGAGGAAAGTTTCATAGACTTAAAATACATTTCTGCTTCATCTTTATACACAACAAAGGCACTTCCTACTAGATTAGTACAATCCTCTTTGGGTGTTCTTGAGCCATCTGTGTAAACTTGTACCTCATGTGAGAGAAAACATTCGGTGATAACATAATGATAGGCTGGATGACCACATTCAAGGATATTTACTTTTTTGCTCAATATCATATTCTTGTATTACCTTATTGCATTGTCTTCCTTTCTTAATGTTAGTCAATTCAGCTTTGGCCATGGCTTTCAGATGCAAAGGTTCTGTACCAATTATAATAAGAGCAGCATCTGTGGATATTGTTCCATAACCTCGTGTTATTCTGAGTATAAATCCTCTCTGAATTTGTGCAAATTTACATTGAACCCATTTCTTCTCCAGGACATTTTGATATGCTGAACCACAATATAATATCATTGGCTCAAACGATCCAGGATATATTATGCGTAAGATATCTGAATTCAGACCCCAAGATGGTTTACAAACAATAGATAATCCTTGCAAGAATTTACCAGCCTTTTCAGCTAAGCACTGAAAATGAGCTCGAAATGTTAATTTACTGTCTATTATGACTCCCAAGTAAGATATTTTGTCTGTAAATGTTAATTGTTTTGAGTTCAATATGATCTTTGGTTTTCTTCACTTTTCTTTTTCTTGTTATTAACATTGCAGTAGTTTTGTTAGGATTATATTGTAGTTTATCACATCCCCACTTATATATGATTTCTGAAGCAGAATTTGTTGAAATATTCAATTCCTTCACAGTATTAGCCTTAACCAAGAGAAGAGCTCATCAGCATAAGCTATAATATTACAATTTTGTCGAAGAGTTTGTTGCAGTAAATCATCATATAGTATAGTCCAGAAACCTGGACTGCATACTGAACCTTGAGGACATCCCTTAACAAGAGTCCTAGTTATTGTTCTGGTACCTATTGTTAACTGTACACTGCGATTACTAAAATAACTGTGTTCATTTATATAAATTCTTTGGACAGGCTTTAATTTTTAGTTGATGAATTTTGGACTACCATGCATTATCAAATGCACCAGAAATGTCCAGAGATACCAATACACCAACATGCTGATGTAAGATGATTTCCTTAGCCCAATCAACAACATATGTTACCGAGTCTTCTGTAGATCTTTGTGGAGAAAATCTAAATTGTCCGTCACTCAAAAAATTGTTTGCAAGAAGAAAATACATAATACGATCAATTAACAGCTTTTCAAATATAAAAAAATCCAAGCAAAGCCAACAGACATAATGGTCGGAATGCGTTGACGGCAAATACATTTTTAGCGTTTTTCTTAGGAATCACTTTGACTACAGATTTATTCCAGCAGGTGGGAAAGAAACATAACTTGAGGCACTTATTAAAAACAATTATAAAAAGAGACGGAAGACAGTAATAAATATGTTTAACAATATTGACTGAAATTCCATCTAGTCCAGGAGCTTTTTGGTCGTTCAAGTTAGTGATAATTCGGTCCACAGAAGGTCATCTTCAGTATCTGGTGAATTAGCAGCAAAATTGGATAAAATCTTTTGAAATTCATTGTCATTGTCTTCTACCGAGAAAAATTGGTCCATCAAAACATTTGCTGTTTCCAGTGTAGAGTTGGTGAAACCGTTTTTTGTTTTTATCGAGGTTAGTATCGTATTGAAGTCTCTGGTCTTCCGACACATTTTATACACAATGTTCCATGGATTACTGGCACTCTGTAAGGAACATAACTTTTTCAGGCATTTGTTTTTGCCTGCATTATCAAATTCTTATGCTCACTTTTAAGTTCATAATATCTTTGTTCATATATTTCTCGTAAAGTTGCACTTCTAGATCTTTTTCATCTTCTGTAGGAGGCTAAGACTCGTTTTCTCATAATGTTGAGACTTGAATTCCACCAAAAGTTTTTTGGTTATGCTTCAGAAATCTGCGGGAGATGAGCATCACAAATGACTGTGATCTCATGTGTTAAATTATCGACTATTTGGTCAAGTTCTGCTGAAGTTGTGCATTTCTTTATTTTTTCAGAGACTTTTGCTAGTCTTGTTTTAACTGATCGTTGAAAATGAGACCATTTGACATTTTTGGTTTTGTATTTTCGAGTTAAATACCTTGATGTAGTTGGCATAATCCTATACGGATTGGATTCCAATTTTATTTCTATAAGCCTGTGATCAGAAAATGTTGTACTTCTTACAGTTCACACCGGATTAAACTTAAGAAATGCATAGTTACAAACTTTTATAATCACCACGGACATATGTAGGCTCATCTCCATTATTAAGAATGTAAAAGTCATTACTACAACAGAAATCGTAAAATAGATTGCCACGTTTGTCTGTGACGGGACTGCTCCAAGCTGCATGTTTAGCATTTATATCACCAGTTATGAGAAGAGGTTTCCCTTTTAATTCCGAGCATATCATTTGGAGCTCGTCCAGTGATATCGGATTGTCGATTGCAGAATCAAGATAAACGTTACATACACACACACCCTTGTTGTGAACATTGATGCAGAGAACAACTCTGTCAGCGTTACAGTACTGCATTAACTGAAGGCTGTTTTGATATCTTGTGATGATGGCAGCTCGAACTCTCTCTTCTTGATTACTATCTACAAAGTGATATATAAAACTGCCATGTCCCAAACCCATAATCATGTTGTTCCTGCTATTGGGTTCCTGAATGCAAAGCAAATTTATATCCCCTTGTGTAACACTATTATAGTTTGAATTAAATATAAGTTCCTGCATTAGTACGATTGATTTGTGCAAATTTTGGTGATAAATACTCAGTGTAGCCATATTTAATTTTGGACAGGTGAATGATGTTGCAGGGTGATTAGTGTTTCTTAGATCGTGTTGTTGCCTTGTAATCTGTTTATGATTATATAACTTGCAGTTGATGCATTGTGTTTGATTGTTAGGACAATCCTTTAAGTCATGTGATTCAGAACAATTGGAACATCTTAGCTGTTCTTTACAGTCAGAAGAAAAATGACTACAACCAGAACATCGATAACAACGAATCACAGATATATATTCATTAACACTGCACCGGGAGTTTTTCACCAGTTATTATAGCCTGAAAAAGCTTGGGAGGAACCTAAATTATTGCATACTTACTCTTGCCAGTTCTTGACCTAATTACATGCTTAATTATTTCTTGTTTGTCCTCTTCCATTACTGTTAAGAGGATTCTGGTTTACTAATGCATCTACTAGTTCGTCTTCAATAACGTTAATATCTATGCCATGGATAATAATTTTGGGGTTCTTAAAAGGAATTTTTGCTCATAATTTGGCATTAGATCTTTCAATAGTTTGTACAAGTGTTGCATATTCTTCTTTATTCCTTAGTTCCATGATTATACCTTCGTTTCTGTTTTCTTAATGTTGTTGATTCCATTGTTAATTGAGGTAGGTTTTGTTGTAGTCTGTATCATTTTCAGGGTCTGTTCTGAATCTTGAATATCACTATCCTCCAGTGGTGATATCATCACGACATTTTTAGTTTGTTCATTAATGTTCGGGGAGTTCAACAGCACTAGAAAATGTTTTAATTTGAGATCAATTTGTGAGGTTACAGTATTGTTTACCTTCGTCAGTTCTTCATTATAAACATCAAGAATCTGTTTTATACTATTCACTGAAGATAAAACCTTCTCACACTAGTTTCTATTTGCTCTTTTATCCGTATTTAACACTGTTTGAATAAAATGTATCTCTTTTTGAGCAGAGCTAAGGAGCTCTGTGATGTTTACACTCACTGCCATCTTGATAATTTTCGGAAGTGCAAAATGATCATTCTAAGATAATTGCAGTGTAAGATTTAAAAAGGTGTTGTAATTCCATTTTAATGTATTTTTATAAATGTTATATATTATGTATTTGATATTCATACGTTGCAATTTTCTCAGAAGTATCATTTTTTGCATTTGTGGCTCTCTTCTTTCCAAGGTGCGATTTTGTGATTAAATATGTTCTTCCTGAGTGACGTTTGCTGTTCCGCTTCCAAAATACGTAACCTCAGTGTTTCCCCATTCTTTTGAAATATAGAGCCGTGATTCCTTTTCAACGCCCAGACTTTTTTTTTTTTTTTTTTTTACTTCGCACCGGCACATATAGGTCTTATCGCGACGATGGGACAGGAAAGGGCTAGAAGTGGGAAGGAAGTGGCCGTGGCCTTAATTAAGGTGCAGCCCCAACATTTGCCTGGTATGAAAATGGTAAACCACGGAAAACAATGTTCACGGCTGCCAACATTGGGGTTCGTACCCGCTATGTCCCGAATGCAAGCTCTCAGTTGCGCGCCTCAAACCGCGCAGCTACTTGCTCAGTAATCAATTTATAGTTCATTCAGACACACTTTACAAGCAATTTTCTGGGCTTCTATAACTAGCCAAGGGTATGGATACAGGACATTTTCTGAGTCTCCAGATGTCTCACAGTCTGTCCGCTTGTTGAAATAACTGGCTGAGGTCCTCTTCATCTACGTAAAATGGATATACGCTGTTTATTGAACTTCAGTGTTATTCAAGTTTTACAAGTTACGACTTCCAGAGGAAAAGACTGACCCAAGCGGGACTAACGTATTCACCAAAAAATAAAGAAGGAAACGGTAGAACTTGCATTATTATCTTGTTACTCAATTAGTATAATATTCTTAGATTTTCATAGGTGATTTAGGTTGGTGTTGTTAATTACTCGTATAATTAACTATTCCTTGCCTACTGTCTATTATTGAGTATGAGTTGCGGTATGTGGAAAATCTCTCTGATTCTTTTCACACCACTGAGAACGGCTAGTAATTTCTTCTGTTAATTTAAAAATAAAATGTTCTTGTCACACTTGGAAAATTGAAATAATAATCAATATTACACATTCCAGAGATTTGTGCAGCAGTGATGGTAGAACTACACTGGGCAGAACTGATTAGATACTGAAGTCTTCACTATGGGCCTTTGAAGTAATTCAGGACTTGTAAAATATTAACATCTTTTTAAACAAAGGGACGTCAGCCTATTAAAAGGAAAATAGGTTTCAGGCTGCGTTTCGCCTTTCAAATAGGTTTCAGACTCCGTTCTGGTGCCTTCTGGTACCACTACATCCGTGGTGGTGTTAGCCAGAAGGCGAGAGTTGTCTACTTATCCAGACCGCATTGCGCTGGTAACTTGTTTGTAAGAAGAGAGCGCGGCTGTAATTCGTGAGTAGCGACGAACAGAACGAAGTTTTAAAAACTTTTGTTTCGTAATGGAGTTTCCAGACACGCGCTCTGCCCAACAAGATAAGGAGTATTAGTAATCTCATTAATGTGGCTGTGTTCTAAAAATGGAGCCCAGTATTTGACAGCACTCATTAATGTTTCACTGCATAGCAGACCCGCTTCACCTGCCGCTGTGGTACCCAGTCTGTTGTTTAGGAGTTGAAACCCCTTGTCCCATCTAGAGGTGGTCATAGTCGTTCGTAGACACATTATTTATTCGCATTCATTTATGTGCGATTTTGCGAAAAGAAAACAGTTTTTAGCATTATTTCGCGAAATAACACTTCCCGCTTCGCTTGAATTTCGCTTTAATCATTTTCAAAAATGATTCATAAAAAGTTTAATTTGTGCGATCTGTGAATTATTTATGTTAAGGATATATAAACAGAAACAACATTGATACAGTAATCATTCATCATTCCGTGTGTAATCTTGAGTAGGACTGTAATATAGCCCTAATCAAGATTACATAATAATTCACACTTTCATCCTACATGGCCATACCATTAAAGGATTTCGTGGAGCAGTAAAACGACCAAGGAAGTGGCTGCGGTTTGGAAGATAGTGGATTCTAACGCTACTGTCAGCTGCCCTGAAGATGATTTTCCGTGGTTTCTCATTTTCACACATGTCAGATCCTGAGGCATCCTTCCCATTCCTAGCCCTTTCCTATCCCATCGTAGCCAGGAGACATATCTGCGTCGGTGCGACGTAAAGCAAATTGTTAAAATTAAAACCAACAGGAATTTCTGTCGAATTGGGAAATCCTTAATCTCTCTTCCGTTTCCCTTCAAACACACAACACTGAAATAAAGTTTCAAGTTCGTTATTTCCCTTGCATTTCGCTGCAGTTTCGCACTTACCGCAGTGCAATCACTATGGAATGAGTTTTTGACCTGAAAATACAACTGTGTGAATCTGCAGCGCGGTGTTTTGTAACATATGCAGCTGCTAAGCTTTGAATGGCTCTGTCTAACCCTTGTCCCCTTTCTCTTCGGAGTCGGGAATGAAGTGAGATGAATCTTCCTGACGTCAAGCTCATCAGACGAGTTCGTGAGATGATATATGGCAGTAGAGGGTGAAGGCCACTTGTGTCGAATAGCAGTAAGAGACCTGTTGTGCTTAACGTCGCCGTCCGACGGGCCGCATATAAACACTGCGCAGAGGTTTGGAACTGAATCCAGGCTCTTGGTGCCCTGTCTACCCCACATCTCCTGCCTTGCCGACCAACATTCTCATCGTGTTTTTTTACCAGCGGGACTCGGAACATTGTAACCACAGTGTCAGACCATGTAGACTTCACGCTGTCACAGCCACAAGGCGGCCTTAAATGTGTCTGTCATAAACGCATGCTACATATGAAGGACAAGTTAAACCTTTACAGAGAAATGAGCAGAGTGTATGCACAGAACAGGGGAAACTAATGCATAGCCTCCATTTACATCAGCGCATCTGGGATTTAATGTGACGGCGGGCTGGTACGTGTATCAGTGCTATCGGAGAGATGTGGTGTTCTGATGTGCTCTCCCCTTGAACAATGTACTGCGTAGAGTTGTAGAAAATGAATTCTAAAATGCGTACTGTAAGTTTGGCCGAGCCTTACTGTATCATACTGTTTATGCATGGTTTCTTTCGTAATTCTTCACCTTCACCGCTTTTATGATCGCTTTTGCTGATTATATAGGAGCAAAACCTTTCAAGAACCCGCGTGGTAACAGGAATAGAATAAACAAGAACAGAACAGTAATACACATATTTCAGCGGTATCGGCAGAATGTTGTTATACATATTCCCAAGAAAGCCGTTGCTGACAGGTGTGAAAACTATCGCACCATTAGTTTAGTATCTCATGCCTGCAAAATTTTACCACGTATTATTTACAGAAGAATGGAAAAACAAGTTGAAGCTGAGTTGGGAGAAGATCAATTTGGCTTCAGAAGAAATGTAGGAACACGTGAAGCAATCCTGACTTAACGTCTGATCTTAGAGGATCGAATCAAGCGAATCTGTCAAACGGTACAGCTAACAAAGAGCTACACTTATACCAGTAAAAGAATTCAAGAGGACGGAACAGAAGTAGAAGAACAGACAAGAGAACGAAGGAAAATACCACTTTACGCGGTAACGTTGAAATTTACCGACAAATCACGACAAATCTACGACGAAACCACTGTATTAGACCTAGTCATAAAAGTTTAAAAACCTAAAAAGCCCGTCGGACCACCTCAATGTAAGAGGTGTCAACGCACTGGACATACCCATCGAAACTGCAATCTCACCCCCAGGTGCGTCAAGTGCCCTGGAGCTCACAGAACGGAGGAATGTGCTGGCACTGATGTCAATAATTTTGTATGCGTTAATTGCAAGTGTAACCACACGGCAAACTACGGTGGCTGCCCTGCACTCCAAAGGGCTAAAGAAGCACTACTCCTAGCGAAGCGGAAAGAGGCTGCAACAATTCAGCAGCAGAACGTTGAATTCGTCACCCTGCCAGAGGACTTCCCAGCACTTCCATCAGCAGCTACACAAGGAGATTTCACTACCACACAACCGGTTATGGAAGAGGACAGCAATACTCAAAATGTCGCGTCAACAACCTTGTCGAACAAAGAACCACAACACCCAAAATTCCACATCTGCTGCCTCCTTAACGGCAACCAAAAACCCTGGTCGATCCCAAATCGCGAACAAGTCCAATGCAGTCACTCCCAATATACTGCTACCCACCCGGCAAGAAGCACTTAAAGTGCTATCAGAATTTCCTACATATCAACAATTTAATATACTCATGAATCACATCGCAGCCAGTGGAGTAAGCGAGAGAATAATACATCTGTTGTTAGATCTCTCCTACCCTCCTGCCGGCAAATCAGTTGAATCAGCACCACTCGATTATATATTTCAATTAAAACATGGGAAGTAGACGATCACCCATCAATGCTCTGATCGAAGGACTACGTATATTATACTGGAACGCATGTAGGCTCAAGCAAAGAAAAATCGAATTTGAAAAAATACTACACCAGTACCACATAGACGTGGCACTCATCAATGAAACGTTTTTGAAACCTACTGTAACGTTCTCTGTAAAAGGGTACAAAATCCAACGAGTAGACAGGGACTCCATAGAAGGTGGAGGAATAGTTATCCTCATCAGACAACGCCTAAAATACGACGAATACTTATTACCAACACTACAAACTATAGAAGCCTCAGCAGTGAAGATTTACACTAAACGTGGCCCTATAATACTAGTAGCTGGTTACAAACAACCACAGAAACCGTTGCAAACAAGAGATCTTGAATACATCTTTAACAATGGCTACCCCACCATACTTGCAGGAGACTTAAACTCTAAACACACTGCGTGGAACTCACGAGTAATAAATCCTGCAGGCAGTAAGATGATGGAACACTGTCAAAAAACAAATATCAACATACTTGGACTATCAGAACCCACCTATATACCATATAACCCTAACCACGAACCTCACACTATGGATATTGCTGTAACACAAGACATCGAAGACTATATACATCTTGCCACGATTTGGGCCACAAACTCAGACCACAACCCTGTCCTATTGGAAATGCAGGATGATTCCATCATACCAACCCTTGCTAACAAAACAAATATCATACCTACCAAAAATATTAACTGGGACAAATTGAAAGACATTATGGAGACATATACCGAACACCCACTTCAAGAAGTAAACACCCCTGAAGACATCAATGCAGCAGTGCAAAACCTCACTGCATCCATAAGAACAGCAGCAAAGGCAGCCAGTTCACCGATCACCACTACAGAGACTGTAGGATTACCGGAAAGAATAAAATTCCTAATCAAAATTAAAAACATCGCGAGAAGAAGGTGGCAAAACTCCAGGAATCAACAACACAAACGCACATACAACTTTCTCAACAGAAAATGCTCCGCAGAAATACTGGAGTACAGTAATGAGCAATGGAACAATACCCTCCGCCATCTGTCAAGCAAGGATAACATCATCTGGCGAATGACCAGAATACTCAAACGGAAGCCCAGCAATATTCCCATCCTCAAAACCAGTAACATTACAGCAATCACCAACTCTGAAAAAGCTGAACTACTTGCCACTTCCCTGGAAGAACAATTTACACCAAACGACGAGCCACAATACTGTACACCAACTTCACCAAGGAAATTGATGAAGAAATCGCCAACATCCGGCAAACGCAAGCAAGACATGCAGATGAATACCCAATCATCACAGTTACTGAAGTCAAAAACTTGATCAGAAAATTACCAAATAACAGGGCACAAGGTCCAGATGGAATAGGCTACAGAATATTAAAGCTGCTGCCTCGCACTACGTTAGAACACTTAACAAGCATCTACAACGCCATCCTTCGCATCGGTCACTTTCCCACTAAATGGAAACTTGCCAGAATCATCACCCTTTCACAAACCGGGAAAGCCGAAACCAGACCCCAAAAGCTACAGACCAATTAGCTTACTGGAGGGACTTGGCAAAGTCATGGAAAGACTACTCTACCGACGACTTTTAAATAACACCACTCTAAATGACTCTCTTCCCCCGCAGCAATTCGGATTTCAGAAAGAACATTCAACTGTACAACAACTTATCAGAATGGTAAACAAGATCACGAAGACCTTCAACACCAAAAGAGGACGTAGCTTCCTATTTCTCGATGTTGCGCAGGCATATGACCGAGTATGGCATAAAGGCCTACTCTACAAACTTCATCTCAAAGGGCTTCAAAAAGTATACTGGAACCTCATCGCCAACTATCTTACTAACCAACAGTTCTATGTTGAAATAGTAGGCGAAAAGTCAGGTCTTAAAACAGTGAGAGCTGGCGTACCTCAAGGATCCATCATAGGGCCGTATCTGTATCTGCTCTACCGCTCAGATACACCAAGTACCCAAAAAAACAGAACTAGCACTATATGCAGACGACACTGCGCTAATGGCAGAATCCTTCCAGCCAAAAATTGTCATAAGAGATCTACAGGACGCCATAGCACACTTGGAAATCTGGTGTCGCATGTGGAGGATTAAGATCAACCCAGCCAAAACCACTGCAGTATACTATACTGTCAGATATGAAAGAAAACCCCAAACAAATCTTCGATTTAACGGTGAAGAAATTCAGTGGACACCCGAGGCCAAATATCTAGGAGTGATACTGGACCGTACGCTCCAATACAAGTCGCACATCAACTACATTCCTTGATAAGTCTCAGAAGGCATACAAATCCATTGAATGTCTCCTTAGCAAAAGATCTAAGCTCGATATAAAGCTCCTTATATACAAAACACTCCTTCGGACTGTGACACTATATGCATCCACAGTATGGGGCACAGCCAAGGAGTGCTACATTAAGAAGCTACAACGATTTTAAAACAAAATCTTGAGACTGATTGTCGACGCACCCTACCATCTAGGGAACACAGAAATTCATCGGCAACTCAAGATTACCTCCATCAAGGACGAAATAAAAAATGCCGCAAAGCATTTCTACTGTCCGGATCAAGAACATGCAAACCCACTAATTCAGCAACTTCATGAACTTGATGCTGGAGTTTACTACAGATATAAACATCCAAAAACACTAATTAACGACTAAAAGACATCTCATAACATACACCAACCTGACCGAGCAAATAACTGCGCAGCAGAAACCAAATATTAAAATATATATTATGTAAATACTGTAAATATTGTAAATACCGTAGATAGTCAGAAAACCAGGACCATTAAAACACCATGTAAATATTGTAAACACCTGTAAATACCGCAAACCACACCAACACTGTACACAAACAACTGTATAGTAACATTTTCCCCCACTATATTCAAAAATTTTCTTAAATACTGCATGCCTAGCCGAGACCCTTCCCACAAACACCCAATAGCAAATCTGTAAATATTTTACCTTTGGACAAATACACTACAATTCACAAATGTAAATAAACATACATTGCACCAAATTATACCAAAAGTCCATGCTCTAAGAGCCCCAAATCAAGGTGAGATAAAAGACCCCATGAGGTCGACGATCTTAATCAAAATTACAGCTGCCGCTCAAATTCCCTAGTATGCCTCTTCAGTGACACCTAGGCTATCTATGACAGCTGTTGGTGGAGCTGTAGAAGTTCAAACCAGCCTTTGGGCTGAATACCCAACATACAACACATTGCTTTATCTGAGACTGCAGAAGATCTCGGGAAGCTGCTGAATGGTATGGACGTTGTCTTGGTTAAGGAATACAAGATGAAAATAAATAAGTCCAAAACAAAAGTAATGGAGTGCAGTCGAACGAAGGCAGATGATGCAGGAAATATTAAATTAGGAAATGAAGTCTTAAAGGAAGTAGATGAATATTGCTACTTAGGTAGTAAAATAAGTAACGATGGCAGAAATAAGGAGGACATAAAATGCAGATTACCACAAGCAAGGAATAGCTTTCTTAAGAAAAGAAATTTGCTGACTTCAAACATTGATACAAGAATTAAAAAGATGTTTTTGAAGACTTTCTTGTGGAGTGTGGCATTGTATGGAAGTGAAACATGGACGATAACTAGCTCGAAAGAAAGAGAATAGAAGGTTTTGAAATGTGGTGTTACAGAAGAATGCTGAAGGTCAGATGGATAGATCGAATCACGAATGAAGAGATACTGAATCGAATTGGCGAGAAGAGATCGATTTGGCTAAATTTGACGAGAAGAGGTAGAATGATAGGACACATCTTAAGACACCCAGGACTTGTTCAGTTGGTTTTTTGAAGGAAGTGTAGGTGGTAAGAACGGTAGGGGTAGATCAAGGTATGAATATGACAAGCTGATTAGCGCAGATGTAGGATGCAGTAGTTGCGTAGAAGTGAAAAGGTTAGCACAGGATAGTGTGGCATGGAGAGCTGCATCAAACCAGTCTGTGGACTGATGACCAAAAAAAACCCATCTTATTTTCATTAGTAATGATTATGTCACTGTTAATAATATTACTAACCTCATTCCGCACTCATGTCCGCAGTGCTTTTCTGTCATCTTTCATCGTGGTAATGACAATTCGAGCATACTATTTTCGTAAATATATACTTCATTTTAAAACTTGCGTCTTCTGAGTTACAAATATCGTGGAGATCATCAACGTTATTTAATTTCAAAGTGTACTTAATGGATAAGTCGGATATTTTAACACAGTTATATTACCACAGACAATTGATGCAAGTGTATTGAACTAATATAACTTGGAAACAATTCTCTAACCCATGGATAAATAATGGAAATATAGAGCTCAATTAGTAGGTGTTATTATTATTATTATTATTATTATTATTATTATTATTATTATTATTATTATCATCTATGAGGTGTGGCTGTGAAGTTGTTTACGTCTATTATTATTTACGTAGTTATGTATCATGGTCGTATCATTTATTATTTGTGTGTTGTATGATCTGTCTTGTGTAACAAAACATGTGAGGTTATGTCACGACGCATCTGCTGTAAGTATATTAATAAGACTTTATTTAATGTAAAAACACGCAATTACTAGTATATAATTTCATATTTACCTGTACATTTTATTATGTGTAAATCCATTGCAATATTGTGCAACACAGGGTAATAGTCCAGAACAACGTATGTCACTAGAGTTTTACAGAACTTTCGATCCATTTGTACATAGGTTATTGGAGACTATAGAAACTTCGACAAAAACATGTTGCCATACTTTTCCAGAAGCCTGGCCAGGCAGTGTATATAGAGACAGTCTTGGGAGTTGGAGTTGAGTTGTCAGCGAGACTTGTGGAAGTCGTTAGCCGAGTGGGTGAACTCATGTTGTGATTTTGTTGTGTTGGTAATCGGTTGATATGCTAATGTAGCAGTCTTTTTCTTCTTCGTAAAAGTGTTTTGTTCAAAATCGTGGTTTATTAATGTGTATATGATTTGTAAATAAAACAGTGTACACAGTTGGCAGCATCTCCTGTTTGCGTCTTTGTGGTTACAACACAGTAAATACCAGTAAAATAAAGTGGTGGCTCGTTGTTTTTTTCGTCATTCGTTGCTATGTAACGCTTACACAAGGATCCTCGTCTGTATAAGTAATTCAGTGAATGAATATAACAGATGTATACAAATGAGACTTACACAAGGTTTATTAGTAACAAATTTCAGATAAACGGTGTATGAACCTTGTATAAAAGTTATACACTAGCTAGAGCTCCCTGAATGTTAGCCGTATAACGAATACTGCGTACATCATCCACCAACGCCACTGCTCTTACAACGTCTTCTTGGCTAAGAGGCGTCTTAACTTGTCAAACGTGAAAAAGAAACTGAAGGAAAATACTCCTTAGTGACGGATATGGTGTCACATACTAGTAATCCATCACTAGCTTCCGTCCCGGTATCGTAAAACTTCCAAGGTGTTACTGCTAGTCGAGGGAATAAAATTGAGTTCCTAGCACTTAGGGATGGAAAGCGGCTCCTTAAGTTGATTTATGATCTCTAAACATCGTATTCCTTTCCAAAATTGCAGAATACACGTTGTAAACTGTCTATATATTTAAAAAATTGATGAAAATTAAAGTCAGTCCGGTCATTCTATCCGGTCGATTTTCTTCATTCTTTTTTTAACTTAAAGATATTCATGCACAGATTTGTCATCAGGTACTATAAATCACTTAACTTCCGCCGTCCTAAAATTATTTGATTTTTAAATTTTTTGTCTCTTTGAAGCAATCATATATTTGGCTCTAATTGAGGTACGGAGTTTGTTTTGGCCTAAGAACACTCCGTGGATCAAGCTCTTTCATTTTAGCTATTAATTATTCAAATTGGTTCATTCTGAGGGAAGTTATGAGTGCACATTCAATTTGACGTCACATTTCTTCAACATTTTTTTTTTCTCATTGAAGCAATCATATCTTTCGTTCTAATTGAGGTACGCGTCCGTTTTGGTCTAAAACACTCAGTGGATCAAGCGCTTTCTATTGAGGTAATAACTACTTAAATTGCTAGATTCTGAGAAAAGTTATGAGTACATTTGTCTCCATGACAAAGATCTTTGAAGGACTTTTTAAACAGTTCGGTGCGTAGTGTTGTTCCAAGGAACGTTTAATTCAATTTCTTTGTGTGATGTATTTTCAAGTGTTTTGTTGACATAATATTACATTCTATTACCACAGCAGACCATGTGCTTCATTTCATTAACTCTAAACTCTGCAAATGCATCCGTGAGGATAGTAACGAACAACACCATACTCTGTACATCGCGGGTGGAGCCAGCGGGAAACTGCTAGTGTAAACATTAATGTAATTAATGAAACAATTCCCTCCAATAGTTGGTGTTTAACAATAAAGATTTCGTTTTTACAAGGCGATCCACTCTTTTTGCCCGCCAGTGTACTTCATAGCGGAGTACCGAGGCATAGGAATGCAGAGAAGCGGTGACGGCGAGCGGACGTAGTCGTCTCAGAGAAGAGGCTTGATTACGCCGATGGAAACCAAACGAAACTGAACTCACCAGCCATAAAAATGCTCAGGACAAATAAATTAGTTAATGAAACTGAACTGACCAGTATTTGCAGAAGATGTCTCCTTTAGCTGCTATGCAAGCTTCACATCTTATGACATTTCGAGCGACACTCGGCAGTTCGTGAACAGTGACGGAACGTACAGTGTTTCGAATTTTTATTTTAAATTCTTCTGCGGTTCCAGACTTTTTCCTGTAAAGTTTTCCTTTAAGAGTTCCCCATAGATAAAATTAGCATGTGTTTTAAATCAGGCGAACAGGGGAACCATCGGCCTTTACTATTGATCTGATTATCATCGAACACTTCCTGCAACCGTCGCATAAAGCTACGCGCCTTATGCACCGTCGCATCATCTGCTGGAAATAGCCGTACCTTTTTCCTTATTCAGTCAGTTCAGCAAAAAAATGGTTCGAGAATGCCATGAATATAACGGTCGGAAGTCATCGTGTACTTAAAAAATAATCTGATCGATAATTCGTCGTGCAGAGATGTCGGCTGTAAAATATGCGGGTTTTCTGTGTCCCAGATCCTATTGTTCTGTAAAATGGCATATCTTCTCAAATGAAACCACGCTTCGTCACTCATAAAGAGAAAGTTTGGATCCACGATACGTCGTGGACACTATTCATTAAACAAAACCCCCATGGCACTAAAGCTCTGACGGGCCTTAGCTTACCAAGCGACCGCTGCTCAGCCCGACGGCCTGCGGATTACGAGGTGATGCCTGGTCAGTGCTACGAATCCTCTCGGTCGTTATTCTTGAATTTTTAGACCGGCGTCGTCTTCTCACCATCAGATAGCTCCTCAGTTGTCATCACGTAGGCTGAGTGGACCTCGAACCAACTCTCTGGACCAAGCAAAAATCTCTGACATGGCCGGGAATCCAACCGCGGCCTCCGGGTGAGAGGCAGGCATGCTACATCTAGACCGCGTTGCCGGGCACTATTCATTAGCCAATTGCAAAATCTTATTCTTGCAATGATTTCTGTAGCCTGTACAATATGAATTGAATGAGTCCGCTAAGGTCGTAAATGTAACAATTTTGTTGCAATACACGCTGACGAATGTTAGTTTCCTTATCTACTCTCCGAAGCGATCCCTCTGTGGGTGGGGGCGGTAGAATAACACCCACGGTATCCCCTGTCTGTCGTAAAACGTGACAAAAAGGGGCCCTGAGGCTCTGAACTTTAGTGCGTGGGTTGCGACCACGGGGCCTTTAGCTGAGTCTCGACATTGCTTCCACTTACTTGTGCCAGGTTCCTCACTGTCACCTATCCTATCCGGCCTCCCTTGGTCAACTCGTGTTCTTTCCCGACCCCGGCGGTATTAGAGCACTCGAGGCCTAGGGAGTCTTTCATTTTCACTCTCTTCATGACCCTTGCCTTCCTTTGGCCGATACCTTCATTTTCCGAAGTGTCGGGTCCCTTCCATTTTTTCTCTCTCTATCTGATTAATGCTATATAGAGGATGGTTGCATAGTTGTACTTCCTCTTAAAACAATCACCACCACCAACACCACCACTCTCCCGAACGACTTTTGTGCACTGCCTGTATAAATTCTACCCTCTTCTGTGTGAGAGCTGTTCTCCTTCGCTGTTTCTTACTGGTTAGGAAACTGGTAGTACGCCATTTGTGAACACCATTCATTTCAGGTGTAAAGTGATGAAATACTGGTGCAAGTAACACCAATTCATTCCACGAGCTTGGCAACATGTGCGATTGGAGATACTTTTTAGTGAGTAGGACATTATAAAAACAAAAGTCAAAGATAGAATGAGACTCGAAAAGATACATTTGCTTTTATCGACTCACACAGGACTGAGAAGAAACAATGCCTCCAAATAAGCTACCAAACGAAGTATCACAGCAAGTAGCTGAAGGGACTGTGAAGTGTTAGAAAAAGACGTCAATGGTCCCGGACTCTTAGAAAAGTTCACCTTGAAAATGTGTTTCGTATACTTTTGACCTTTGAACTACAAAGCTATACTTAATTTTTGTAAATCAACAAAGCTTAAGGAGAAGGTGGGCGCGTATTGGGGTGGGGATGGGGAAGTGATTTCTGGTGGTTTCCAAGCAGCCTTTTAGTGGGAAATCCTATTCCACTGTTGACAACGCTGTAGACGCGGCTTACAATTTGGTGCATCTCTGGACTCCGGCCGGCGTGGTAGTATGTCGTGCGAAGTGACCTTTCATTCACCTCAGTATACGGCGAAAAAGTACGAAATTGTGGCCGGAGGACGTAGTAGTAGTAGTAGTAGTAGTAGTAGTAGTAGTAGTAGTAGTAGTAGTAGTATTTATTCATTCATCATGTCGTTTACATATTTACAGGACTCTGTTTTATATATACATAACTCTTCTAATAACATTATTACTTGAGAAATATTAATCTTATAACTAAACCACATATATTACAGAAGTAGTAGTATTATTATCAACATATTAATACTTAAAAATAAATTGAACTTCTAACTATCTCTTGCACACATTAAATATATTATTATTATTATTATTATTATTATTATTATTATTATACAAAATCACACCAACCTCAACAGAGTCGAGTAGATATCAGTAAAATACCACGTAAGGTGAAACCTTGTGTGTGGTAATTTAGAATATTAATTACATAGTGAGAAATATATTTTAAATGATGCCTGAAATACGAGTATGGGTATGAGTGAATGACGGATATGATCAACAGCACATGGTGGAGCATTGAATAGAAATTGGATATGGTGACGTGATATTCTCATTTAGTTATTTCTTCCATAACAGTTTTATTATCCCTGACAAAGGATTTAAGACACTTCAGACTCATTTTCTGACCTAATAAAGTAGTTTGTAAAGAACCGGGAAGGACATTAAAGAATTTTGGAATGAAGTACAAGAAATTGCGCTTTGTTATGCTAAGTTTGGGTTTGTATAACATACAACGGTGGTTCATCTTACTGCGTGTTGAATATTCATGTTTAATGTTCTCAATTATATTTTTGTTTTTGTTAATATATTTGTATATTTCAAGGGCATAGAGCTGTTTTACATTAAATATATTTGCTTCAGCATATAATTGACTACTTGGGTATAATCTTCCTTTCTGGTACATTATTCGTAATATAAGGTTTTGAACAACCTGTATTTTATTGATTACATTTTTGTAGGCTCCTCCCCATGCCAAAATTCCGTAGCTAAGAATAGACTGAACTAAAGCGTAATAAACCTCTCTTAACAATTTTATACTGGATATGTATTTTAAGTTATGAAATATATAAACAGTTCTTCTGATTTTCTTTCTTAAATCGGTAATGTGACTTTTCCATTTCATGTTCGAATCAATTAATAATCCCAAATACTTAACATTATTTACTTTATAAATTTTGTAGCAGTTACAATTAAATTTACAGTTGATGTTGTGTACAATTAATTCATTAAAATCGTTTCGTGTATCTGTTACAGAAAAATTAATAAATTTTGTCTTTTTAATGTTTAGAAATAATTCATTATTATCTAACCATGCTTGAACTTTAAGCAGTGCTCGAGTTGCTCTCTGTCTGACGAGATTCCAGCTATCACCCTCAACATAAATGACTGTATCATCTGCATATGTTACGACGTGCGTATGTTCGGCATTTGCTATTGTTTTCTCTAGATCATTAATAAATATAATAAACAATAAAGGACCTAATACTGTGCCTTGTGGGACACCCTTTATTATCCTCATTGGTGTGCTTAGATGTTGATTAATTTTGACATACTGTACTCGATCTGTCAAGTAACTCTCAAGCAAATCCAGCACATTACCCCTAAAGCCGTATTTTTCCAATTTCTGGAGGAGCAAGCGGTGTGACACACTATCGAATGCCTTTTCAAGGTCGAGAAATATCCCTGTGGAGAGCAGAGAAGAATTAAGATTTTCGTATATTCTCTTTGTTAAGGCGGATATAGCATCAGTCGTTCCGAGATTTTTAATGAATCCAAACTGTCTGGGCGAAAGTATTTGGTGTTTTTCTAAAAATTGGTAAATATTGTTCTTTAAGCATTTCTCGAATATTTTTGATATTGTTGTAGTTATCGAAATGGGTCTGTAATTTCTAATGTCACAAATATTTCCAGACTTGTGAAGAGGTTTTACTATTGTTGTTTTAAGCTGTTTTGGAAAGTAACCTAAGGTGAAGGAATCATTGATAATATTCAGCAACGGTTCCTTTAATGACTCTATATTTTCTTTAATAATTCGAGCCGAAATATTGTCTATTCCTACAGCTTTGTTTTCATGTACTTCACTCAAACATCTCTTCAGATCGTATTCTGTTACCGGTGCAAGGAAGCAAGTATGAGGGTTGCGAGCGATATTATTTAATGTGGAGTCGGAAATCTGTCTGTGATGCTTTGCTTTCTCAGTGGTTTCGTTAATGAAATAATTGTTAAATTTATTAGAAATATTTATGTCATCTTTCCAGATTTCACCTTTATATCTGATTTCCTTGATCTCTTCTTTTCTAACTGACCTTTGTGTTATTTCATTGACTATGCCCCAGACCTTACCCCGGTTATTTGAATTGCGATTGATCAGATTCCTATAGTACTCAGTTTTCGTTTTCATAATTAGATGTGAACAATTGTTTCACAAAATGTTACAACTTGTAGCTTTGAAATGATCGAAAACGTATGAAGACCAAGCAACCAAAACCGCTAATGTCGAGCTTCAAGAGGTTTATCGTGAGAGTCGTGAGGCAAGTTTCGCGCTACATGAGCTCTAGTCGAACATAGCTACTGCCCTAGTGGTGGAGAATTATTTGTACTCTTGGATGTGGATACCGATCACCTTAGTCTGTTCCTATTTGTCTAGAAGATCTGTAAATTTGTTTACTTACTTACTTACTGGTCGGCGCTACAGTCCTTGTAGGTCCTTGGCCTCCTTTATCACCTGCCTCCATTCATCTCGCTCCTCGGCTTTTCTCCTCCAACGTTTAACTCCTAACTTTCTAAAGTCATCCTCAATGTCATCAATCCATCTTTTCCTGCGTCTTCCTCTCCTCCTCCTTCCATCAAGCTTTCCTATAAACATCTTTTTAACGGTGCAGGTTTCTGCCATTCTCTGAACATGACCGGCCCACCTATTTCTTCCCTGCTTAATTTTAGTAACAATATCTGGCTGGCCAAACAGTCCTTGCAGCTCTACATTTGTCCTCATTCTCCACCCATCCTGATCTCTTACTGCACCGAATATCTTTCTCAATATCTTCCTTTCCCACCGTAACAGCCACTGTTCTTCTCTGGAGGTCATCACCCAGCATTCTGATCCATACATAACTATTGGCGTTAGTACTGTTGTGTATAATTTAATTTTTGTATTCCTGCTGACATTCCTGGATTTAAACATATTTTGCAAGGCTTAAAAGCATCGGTTTCTACTTGTTATCCTCTCCTGTATTTCCACAGAGGTTTTATTGTCCTCTGTTATTATAGAGCCTAAATATTTGAAAGATGTGACTCTTTGATATTCCTTCCCATTTAATCTTACTGTGGTCCTTCATCTTACCCCCTTTGTATCTCTCATCTTCATATATTTTGTTTTGTTTATATTCACTTCTAGTCCTAGGTCCCGTGCTTTCTCTTCTAATACTGAGTAGCTATCTTCAAGAGCTCTTTCATTTCTTGCAATTATTGCTACATCATCAGCATATGCTATCACTTGTACTGATCTGTTCAAAATGGTTCCCCCTGGGTTGATGGGCAATTGACGGATTACTTTTTCCAATGCTAGATTAAAAAGCAGTGTAGAAAGTACATCTCCCTGTCTTAGTCCTCTCTCCACTAAAAACTCCTCTGACAGATCTTGCTCCACTCTCACCTTGCATACTGTTGTTTTCAAGGTCATTTATGTTAATCTAATCAATTTCCTCGGGATTCCAAATTCTTTCATAATCTTGTAAATTTTACCCCTATCTAGACTGTCATATGCCTGTTTAAAATCAGCATACAGCTGATGTAACTGTCATATTCATAAAACTTCTCTAGCACTTGTCGTAATATAAATATCTGATGCAGAGTAGAGCGATGTTTTCTAAAGCATGCTTGGTAATCCCCTAATACTCTTTCCATCCATAATTCCAATCTTAAGGCTAGTACCTTACCATAAACCTTGTACGTTCCATCCAGCAAGGTGATCCCTCGATAATTTCTACATACTGCCTTATCTCCCTTTTTTTATGTATTGGATAAATTATACCCAATGTCCAATCCTTGGGTATTTCCTCCTTTGTCCAAACCTCCTTAATCAATTCATAAACAGCCTTTTCTATTCCCTCTCCCCCATATCTCAACAGTTCTGACTCCATTCCATCTTCACCTGGGGCTCTATTATTCTTTAATGCATTAATTGCAGCTTTGACCTCTTCTAAGTCTGGCTGTTTTACTGATTCCTCTTCCAATTCTCTTTCCTCCCCATCAATATTTATATTTTCCTCTTATGTTCATTATTTACATTGAGTAACTCGTAAAAATACTCCTGCCATCTTCCAAGCACTTTGCTTTTATCACCCAGAAGGTTTCCATCTTCATCCTTGAAGAAAACAGCTCTTGGTTGAAATCCTCTCTTAAGGTCTTTTGTTCTTTCATAGAACTTTCGTACCTCGTTTCTATCTTTCATTTCATCCAGTTCTTCGATTCTCTTTCTTTCAAAAGCTTTTTTCTTATATCTACATACCTTATCTGCCCTTCTTCATTTCTCTCTATACTCTTCTACTGTTTGTCTTGTTCTCCTTTGAAGCATTCTGTTCCGAGCATCATTCCTCTCTTGGATTAATGTTGAACATTCCTCATCATACCATTCTGCTCTCTTTACCAATTTCTTCTTTCCCAGGGTACTATCTGCAACTTCACTGATAGTTGCTTTCAGTATCTCCCATTTATCTTCCACTTCTCCTTTCTCCCATAATTCCCTTTTTTATTTCCAAAGATTCAGCCGTTTTCTTTTTGTATTTCTCTTGCAATTCCTCATTTTTTAGACCTTCAATATTGTGCTTTACCTTTCTTACTTTTTCCGTTCTTGCCAAATTTATTTTTTTGTCTGTACTTGACTCTAACAAGATAGTGGTCTGTATCTGCATCAGCACCTCTGCAGCTTCTAACATCCATAATATCTGATGCATGTCGCCTGTCTATGATAACATGGTCTTTTGCTTTACCGACTTATGTATGAGGAATCCTGTGCCATTACTGCCTGCGTCTTCTCCACTGTACATCAAGATATATTTTCCAGACATCATCATCCCTTGCCCTTTCCATCTTAGTTCCTGTAGAGCTGCTATTTTCACTCCATACTTATCCATTTCATTCCTTAATTCTTTCAACTTGCCAGGTCTCTTCAATGTCTTAACATTCCACATTGCTAATGTAATATACTTTTTCCTTCTATTTAGCCGTTTTTCTCGCCGGTTCGTCACCAAGTTTTCCAGTCCTACTTTATTCATTCTTAAGATATCCGTAACAGTTGTTTTTTTTTTTACGAGGTAGGGGAGTTAACCCTACGCTCAACCCCCAACCTGGAGGACCAGGGTATCACTCTTAGTCTGGATCATCACCTTAGACCTGTCCGGCTTGGGTGGCCCTACCAGGAGCAGATGCTCCCGCCGGCATAGCTCTAAGGGTCAATTCACCACGCAAGCCTCCAATAAACACCCGGCAAAATATATTTTGCCTTCGTCAAGGTGGCGATACCTTCGGGAGGGTAAATTTGTTTAGAATGAAGAAATAAGATTTCGACAATAAAATTCCGAACCCATTCTGACTAGATATTGTACTTTATTTTACATCGCAACGCGGGCGACCATTTCCTATTTTGGGTGGGACCAGCCTTGGCCAACTCGATAGGTAGTTCCGACCTGCTACACTTGACAGTTCGCACGGATGACGTCACACGTGTAGTGCTTCGAAATGGAAGCATGAGTCTTGTTTTCATGATAGTTTACTTGCATCTTGTTGTTATTTCAACATTATTAAAGGTGTTCGTTGCTGTTTTCAAAGGATAACTGTACGAAAAATCATCAGTAAAAGATGTGTTTTTGTCAATAGTATGTGTTTGCTACTACAGCATTGTAACTTGAGCGCCTGAGCATTGCTAGGTTATGTGATAGGTTACGTGAAACCTTTGAACTATAATAAATCATGCAACGTACTTTAAAGCTTATCGTTTAGTTATTTAATTATGATTTAATCGTGATTATTCTGGAAATCATATCATTCGGGTAGACACAGCGAAAAGACCAGACGGTTTCGTTTCAACTGTGCCCAGGGAAAATCGAAAATTAACTGATGATGCAGTGGAAAGCATAGGGAAGTTTTGAAAACGAGAGTTGAAGAAGCTAGCCAATTTCGGTGACAAGCGAGGGTATGTGGTGTACAATTAATTAGTGTTGTGTCTAAGATCTGTCATATTTTGGGAAATACGTTTTAACAGTTATTCATAAATAATTAACATCATGTGCTCGCACAAGCATAAAACACTGACATTATTTTTAGAAAGAACAATTCACCTAGTGATACCATCGTACAGTCCAGGTGAGTAGCCTTCATTCGAATATTTTTAAAATGCAACATATGTTGAGTGAATATATTTCCTGTATTTGTATGTAGTTTCTTTTGATAATGCTTCTTCAGTGTTATGTGTTTATAGGCTTATTATTGCATTTCTTTTGCTATATTATGATAATAATTATCGTATCAGTAGTATAGGAATTACACGCGACAACGAAGACTTAGCACTAAGCGTGTGACGTCACAACTGTTAGTGGCAGGCTTCTATATCAAGATGGCTATGGACCAGCATATGAAGCAGTGACGTCACCGTCGGGGCGTCCGTCCCCCTCATGGTCGACCCTAGGTGTAAGGCCGGCCCCACTTTCTATTCGCCCGTGGTGGCCAAATGGAAAATGCAAGAACGATTAACCTGGGGTCTTCTATATTGTGAGGTTTCTGGATGTGTCCAGCCTCTGGACTGTTCTGGAACGACTAGCCAGGTATATAATTCAGTTGACCGGGTTAGTTGGTCGTGCGGTTAGGGGCGCGCAGCCGTGAGCTTGCATCCGGGAGATAGTGGGTTCGAATCCAACTTTCGGCAGCTTAGAAGATGGTTTTCCATGTTTTCCCATGTTCACACCAGGCAAATGCTGGGGCTGTACCTTAATTAAGGCCATGGCCGCTTCCTTCCAGTCCTGTCCCATCGTCGCCATAAAACCTAGCTATGTCGGTGCGACATAAAGCAAATTGAAAAAGAAAATTCAGTTAAGAAGTGCGAGTTCGGTTCAGTTGGTGGTGTGGGTTGAGTGTGAGTTGAGCTATGTCTGTGCCGACAGTCAGAGAGTGAGTTGACAGCCTGTTGAGTATTCGCTAGCCGCTGTGTAGTGCTGAAGCGGTCTGGATCTCGGCAGGGGGCAGGGAACGGTAGTTCTACTGGAGAGAACGGGCAGCGTACTGCGAGACTCCGACAGCAGCAACAGGAGCGACTCTGTGAATGCTATAAGGACGAACACCGAATGCAAATTAGTGTGAATGGACAGAGAGAATTGAGGGAGAGCTGACTACGTAAGTTGTGATCCTGATGTCCCTGTGTGTGTTAATGTGTAAATTAAGTAATTAAATAATCAGGCTTAGAAGTTTAACGCTACCAGTTTCCGTGTTCATTTATCTCCCCCGCCAACACGCGGTTCGTATTCTACCTGACACCGGCACAGAACTGTTCCATTTTTAAAAAACTGTGTTTAATGAGCACAGATTTTGATTTGGATTTATGAAGACGTATTTTTAATTTGATGAATAGTTTCTTCTTACATTTATTATTGAACACGTTTTGTCATTAAGTGGTTAGCTTTCATCATCATTATATTAGTCGGGTTTTTTTTTCCCTGCTGAATAGGGTCTTACAATCTATTGACTACTTGCACGATACTTTTTCTTGAATTGATTTGTATTACAGTAACATATTTTTTAGATTATCACTCCGAGAATACGTTTTTCGAAATCTGTGCGGTGTTCGCGAATGGATCGCGTAGCACCACACGGCATCAGCATTTCTCAGCTTTCAAACGTTACTAGTGGATATGTTTCCGTTGCTCCGACCATGTTTCGTGTGGTTTTTGTCTCTTCGGGAGTTGCGTTGACTGATTACATCTCGGTCCTGTAGATTTCACCATCCTGTTTCTTGGTCCTTTTTTTCCTGTTTGTTTATAACAATTCGGCCTATTAGTTTTGTTTTCAGGAATTTGTGAATTGTGTTCGGGTCGATTCCATTTACACGTCCAGGAATTGAATTCTTCGGTCGCTTAGTAGCTCAGACTGTAGATCGCAGTCCGGTGCTATTTGAAGGTGCTCAAATACGTCGGCCTCGTGTCGGTAGATTTATTGACACGTTAAGGAACTCCTGCGGGACAAACTCCGGAAACCGTAAAAGTAGTTAGCGGGGCGTGATCATCATGAATTTTTCGCACGTGCATTATATCTGTGATTTAGGGTTTTTTTTTTCTTTTTGGTAGATTTCTGCATAGGGTTTAAGGTAACGTACTCCATCTTTGGTTCTTGGTGTTAGAATTTCCCCCATAATTTTGAGTTTCATAACTTCAGTGTTTTATGTTGCAGATTGCTTTTTTCTGATGCGTATAGTGCTTCTGGTTTGATAACTGCTATATTATTTATTATACAATCTTCCTGCAACAGCTGCAGGTTGCCCAAAGACAAAGATACCGTAGATAATGTGATCGTATGATATTATGTGTAGGCAATTGAGTGAAGCATGTCAAACATTTATTTGACGTCCGCAAGCGTGGTTCTTGAAGATCATGGTGGACTTCTTGAGTGTGGTAATCGCGATGTTATAGCAGTTCCTATTTTCTGGTGTTTGATTCTGTGGATTTCTTCTCATTTTAATCCTCTGTGATCCGTTTCGAGCTATTAAAATTCTTTGACACGGCAAATATTGTTGATTCCGGGCGAGTTGGCCGTGCGGTTAGGGGCGCGCCGCTGTGAGCTTGCATCCGGGTGATAGTGGGTTCAAACCTCACTGTCAGCAGCCCTGAAGAGGGTTTTCCGTGGTTTCCCATGTTCACGCCAGGCAAATGGGGCTGTACCTTAATGGAGGCCACGGCCGCTTCTTTCCCACTCCTAGACCTTTCCTATCCCATGGTCGCCATAAGACCTGTCTGTGTCTGTGCGACGTAAAACAAATGGCAGAGTATCTTGTTGTTGCCGATTTTGATGTCTTATGATTTTTTTCGGATGAGTTTTGTAGTCCTATTTTCGCCACTTGTCCTTGTAGTGTTTAAACTGTGTTTGTGCACGTGGAATGTATTTGGCAATTAGTACTGTGTCATCAACAGGGACTAGATAGACAGTCTGTTTTTGAGTTTGGGTCCTATTCGATGTTTTGATACAGATTTTCCCCATTTTGTATATTGTTTCAGAGACACAGTTGGCACGTAGTCTAACGAGGATAGTCCTTCCCCTTGTCGCAATCCTATGTATGTTTAACATTCTTTACTCAATTCTCCCATAAGTTTTAACGTTAGATTTCGTCTTTGTGTTTCCTTGTCTGTCTTCGTAACTAAAGGGTTAGCGTGCTGGCCTTTGGTCACAGGAGCCCCGGGTTCGATTCTCGGCGAGGTCGGGAATTTTAACCATCTTTGGTTAATCCCGCTGGCACGGCGGCTGGATGTGTGTGTCATCTTCATCATTTCATTATCACGACACTCGGATAGCCTACGGGCGTCAAATCAAAAGACCTGGAGCTGGCGAACTGAACTTGTCCTCGGACACTCTCGACACCAAAAGCCATACGCCGTTGGTTTCTTGTGTGTTTTCTTGATGTTTATTTTATTCTAATCTAGTCCTTATTCTGCTAGAATGTGAAAAGTACATTTTCAGTGTGTGATGTCATATGATTTTTTGAAGTTGACAAATACCTGCCAAGAAATGTTTAAACTTTTTCACTAATGATATTTTGCTAGAGAAACGAGCTTAGAGGAGGGTGTTTGCATAAAGGAAATGCACGACCGGGCAACATTTCATATACGTGTCTTGAATTTATTCTGAGTTATGATGAGTTCTACCTGTAACAGTGGTAGTTTAGGAAAAACATAAATACTTGACAGAGTAGGACGTAGCAAGTGACATATACAAGTATTGCTGGTGATTTGTTTTACTAGATTAAAGCAGAAAGTGTACTGTATAAAGAAAAAATCAATTGGTTATTTTATTTGCCCCATAAAGGTGTAAATCGCACCTGAAATTATTATTAGTGGAAAGCAGTTTCTAAGTTCGTTGAGATTTGAGAATTTTTTCCTTCTCTTGCCTCGGATATTAACCACCATCTTCGTTCTACCCCGTCAGTAATTCAGCTGTTGTTTCACAACACACTACGGGACACGCCCCAACAATCTACGGGTTACTGAACGACTGCGCTTGGTCGCTCATCCCTGTCTGGACTCGAACTCGTGCTAATGAGATCCGTTACAAACTGCACCATACGAATTGCCAGCTAATTGCCCTGTGGATAACTGTGCCGTACTCGTTATCAACTCGATCTCTGTAACAAGAAGTTACGGAAATGTTGAATATAACGTCAACATACTTTGTTATTAAGGCAGATTAAGGTCGTAAAATAATTTAATCAGATATGTATACGTTTCCTATAATACAACATAAGTTAAATATGCAAAGAAACGTGTGTGAGTTCGAAACAACTTTGATACTAAACAACTGAATATTTCACAGATATGATTTACTTTAGGAACGGGCTTGAATGTTATCCAATCCTGGAAATGAATTAATAGCTACTGCAAATCGAGCTGAGCGGAATCGCACCTAACGTTAGAAAGTTGGTTTCTGATACGACAGGTTTTGGGCATGTAGGTGGTTACATGTGTTAGTATTCTTCGCATCAACGAAATTTCTCGGAAATTGAATTTACGATTCAAAAGGTGTCATGTAACTTAAACTTAACGGTATGGTAAATGTAGGTATTAATTTTATAAGTGGGACAGTTGGTTGTGGACAATAATAAATAAATAAATAAATAAATAAATAAATAAATAAATAAATAAATAAATAAATACCATGGAGAAACGCAGAATGCAAGGTTTTAAAAGTGTCCGAAAGTCACAGCAATCACATTTGTCTCATTGATTCAATAATAATTGGGAAGACTCGAAGGGATAAAATCAGAAACATAGAAATCAGACAGACAGTTGGATTTCCTAAACTGCAAGATGAATGAATTTCCGCGGATACACAGTGGAGTTAGTTTGTACTAAGCTGTTGTGGTGAGTTCTCGTACTTTGTATTTCAATGTGTTATCGTTGCCATTGAGCAAGTGCTTTTCTGTACAAACACAAGGGTATTTTCTGTATGCGAAAAATGAGCTGTAATAGAAAAAAACTTGATAGAAGATGCGTCCTTGTAGAATAAGAACTGCAAAACAATTGAATGAAACAAGAGGGAGCTGTTAACATTTATGATGACCTGTCGTGGTGGTGATTATTGTTTTAATACGGCAACTTATCCTCTGTTAATAGTAACCAGAGGAATAATGTATACTTAAAACAAAGAGAAGGGCTACGTAGGATGTAGGCCATGGGGGTCGGAAACGATCAAGAGTTGGATTGGAAAGGTGAAACAGGAGACTGGTACAGGGTGCCCAGCTAGGGGAACCGTGACCCCCCCTTTTAGTCGTCTCATACGACAGGCAGGGGATACGTTTTACTGCAACTCCATCAAATGCATTGACAGTTCTTTAATTTAAAATACCACGACTTATTTTCTGTTATGTCTTTTTGAATGCAGTAAAACCCCGCTAAAACCAACATCACCGTATCACGTGTGTTGAGCGGAACATAGCAGATGTACGAGGTATTGTTCACCGAGCGAGTGGCTCTGCGGTTTGGGCCACGCAGCTATCGGCTTGTATTCGGGGGATAATGGGTTCGAACCCCATTGCCGACAACCCTCAAGATTGTTTCCTTGGTTTCCCATTTCCACACCACGCTGTAGCTTAATCAAGGCCACGGATACTTTCTTCCTGCTCCTAGCTCTAATCGTCGCCGTAACATCTATCTTTGTTGGTGCGACGTAAAGGAAATTGTAAAAGATTTTTTTTTTTTTTTTTAAATATTGAGTTCCGCGACTGATTAAGCCATTCAACGAAAATCTCCTCGTGTTTCCCGCATTGCACCTTCCCAACGACGAAATTGTGATTCTTTATTAATGTTCTTAATTTTGACATTGGAACGCCCATTAAACCAAGGAATTGTTTCTGATTAAAATTGCGTAAGATTTCTAATTCATCAGGGCAATACGAGACTGACAAGGACTAAGGAATATGAGTGTTAAAGAGGAGTAAAAACAGTGCTCACAGGTCACGGGACCAGTACTTTGCAGAACCAGCAAGTACAGAGTGGAATACTGACACCACAGTGAGAACAAGTAACCAAAATTCTAATTTTCATCGAACTATTGCTGAAAATGAGTTGAACATATTTCACGAAAAAAAAAAAGCGTTATTGGTGGGATTCGAGCGCTGTGTATCGGATAAATTGTAAAAGTTTCATTATAGTTATGTGATGCGCAGGGACCTGAGAAGAAACGCGTTTCGTGTGGGATAGTATATTATCGGCGTTTCTCTGCACTTCTACTCAGTTACGAACATGTATATAATTTGTGAATATGCGGGGAAATGTTCAGTGTTTTGTTGAAAGTTCTGTGTTATTGTGGAGAAAGTCTATTTCGATATCTCTTAGTGGCACCAGGCTGTCTGTCCTGAACGTAATCCAATTTTGTCGTGAAGCTTCGGCTTACTAACTCGGAATATTTATTGGATGTGTATACACAAAAGTCAAACACGTCTGGTGCAGTTTTTGTGTGAGCTACAAATGTCGCCAAAAGTCACTTGTTTCTGGCGAGGGGAACTTACCTAACGCATAGAAGCGACTTTGCGATAAAAGGAAGTTTGTTTTAGCGTGATGGAGCATGACCTACAATAGTGGTAATGGTGGTGGTAGTTTTAAGGGTAGTTGTTGAAAGGGAAAGGATAAAGGCACGTGTGTGAATTGATGGAACGCTCTTCTCACACAGTCGCGGTTGACTACCAGCTGGGAAGAGAGTATTCGTCTACGTTAAAATAATTAAAATATAATCTTACTAATGCATATTACATAAATAATTATTGGGCGTATATAAAATAGACTGACAACCTTATACCACTGATTTTTCTATTTTCTGTTTATTAACACAAGAGTGTAAAGTTCATTTTCGACTTTACCTATCTTTCACCCATTTTTCTTGTTTCTTTGCAGTCTCGTAGTGTGTGTGTCATTTCCGTATGCTTATAGGTAGGTAAGGGTTATTCTGCCCGAAGGCAGGTCCGAACCTCCGCAGAGGCGTTCCTGAGCCGGAGTTTACGTGGCTAGTTCCTTTCCGCT
This sequence comes from Anabrus simplex, assembly GCF_040414725.1. Classification (NCBI taxonomy): domain Eukaryota; kingdom Metazoa; phylum Arthropoda; class Insecta; order Orthoptera; family Tettigoniidae; genus Anabrus; species Anabrus simplex. Next base: position 114,263,771 of record NC_090274.1, read on the forward strand.
CCTCCATTCCCTTACCCCCCACCAACAGCGTGTGGCAACCCATCCAACTCCTGACCACGCCCAATGTTGCTTAACTTCGGAGATCTCACGGGATCCGGTGTTTCAACACGGCTACGGCCGTTGGCTATGCTTATAGCATAAAATGCATTCTCCTCATTTTCTTGTCTTGTGGCTTTGTTCTTAAGTACAGGGCTTTATTTTTAACTCTTGAGCGAGCGATGACAGTTTTTCTTCTCCACTGCCAGGCGCCCGATAGCACCGGTTCTGAAAGCCGGCCTGTAGCCTGCGATGATGAGTGCTCAATCCAAGGTCGAAGCCCGGGTGGACTAATCCTCATGCATTTGAGGAACCACAAGAAAACGGTACGAATGAGATAACAGTGCTTTCCAGATACAGTACTTGTATAACCCAGGAAGATTGTATTGTATAGACAGTATTTGAAACAGGGACTCCGAGAGTGCGCGCTTGGTGGTGGTCAAGTGTTTAAAACATAGCCCTGAATTTTTCCCAACCGCTAAGTTATCCCTCCCTTTTCCCTTTTAGTTAACGTTTCTGTCCTTGTTGCCCCCGGCCGTGGGGTTAGGAGCACGCAGCTGTGAGCTTGCATCCGGGAGATAGTGGGTTCGAACACCACTGTCGGCATCCCAGAAGATGGTTTTCCGTGGTTTGCCATTTTTACACCAGGCAAATGCTGGGGCTGTACCTTAACGCCACGGCCGCTTCCTTCCAACTCCTAGGCCTTTCCTATCCCGTCGTCGCCATAAGACCTATCTGTGTCGGTGAGACGTAAAGCAGCTAGCAAAAATAAATCATGCTACCAGTTTTCTCCTGCTGTAACAAATCTGTAGTTTTTGGATGTTACGCTCCTTTGGTTGCGTTGTGATCCCTGTACTTTTTCCTCACCTCACACCAATGGATATTTTAAAAAATGAGTTTCTTGAAGAATAAGTTCTGCAGAAAGTCAATAACAATCGAAGAGTTTAAAACAATGTGAAATGTTCTGTAAGATTATTGAATCCCTTGGTCCGCGCTCACATCATCGGTTTGAAAGTGTGACCATCATCAGTTTGAACATTTGTGTACACGCAGGGGCACGAGGCGTCATATTTCATGAACTTGTTTATTTTAAATCGCGTTATGTAATTGTATTGCTCCTTAACATCTTCCATTTTCATGGTTAAACTTTGTATCTTTGTTCATAAACACATTTATTGCCTTTCGGAGTGTGACTAAATTTTCTTGACACCTTGTACTTATGTTCTGTACATGCTCCATAGCGTGAAACTAACTCAGTGGTTTTTTTGTCGTTGTAGGTGAGTACCCGAGATTTTGTGCCACCTGGAGACGTAAGTAATAAAATGACTGTGCTGTTCATCTTCTATATATATAAAATAAGAGTTTTGTCTGTACATTGCTCAGAATTCGAAAATAATGGTATTTCTGTATAGCCATGTCCACAGTAACAAGGAAATGAACTTTTTTACTTTTCCGTAATTTCTGTCTGTATGTATGTATGTATGTATGTATGTATGTATGTATCACTAGAAAACGGCTAAAGAGAATTTAATGAAAATCGGTATGCAAAGTCGGGGAATGTCGCAACAATCTAGGCCATAAATAATTTTATTCGCGCTGAGTGAAATGGTAGTTTAGGGGAAGGACTAAAATTTAATTCTCAAATATTTATTATCGATGAAAGTTATACAGTATTAAATTTCCGATCATTTACCGGTATGTCTTATAAATTTTTACCGTACCGGCTATGATCACAGAGATATTCATGAATTTGGATGTTTGTTACCAAGTCTATATCAGCGCCGAGTCACGAGAAAATGAGTAAACAGATTTGAATGAAAATCGGTATGTAAAGTCAGAGAATAAGGAATTACAGTCTACGCTATAAATATATATATAAAATAAGAGTTTTGTCTGTACATTGCTCAGAATTTGAAAAGAATGGCATTTCTGTATAGCCATGTCCACAGTAACAAGAAAATGCATTTTTTACTCTTCCGTAATTTCTGTCTGTCTGTCTGTCTGTCTGTCTGTACACGCGTCACGAGAAAACGGCTGAAGAGAATTTAATGAAAATTGGAATGTAAAGTCGGGTGATGAACCGCTACAATCTAGGCTATAAATTATTTTAATCACGCTGAGTGAAATGGTAGTTTAGGGGAAGGCCTGAAATTTAATTCTCAAATATTTATGGTATTAGTGGTCGTGTCTTAATGAAAATCGGTAGACAAAGATGGAAAATAAGTCGCTACAATATAGGCAATACACGCCGAGAAAAATGGTAGTTTAGGGGAAGGCCTAAAATTGAATTGTCTAATTATTTATTATATTAGTGGTCGTATCTTCACGAAAATTGGTATGCAAAGTCGGGGAATAAGTCGCTATAATCTAGGCCATCAATAATGTTATTCACACTGAATGAAATGGTAGTTTAGGGGAAGGCCTGAAATGTAATCTATCTATCTATATATATATATATATATATATAAGTTTTGTCTGTACATTGTTCAGGCGCCTAAAATTTAATTTTTAAATATCTAGGTTTTTGTTCCTATCGAAAAGTACTACATAGCAAAAAGTTTCAGAGAATACGATTTCCGGTCATTTATGTTTTATTCAGTTTTACCGTTCCGACTATGATGAGTGGTATTTCAGAGTCGGAAGAAAATTAAATGTGAAAGCCTACAGTATCGAAAACGCATAACATTGATCTGCAATAACATTACATTGACCATTGTTTGTTGTGATGATATTTGTCTCTTATGCTGCCTCTCAACTCCGATAGATGGGATTACTGCTGCGTACCGACTGACTGAACTGACTGACCGTACTGACTGAATATTGGGGAGAAATAGCCGGGGAGTTAGAAAACTTCCTTCTTTAGCATGCCATTCGTCTGGTTCATACATTTTCTGATACAGCTGGTACGGAACACACTGGTTCTTCATAGTATTCCAGTTATTCGATCCCTACTCTGACGCGCTGTTTTGATTGAGCAGTGTGCATACTTAAGGCAGAGACTGACCTAGTAGTAGTAGTAGTAGTAGTAGTAGTATGGCCTGGTCTAGAATAACAATTTAGGCCTATTTCAAATTATAGCACCACAATTCACTGAATAACTCAAAATTCAACCCTGAAAAGAGCCGTTTCTTAAGAAAAGCTTCTTCCTCTTCACTTTTCTACATTCATTTAATTCCAAATTATCAGTGAAGAAGGGGTTTCTCCTCTGGCTTGGAGGAAAAATTGACGACCATTGTTTGATGCGATGTGCTTTGTGTCTCCGTTGCCGCTCATCTCCGATAGATGGGATTACTGCTGTAACCCAGTTTTTTTAAAAAATTTGCTTTACGTCACGCCGTCAGAGATAGGACTCATGGCGACGATGGGCTAGGAAAGGGAAGGAAGCGCCCTGGACTTAATTTCGTTACAGTCCCAGCATTTGCCTGGTGTGAAAATAGACCACGGAAAACCATCTGCAGGGCTGTCAACAGTGGGGTTCGAACCCACTACCATCCAGATGCAAGCTAACAGCTGCGCGCCCCTAACCGCACGGCCAACTCGCCCAGTCGTACTGAAAATAACAGCCTACCTGAATATTGGCGGGAAGTAGCTGGGGAGTTAGATAACTTTCTTCTTTAGCATGCCATTCCTCTGGCTCATAAATTTTCTTATACTACTGATACGTGACAAACTGTTTCATGATAGCATTCGAGCCATTCAATCTGTACTCAGAGGAATAATGGCAGAAGAGTGTTCACGGCTGTCTGCGGTCTGGTCATTCCAGCACTGGAAAATTGGACTGTTAGATCGGCACCGTAGTACTGTTCGCTAAAGGTGAGAAAATGTGCGGTTTTCCATTTGATCGAGTATTGCATATGGTAAAAATGCTTTTAATCGCTACATTCCTACTGACGACTTCAGGCAAGAAAACCAAAAAGACAGTCTATCTGAGAATCCCGTAGCGAAGCACGGGTTAGCTAGTAATTTTATAAGACGCATCGAAGAGTCGAAATAAAACTAAATGTGAAGGCCTACAATATAGAAAACTCATAAAATTGATCAACAGTAACATTACATTGACAATTGTTTGTTGTGATATGCTTTATGTCTTCTGTTGCCACTCATCTCTGATAAATAGGACTACTGAGTACCGAGTATTTTTTTTTTTAAATGCTTTACGTCGCACCGACACAAATAGGTCTTATGGCGACGATGGGATAGGCTCAGGAGTGTGAAGGTGCAGTCCCAGAATTTTCCTGGTGTGAAAATGGGAAACCATGGAATACCATCTTCAGGGCTGCCGACAGTGGGGTTCGAATCCTCTATCTCACAGCTGTGCGCCCCTAACCACACGGCCAACTCGGCTGGTCGTACCGAGTGTAACAGCCTGCCTGAATATTGGCGGAAGTAGCTGGGGAGTTAGATAACTTTCTTCTTTAGCATGCCATTCCTTAGGTTCATAAATTTTCTGATACTTCTGGTACGTAACACATTGGTTCATCATAGTATTCGAGCTATTCATTTTCTACTCTGAGGTACTGATTCGAATGAGCAGTGTACATATTTAACAGAATAAGGGCAGAGGAGTGTTCACGGCTGTCTATGGGCTGGTCATTCCGGCTCTGGAACTTTGGGCTGTTAGATCGGCATCGTAGTACGGTTCGTTAAAAGTGAGAAAATGTGCGGATTTTCATTTGATCGAGTATTTTATGATAACATTGCTTTTAATTGCTACATTCCTACTGACGTTTTTGTAATGACCTATGTTGACTTCAGTTGGAAAACCACAAAGTCAGCCTTTATGAGAATCCCGTAGCGAAGCACGGGTACATCAGCTAGTTTAATATATTCCTGTGTGTGTGTGTTTTTTTTTACCCTTTACCACAACAAAACTGGCCATTTTCCAAATAACATTTGGAAAGTAGGTATTTTCTGGACAGACACAAATAGTTACTTTGCCCCACATCATCGTAGGGTCGTTCTGCGTTTTAGCAGGTGTATTCATGGCTGTGACCTCCATCTCTCTGTCTTCTGCCCTTTTCTTCATCTCTCTGTATCTTTCCTTTCCTAATGCTGTCTAACAGTGAAGTGACTAGCCGGAGCGTAGACATCATAAGTCATCCTTGCTACAGCTTCTGAGTAGTCTGAGTCCATTCCATCTTTTTCTGGGATTCCTCAACGAAAACTCGTTCTTTGGTGGAACGAAGAAATTGCTGCAGCTATCAAAGAACGATGACACGCTCATAAACGCTTTCGTGGGCAGTCTACTGTGGCCAACTTGGTAACATTTAAAAAATGTCGCGCTGAGGCGCATTTTTTTATTCGGCAAAGCTTCATGCGAAAAATATGTCGTTCATGTCGTCCCATACACCGTCATTTCAGGTGTGGACTAAACTTCGACTCATTTTCGGAGTACAAGGACTATCCTTAGTACGGGGAATGCCTGTTGCAGGCAGTACCGTTACTCATCCACCCATGGTTGCTAATCATATAGTCATTTCACAGATGTGTGTGATTCCGGGAATTACCGTCCTGATTTCCTTGCACTGAAGCGCCAAGCAGATCGCCATCATCTATGTTTTGCCACTTATGCTTCAAAATAATATAACGTGTCCTTTACGGAGTGGAGAATCCGTAGCGTCTTGGCGCTTATCCAAGGACACGGCTTCTGGACCAGATAATGTCGATGACATGTTGAATCACCTCATCGGGAAGGAATAGTAATTCCACTCCTCAAGCCTGGCAAAGATCTTGAATATACAGAAAGTTACAGACCTATTTATCTTACTATGTAAAGTGTTTGAAATGTTGAATCGACGACTTGTGTTGTGTTTGGAGAAAAGAGGACTTTTGTCAGAGTGCCAGTGTGGTTTTCGAGGTGCTCGCTCCACCACTGATCACTTGGAACGCCTGCAGAGTTCTATCTAGGACGCTTTCCCCGAAAACATCATTTGGTGGCTGTTCTCTTCCATATGGCAATACGGCATCGTTTCAGCCCTGCATCAGTGGAAATTCTGAGGTAACTTTTGGTTTTTATTGTAAATGTGTTATCCCTCCGTCTATTCCGTGTTCGAGTAGGGAGGACATGTTCGCAATATCTCATTCAGGAAAATGGAGTCCCACTTGGATGTGTTCTCAGTGTACCTCTGTTCACGATTGCCATAAACGGTATTGTCGCTGCTGCTGGTTCAGCAGTAATACCGCCGCTATATGTGGATGATTTTACTCTGCACAAAATGTGGCAGTCGCAGAGCGACAATTGCAGCATTAGAAGAGTGGACCCGTGAACCTTAGAACTTGGCTTTCGGTTTTCAACTGCAAAGACTTCTGTTGTTCGCTTCTGCCGGAAACTCATTCATCTCCATTTAGGGGAGAGGGGGGGGGGGGTGTCGCTCTTCGTATAGTTGACACCGATTTCTTGGACTCCTTTTCGATTGTAAATTACCGTGCGTGTCACATGTGCGTCAGTTAAAGGTCGCAGGAAGCTGTCGTCTTCGGATCGGCCGGGGCATCAAAGCAAGTACGGTGCGGTGACACTGATTGAAACCAAGGGTGTGTTTGTGTTTGGTGCTGATGTCTGGTGCAGTGCCGCTTAAAGTCCATTTGAATTCGCCCACGAAGCGATCATCTGCTGGTAAAATGACAACGGCGCATTGTCGTCTTCTGGACCATTCCGGTCGTCTTTCGATCAATGCTATATTTAATTTAATGATTTGTTGTGTGTTAACGGTTTCGCTGGGCTTATGGCTCGGTTTAATTTTGCCGGGTAAACACCAAATGTGTTCGCCGGGTTTGAACCTGCGATCTTCGGATCCGAAGGCTGTTATTGTACCATGATCCGCAGAGCTATATACGGTACTGAAGGAGAAAAACGCTTTGGGAAAATCAAATGATCATAAATATGCCTTTCAATAAAATTGTGTACCGCAATGTTACCTATAGCAACCATGCAGGCTGTGAAGTGTTGACCTGTGCAGCTCTCAAGGTACTGTTGCTAGGCAACATCACCTCACACGTTTTGTTACAAACAGTATTTCGTTACACCCCCAGCTCTGACACATGTATGTACTGTCTGAATGTATACGGGATGGTGGAAATCGAAATTAGTAGAGGAAGTAATACATCGTCATCACTTTTTGTTTCACTCGAATGGGGCATCCGTTCGTCCGAATGAAACTACTCCAGTTACGGTTGAAAACGTGATAGGTAGATTAGGGATTTCTGAGGGACAGGGTGGAGGGAGCTCGCCTGGCGCAAGTCTCCCAGTGTCCCATTTGTTGATATATTTCATTTCGAAATGAGATCTCAGTTGAGGAAGCTAGAACAGGGATTGAATATGGTACCGTACTGATAAACAAATTATCCACCTTTATTGTATAAATGAACTTCTACGGAGTGAGTTGGCCGTGCGGTTGGGGTCGCGCACCTATGAGCTTGCATTCGTTAGACAGTGGGTTCGATGGTATCCGTGGTTTGACATTTTCATACCAGGAAAAATCTGGGACTGTGCCTTAATATTAAGGCCACGGCCGCTCCTAGTTCTTTCCTTTCCCACCGTCGCCATAAGACCTATGTGTCGGTGCGACGTAAAGCCAGTTGTAAAAAATGATCTCAGGTAAGAGGAGATTGTGGCATTGGAAAAAAATCCTCTACTTACGAACCATGTATTTGTGGCTTCCTGGGAACCAGCATTGTGTTTCTGGACTTACTGTAAGTGTATTATATTATTATTATTATTATTATTATTATTATTATTATTATCTATATATTAAAATTGATGAAAACTAAAGTCAGTCAGTACGGCCATTCTATCCGGTCGATTTCCTTCATTTTTTAAAACTGAAAGGTATTCATGCACAGATTTGTCATCAGGCACTATAAATCACTTCACTTCCACCTTCCTCAAATGATTTCATTTTTTCAATTTTTTGTATCTTTGAAGCAATCATATCTTTGGTTCTAATTGAGGTACGGAGTTCGTTTTGGCCTAAGAACACCCAGTGGATCAGGTTCTTTCATTTCAGCTCTTAACTATTCAAATTGGTTGATTCTGAGCAAAGTTATGAGTGCACATTAAATTTGACGTCTCATTTCTTCAACATTTTTTCTCATTGAACTAATCATATCTTTCGTTCTAATTGAGGTACGCAGTTCGTTTTGGTCTAAAAACGCTCAGTGGATCAAGCGCTTTCTTTTTAGGTAATAACTACTGTACTTACATTGGTAGATTATGAGAATAGTTATGAGTACATTTGTCTCCATGACGAAGATCTTTGAAGGACTTTTTAATAGTTCGGCGACGATGTGGTAGGAGAGGGTTAAGAGTGAGAAGGAACGATTGTGGCCTTAATTAAGGTACAGGGTGTCAGAAGTCCCCGTACCCCTAATTTCATACGTGTGCCGCCGTCGCTCAATCAATTGAGCAGTCTTCATTGAAATCCATTCCCAAAAGAGCAGCTAAACTTTAAGTACCGCTGTCAACAATGCATGACCACATTAAAAGAGATTTGAAAATGAAAGGATTTAGGCCGATGCATGTGAAGGAATTATCTGACAATGACATGGAGCAACGAGTTGCAGCCTGCTTTGTTGGCACAATTCCTAACTGCCGTGTCTCGCTCAAGAGTGTTATTTTCTGATGAATGTGGGATATATCGCAGTTCACATAGGAGGAATGTGGTTTTCTGGTCTAAGGAAAGTCCTCATTATGTGCAAGATTTGGAAAGGAACCCCCCCCCCCCTCATGTTATGGTATGGGCCGGGATATCATCACGTCACTTGTGCGGGCCGTATTTTTTTTATTTTTATGGGTATGTGAATGGAAAATCTTATTTGCATATGTTACAATCTTGGTTAATACATCAGCTTCAAGACAAGGGAATCATGGGTCATGTGTGGTTACAGCAGGATGGTGCTCCAGCACATTTTGCGCTTCAGGTGCGCGAGTTCCTTGATGAACAATTTCAAGGCCGCTGGATTGGCCGTGGCTCACCAACATCTCCAGCCCCATTGAAATGGCCACCACGAAGCCTGGACCTTACCACGCCAGACAACTCATTATGGGCAATAATCAAGTCCCATGTGGCTCAACGTCAGTTCACGACTAATGAAGAATTGCGCCAAAGTGTGGAGGAAGCCTTTCGTTCCATAACTCCTGAGATGCTCCGCAAGATGTCATTGAGGACTTGGAGACGAATATAACTCTGTGTAAGGCATGATGGTGCACATACAGATTCCCTGGATGCATAGTTTTTATTTGTAAATACTCCAGTATAATATGAAACGTATGAAACTAGGGGTACGGGGACTTCTCGGACATCCTGTACAGCCCTAGCATTTGCCTGCTGTGATAATGGGAACCTCGGAAAACCATCTGGAGTGCTGCCGACAGTGGGGTTCGAATCAACAATCTCCTTCATGCAAGCTCACAGCTACGTGACCTAAACCGTATAGCTGACTCGCTCGGTATTATCATGATCACCAAGGTGGCAGTGGCCCCAGTCACATGATATTTTGATATGAATATTCATGTCCCTGTAGGTTGGGTTCCACATAAAACTGAAGGTTCTGTGCCTATGACGGCGTTGTAAACAGTGATTTAAAACTACACACTTTATTTTAACTTGGTATTTATTTATTTATTTATTTATTTATTTATTTATTTATTTATTTATTTATTTATTTATTTACTTATTTATTTATTTATTTATTTATTTATTTATTTATTTATTTATTTATTTATTTATTTATTTATTTATTTATTTATTTATTTATTTATTTATTTATTTATTTATTTATTTATTTATTTGCGAAGTTAGGTCTACACACGGTGTCCATCATTCTTTCATTCTTCTGCTGTGGACTTGTTTTATTCGGGAACTGTTTGGGTTGGACTAGACTGATTGTAATGAAGCTGGGCGCTGTGACCACTTAAGTTATTAAGATGTCAAAACATCGCTGTTGTTAGAGCTCGCCCGTCCTGGGAGTCAGTTCGGTCGGTATGCTGTCTCCTTTTCTCGAACATTCGCTCCTTCCTGCTAGACTAGCTCTGCATAGGCTTGTCCACTGGATGATTCTGAAGAGGAAACCGCCAGCTTCCCCGTTTGTGCTTATAAAATATAGCATGCAGATTTCATACTTCACAATGTTTTAGCTTTCATTATAAACGACTCAACATATTCAAATTCTAATATTTTGATATACTATGTTGATATTATGTACGTGTTAGTACAATAAATCATAAACTAACTGCTCCGAATTATAATACTGTCCTCGATTTTACGGGTGAAGGATTATTACCATTAAACATGGGATTATTCATTTTATTATTGATCATCGACCCAGGTTTCATAGAAATCTTTCTGGTCTAACCTAAACATTTCCCTTGTTAATCATCTTCTATTTATTAATTTTTAATCTAAAGATCTCTGTTTTGAATATCTTCGTGTGTGTTTCCTGCTAGTTTGAAGTCTTCTTATTTTTCATTTCTTAGTATGTATTTTTGCTTTTGCTATCATTGACTTCCACTATATGTTTTTCTTTTGTGTCTGTTAGGGTTATTCTTTTAAGGTCTCCGTAATACGTTAATCTGGATTTTGTAATGCCACTGTGAATGTGCATTGTTTGTGTTTGTGTCTTGTGTTAACCAACTATATTTTACTTCTGATTTTGCGTTATTTTCTCAATATTTCCCGTTCGAGATTACTGTTTCTTGTTATGATGCATGCTCATCCCTTCACCGTGTACTGCGAATGTGCCGCAGGGGATCACGCCGTGATGAGACCTCGGCAGAGAATGAAACTCCAGTCTTTCTGCTTGAATTTTCATTACGGCCAGGAAGAGAAACATTCTTTGTGGAGAAAGATGAGCTGAGCTCGGCCGTAATCACCTTCTTGAAGCTTGGCGTTCGAATAGAAAGTGCGTTTAGCTCAGTTTTATTTATTTGTTTATGGTGAAGGCATTGGAAATGTTTAAATGTTTCGTTCGAATTACGAATTAGGAGAAGTCAAACATTGGAACAGATTTCCGAAAACGACGATTGAAATTGTATGGACACATTATGAGGCTAGATGATAACCGACTAGCAAAGAAAATATTGATGTACTCACAAACATTAAAGACAACGGTTTGGATCACACAAGTCCAAACTGATCTTAATAACGCCAGCATCAAACCTACAGATATCGAAGACCGCACAACTTTCAGACATAAGATCTACACTTGGGAAGTTGCTTCAGAAGATAAAGCCAGCAGATCTAGAAGAAAATGGACTGACGAACGTCGAGCTAAACATAGCGACATGATGTTATTTTTCTTGTTCTCGCAGAATTATTTCAACAAATCATAATTTGCTTTATGTGATCCTTTATGGGTCGAAACAAAGTAAATAACAAAATTACGAAATTATAACACAGTAGTTAAAACAGAAGCTCTTAATGCATCTGAAACTATTATAATTGGTGGCAAATCTCAAATAAATACGATCGAAAAACAAGAAAGAAAAATTCTCAGGAAAATTTTAGGTTCAAAATGCTGAAATGGAATTTGGATTAAAAATAAATCACATGAAATCGGTCAAGTTACAGGAAAAATTCGATACAATCGAGAAACGGTAATTACAATTCTATGGTCACTTACACTGACAAAAACAATTTTAAACTTACCCTTGTCAATGAAAAATCGCAATAATAGGCTAAAAGAAACCAGTGAAGACCACGATGAAATTGGCATTAATGAAGAAACCATTCAAGACGGAATAAAATTCAGAACCTTAATTCACAAACACACATTTTCTGTAAAGCTCGCCGGACTAAATACAGGATGGACTGAACAACTTAAAAGGAACACAGCGAGAGAATGAAGAGATACAGAGAAGACAAACAAACAAACAAGTGTTAATAAGTTCATACGCGCTCCCTAGTTCGGCATAACGAATTAATAAAATAATAGTAACAATTTACGTCCCACCTTAACGGTTTTCAGAGAATGCAGAAATTTTGTTGTAGGCCTACAAGAGTTCTTTAGGTGGCTGACGTTAAACATGAATCTACTTCGGAGGTGGGGTCATTTGAAGTGAATGGGATGGAATAGATTACCAGGGTAATGGAATATTATGGGTGGACTTAGTGTTAAATCATTTCTGTTGATCTGAAATGGGATATTATGGAGGCGCTTAGTTCATTTACATTGATTAAATAATAATAATAATAATAATAATAATAATAATAATAATAATAATAAAAATAAACAGTTTTATAAACTGTTAAGGGTTCTGCAAATTGTAGACTGGAGTGGACCATTTTGCAGTTGGTACTACGGACATGAGTAGAAACCAGTTTGCGTAATGCGCAAAAGGAAATATTTGCATCAAACTAAATTTTCCTGTAATTTGTATTTCCATTTTTATGCGAGATTGTCGCCGGAGACAAGAACGTACCAGTACAATTTACACACTCAATCACAGTGCGTTCCAAACTTTGATTTAAAGACCGCACAGTCATGCTTATTAGACGTCGTGATTTTTAAGTACCTGCTTCCCTACCACTGTCATGAAAAATATGTCGATCGTCTTGTTGTGTACGTTTTGTAATTCAATATGCACTCATTTGCATAATAATAATAAAATGTAAACCAAGAAAGATCGCATGGAACGTAATGTAGGTGATTGTAACGTTAATGTACGTTTCAGAGGAAAAGGATAACTTATTGCTGAAAACTGGACAGTTGATGTTGGGACTCTAGCTCTGTGTAGATCCGCGTCCACCTACATTCGAAGGGGCAACAAGGTATTAGCTGCAGTTAAGAATTGTTGGTAAATCTAAGACACTGAACGCAAATTGAACTTTAAAGATTGGCATTTTCATCACCAAACGCAAAGGAAAAATAATTAATGCAGTAGTGGGTTAAGGAATGCGATTCCAATAACGCGTCAGTCAGTCAGTCAGTCAGTCACTACCGATCTGCATTGGGGCTGTCGCCCAGGTGAAGATTTCTCTATCAGTTGTTTACCTAGCCTTTCATAAATAATTTCAAGGACATTGGAAATTTTTACTCTAGTCCTTAATTCTCCAGTTTTTCCTGAATTTCAGCTTTATTTTCATATTATGATTTTCCTGTTTTTAACGACTCCATTCAAACTTATTCGTGTACTAATGTAATTTCCAGGCGATCGTCATACAACACTGAAGCAAAAGATCTTTTTGCCCTTTAAATTAAAGATCTCTTCTCCCCGGGCATTATGACAGGATTTGGTTGGACACCAGTCGCATATCCCGTTTACTGTTCAGCATACCAGTTACTGCTTTGAGTAAATTACGCTTTAGGTCCACTGTTGTTTCCGCACGTGGGCTGCCAACTAGAAGGTGATCAACGTCTCGGAAGTTGTGACACTTGCACGGAGATCGAATGTGTTGACACTTGCACGGAAAGCCAAAACTTCCCGGAAATGACTAAGCATGGCTATTTCAAACAGAGACACTTGCACGGAGGCCCAAGGAGGTTTGGAATGCAGAAACAGGGGAGGTAAAGGCCCACCCGGTAAGTGGAGTTCATTGCTACAGTCGATACCTGTGTGTCAACTAGTGTTCCGTGTTGAACTGGTGATAATTGCTCTGCAGCTATGGAGTTCACTGAAACCGCCAAGGGAAAGCCGTTATTGATTTACAATGGACATCAGTATATTGTGGACTATACCAATAAAGATCAAATGATTTATTGGCGGTGCGTATACTTCAAGAAAAGAAAATGTAAAGGAAGAATAACATCGAAAGAATACAGTTTTAGGCGAGACAAGTCATGTTTGCATTCCGGACGACGCGACGAATCAAGTGAGAAAAGTGTAGGGAAAAAAAACCGCAAGGGAAAAAGGCAGTATTATTTCAACAATTTACACCGAAGAAGTAAGCCAGCTCTGCAATAGAGGCTATGACCTTGTGACATCGCTGCCATCACATAGAAGTGCCAAACAATCATTGCATCGTATCCGACGGAAAAGAATGGGACCTACAAAAGACCCGATCGATTCTGGAGGTGTAATAATACAGGAAAGACACATAGCAATGAACGACGGTGGAAAATTCCTACTTGCAGACGAAACCAGAGGACCGAAAGACAGGATATTAGTGTTTGCCCGCGGGAAAGGAAAATCTGCTTTATCAAGTTGCTCTTCATTCTTTGTCGACGGGACCTTCAAAAGTTAAAGCAAGCAGTTTGGGCAGTTATTTATCATCCACGCCGATCTTGGAAGTTCTTGGGAAGAAACCAACAGTCTACGCGCTTTTACCAAACAGCAAACGGGAAACATATACTCGTTTCATCGAAGCTGTCAAAAACAACGTACTAGAATGGAACCCTGCCATTGTCCAAGCTAAAACGCTGTTTCCTCAAGCTGAGATTATGGGTTGCAACTATAATTTTAATCAGTGTGTAGGGAGGAAAGTAAGTTTGTGGCCTTGTTACTGCGTACAGGGAGAATGAAGAAATTAGACTTCATGTTCGAAAGTGTTCAGCACTAGCGCACATTTCTCTTGAAATTATTGATGATGGTGGGCTATGTATTCAGGAGAGCACTCCTGAAAATCAGAATCTACAGGCGTTTTACGACTATGTCGTCGATCACTGGCTGGATAACGAGCACATGCCAAGGAATATGTGGAACTGTTGTGTAAAGCTGCATCGGACCAATAACGTTTCTGAAGGCTGGAACCAAAGAATAAACAGTTTAATTTCGAGAGCGCATCCAAATGTATATTCGCTGATCAAGACTCCTCGAGATGACGCAGAGTACTACGGTCACCAATTTGACAGGATAGTTTTGAATATCGATGGGAAGAGAAGAAAGAAATCAGCAGTGAAGATCGATGAGAGGATTTCAAAGGCCTTAAAAAGACTTGAAGTTGATGGCAAACTAAAATCATTCCTAGTTTGTGTTGCTTACGCTCAGAAACTGCAGCGAAACTACCCTGGAATATTACAAGATTTGTAAATATTGTAAATATTGTAAATATATGAATATTTTGAATCATAATTAATAAAGAAAAAATGTGACAATGGATTATCACTGGATAATCATACTAATATGATGAATCAGCACGTAAAAAATACAAAATTCAACGAACTTGCATAAAGTGAAAAAAAATATAGAGAATGAAGCGTAATTCGCGCACTCGGGCGTCACAGCGCGACTCCTCACATGCCAGCAATAAAAAAATGTCTCTTACAAATGTTCGTCTTGCGAGTGTATCCGGTAGAAAACGGACGTTGAAGAGTAGCAATCTGGCAACACTGTAACCATATGTAGGGTAACTGCCGCTGTCAGCACGATTTCGTCGTGCTGTGCAGTTGATACAGTGGGTAGAGTTTTTGGTTGGCATGCAGGAGGTCGATGGTTCGATCCTGGGTTGAGGCGCATTTTTTATTTGCTAATTTCCATGACATTACCTACTGTAATACAGTAAGACACCGTTTCTGAGGTCACATGTATCCTACATTTACAACATTTTGTAACGCTGAAACAACGTTAGACTAATAAGAAATAGACAGCTGAAACAAACAGGTTTCACATCTAGTAGATGAAGTGGTGAGAATAAATTCACGCCCACGACGTGGAAAGGGCGCCTTTCAAAGCTGACCAATGAAAACGATTGTTCGTCCATTTCTAGGATCGTAGTATGTAAGTGCAAATGGTTTCTAGAGGACCCGCTGCAATCGCTGTTGACGATTAAGATGCCAGATACCATACCACGTGGACTACATTTACGAAATAAAAAACATACGCCTCAACCCAGGATCGACCACTCGACCTCCTGCATGCTAACCCAAAACTCTATCCACTGCACCAAGTGTACAGTACGTCTACCTTCTGCTGACAGAGGTAGTTACCATACATGTGGTTACAGTGTTGCCAGATTGCTATTCTTCAACGTCGTTTTTTTTGCCGGATATACTCGCAAGACGAAATTTTGTAAGAGACATTTTTTTATTGCTGGCCCGAGTGCGCGAATTACGCTTCACCCTGTATATCTATGGGGAACGCAAAGAGACTACCTCTCCGTGGTGTTCCCTGGAAACGGCGCTAAGTCGGCTAAATGTCTCTTACAATGTATACAATTGTTTTGTTTTGTTGTCCAACCCTTGTCCCGTTTCCCTACGGGGTCGGGTATGAGGTGAGATGAATTTGTCGTGGCGGTTTTTTTATGACCGGATGCCCTTCCTGACGTCAACCTCATCAGAGGAGTTAATGGGAGATGAAATGAATGACGTGATATATGATAGTAGGGAGAGGGTGAAACCCGGTGCCGGCACATAGCCTACTCCTGTCGAATAGCACCAAGGGGTCTGCTCAAGGCTTAACGTCCCCATCCGACGGACGAATCACCATCAACAGCGTCATATGCCCTCACTCCATATGAGCACTGCGGAGAGGTTTGGAATTTAATCCAGGCTTTTGGCACGCAATCTAGTGATTAGAAATTGTATACCACCACTTCCCCTACCCTGCCGGCCAACATTCAGATGGTGAAAATTTTTTCGACCAACGGGACTCGAACCGGCTAACCTCGGTGTTAGACCGTTTTAGACTTCAGCGCCTTAACGATCATGGCCACCAGGCGGGCTACAATGTATACAATTAACCAGAAAAATATACCCCATGGCGCAACAGCCGTGAAGGGCTTTGGTCTACCATGTGACCGCTGCTCAGCCTGAAGGCCTGCAGATTACGAGGTGACGTGTGGTCAGCACTACGAATCCCCACGGTAGTTATTCTTGGCTCTCTACATTAACGCTGCTATCTCGCCATCAGATAGCTCCTCAATTCTAATCTAATCACCTCGAACCAGCCCTCTGATCCAGGTAAAATCCCTGACCTGGTCGGGAATCGAACCCGGAGCTTCCGGGTAAGAGGCAGATACGCTACTCCTACACCATGGTGCCGGGATTTATAAAATTAACAGTTACTTATAAATTGCATCTAAACTTACTACCGTGATTACCAGAGGTTCTTGATGACGTGCCATCTTTTAATTGGTTCTAAATAGACATTGCTAACTTGTATAGAAATCCTTTCATAGTTCCCTCATTGTAGAAATGCTAATTACCGAGCAAGTGGCCGTGCGGTTAGGGTCGCGCAGCTGTGAGCTTGGATTCGGGAGATAGTGGATTCGAACCACACCGTCGGCAGCCCTGAAGATGGTTTTCCGTGGTTTCCCACACCAGGCAAATGCTGGGGCTGTACCTTAATGAAGGCCACGGCCGCTACCTTCCCAATCTCCCACCCTTCCGTCGCCGAAAACCTTCGATGTATTAGTGCGACGTAAAACAAATAGCACACACACAAAAAAAGAAATGCTAATTTATTACTGTAGGTCATTTTCTGCCATTTTGTATCATTGTCATTTTATAAAGTTGTAAGTCATTATATGGTCATTTTATGGAATTTATTGTCCGGTTCCATGTCTAAATGGTTAGATTGCTGGCCGCCGGTCACAGGGGTCCCGGGTTCGATTCCCGGCAGGGTCGGGTCGCTGGCACGGGGGCTGGGTGTACGACCCGCAGGTCGGCTACGGGTGTCAAATCAAAACGACCTGCACCTGGAGAGCCGAAGACTGTTTTATACTTCTTGAGTCATTTTCTTACATGTTGAAGCATTTACGCGTGTGGTATTGGATTTCCAGGAGAGACCAGTATTTATGTGCATCTTCGTCAAAGTACCTATCAAATTAGATTAGACATCCAAAATTTATGTTAGTATGACCACCCTGTTTCTGACTCATGTTAGATAGTGAAAGCCTCCGTGCAAGTGTCACCATCCTACTTCTGATTCATCAGGTAGAGTGAAAGGCTCCATGCAAGTGTTCCAACCCCAACGTTTCGTCCCGGACGGTGTTTTTGAAAGGTTTTGTGTATATCTATATTCTAGCCATACTGCCATTGGTTCGTCGGAATTAAAATTCCATCAACTTGCGTCGTGCGCTGGCTTACCACCTTTGAATTTCACAGTTGTTGCGCCGCCGAATGAATAGAGGCGAAGAAAGAGCCTATGTTCTCTCGTAATGTAATTAGGTGATGAAGACCCTCAAAGTACGTAGCCTTATAATGGCAGTCCAACGCCATTGAGTGCTGGAGAACGTCCAAAAGTGCGCGGCTCAATAGGCAGTGTCAGGTAAAATGATAAGTTTTAGCAAATAGTGTGTACAGTACTTGTCTTTCGAAAGAATAATAATAATAATAATAATGATCAAGGTCAACTGCTTGGCTTTCGCTGATGATTTTGCGATACTTTCAGAAAACCCAGATCAACCTCCTAGAAAAGATCGCGAGCAAGGGGACTTAGGATCTCGAAAGAGAAGTTAAGTTCATGATAAAGGACAAACATGAACCAAAATTCCATGAAAGAGAGATTGGACGGATTCAGAAGGTTAAGAGAATGCACTAGAAAAAGCTGCTGTAGACGATCTCAAAAATGGAGGGAGTTTATAGACTAACTAAAAACATCTACAACAAGGAATGCGTCTCATGAAATGCCAAAATAAGGCGTTACTGCACTGTAGTAAAGAGAATGCCTGTATGCCAGCGAATTTACAATGTGGGGAAGCTGGAGATCCTAGAAAGAAGAAAACTACGGAAAATCTTGGGTCCAATGCAGACTGAAACCGGATGAAAACTTTGGAATAACGATGAAGTCTACAAAAAAAATGTGGAGAAAATTTCAGAGAGCATGAAAGGGAGCTGGTTATCATTTCTCGGATATTTGTACTGAATGGACAAAACCAGACTAACTAAAGAGTTATTCGACTACCTGTGTAACAAGGAGACTAGGAAGTTCGTAAAGATCTAGAGAAGTTGATCATTTCGCACATTAAAAAAAAATCGTATAGCCTCACAATTGCAAACAATAAGGCAACTGGTTGTGATGGAATCCCAGCAGAACTGTTCAAAATCCTAGGAGAGGATGCTGCGAAAGTGCTACATTCAATATGTCAGCAAATATGGAAACCCCAGGAGTGGCCAAAAGATTGGAAAAACTCAGTGTTCATCCCAATTCCAAAGAAGGGCAGTGCTAAAGAATGTTCAAACTACCGAAGAATCGCATGCTAGTAAAGTTATGCTCAAGATCCTGCAAAATAGGCTTCGGCAGTATGTAGATAGAGAACTACGCGTCCGCCTGTCATCCGGCTTCTCCGGGTTCGATTTCCGCTCTTCCAAAATTTGACTACCTCTGCCGTTAAATCCGCAATCGTGGCATCCCAAGGCCGACACACTACCAGTGATCCACACAGGGTTTTACTGAAATTCGTTACGCATTCCCCACAATATTCATTTTTCCTCCGCCACGTCCACGTCCTTGGCTGAATGGTGATAGTCGTGGTCTTCGGTTCCGAGGTTTGTTAAGTTAGCGTATGACAACCTACAGAATTACAAAATAACAACAACTTAAGTACTGGGTGACTATGGGTGTAATTGACTCTCCAAGAAAGTAACTAATTATGAAGAAAACTGAGGAAATTGTTACAAGTAATGCTGCACCTAGAAGGGGAAAGCTCTATTAAATTAACTATGTTATGTCTAATGTCTGTTCTGCAACCGAAGATACGAATACCGTCAGTATTTAAATCACTTCGGACTAGACTATAGAAGGAGATCTAGATTTAGTATAAATTGTACTGCTTCAGGCGTTGCTTAATGAAAGTCTTCCACGCTCCCAGGGAAGGCACAAAGTGGACAGTCTTAGCACAATGTGTTTTATTGCGTCCTGGACTTGTCCGCAGTCACAGAAAGGGGAAGTTGTCCATCCTCAACTGTATAGAGTAGCAGCAGTTCTTCCCACTCCACATCTGAAACGGTTTAACCCTAGAATGGTAGTCATAATCACCAACCTATTATTACTAGACATACGTAAAAATGACGTGTCAAAGGAATTTTTGGGAAATGAGCAAGTAAATCCACGTGCAAGTTATCTATATTTACAAAAACAATTAATTTCACTTTGTTGTCCACTGAAATTCATTTCGTCCAGTCATTATGAGTTTATCACTCTGAACTAAAGGATTAGAAACACTTCCACTGGGAGCTCCACGCTGAGTAGATGTTCTGGAGGTCTCCTTTTGCCGTTTCTTGCTGCTATTTCCTATATTCTGTAATATTTTCTTCCTTTTACCTCCACTTGAGACGGGATCCTTTCCTGAGTTGCTATGTTCTTCCACCTCTACGTCACGTATTACTTCACTCAGTTCTTCATATATGATATCATCTTCAATTGGCACATAGTCTTCATCAATGTCAGAATTATATTCCTCAGAACCAGAGCACACTTCCACATTGTCTTCTTCACCTTTCGACTCATCTGACAGCTCTCCTAAAACGCTGCTAACGCCTCGTCATTATCCAGATACTTCGCCATTCTGCAATTAGAAATAATTATTATTAATTAAACACTTATTGTACATAAATGTGTGTGTGTACTTTTATATTATATGTGTTTATTATATATATCATATACGTTGTGTAGGTGAAGAGAAGATCCATTATTGGTAGACATACGTCAAACAGACGTGCAGAAAATTTACGTGCATTGGTAGAGTACGTCATACTTACGTGTAGAGTTTCAATGGACGAGAGCTATAGACAAACTGGCGGGAGCACGGGTGCCATTCGTAGCCACTTCTGTTTCACAACTGATTAGCGGATGCACTTCCGGCCGGACAAGCGATAACGTTGAGTGGGGGAAAGGAGGGATGCGCCTGTTCATAATAGACACGTCATTT
The DNA here is from genome assembly GCF_040414725.1 of Anabrus simplex. Classification (NCBI taxonomy): domain Eukaryota; kingdom Metazoa; phylum Arthropoda; class Insecta; order Orthoptera; family Tettigoniidae; genus Anabrus; species Anabrus simplex. Next base: position 114,284,548 of record NC_090274.1, read on the forward strand.
TTACGTAGTCTACCATTCTAGGGTTAAACTACACCATGTACGGCGGGGTAGATTGAATCCTGCAGGTTTTAAGGAAGGATTATTAATTTCCACTACGCCCCGAGGTGGAGATGACGTCCATTCTGTTAACCAGCTGACGTTGGAGTTGCAGTAGCTACTTTTTAACTTCACAGCAGTCTTCCAGGCGAGTTGGCGACTTAAGGCGTGCGGTTCTTTGTTGTACAACTTCCTCCTGAGTTGGAAGTGCCTCATTCAACAGCATCCTGTCCGCCTCCGTAGCGTAACGGTTAGTGTTATTAGCTGCCGTCCTCGGGAGCCCGGGTTCGATTCCCGGTACTGGCAGAAATTTAAGAATGGTAGGAGGGTTGAAATGGTACATGCAGCTCACCTCCAATGGGGGTGTGCCTCGAAAAGATTTGCACCATCTCGGGATGAGGACACAAGTTTACTTTAACAGCATCCTAGACCAAAGCTTATAGAGGGCCTTCCTATATATATTTGAATGTGCGGCCTCTTAAATCTTCTGTAGACACATTTAAATCACATCTGCATGCCCACTGCTGCTTTGCTTTTTCTCAAAAGTAGCTTTTTGTAGAACTCAGAATGTTCCGGACACACAAGTTAGCGTCGAACTTGCGCGTATTTGGCGTGTTCACCCCCCCCCCCCCCCAAGAGTCACGAACAGCTCTCAGGTGTTTCAGGATACGAAGAGGAAGGCGGTAACGCCGTATCTCAGGCCAGGAAATTTGTTACGGTAAAGGTGATGTTCGGAGGTGAGGGGGTTAGCGGTCTGTCCCGACATTCGCCTTAATGCAAGAGAGTAGAAAACGATTCTCAGGACACCCGACGGTGGGGCCCAGCCCCTCCTCTGCTCGGTTGGTCGGTCGGAGTGCAGAGCTGTTGGACCACGGACCATCATTGCCGCAGCCTACTCTGCACAAGAGAGATTTCGTTAAACTGACCAACACAGGAAATACCCCCTATCGGACAAATACCGAACCTCGTATGGGTCTTACGAAGGGAACCCGCCAAGTGTAACTACCCGATTTCCCAGAAACTTCGCTCAGACAAAGAGGGTCGAAATAAGCGAACACGGGTTTCGGCTTATCCGTAAACACTCGACCGTTCCCAAGACAATTGCCGTCAAAGTTGACGTGCTTTACGTGCCTGTTAGGGCCCGTTACCATACACACGAGCGTTTTCTCGACCACATGCGAACCACATGTCGCCAGCTGTAGCCGATCCCGGTCACCGACCACTTGCCGACTGCAGCGCATTCCTTTACACACGGGCGACATCCTGACAAGCTCCCGCTGTCAGTATTCGTGATGGAGTCGTTTGATACAGATACGTTCATTGCCGAGATTCAAGCTGAACCCGCTGTATGGAACTACGCTAATGATACATACAGCAACCGAGTTGAGAAGGACAGAGCATGGGAGATCTGTGAAGTCTTTCACAGTAACTTCCAGGACTTAAGCACAAAGGAAAAAAATGAAATAGGTAAGATTTACATATATTTATTTACAAAATATTTAAACATTCCCACATGTGCTTAGCAGGCTTTAAGCTAGTAACAGTATGATTGTTAACTTCTTACATACATGGCATATAAACTCAGTGCCACATTAATTCCAATCATTCCTGATAACTGCATTGTGTTCAAATCCTTCTCCATTGCCAGTCAACTTGCCCTTCTTCAGAAACAAAGTAATTCGCAAATTCCTCTCGTGTAGTGTTCACAGATCTTCCACCTATAGTGAGGCCGTCTCTCAAGTCCAGGAATCCTTAAGAAGTGAGGGTGTCGTCGTAATTGTACCCATCACGAAGCCTAACACACAGCATGCCTTAACAATATCCTCAGCAAAACTAATTGATACATTTAATGGCCTATGAAACACTCTCCACTTATTGGCTAGAATCCCAAAAGTACATTCTACTGTTCTTCTAGCGCTAGACAAGCGATAGTTAAAGACCTTCTTCTTAGTGGATAGATTCTTCCTTGCATACGGACGTAACAAATTACTTGAAAGGCCAAATCCCTCGTTCCCGATGAAAACAAATGGTAAAGCTATTCCATTCTCTGTAAGTGGTTTGGAGTTTGGAACATTTTATGATGCAGTGAACTGTTAGAAAAAACTGTTGAGTCAGAGGACCTCCCATAGGATCCTCTGTCAACATAAACAAAGTTATACAGTAGTTTGAATCGGATACGGCTAAAATAGTTAGGGAAAAGAAATGTTTATAATTGAAATACAATGACTCACTGTCTGATGGTTTTATTACCAGACGTGTTTGCGTCAATAGCTTCAAATTAGGAAAATGGGCTCGTTTTTCAAAACCTGATGCAATTTTCAACCATGTTTCTTTGTTGGGAGTAGGAATTATCCTCTTCTGAAGTTCATTCCAGATGGCTTGGCAGGTTTCTTTCACAATTTGTGTAGCTGTTGTAACTCCACATCTGAAGGCAAAATGTATGTCCATAAAGGAGCAACCAGTCCCCAAGTACATGGAATTACAGTAAATCAAAGATTTCGAAAAATAAAATTAATAATAATAATAATTGTTACGGAGTTTTGTGGATGTGCAGAGGTGAAAGAAGGTGCTGGGATGAACAGGTCTCAATCTACGAAATTAAAGTTAATTTAAAATTTAACAAGGTTATATTTTCTTTTCAAGATTAAGAAATAACAAATATAACAGGTACTCAGTAGCCGAAACACAAATCGAGAATGTACAATTACAGAGTTACAGAATTTGGGCTCCGAGAGCCAGACACACAATTCTTGAGCTATAAGCCCAACCTTATGATATACAGGATTCAACAAACGGGCAGAAGACCCCAATCATGCCCAGGAGCACTTGCTCCCAATTACACAGTAAAGCCTCCTCGAGGCACGCAGAAACAGATTTTAAGAAAGAGCAACCCGCTCTTAAGTTCAAGCCTATCAAAGGCCACACCAAACTCCACGTTCAAGCTGTCCTCCAAGGACATATACACAAGGGTAAAAATACCCAACCTACTGAGGCCTATTCAGTGAAGAAACAGAAACATTACATGGCCTCCACAATACCAACTTGAGAGGAGGCGAAACTGCACTCCAAATACGCCTTATTAAAACCTACTTGGCACTAGGCCTCTAATGCAAGAGCTAATCCCATACTAAAGAGGTGACTTATAGAAGGAGACAATTTACATTACGTTAAGGAAGAAACGGTTGTGAAAATAAGTTCACCTCAATGCAATATGAGTGGGAGCTCGAGAGGGTTAAGCACTCTCTATCCCAATATGTAGTTTAAAAAGATAGAATTGATGCCAAGTGTCTTTACATTTTAGGGGAAAGTTACATGGTAAAAGGCTTCGGACCTGCCCCGAGAGTTAAACTGCTGAGCTGGCAAGAAAAGAAGTTATTAAAAGGCCATTACCTGGTGGTTGAACTGCTGCCCGAAGAAAGAGACGCTTCCCGCCCCCTGCTACGTACTTTACACACTGATAGATGTTACTGAAGTGGCCCGGAGACCCGAAAATCAGCAGTTTATATACCCTCGTGGAAAGTTCGAGGCGTTTCAGGAATGAGAACACCCGCCCACAAGCCTTTTATTGGATAATGGCAAAAACTACTACACTAGACGAAGAAGAAACACCTTATTGGTGGAAAATTAATAACAGAAATTCCTTATTGGTCAAATTGAAAACTGGTGGAAAGAAAGGGTTGATATTGCCAACTTAAACAATGACTGAAAGAAATTTAACAAAGAACAAGCTTGTTGTTGTTTGAGTCATCAGTCCATAGACTGGTTTGATGCAGCTCTCCATGCCACCCTATCCTGTGCTAACCTTTTCATTTCTACGTAACTATTGCATCCTACATCTGCTCTAATCTGTTTGTCATATTCATACCTTGGTCTACCCCGACCGTTCTTGCCACCTACACTTCCTTCAAAAACCAACTGAACAAGTCCTGGGTGTCTTAAGATGTGTCCTATCATTCTATCTCTTCTTCTCGTCAAATTTAGCCAAATCGATCTCCTCTCACCAATTCGATTCAGTATCTCTTCATTCGTGATTCGATCTATCCATCTCACCTTCATCATTCTTCTATAACACCACATTTCAAAAGCTTCTATTCTCTTTCTTTCTGAGCTAGTTATCGTCCATGTTTCACTTCCATACAATGCCACGCTCCACACAAAAGTCTTCAAAAACATCTTTCTAATTCCGATATCAATGTTTGAAGTGAGCAAATTTCTTTTCTTAAGAAAGCTCTTCCTTGCTTGTGCTAGTCTGCATTTTATGTCCTCCTTACTTCTGCCATCGTTGGTTATTTTACTACCCAAGTAACAATATTCATCTACTTCCTTTAAGACTTCGTTTCCTAATCTAATATTTCCTATATCACCTGCCTTCGTTCGACTGCACTCCATTACTTTTGTTTTGGACTTACTTATTTTCATCTTGTACTCCTTACCTAGGACTTCATCCATACCATTCAGCAACTTCTCGAGATCTTCTGCAGTCTCCGATAAAATAACAATATCATCGGCAAATCTCAAGGTTTTGATTTCTTCTCCTTGGACTGTGATTCCCTTTCCAAATTTCTCTTTGATTTCCTTTACTGCCTGTTCTATGTAAACATTGAAAAGGAGAGGGGACAAACTGCAGCCTTGCCTCACTCCTTTCTGGATTGCTGCTTCTTTTTCAAAGCCCTCGATTCTTATCACTGCAGACTGATTTTTATACAGGTTGTAGATAATTCTTCGTTCTCGGTATCTGATCCCTATCATCTTCAGAATCATAAATAGCCTGGTCCAATCAACATTATCGAATGCCTTTTCTTATGAACCCAAAATTTCTCCAAAAACACAGTTCTTTCACTTCGCACTAGGGTACATAATTGTAGTCCTTCAGTAGTGCCATCTAGGAGAGAATGTTCGCACTTCTTGCTACAGATAAAACAAAAACGAATCGAAACTGACATAGTTCAGAACACTTCAAAATTTATAGTAATGACATCTTCTGAGAAATCGTTGAATTAGTATAGAAGTTAAAGTTCAGGCTTCCTCCAGTAGAGGAGTTTTAACTGGCGCAAAGTTTGAATTAGCGGCGTGGAGGTGTACCACCCGGTACAATAATAATAATAATAATAATAATAATAATAATAATAATAATTGTTACGGAGATATCCGTGGAAGGCAGAGGTGAAAGAAGGTGCGGGCTGGAATCGGTCTAACTACAAGTCCGAAAGATGAATTGAAATGTTCATAAAGGTTATATTTTCAGAACTTAACAATTTTCATATAGACTTTCAAAATTCAACAAGTAACAAGTCACAACAAGCCAAAATCAGGTACAAAGAAATCACAAGTTTTAGGGTATCATTACAAGATCTTGGCTTCGAGCCCCAAGTTTATAATTCCTGAGCTCTCAGCTCACAACCACAAATTATCAAAGGGCAGAAAACCCCTAATTACCTGGAGCACTTGCTCCCACCTAGTAATGTCAAGCCTCCTGGAGGCACCTTTCGAAACATAAAGAGCTGACCCCCTCTCAATCTTTCAAGCCTATTAAAGGCAATAATATGCTTTACAATTACTTGCCATCGAGGCACAACTTACAAGAATTAAACCGGGGTATCTCGTACCCAGCCTACAGGGCCTTAAAAGAAAAATAATAGGTTAATTAAATGGCCCAAAATACCAAGATGAATGGAGGCGTTGCTTGCGCTCCTACATGAAACCTTATAAAACCTAAGGGGCAATAGGCCGATGACACAGTGGCTATTCCCAAGCTAGGGAGGTGACTCGTATAAGAAAATGTTAATACATTAAGAGTAGAAAATCGGTTATGAAAACGTAGTCGCCTCAAATCATAAATGAAGGGGAGCTCGAGAGGGTAAAGCACTCTCTATCCCCAATTTACAGTTAAAGTAATAAGAAAATTTTACATAAGCCGGCACTAAGTTACATTTTTAGATAGGTAGGTTACATTGAAAAGGTTTCGTACCTTCCCCGAGGGCTAAACTGCTGAGTTAGCAAGAAATAAAGATGTTAAACGGCCATTACCTTTGTTGAAGAGCTGCTGCCCGAAGGAAGAGGCGCTACCCGCCCCCTGCTATACTTCCACACACTAAGCTAGATGTTGTTGAAGTGGCCACGAGCCGTGAAAATCAGCAGTCTTATACCCTCGTGGAAGATTCGAGACCTTTCATGAATAATTAAGACACACCCACAGGCGTTTATTGGTTGACTAAAATTTACACATCAAAATTGGAGAAGGACACAATTGGCTGAAAATTGACAGAAATTATTGATTGGCTAACTTCAAAACTGGCGGAAAGAAAAGATGTATATTGCCAACCCACAAATGAAAGAACGAAATTTAGTAAGGAACAAACTTATGAATACAAAATTTCTTCAAATAAAGTTCTACCACTTGGCACAGGGTGCATGGTCATAGTTTTTGAAGAGACATCTATCAGAGAATGTCCACACTTCTTGATAATTAGTAAACAAAAGCAGTTCGAAATTAACACAGTGACATCTTCTGAGAAACTGTTTGATATAATTCAGTTTTTTAAAGTTCAGAGTTTCTGCTGTAGGGGAGTACTTTAAGGCGGAAAATTCAAAATTGCGGCGTAGAGGTGTACCAACCGGTACAATAATAATGAAATACAACGATTTATTTTACTTTAATTTCCTTACCGCCGTTTCAAACTCACGTAAAACTGAGACATAACGTCGAACATTTTTATTCACGTGAAAAATCATTACAATAAGCCCTACGAAATTTTTGACTATTGTGACTTAATTTCTATTTCAGATATTAATGATTTAGTCTTATTACATGCGTAAACCTTTAAGTGTTGTACAGGTCAGCAGTGTCTTATCAGTCAAGGTACTCTACATTCCTGGTAAAATTTTAGCGCGTTTTACTTATTAGAAGAAACCTGCGGATCCTATTTGGTAGTGCATCAATAACTTTTGAGATATTTTTTATGCTATCCCAGTTTTAATCTGAAAATCAAATGTTAACCTTTTAATTTCACTAACATTTTGCAGATACACCAATAAAGCAATCTGAAACTTGATCCTTATGTTAATAGTTGAGGCAATGAAAATTATTTGTGCATATTTTCAAAACAATGTCGTAAGATTCGTGTCCCGTACAACATTTTGAATGATTTAAGACGTGAAACAGAGATAAAAGTGATTTTCTAATTAATTTACTAAGTTTCATCTTGTTTAAACATTTTATAACTCCTGTAACACAAGTGGCACCCTTCTTCAGATAATAACACTGGCAACTGATGCACGGGAATTAAAGGTGTATTGATATTGTGAAAACCAAAAATCGATGTTTTCACTTTTTTCCCTGTAATTTAGTCCCAGTATTCATTAAAGGGAGCCAAAAGCGGTCCAAAAATTGAAGAGTTGTTGGGATAGACTTCACAGTACATAGTGATACTCATTTCTTCAGTAAAAGAGAGAAAAAAGTCCAGTAAAAGGTATTTGTATGGTGCTGACAAATACTGAGGCAGGGACCTTCATTTGAAATGTATCAGCTAACTGAAATGGCTTTTTCTTAAATGTATTACTTCAGTGTTCAACAGGTTTGATCGGAGAGATCTGAAATATCTCACACATATGCAGTCTTATAGTATTTATCATTTGTAGTATTCACTTTGAAGATGGTTGGTAACTTTGTGAATTATGATGCGCCATATCATGGAAAACTTAACATTTTTGTAGGATTTATACATACACTAAAGAAATGCCCTTTTATCATAGAAGTACTAACCAGATTTTAAAATAATATTACTGTTTATTAGCCAAACATTCATAACCATAACGGAAAGGTTTTGAAATAAAAATGTAAAACTGTTACACCTGGCATATTTTGAAAATCAATTTTCTCTTCCTCTAAAATTGCCATACTTATAAAACTAACCATTAAATCGGGTCCAAGTTATGGAATATTCTAAAATATAATAACAAGACACTCCTAAAATTTCATATTAATCGGATGGTAATTACACAAAATAAAAAACTAAGTAAGGTCCCGCCTTAATGCCAATCACGTCTTCCTCCTATGAGAAATGTGGCAAATTGTAATATTTACAGGGAAATCAAACTAACATGTAGGGACCCATCAAGTATTGCACAAGTAATCACCGCGTTCTTGTTTTTATTGTTTTCAGCTACGGGTCTCCAAAGGAAGTGGAAAAGCCTCAGAGACTCTTACAGTCGGGAGCTTAAAAGTTTGAAAAAGGTGCAGACAGGACAAGCAGCATACAAGAAGAAGAAATACTTATAACAAATTCAACCCCCGCGGTGGCACAGCAGCTAACGCCCCGTATTTACATCGCAATGAATTGTTTGTTGTTTTGTTTCATTTATCTGCTGTCCGACTGCGTGGCTAAATGGTTAGCGAGCTGGACTTTGGCCCCACGGGTCCCGGGTTCGATTCCCGGCACGGTCGAGAATTTTAACCATAATTGGTTAATTCCGCTGGCATGATTTTTCATTCTCATCACAACGCGCAGTTCGCCTACGGGAGTCAGATCAAAAGACCTGCATCTGGCGAGCCGAACTTGTCCTCGTACACTCCCGGCACTAAAAGCCATACGCCATTTCATTTCATTTTATCTGCTCATATCCATTGACGATCGCTACACGAATGTTTATCATGTTAGTGTATACAAGAGCGTTATGTTGATTGTTAAATTACAACTGGGTTTCACACTAAGTGTTATGCATTTATTATATATACTATATATAGATAGACTATATATATAGACTATTGCATTTTTCAGGGATTATGTTTCTTCCGCCCCTGTGAACCATGTGACCTTGCCGCTGATTTCCCTTTGTATCACCTATCCATTTCTAATAAGTCCTGATGGAACCTTTCCCCATGTTCATCACTGGCCTCACCAAGGTTCGGTGGAAAGAAATTCAAGTACGAATGGAAGAAGTGAGTCTTACGGGACATGTTGCATCCCATTGTCTTGTAAGGCTCTGTAATTGTCTACTCTATAGTTTCCCAGAAAATTCACACAATCCGATTTAAAAGCAAGCTAAGTTTTTTTAACGGAAATGAGAGTCCCCTCGGATGCAGAATCATGTAAGAGATCGCATATTTGTGGCTTTCTAAAGATACCTTACTTTAGTTTTGCCTCGCTCATCCTTTGAAATTTCCCTCTTAAATATTGAAATGCCCTTCCTGATGTGCCTATCGCCTTAACAGAATTCATCAACCCCGGTATTATATGCAATTATTTTGGTGACATCAAGTGGCAAGTTTTTAACACTCCTCCCCCCCCCCCCCCCCTAATATCACACTTTGTCTTGATGACAACTCTCTAATTTCATAATGATTGATTACGCTTATCTCGACTGTCCCCACTCACAGAGATAACAAACATACATTCCTGTTAGCATGCCTATCACTTTTAGATCTGTACAAAGCTGCTACCCGTGTTCTGTATAATTCAAATCCTTAAGAATTGTTTCGATATTATCATATGTTTATTTCATATTAATGGAATAGGCAACTGGGGGGTTTAGCATTCCCTTAGAGTAATAAAATCAAGAGGTCTAATAAGACAGGGAGACAATAGCTCCTTCCGCTCCTGAAGAAAGTAACAGTCCCGCTATAGGATGCGATACAAATATCTCAACAATGTTAGGAGATGCGCAAAAAACTATTATTTCGTGATAATCGTCTTCGAAAACATGGTAATTGATATATTTTGTGTCTGAGAGCAATTTGCTGTTGTGCTGTGTAATCAAAATCAACGCGCGCCTTCAGTCAGATGAAACATGAGGATATTGACAGACAGCTCTGCATTTTGGGTAGATACAGCGGCTCAAGGTGATGTGTTCGATGATCGTTTAAATAAATGAGTTCAAAGGCTAAGTATTATTGTGTTTAAACCGACGTGGGTATTGAGGAACTTCAATATAACCTCTAGAGGAACAGACATTGAAGTAATGAGGAGGATTACTGATGGAGCGATAATGAAGGGGCTGTAATGGCTAATAACATCAGAGATGGGGAGATTACACTCTATTTAATTAGTTCTAGGTAAGACGCTGTAGTGGCATCAGTGGATTAACGACGCGCTGATGTAATTCATTGAGGGGCTTTCAGACTGAAAGACGTAACAGTGATTTCGTGATTACTATAGAGAGACAAAGTGTAGAGTTGAATGTCATCTCTACTATTCTAGCTGTCGTGGATTCCCGAATTGTTGCTGTCAGACTAGCCTTAAATATTTCTCTTGTTTTCTTCTCGTGGGCCACAGAATTGCAGCTGAACGTGTCATTCCTGTCATTCACAGCTTGACCCTCTCTTGATAAACTCTTGTTCTCTTGATCAGATGACATAGGTGGTACGCCCCTTTAAACCACCACCACCATCATCATCATCATCATCATCACTCTGGCTCTCTTCGAACTCGACGGCAATAGCAGACATGCCAGTTCTTTTTTATTTAAGCGGAAGACTCGATTTTTCATTCCTCCTGTACACACACACACACACACACACACACACACACACACACACACACTACAAATATATATTTCTGTTAAATAAATTGCATCGTTGAAGACGTATCCCTCTTTTCAAGAATACAGTTACAGTAATGTGTAAATCAAAATTAAGGCAGAAATGTATAACATTAAATTGAATGGAGGTGAGAGTGTGTGTCTTTCGTTAATTGCTCATTAAGCTTGAAAACAGACGTTGGATATCTTGATTTATTTAATCTTAAGTGTCATAATTTACTTGGGGGAGGGAATCTACATTATTGGTGCTTATATTGAGCTTAGTTTATCATGGTTATGCCTGGTAGTTTTAATATGTCAAGTTGGCAGCAGTGATGAGCCATTAAAAAAGAGAACAAGACGGCGATATTTTGCTTACGTACCGAGGGCTAGTTGAGCCGAATATAGCTCATTTGTCAATAGTTAACCGATAATCTGTTAGTACTCACTAAACTCGTGCATCTTTTGTCCGCTACAAACGTTACTAATGGACAAATACAAAACAAATACTTAAAACTCAGTTTTCTACAAAGAAGAAAAAGATCGAAACAGACTTTCAACGTATTAGGTCGTGTTACGTACATGTAGTACGTGTTGAAGAGATGTTAAGTACAGAACAAAAATGGCCAGCCGGACACCAGTGGGATCCGAACCCGTACTACATGTACGTAACACGACCTAATACGTTGAAAGTCTGTTTCGATTACAATGCGGTCGTGAAAATTCAATATTCATTGACATGCCCCACAACGGGCGACTTAAACGCACTCTACAGTGTGCTAGCAGCAGTGCCAGACCTGTAGCTCAGATCCTTTCAAACAGAACAAAGATGGCCTAGGCCACCATAGCTCAGTTGGTAGAGCAACCGACGCGAAATCGGGAGGTTGTGGGTTCGGATCCCACTGGTGTCCGGCTGGCCATTTTTGTTCTGTACTTAACATCTCTTCAACACGTACTACATGTACATAACACGACCTAATACGTTGAAAGTCTGTTTCGATTACAATGCGGTCGTGAAAATTCAATATTCAAGTAAAAAATCGTACGAATTTTCTTCGAGACGTTTAACTTAACGCTTTAACATGGTAAGGCATGCGTCCCAGAGCACCGATAATTACTCTGAATGAATATTGAGGTATGTTCTGGCTCTGCTACTGGCACTCATATCCGTTAGAGGGCATTACTGCTGCAAAGTTACGGCTTCAATAGCTATCCAGTTTATTTTTAGTTCCGCCCAGTTACTTTATCTTCGGCGCTGTTGCTGGTCGAAGTTCGTTGTTAAGCCAAATAATGGTACAGCATGGTCTATTTCATATATTAGACGTCCTCAGGGAAGGAGGTTGAGCTATGGAACAATGTCGTATTGTGTTGCGAAATGTGCATTGGCTTTAAATGGAAGGCAAATAGCAGAAACTCCGATGATGCGGAATGAGCGCTCGCAACGAGGATAGAGCTGTTGGGTTCAGCACCAGACTCGACGATCGATGGTTCGCCAGGTAATTAGGGAACGTAATGAGCCCACGTTGGATCTAACAATAGGTTAATGATTAGGAGTCTGGAAATATGCCCTAAAAATACAGAAATATGACATTATGTGTTGTCGAAAAAGAAAGTAAATATTGTCCAAAAATTGTTTAGAAGAATTCTTTATTCACTACTCTACAATTTAAAATATATATTAACTGGTTATTGGGCATAGCAAACTATTTACCCCTATAAAATAATACATTAATTTTCCCCGCAAAAACAGGAAATGTATTTGAATAAATCTACGTGCAGAATCATCTTACCTTATTCTTCCTTTTCAGCTAAACTTCACTGGAACACGATATGAATCTTCAAGTTTTCAAACTTTATTCTCAGAAACCATCTTCAAAAGTTTAGCAATGTAAATCTGACCTAAAACATGTAAGAGATGTGCTAATTACCGAAGCTAAGGACCCAATATCGCGCCCCTTTATAGCAAAATGTTAAGAATCGTCCGATGTTTTCCATGCATGCCGATATGCTGTAGTTGGTAATCTTGTCAGGAATTACGATGATCGAGCGAGTGGGGACAAGAGAAGATTCTCATCCCAGGACTAGTAAGAAGGGAACACTGTCATGCGACTGTGTTGTTTGTTTGTTTGTTTGTTTGTATGTATGTATGTATGTATGTATGTATGTATGTATGTATGGTATGGACAGAGTCTTGGGTAAGGAGTAAAAGATCAAAATAAATAAGTGCAAAACAAAAGTAATGGAGTGTAGTCCAAAGAACTCAGGTGATGCAGGAAATATTAGATTAGGAAATGAAGTCTTAAAGGAAGTAGATGAATATTGTTACTTGCATAGTAAAATAAGGAACGATGGCAGAGGTAAGGAGGACATAAAATGCAGGCTAGCACAAGCAAAGAAGGCCTTTCTTAAGAAAAGAAATATGCTTACTTCGAACATTGATATAGTAATTAGAAAGATGGTTTTGAAGACTTTCATCTGGAGCGTGGTGTTCTATAGAAGTGAAACATGGACGATAACTAGCTCAGAAATAAAGATAACCGGAAGTTTTTGAAATGTGGTGTTACAGAAGATTGCTGAAGGTGAGATGGATAGATCGAATTATGAATGAAGAGATACTGAAACTAATTGATGAGAGGAGATAGATTTGGCTAAATTTGATGAGAATAATAGGGCACATCTTGAGACACCCAGGACTTGTGCGGTTGGATTTTGAGGGAAGTGTAGGCGGTAAGAAGGGTAGGGGTAGACCAAGGTATGAATATAACAAGCAGATTAGAGCAGATGTAGGATGTAGTAGTTACGTAGAAATAAAAAGGGAAAGAAATGGGAGGAATCGACCGTGGTTTTCACTAAGGTACAACCCCCTGCATTTATCTGGTGTTAAAATGGGAAACCATGGAAAATCCATCTGCAAGGCTGCCGACAGTGGAGTTCGAACCCACTATCTCCCGAATACAGGGTGACTCAGACCGCGCAGCCACTCGCTCGGTAATGGAAAGTACTCAACTATATTAGAAATTGATAGCCTACTCCAGTTAATGCTGCTTCGTCTAAACCATTTTGAATTCTAAAAGATGCTTTAGAGAAAACGTAAAACTGGAGATGGCGTGCAGGTGTTATTTAAATGTCTCCGCAGGGCCTTAACAGTTTGGAGTATCGACTTATACCACAATCTCATTGTTATATGTCTCTTCAAACACTAACTAGTCATATCCGTAATGGATGGAGAAGAGCATAGCGCCGCGTCACACGCATAATCTCGCCTGAAGTTGTAAACTCCGTAGTCATAGCTAACTTCATTTTGGCTGTTGTGATAGATCGCACGTCGAGTTGACGTACCCTCTAAGGTTGATGCTCATTAATGGTAGCTCTTGTGTAATTAATTAAACTTCGTAATCCTGTCAGAAGCTCTGAGCGACTCTTCTCCTGTTCAGACACAGACGGTATTAAGTTCGCGAATGCTGTAAGACTCAGACGGTTGGCCCTTATCCTGTGCCGAAGATAGCCCGTGTTGTCGATGATGGGTGGCTTCTGGTGTGATAAAGAACTCCTGCCAGTTAGAATGGGTGTAAAATTGTGCTGTTGAGTACTATTATCAGTGGCGGCTGGTGGTATCTGAAGTGTTGCACCAAAAATGCCAACGTCACATTTTATATGAGCAGCTTACATAAATAAAAAGGAACTCTGTAACCGTTCAGTAATGAACTACATTCCTATTAAAACTCAGATATATCCGGCAATTGAAACACAGGAAATACGAGGCTAATTGTACAGTCTAACTACAGTTATTCTTACCTCACTTGAATCGAACATTTGCCCTGTTTTTCATTGATGCTAAATGTTAGTAATATATGTGGGTGGATCGGTATGGGATACTCTAATAGCATGGAAAAGAAATTACCGGATGCGAGAGGAGAGAAAGCAGGCATAAAGTAATCTTCGCAGGCTGGTGCAGTCTAACGGGAACATTGGGAGTTGTTTCTTGATAGGGGGCTTGCTTCAACACCCAAGGGCCGATACTGGCTAGCGGTGCTTACCTGATGCTGCGTACAGGCTTAGGACCCTTTCACACGCGGCGACTAGTGGCGGCAACTTACAGCGGAGCATTATTTTAAATGAGAGCTTTCACACGGTGCCACTAGTTGCCGCTACTTCTCACTGTCCACTCCAGTTTGATCCAGTTCGTGTAATTCAGAAAGTCCTGAATAACGAGCGTACTGCGTTCATTGTCAGATATAAGTGCAAACGTGGAAAGTAGTCTTATTGGATTAACAGGTGAACAAGTGAAACGGAAGACGTGCTATATGGAGTTGAAAAATATCCCACGATTTGGAACGCTTCAGTCGATGAATCTGGAAAAGTGAACGAAGAAGCGCATGGCGTAGCATTATATTGAGGTTCTTCACGAGTTTGATGACAAAACACCAGCGAAGAGAAACGAGATAAGCTTTTTGCTTATACGTACCATCTTTTGTTAATTTGTTACAAGAAAACTCAATTTAGCAAAACAATTCTGTAAATTACCGAGTATATTCAGAAAAAAAAAAATTATTGTAGTGAAAAGTTTCAATCATGCAGGAGATTTACATGGTAAGCAAGATAGCAATAGAATGAAAGATAAACGATCATCACTACTTAACTAATGTTATTAAAAAAGCCCATTGGCAAATTGAAAATTACTGAAGTACAATTGTGTTTTTGGTGTCCATCTATGATCTGTGTAGTACTCTAGACACAATACTTATGTCTCTAAATACGATGCATTTGCCATGAAACTGCACCTTCCTCGCTGATAAAGTAGTTGGCAAACTTGTCTCGTAATTTTCTGGCAAGCCTTAAGTAGGCCCTGAAGCAGGGCCCATTTCAAACAATCCATCTACTGTCAAAGTATCTTCGATTTGAACACCATACCTCTTTCGTACAAAATTATGCAAAACACAACACACTATGTCCTCTGCTAGTGTAGTGTCAACATTCACTGGTCTATGGAAAATACGCCATTTGTTTCAAAGAATTCCAAAGGTACATTCAATGTTCCTGAGTGCCGTTGAAAGTCTGTAATTAAAAGACGCCTTTCTTTATACTCAGAAAAGTGCCCGCATATGGTCGCTGTATATGACGGGAAAGACCAAATCCCTCATCAGCTACAAATACAGAGGGCATTGACTCATCAAATCCTGTGTAAGACCTCTGTGGTGGAGGATGCACCTTCATTGCTCTTGCCCTGCGTTTATTTATATTTTTCTTTTGGATTAGCAAAGCAAGCAGAAGCAGTTCCTCACTCATAGATACCATTTTAGAAATGGGAAGTAGACCTGTTTTCCGTACATGCGATCGGCTCCCGCCACCGATCGCCGCCACTAGTTGCCTCGTATGAAAGGTGCCTTAGCCTTACCGCTTGAAAGTTGCCGTAGGAAAGCAAACCCTTGAGTTTGATTCGAGGGCGGCATCGTGTATTGGTTCATTACGAAGCATTACTACATCGAACAACCAAGGATGGCTGATTTTAACATATTTTAAAATATAAGCTAGGTTTATTAAACTAACATATTATAAGAAAATACAACAAATGGAGCGTAACATTGTTGGGAGTTGTGGAGCACTGCAACAATACCACGCATCGCCCCTGACTAGCGGCTTGGTACGTGAGGAATTATTTCCGCTTTGATAGGAGATAATGGTCCCATGTGAACAATATGTACCTAACATAGTCATGACAGTCCCACAAGCAGAAATGCGAGGAAGTCCAGAGCTTATTGTGGCAGGTTGCCTTCCGCTGCTCTTGGTTTCCTCCTCAGCGCGGATGTAGGAGGAGTACAGCCAAATACTTTAATACACCAATACCGGACAGCTCTATCTCAACAGCATTGAGTCGAGTGCGAACAGCGATGGTGGTGACATCTAGCGTGTTGGTGTGAACTGCATACTCGTCTATGCTACAGTTGAGAGGAATGCACTACACTCATTGGAAATTTTTTTGTTAAAATAATACATTGAATAATCATAATAATTAAGAATGACATTTTAAAATATGAAATGCCTCTTTCATAAACCTCCAAACGAGCATTATGTTAGCCGTGCCTTTCGCTATGTCTTGAAAATTAAAAGCAGCATTTGTTTGAGATTCCAACCATCCTCTGGGGGAAATATTTAACAACTACCTACTCTCTCCAGTTTTTTCTAGCCTGGCGAAGGACGTTGTATGGACTTAGCCTAGTTTTGCGGCCGGATGCCTTTCCTACCACCAATCGTATGTGGAGGGACATATATTCACTAACTCGTGTTTCTGTGGTTGTTTCTCGTGTGATGTGTTGTATATATTTGAAGATGCGTATGAATACGAACACAAACCCGTAGCCCCCGATTTACAGGAATTAACAGACGCGAATAAAATCTCCGACTCAGTCGGGAATCATACCAGGGTCCTCTGAACCGAAGGCCAGTACGCTGACCTTTCTGTGGTGGTGATTATTTTTTAAGAGGAAGTACAACTGGCCAGCCATCCTCTATTAACACTAATCAGAAGGGAAATGGAAGAGGTCCAACACTCCGAAGAATGAAGGTATCATAAAAACGGGGGGCACGAAGCGCTAACCATTCAGCCAAAGCGCCAGAGCGGGCAGATAACTTAACAACATCCATGATTTATTACAATTTTGAGAAAGAGAAGCTGTAATTAAGGAACAGGAGTTTTGATCCATTATTTTCTTATTCTTCTTCTTCTTCTTCTCCTTCTTCTTCCTCTTCTTCTTCTTCTTCGATAGGCCGATCTTCCCGAATGCTACAGGAAAACTCAGCTCACGCTGCTCTCTCGTTTTTGCTGTACTTTGAATTTTCTGTTTTATCTCTGAAGACAGAAATACATAATATGTATAATACATTGGGGTTACGGTGAATGAACTAGGATGTTCTTGACAAGGAAGAAGTGTTCAGAATTTCCTAAAGTCTCTTTCACAAATTTATGCATGAAGCATTACCATACACACGTATTAAATTAGTTGGACTGGTGCTCAAGCCTATGCCTGTAATACACTGAAATAATTGTCTTGCCCGCTTCTGTGGTGTAGTGGTTCATGTCATTAGCTAATACCCCCGGAGGCCAGGGTTCGATTCCTGGCTCTGCCACGAAAATGAAAAGTGGTACGAGGGCTGGAACGGGGTCCTCTCAGCCTCCGGAGGTCAACTGAATAGAGGTGGGTTCGATTCCCACTTCAGCCATCCTGGAAGTGGCCATCCTTCTCCAGGCAAATGCCGGGATGGTACCTAACTTAAGGCCACGGCCGCTTCCTTCCCTCTTCCTTGTCTATCCCTTCCAATCTCCCTATGCCCCCGCAAGGCCCCTGTTCAGCATAGCAGGTGAGGCCGCCTGGGCGAAGTACTGGTCATCATCCCCAGTTATGTCCCCCGACCCAGATTCTGAAGCTCCAGGACACTGCCCTTGAGTCGGTAGAGATGGGATCCATGGCTGAGTCCGAGGGAAAAACCGACCCTGGAGGGTAAACAGATAAAGAAGAAGAAGAATTTTCTTACGCCGGGCTGAGTGGCTCAGACGGTTGATGCGATCCGGTGGTATTTGAAGGTGCTCAAATACCTCAGCCTCGTGTAGGTAGATTTACTGGCATGTAAAAGAATTCCTGGGGGACTATATTCCGGCACCTCGGCGTCTCCGAAAACCGTAAAAGTACTTAGTGGGACGTAAAGAAAATTATTATTATTATTATTATTATTATTATTATTATTATTATTATTATTTTCTTACAGTAAAAAATGACTGGATTCGAAACTCATGGCCTTCAATTTTCAATTTCAAGACTACCGCGATAACCATTACGCTACAGGCCCACAAGTTTCCGTTTGTGAAATTTATGGTACTGTTTAACAATGTGGACCCTCAAGTTTGAGTATACTAGAGTTCCATATATATTAATATTATTGTTTTTACGTCTCACTAACATTTCAGTAGAGTATTTGATTGATTTTCTTAATATAAGGGTCATAGAATGTTACCTCAACACAGATGCGAGGTCATAACTTTTTTAATACTTGCTGTCCTTATCAGTTCCCACGCCCATTAGCTTGTGGGTAATTTGTTCAGCGCCTAACACTTTTCATGGAATATAACTGCAATGTAAGATTATTTAGTGACAAACACTGATACATTATAAACAACACGGCAGTGCGCCAAGAATCATACAGATGACAATATGTTATTGAAGAGTTGGTCACACCAAGCCATGTAGGTAGCAGCACTATCGACTTTCTCACTGAAAACAGCAAGCTGTCCGGTATTATCATATTAAAGTATTTGGTACAGCTTCTTTCTCCCCTCATTTGTAACTGCATACAAGCGAGCATATTGCAGCAGTGTAGTTCTTTTTCTGAAGGTCATGGAGGATCATGCGTACACGTGCGAGAGTCGCGGGCTCTTTCTAGAACTCGAAAACCACAATTTTGTGGAAAACGAAAAGGGTATTTCAACATTTTCATTAGAGATTTAAGTGTAAATGATATATGCATATACTCCTCCTATTTGTTAGACCATGGTAAGAGTGTACCGGAAAAGTGCTAGGATTGAGAAGATTATGCATGTGAACGTTCTGTAGAAAACTGAATTTTAAGTGCATTGGTGGACTCCATTTTCTTTTAACGATCCCCAACTCACTACTTACTGTACTTTATGAGACCACTCTGCTTTTCTGATGATGGTGTTTGTTGTTTAAAGGGACCTAACAGCTGGTCATCGCCCCGTAAGGGTATGACGTGCAACGAAATGAAACGATAATTAAAGCTTCAAAATGTATCTACTGACTAGAATCTAAAACGAATGATGATGAAAATTGACCATGAATCCAAAACAATCAGAGGATACAATTCACAATGCCTTATTTCCTGAGATGATACATGTTGTCCAAAAAGGTCCAAAATCCAGGTCACCGGTCCCTCATAATCTGGTAAACCAGAACCGTGGTGTTCCTCCTATAGTGCTACTAATCACAAGTAGTCTTATGGTTCTAAGTCCATCATCCCTTGGTCGCCCCTTTTAGTCGCCTCTTACGACAGGCAGGAGATACCTTGGGTGTATTCTTCGCCTGCGTCCCCCACCCACAGAGGGTGCTCTGATTTTCTGATAAGCTAGCTATGGTTCTGTAGTTCCCGAGAATGTTGGAGTTTCGTCAGTGCTCGTTTCATTCACCCATGTTTATTTCCATCCCTCCCTTCATCACAGATAAAAATTCCATCCAAAAAATAATGATTTGCTTATAAATTTCCATGAAGGAGATAATTTCGCATTGCATCTTGGGTGTACAAGTGAGATATTGTTACGTTCGAACGCCTTCATTTAAAATGTTGTGTTGTATGTACGAATTTCGTGAATACATGATTCGTCCAGACGAGATATTTTGTATTATCACTTATTTCAAAGAGAGGAAGCCGTACGCTAAGTGATTTCAGTCGCGTTCTTCTTGTCTAACATGTTCGTTTTAAGGGAAGTATGATACATAATATGTCATTGTTGAAGTTGAAGAGTTCTCTTCCCTCGTATCATTTTCTGTCTGCCAATCTTTTATTTATTTCTGTAGCCTGCTCGGAGATGGTGTGCTGCTCCAGTCGAGACGATCTAAACTGTTTTCTTGACCCCACAACCTCTCTTCATATCGACCGCGCTTCCAGACTCCGCGGCGGGTTACGTTGTTAGTGCCGGCGG
The DNA here is from genome assembly GCF_040414725.1 of Anabrus simplex. NCBI lineage: Eukaryota > Metazoa > Arthropoda > Insecta > Orthoptera > Tettigoniidae > Anabrus > Anabrus simplex. Next base: position 114,304,805 of record NC_090274.1, read on the forward strand.
CAATAAGGCCATCACATTCCTGGACATCAGCCCTTGAGAAACAGGTTAACAGTACCAGTGGCTTCTTGAAACAAGGCACAGGGGCTCTTAACTAAGGAGCGTGAGTTGGGCGACCACAGGGCCCTCAGCTGAGTCCTGGCATTGCTTCCACTTGTCAGGCTCCTCACTTTCATACCCCATGTAGGTGGGGGACGTAGATGATAAATACACCCACGGTACTCTCTGCCTGTCATAAGAGGCGAGTAAAAGGGGCCCCAGAGGCTCTCAACTTGGGAGCGTGGGTTGGCGACCACAGGGCCTTTAGCTGAGTCCTGGTATTGCTTCCACTTGTGTCAGGCACCTCACTTTCATCTATTATGTTCGACCTCTCTTGATCACTTGTTCTTTTCCGACCCCGACGCTATTAAGTTCCCCAGGCCTAGGGAGTCTTTCATTTTCACGCCCTTCGTAGTTCTTGTCTTCCTTTGACCGATACCTTCAATTTTCGGAGTGTCGGATCCCTTCCATTTTTTCTCTCTGATTAGTGTTAATAGAGGATGTTTGCCTAGTTGTACTTCCTCTTAAAACAATCACCACCACCACCGCCACTACTTCTTGGCGCAAGAGTCAACTATAACGAGTCAACCCTCACTCGTGGGGCCGATATCTGGTCTGAATGACAAAGTCTGAATCATAAAAATCTTTTCTAAGATACTTATTGTGTCTATACTTGGGAATATAATATAGTATTTATTCTTCCTCAAATTACTGAGGTTCCCAAGCCGACAAAGAATATAATACAGTATAAATTTAGTCGCTAATCGAATTACAATACAGAATAAAAACAATTATATTGATAATGCAGAGAAAACAATACTTAGTCACAAAGGAGCGGCAGATAAATTACTTTAATTGATTTAATTAAGTGGGTGGAACGTAATTATACGTAATTATTACATAATAATTTATTTTGTGAAATACTGAAGAGTGCAGTATTTGTAATATAAAAGAAACTAATGTTATCACAGCACAGTGTGATTAAACAAATAAATTAAAATAAATTAAATAAGCTCTAAGGATGGAAACTTTCCTTTTCATGTAGACGGGCGTTTTCACGGCGGGTTTGGTTGGCGTTGAACAGCTACGGGCAGTGGCAACGCCCTCGTAGGCGTTATGATCGCGCACCTATCTACACGAGTAAGTAACAGGAGGTTGAAGATTTTCCACACTATATCCATCGTCGGCTGGAGTAATATTCTTCCTCCTGACGCTGACGGTATAATTGTTTGCATAAAATAAAGTCGCTCATCGTATGGAGAAACTCGCATCTTATAGAACTGAAAGAGCACCTGGATACACGGACCTATTGCAGAAACAGTGTTCAGACGATGTCTACGGTAAAACAATGCCTAAGTATGGCTGCCGCATTGCAGAGACGTTATTTATCGCTTAGACACTGTTTAAAACTGATGTTCAACCGGTCTAGTGATGGGACATTCGATTCATTTTACTGAATCGATTCATTTGATTCCGTTCACGTTACTGAATCGATACAGTGATCCGATTCACGACTCATTGGTCACCGCTCCTACTGCATCTGTGTAGTATGTGCTGGTAAGACAGCAGCAACAGCATTCAGTGCTCGCAGCTGCCATCTGGTCTTCATACTATGAACTCCTTTCTTAGAAAAAATGCTAGTTACTCTAATAAATCGAAGGTTTCCGGTGACGCAGGGTGGGAAAGGTTAGGATTAGGAAGGTAGCAGCCATGACCTGAATTAAGGTACAGTCCCAGCATTTCCTGGTGTGAAAATGGGGAAACTACGGAAAAACCATCTTAACGGCTGCCGACGGTGGGATTCGAACCCACCATCCCCCGAATGCAAGCGCATAGCCACGCGATATTAACCGCACGACAACTCGCTCAGTCATTAAAAAAAAAAGTATTTTTCTATCAGCTGAGGATTTTTTTTTATAGTCATATTTTGTATAGGCTACCCGAGATGTACAGTACCCCGTTGGTTTTCTGATTCAACATACTGTTATTGCGTCTGTCCACATATGATTGAAGTCTTGTGCAACGATGTGACACATGAACTGAGAGAATACTGAGCCGTTCTTCCCAATATAAAACAGATACTTTTGAGTGGCCATGAGCATGACTCATAGTCATAGGGCAGGCTAGAGTCGAGTTTAATTGTCAAATGTCAACTAAGTTATAATACTAAGATTCATTAAACTAATAAATAGTATAACCTAATAGCCTACCTACTTACTAGCTACTTCAGAATTATGTTGTGACTACCTTTTTAACACTGCAAATAAATCCATCTATTATTTAAACCTCCTTGTAAGAAGAGGACAGTGAATGCAAATCGGTATTATTTGCAAATGAGCTGAGCTCGAGAGTCCATTATAGCATACGATTCTTTCAGTGTAGCATGGCTCACTGTATGTCTCGCTGCAGTGAGCCGACAAGGAGCCGTGTGTATCATGTGTCTCACTGAGCCGCGCTCGTTCACGATTCTTTCGATGTGCCATGATTCACTGTCTCGCTGCAGCGGAAGCTCGGCTCTCCGCGTGTCCAGTGAGCCGATAAGGAGCCGTGTGTATCATGTGTCTCACTGAGCCGCGCTCGTTCACGATTCTTTCGATGTGCCATGATTCACTGTCTCGCTGCAGCGGAAGCTCGGTTCCCCGTCAACGTCCAGTGAGTGCGCCACTCAGCACTGTCCGCTGGGAGTGAGCTGAATCATGTGCCGTGAGCTCGCCGTTCCTGTGAATCGATTCACTTGAGTGAATCGATACACTGCTTCGAATCATACATTCAGTAGTCAACACTAAACCGGTCATGTTTAAATACTGCCGAAAGCACTGTTTAACCCCAAATGTGAGGAGTGAATCACAATCAGAGGTTACCATGAAACATGTAATTTGTATTATGTTGAGACGATTCCGGGAAGACAGGTTAGTCCGATGGCCTCTCTGTGGGTCGCCCGCTGCTAAATCGCAGCAATTCATTTGACATGTACGGGGAGATAGTAAAATAAGGTTTCGCTTTTCAAGAGACTTGTTTCTTGAGACTGACAAACGGACAGTCAGGTAACTGTCGACTTGAATACAATTTTTGGCAACCGATATAATGTATACACGAGTTATTTTCCATGAAATTATAGGTCATTTCGGCTACATAATATCAGAATTACGTATCCCTATCGTCAGAGGGCTGCCACATACATCAACCGGGAGGGATTCACTTATATTTACTGCCAAGTAAACACATAAAATAGTGAAAACTAAAAAGTAGGTTTTATGTGGTTTTTATATATATATAATCTTATAAGTTTTCGTCAACTAAAGAGGAGGACTGGGGAAGAAGAGCCGTGGCCATAATAACAGTCCTAGTGTTTGCCTGGTGTAAAAATAGGGAAACTAAGGAAAACAATCTTCAGGGCTGCCCATGTGTCGCTTCGAACCTACGATCTCCAGAATGCAAGCTACATCTATACGTCCCGTACAACTACACATTACTATTGTTTCATCTTCCCTTCGTCGAAGCTACCGTATTTATGAGTAGATTACACTCATTGTAACAACGTAATAATCAAAGCTACACTTCCCCGCACGGTGGCGTGTCGCTTTAGTGTCGATGATACGAGATTTAATTTCCACCGAAAGCGGTACTCTTACCTGTGGGCAAGTCATGCTCATGCTTAGCCATATTTCAGTAATGTGTAGGGGAAGACAAACAGCTGACTGGCGTTCGGCGCGCGCACCGACGAATTTCATTGGTTGCGACAAGCAAAGAGTTGCATGAAAGATACTTCTATCTCCATTTTCAAACCAATGTTGAAACTTGAAACGATGTCTAGTTAAACATCGGCTGAATATTGTTTATGGAATGGAAGATCGTGCTGGATTTAGACGTTGTTTCGGTAGAAGTTGTCTAAGGCTTAAAACTAGTCATCGTTTCTGCAATCGGCCCTTTATGTTTACTTGATATGTTAGGCAGTTAGGTAATGCGCGGGTGAGTCCACCAACGTCTCCTTTCATGAAATTTCTCTACGGATTTGTTCAGCCAAAATAAATCCTGCAAAACTCCCGATTAGTACACAGTCCGTTTTAAAAGCGCCCTGATCAATGTCTGTGTTTTAACTATTCGTGTAGAATAGGCTAGCGTTTTGATCGCTGTTTAGCAGCCGCGTTTTGACTGTCGCGTGTAGTTTGCAAATGTTAACGGTAGTTGCAAGCGGCCACACACCGGCGTTTCAGCCGCTCATGTAGAATGGGCGTCAGTGAAATGTTAGGTCAGTACAGTTTATATATAATGGTTTTCCGTTCACTTTTGACTTTCCCGCACTCCGCCTGGTCAATACATATTTGTGACAACAAATTATCTACATTTTATTTAGTTCAGTGCATGTTTCGGGATTATATTGTAATCCCTTCATCAGCCTTCTTACAAAATACTCTTAGCATAATATAACAGCCTTTCATTTTATGCTATTATATGTTTCCTAAAATAATTAAAATACATGACCTTCAAAATATTGCTTATCGGTACACTGTTATTATATAACATGTGCTTGTCATAAGACACAGTTGTCGTGGTATAACATAAAAGTTCGATACCGGAACCTTCCTCGTTCAGTATTTTGAAACTGTTAAATGGTCCCTCACTTCTCTATTGCCCAGTGCCTTGTTTTGTTCTGGCGTCAGCTCACGCTCCATGTCCTTTCTATTGGTCTTGCGTGTTCCTTAAGTCCGCCATATACTTGTGGCACTGCCGTTGATGTGGGAAATCCCATGAAACCATTTCAAGGATGGCCACCATGACGCGCGAGGCTGACTGGGCTGGTACTCCAGATATTAAAACTTCACATTCCTCAAGCTGCCCTGGAGCGCCGTATTTTAATAACAGCGCCGTCGATAGCATTAGATACAAAGAATTTGCTTCGGCAACATGCTCGTTTGAAAATAAGAAATGGTCTTTTGCTGAATTACAAGTTACTAACATCGCCTAACGCGCGTCAGCGTTCTTTTGTACTCCAAACAACAAAAAGTTAGCATTAACTTCAACTGAAGAGTAAACTTTATAGGAGATTAACAAACTTGCATGAAAACAATGATAGTACCGAGTTCTTGTAACATATTATGTACTAGATATAGTGGAAGTTCTTGATTACTTATAAGAAATATACATACAGCACGGACGACCTTGGAACTAGGGTGCATTGCAAGATATCATCTGATGAAAATATTCTCAGTGGGGGGAGGGAGAAAATACAAACGCTATTTATTTATTTATTTACTAGCTGATATACCCGTGCTTCGCTACGGGATTCTCAGAAAGACTGTCTTTGTGGTTTTCTTAACTACAGTTAACTTAGGCCATTACAAAAACGTCAGTAGGAATGTAGCACTTAAAAGCAATGTTATCATATAAAATACTCGATCAAATGAGAAACAGCACATGTTCTCACTTTTAACGAACAGTACTACGCCGCCGATCTAAAAGTACAAAGTTCCAGTGCTGGAATGACCAGGCCGCAGACAGCCATGAACACTCCTCTGTCATTGTTCCGTTAAGTATACACACTGCGCATTCCAATTAGTGCCTCAGGGTAGGGATTGACTGCTATGATGAACCAATTTGTTACGTACCTGTAGCATCAGAAAATGTATGAACCAGAGGAATGGCATACTTAAGAAGAAAGTTATCTAACTCCCCAGCTACTTCCCGCCAATATTCAGGCAGGCTGTTATACTCGGTACGACTGGGTGAGTTAGCCGTGCGGTTAGGGGCGCGCAGCTGTGAGTTTGCATCCGGGAGGTAGTGGGTTCGAAAACCACTGTCGATAGCCCTGAAGATAGTTTTCCATGGTCTCTCATTTTCACACCAGGCAAATGCTGGGGCTGTACTGTACCGGTAATTAACGCCAGGGCCACTTTCTTTCCACTCCTAGCCTTTTCCTATCCCATCGTCGCCATAATACCTATCTGTGTCGGTGCGACGTAAAGCAAATTAAAAATATACTCGGTATACAGCGGTAATCCCATCTATCGGACATGACTGGCAACAAAAGATACAAAGCACATCACAACAAACAATGGTCAATGTAATGTTATTGTCGTTCAGTGTTACGAGCATTCTATATTGTAGGCCTTCACATTTAGTTTTCTTTCGACTCTGTGATATTAGGGCATCTTACGAAATTATTTATAGTGTATACTGTAGTTCCTTATTCCGCGACTTCACATAACGATTTTCATTAAATTCTGTTTACCCATTTTCTCGTGACTTGGAGCTGATATGGACTTAGCAACAAAAATCCACATTCATGAATATCTCTGTTATCATAGCCGGTACGGTGAAAATATGTAAGACATAAATGATCGGAAATTTAATACTATATAACTTTAGTAATGTAGTATTAGTCGATAGGACTACTAATAACACAAATATTTGAGAATTAAATTTTAAGCCTTCCCCTAAACTACCAGTGCACTGAGCGTGAATAAAAGTATTTATGGCCTAGATTGTAGCGACTTATTTCCCTACTTTGCATACCGATTTTCTCTAAGATAGGGCCACTAATAAGATAAACATTCCAGAATTTAACTTTAGCCCTTCCCCTAAACTACCATTTCTTTCGGCATGAATAAGAGTATTTATGACCTAGATTGTAGCGACTTATTTTCCGACTTTGCATACTGATTTTCGTTTAGATAGGACCATTAATAACATAAATATTTGAGAATAAAATTTTAGGTCTTCCCCTAAACTACCATTTCCATCAGCGTGAATAAAATTATTTATGGCTTAGATTGTAGCGACTTATTTCCCGACCATGCATGCCGATTTTCATTAAATTCTCTTCAGCCGTTTTCTAGTGATGCGTGTACATACATACAGACAGACAGACAGACAGACAGAAATTTCGGAAAAGTGAAAAGTGCATTTCCTTGTTACTGTGGACATGACCGATACAGAAATGCCATTCTTTTCACATTCTGGGCAATGTACAGACAAAACTCTTATTTTATATATACAGGGGGAAGCGTAATTCGCGCACTCGGGCGTCGCAGCGCGACTCCTCACATGCCAGCAATAAAAAAATGTCTCTTACAAAATTTCATCTTGTGAGTATATCCGGCAGAAAAACGACGTTGAAGATTAGCAATCTGGCAACACTGTAACCATATGTAGGGTAACTACCTCTGTCAGCAGTAGTTAGTCGTATTGTACAGTTGGTGCAATGGATAGAGTTTTGGGTTAGCATGCGAAGGTCGAGTGGTCGATCCTGGGTTGAGGCGTATGTTTGTTATTTCGTAAATGTAGTCCAGGTGGCATCTTAATCGTCAACAGCGATTGCAGCGGGTCCTCTAGAAACCATTTGCACTTACATACTACGATCCTAGAAATGGACGAACAATCGTTTTCATTGGTCAGCTTTGAAAGGCGCCCTTTCCACGTCGTCGGCGTGAATTTATTCGCACCACTTCATCTACTAGATGTGAAACCTGTTTTCTTTGTACCCTCCTCCAATGGTCCCATAGATTAGTCATCATCATCATCATCATCATCATGTGTTTACCCTCCAGGGTCGGCTTTTCCCTCGGACACAGCGAGGGATCCCACCTCTACCGCCTCAAGGGCAGTGTCCTGGAGCTTCAGACTCTTGGTCTGGGATACAACTGGGGAGAATGACCAGTACCTCGCCCAGGCGGCCTCACCTGCTATGCTGAACAGGGGCCTTGTGGAGAGATGGGAAGATTGGAAGAGATAGGCAAGGAAGAGGGAAGGAAGCGGCCGTGGCCTTATGTTAGGTACCATCCCGGCATTTGCCTGGAGGAGAAGTGGGAAACCACGGAAAACCATTTCCAGGATGGCTGAGGTGGGAATCGAACCCACCTCTACTCAGTTGACCTCCCGAGGCTGAGTGGACCCCGTTCCAGCCCTCATACCACTTTTCAATCGAACCCGGACCTCCGGGGGTGGCAGCTAATCACGCTAACCACTACACCACAGAGGCGGGCCCCATAGATTAATACCAACTATTATTCTTGCCTCGATTAGGTCCATTACATTTCGTTAGGGCCTTACGTTACAAGTAGGCCTAGCAACGTGCTCTGCGAATAATGTCCAAACTCGGTTACAATTTGTATGTGTTATAACCATGGTCCCAATAATTCTGCCTTTCAACATTGCGTGTTGCGTCTGGTAACCGCATGCTGTTTAGTACGTATCTCAATGTATTATTATTATTATTATTATTATTATTATTATTCTTTTTTCTTCGTTTCGGCCTGCCGTGGACCACGTTATTTCAACCGTTTGCATCCTTGAGCTTTAATTCTTCCCCAGTACTCACGCATTCTCGTTCTGTGAGCCTCCTTCCTTTCATCAGTCCACTTCTTGCCTGTTTTCAACTTTGGCCTTTCTTGGAACCTCTTGTATCCCTGGAGCTTTTTCTGGAGAGGAGCACGTTTCTGGATGTCTTCGAGTGTGATTCCTATTTCTTGAAGGTCTTTTTCAACTTCGATAAACCAGGGTCCCTTGGTTTTCTTGTTAAGAAAGTAGGAAAAGATCCTATTGGTTTGTCTCTGTGTGCTCATGCGTGCTATATGGCCATAAAAATTAATCCTCCTTTTCCGAATCGTGTCCGTTATCCTCTTCATTTGCTGGTACAGATCGCTGTTGTGTCGTCTCCTGTACTCACCATTTTCTTTGATTGGTCCAAGAATCTTTCTCAGGATTTTTCTTTCTTTAGCTTCTAGCTTCTCCATCAGACCCTTTCTGTTTATTGCAAGGCATTCTGCTGCGTACAGTGCTTCCGGGCGTACAACCGAACAATAATGCCTAAGCTTGGCGTTGATGGACACTGATCTTTTGTTGTAGACATTCCTAGACAGCTGATATGCCACCTCCATCTTGTTGATTCTGCACATGATTGCTTCTTTCTCAGAGTTGTTAGGTACTATCCACTCGCCTAAGTACTTAAACTTTTCCACCTGCTTGATTTTTCCCTGTTCCACAATGAGCTCTCTGGGGGCTGGCTTGATGTTGGTTATAAACTCTGTTTTTTGGAAAGAGATTTGGAGGCCAGCTTTTGCTGCTTGGATTCTCAGTTGGTTAATTTGTTTTTCAGCAGTATCTAGGGAATCAGAAAAGATCGCTAGGTCATCTGCAAAAGCTAGGCAGTCTATGATAAGATCGTCTTTCTTATATCCTATTCTAAGGTCATTTTCAACCTCTTCCTTGCACATCTCCTTGCGCCATTCCCGAATGATTTTCTCCAGAGCGCAGTTGAAGAGAAGCGGTGATAGTCCATCCCCTTGCCTAACACCAGTCTTGATTTCAAAGACGTTCGAAATTTCTCCCCTGAATTTCACCCTGGACATAGTGCTGGTTAAGGTCTGTTGAATGATAGCTCTCGTTTTGTTGTCTAAGCCCATTTCCTTCAGAATGCGGAGGAGTGTGTGTCGGTCTATGGAGTCGTAGACTTTTTGGAAGTCAACAAAAGTAACTACAAAATTCTTATTCCTGGATTTTAGGTACGACAGGACAGACTTAAGGTTCATGATCTGCTCTGCACAAGATCGTCCTTTTCTAAAGCCTCCTTGGTATTCACCCAACTGTGAATCAAGTTGCTCTTCTGCCCGAGTTTGAAGGGCTTTGGAGAGAATTTTGTATGTGACTGTGAGAAGGGAGATGCCGCGATAGTTGTTTACATCTGTTTTGTCACCTTTCTTATGTAGGGGATGAATCAGGACTGCTGTCCAATCATTTGGGATCTTCTCTGTTTCCCAGATCTCGCGAATGATCTCAGTTAGTTTATCGATCGCCTTTTCACCTGCAGCCTTCCAGAGTTCAGCAATTATCGCATCTTCTCCAGGTGCTTTGTTGTTCTTTAATGATGTAATTATCTGTTTGATTTCCTCTTTTGTGGGGGGAGAAGAGTCTGGGTTGGGATGTCTGGATTCTTCAAAGGTGAATTCTGATTCTGGTTCTTCGCAGTTAAGAAGAGATTCAAAATATTTAGCCAAGATTTGGCAGTTATCCTTGTTGTTGTAGGCAACTTTTCCATTGTGATCTCGGAAATGTAGACTTGGTGGGGTGTACTTGGTGAGGTTGTGTTTGAAGGTTCTATAGAAATCCCTAGTATTATTCTTATTGAAGTCCTGCTCGATCTGTGTCAGTTGGTTTTTGTCAAATGCACGCTTTACTCGGCGGATCACTTTCGCTGCATGTTTCCTAGCCTCCAGAAAGTCTTCATATCTTTCTGGATTCTTCAGGGAATTCCATCGTTGCCAAGCGATTTGTCTTTGTGTTATGGCTTCATCACATTCTTGAGTCCACCACGGATGCTTCTTTGGTTTCTTTAGCAATACTGTCTCCTCAGCCGTTTCAACAATGGCATTTTTCAGTTGTTCCCAATTTTCTGTGTCCAAAGACTGAAGTTTCTGAGTGAATTTTTCGCTGGTTTTCAGCTTTTCTGTATCAAATTTGCTAGTTTTCTTTATCTTAACTCTTTTTTTATTTCTTGGATGAAGCTTAATTTTGATCTTGGATAGATAGTGGTCTGAGTCAAGGTTAGCACTTCTCAGGACTTTAACATTTTGGATCTCTTGTGTTGCTTTTCGTGCAATAGCAACATGATCTATTTGAAATTCTCCCAAGTGAGATTTTGGTGATATCCATGTCTTTTGTTTTCTTGGTAGATGTTTGAAGGCTGTTGACTTAAGAATAAGATTGAATGCCTTACAAAGCTCTATAAGCCTTTCCCCATTTCGGTTGGTTCGTCTGTGGGCTGGATAGTTTCCAACGATATTTTGGAATTTCCTTTCTTTGCCAATCTGGGCATTGAAGTCTCCAAGCAAAATGATTGTGTGTTTGTCAGGAATTTTTTATATAACATCTTCCAGGTCCTCCCAGAATTTGTCTGTTCCTTCTGGGTCTTTCTTGTTTGCCTGGTTAATTGGCGCATGTACGTTCACAAGCGTGTGGACGTTGTTCATACTCCGAAAGCTAAGCATCGAGACCCTGCTGTTAGGAGAGCTGAAATTGGTGAGTGAGTCAATAATTTTCCTGCTGACAATAAATCCTGTGCCGAGGTGTGGAACAGTTTTCATCACACGTTTGCCAGTTTTCCCTTTGAAGATTCTATAACCTTGTGATTCAAACGCATGTTCATCAGTAAACCTTGACTCTTGAATTGCTGTAATTAGGATTTCATGATGGGAGAGGACATCCGTAAGATGTTTGAGTTTACTAACTTTCAAGAGGGAGTTGGCATTGAAGGTAGCAAAACAATTTCGGTGTTTGTGGCTGATTTTGTTCCTAGGAGTCTCCGATACCTCCTTGCATGTAGGTGCAGGCTCCCCAGAATCCAAAGGCCTGCTTGCGTCCCTCAAGGCGACGGTGGATTGGTAACCACCTGGGGTACAATTTCCTGTTGAATTTTCCTCCATGCTTTGCAGTTGAAAACTTGTAGTTTGGGGTCGGTGTAGTTTTACATCGACCAAGTTACTTCCAAGGTTGTAAGCCTTGGAGAGAGCCTGATGTTCGACTCGGGATGGCATTTCCTCCATACCCCATGCTTCGGTTCTCCCGCCGGTACTCGGGTGGCTGATTGCAGTGGTTTCCCACTGGGCGATGGGGGCGCCACGTCCCTACGCCTATTATTATTATTATTATTATTATGTTGTAAATGTAGGATACATGTGACCTCGGAAACGATGTCTTACTGTATTACAGTAGGTAATGTCGGATGGAAATTATCAAATAAAAAATGCGGCTTAACCCAGGATCGAACCATCGACCTCCTGCATGCCAACCAAAAATTCTACCCACTGCACCAACTGTACAGCACGACGACGACGTGCTGACAGTGGTAGTTACCCTACATATGGTTACAGTGTTGCCAGATTGCTACTCTTCAAAGTCCGTTTTCTACCGGATATACTCGCAAGACGAAATTTTTTAAGAGACTTTTTTTATTGCTGGCATGTGAGGAGTCGCGCTGCGACGCCCGAGTGCGCGAATTACGCTTCACCCTGTATATATATATTTGTGGTGAAGTTAGGGCTCTTAGCCCTCTTTTACACTTAACCACATTATGCGGCTTGATAACGAATACACACTTAAATATTCAAACTTAATACACTGTATATCTATATATATAAAATAAGAGTTTTGTCTGTACATAGCTCAAAATTTAAAAAGGATGGTATTTATGTATCGGTCGTGTCCACTGTAACAAGGTTCAATTTTCCGTAATTTCTGTATGTATGTATGTACACGCATCACTACAAAACGGCTAAAGAGAACTTAATGAAAATCGGTATGCAAATTCAGGGAATAAATCGCTACAATCAAGGCCTCAAATAATTTTATTCACGCTGATAGAAATGGTAGCTTAGAGGAAGGCATAAAATTTAATTTTCAAATATTTGTTATTAGTGGTCCTATCTTAATGAAAATTGGTATGCAAAGTTGGGGAATAAATCTCTATAATCTAGACTCTAAATAGTTTTATTCACGCTGAGTGAAATGGTAGTTTAGGAGAAGGCCTAAAATTTATTTCTCAAATGTTTATGTTATTAGGGGTCCTATCTTAATGATAATTGGTATGTAAAGTCGGAAAATGGGCCACTATAATCTAGGTTGTAAATAATTTTATTCACACTGAGTGAAATGGTAGTTCAAGGGAAGGCCAGAAATTTAATTCTTAAATATTTGTTATTAGTGGTCCTGTCGATAAATACTACATAACTAAAGTTATATAGTATTAAATTTCCGATCATTTATATCTTATACATTTTTTGCCGTACCGGCTATGATAACAGAGATATTCGTGAATTTGGATTTTTGTTGTTTTAAGTCCATATCAGCGCCGAGTCTCGAGAAAATGGGTGAACAGAATTGAATGAAAATCGGTATGTAAAGTTGGGGAATAAGGAACTACAATGTACGCTGTAAATAATTTTATAAGACGCCGTAATATCACAGAGTTGAAAGAAAACTAAATGTGAAGGCCTCATAGAATTTATCAACAATAACATGACATTGACCATTGTTTGTTGTGATATGCTTTGTGTCTTCTGTTGCCACTCACTTCCGATAGACGGGATTACTGTTGCGTACCGAGTATTTTTTTTAAATTTGCTGTACGTCGCACAGACACAGATAGGTCTTATGGCGACGGTGGGATAGGAATGGGCTGGGGATGGGAAGGAAGCGGCCGTGGCCTTGATTAAGGTTTAGCCCCTTCATTTGCCCGGTATGAAAATGGGAAACCACGGAAATCCATATTCAGTACTGCCGACAGTGGGGTTCGAATCCACTATTTCCCGGATGCAAGGTCACAGCTGCGCACCCCTAACCGCATGGCCAACTCGCCCGGTCGTACCGAGTATAACAGCCTGCCTGAATAATGGCGGGAAGTAGCTGAGGAGTTAGATAACTTAGATAACACAGTGGTTCATCATAGCATTCGAGCTATTCAATCCCTACTCTGTGGCACTGATTGGAATGAGCAGTGTGCTCACTTAGGCCTACATAATCAGTGGCGGAGGAGTGTTCACGGCTGTCTGCGGCCTGGTCATTCCAGCACTGGGACTTTGTACTGTTATATCGGCACCGTAGTACTGTTCATTAAAAGTGAGAAAATGTGCGGTTTTTCATTTGATCGAGTATTTTATATGATAACATTGCTTTTAATCGCTACATTCCTACTGACGTTAATTGTAATGAGCTAATGACCTATGTTGACTTCAGTTACAAAACCACGAAGACAATCTTTCTGAGAATCCCGTAGCGAAGCACAGGTGCATCAGCTAGTAATATAATAATATCACTTAATATAGACTAAAACTAAAAATCTACATCTTAAGTCTAAAATGGACAAAATAAATTCAATATTAACTACTCTACGTGGAAATTCATACAATATAATGGTAATTTATGTAAATTTTGGGAACTATTTTCTCAAGACATTCACACATAACTACAGAATATAGCCTACGTATTCAAGAGGAAATCTTTAGACTGCCTTTTGAAGGTAATTAATGGGAAATAATTTCTAATTTCAGGGGGTAAAGCATTCCATATTCTAGCGCCCGACACAAGGAAAGAATTACTGAAGGCAGATGTATGGTGTAGAGGTATTGCAGTTGTTGACCCAGAACGCGTGTCACGATCATGGAAGGAAGATAGAAAACGGAAATTACTGTAGAGATATTCAGGTATATTTTCAGTCAAGAGTCGATAGATAAGGGTGGATACATGCTGCTCTGCTGCTCTACTTTTAACCAAGAAAGTTCTGCATACAAAGGGGATACATGCCAGGCAAAATTTAATGAAAAAATAAATCAAATGCAGGAGTTTAAAGCTCTCTGCAGTTTCTTATTTTGTTCACTGGTAGCATCCAGCAACACAACATCACAATAGTTAAAAATTGGAAGTATCAGTGTTTGAATCAGTCTTATTTGTAAGTTGAGAGGTAATACGGTCTGTTGAATCTTAAGGGGATGAAGTGATGAATGAACTTTCCTGCATACATTAGTGACATGCTCATCCCAGTTTAAAGTTTCATTTATAGTGTCTCCAAGGCTTTTTACTGATTTACAGAATGGGATAGCAACGTCATTTAGTTGAATAACTGGAACTTGTAGACTGTGCAGATGGGTAAGCAGTTTTCTCTGCCCTAGTATGATAGCTTGTGTTTTCGTTGGGTTTGATGGAGAGAGAATTCTCAGCTGCATAACAGCTGATCTGTTCTAAGTTTCGGTTCATATTTTCAATAGCTGCAATTATGTCATTCACTTTTGTGTGGCAGTAAATTTGAAGGTCGTCGGCATAGATATGGTAGTTGGAGTTTTCCAACTTAGAAGAGATGTAATTCGAATTTAAAATAAATAACAGGGGCCGAGTATAGAACCTTGTGGCACACCATTAACTTTGTACTTCCACTCCGTTCTCTTTTCATTCACGACAACACACTGTCGTCGGTTATGGAGGTACGAAGTGAACAAATTGAGAGCAGCGTGGCTAAGATGGAAGGAATGCAATTTCGCTATTAGTATGTCCGTACTGATAATGTCGAAAGCACTGCTGAAGTCTAGGATAATGAGCACGGTCACTTTAGGTTCATCCATTGCGTTTCTTACGTCATCCGTATTTTTTAGAAGAGCAGTAGATGTACTATGTCCTTTTTTAAATCCAGGTTGGAAGTGATGAAGTAACGAATGGTGCGTCAAATACTGTAGCAGTTGTTCATGCATGAGTTTTTCTAAAGCCGGGTATCGACTGCGCGCGGCAGTGTTCGCTGCTTTGCCTCGCGAAGTCGATACCATGTTGCCTCGCGCGGCAAGACGAACACTGCCGCGCTCGAGCTTGGCGCGGGTCGAGCCAAATCGGAGCGGTCCCTTGTCCCGCGGCAAAGGGATTTCAGTGCGCTGTGTTCGTTCAGTTGAGACGGCTGTTGGCAGAGGGGTCTCTTCCCGCATCGCGCTCACTTGTTTCTCTCTCTGTCCGCCTTCTGCGTGACGTCATGTGATATGGGAAAACGCTCTCCCGTCCTGCTGACACGTATTACCACTACAGTCTAAAATGGTAACTTCTGAACCATTCATGCAAATAATATCCTGACAAGGTTATTGTAATCCTTATAAAATACTGGAGGATGTCAAACAATTTATTTTGATGAGGAACTCTAGGATAATATCGAAATATTTATTTAATTTTAAGGAGTTATATTTTTTACTGTGGACTGTAGCATAAAATCGCTTCTAGAGGGCAGCCGGTTGGAAATAGGTATGTGCCATCGCGGACTTTTTTTTGTAGAGGATTCTATGCTCTACATTTCGTACGCTTACACTTGAGGTCTATCGTTGATGGTTCACGCAGCGTAAGCCAAGAAAGCAAGTAAGTGACCGACCGAGCGACATTTGTGTCTCTTTCTACGTATTTACTGTATATCGGATCACGGATACATAATTTCATAGTGGTTCAGTACGTGAACAGTGTTCGTGTTGTCAGTATCTGAAGTAGAACCACTGTACTGATTAAAATGCAGTCAACATATTATGGAAAAGTGTGAGGAAAAGAAAATGCCAGTTCAAGAGTTAAAGAAGAAAATTTCAACTTTATTGGCGTCATACAGAAAAGTCTCGGATTACGAAGTCTCTCATTATTTACAGATGCAGTTACTGTTTACGTATCCAAGTGGTTTGCTTTCAAGTAATTCTACTTCATGGCGGACAAAAATACACCCAACGATACTGTGGATACTTTGTGTGCTGTACGTATCTGTTTCATTACAATACGCCTGCACGTGCAGTACTCATGTTCGCGTGCGAACTGAGGAACCAGTGTCGATCACCTGCCGCGCTCGACTCTGGCATCACAAACCTGGTGTTGCGCGTAACACAAACGAGTTTGCCGCGCGCAGTCGATACCCGGCTTAAGACTTTCGAAAGTGAAGAAAGTATACAGGCAGGCCGATAGTCAGATGGAGAATTTGCTAGATTTTTTGGTACTGGAAAAATTAAAGCATCCTTCCAAACAGTTGTGAAGTAGCCTTCTGAAAGACATGAGTTACATATGTGGGTTAAAATTGGCGATACTACATCTATCAAGGTAACGACGAAGGATATCGGGATGTCGTCCACTCCGATTGCTTGTGATTTGATTGATGTTAGTTTTCTCCTTACATCAGTTTCATTTACTTTACGGAATTTGAACAAAGGCCGTTGTGGTAAAGGAGTAGATTGAAGAGAAGTTGTTGTTTTTTGTATAATATGAGGATGGGTACCAACTAGTAAAGTGGGCATTTAATTAATCTGAATTTATGTCATGCGTATTGGAGTTTGTAATTTGCCTCCCAATACCTACGGATCTGAGTTGTTGCCAGGAATTTTTTTGTGTTAAAGTTACTGGCTAATTGTTGGAAGTATGCAGTTTTTTGTTTCTGATTATTTGTTTAACTATTTCTAAGCACACAGTACTTTTCAAAATCGTCAGCTGATAATGTCTGCTTGTAACATCTGTGTAGTGCATCACGTTCAGCCATTGCGGACTTAGTCATTTGATAACCATGGAGCAGCTTTGCGAGTCACACTAGCAGTACGTTTATAGTCCCGTTTTTATGAGTTTCGACTTGACAGTTAGCCGGAAGTCAGACGGTGGTGCCAAACTGCTACGAATACAAACAGCTGATTTACGATACAGAAATGCAAATACTGGAATATAAGTCCATAATCAGTTATTCTTTGTAGCAACATACATGATTCACATAAGATGAACAATAATACACAACACATTTAGGATAAGGCTACAAGATAAAAATATGTCATTGCTCGAACAGATAAAAAGTGAGAAAATTAAATTAAATTTCTACTCACCATGTAGAAGACCTACCGTTGCGTTTAGATTCAGTTTCCCGTAACGAAGGAAATAATCCTACAAAGCGAATATACCACTCATTTCTGAGTCACTATCGGCATTGTCATCGTTTGTTGTGAAGTTTCACTCTCGCTTGATCCTACAGAGATAATAAAGTATTCAACATAATCGTCTGTGAGACTTTCTTTCTCCCAAGCTTTAATCATCTCACAACGTTGCTCTAGTCCTCCGCACTTATACGGCCTACGGCTTCGAAAAGAAGTCTTTCAACTTCCGAAAATGTGAAGAGTCGGTTATTCTCAGCTATATAATTCTTCAGTTGGGCCCAAATCAGTTATAAGGTGTTAAAATGGTATTGGTATAGTGGAAGGTGAACTACTGTATGCCAGTTCCTTCTGGCTATTTCATCCACCACATAAACTAGGCACTGGGGCTTGTTTTGTTTCAAGAGATGCATAAGATCCACCTTCCCCATGTCATCGCGAACCGAAATACTGTGCTCTTTCTCCCATTTAATCAGCTCATTCTTTCTAGCCGCCATTGTTGGTGCTTTGTCAAGAATGACTCCCTAACATTACAAACAATTTCCCGGGCCTGGCTCTTTAGTGAAGTACCGCGTCCGAAGAGCTTTCTTCTTTTGGGAGCTTCATCCTTAGACATAGGCGTTGACAAGACAAAATATCAAATTCACACGCGGGCCTAAAATTAACCTACTATATTACTACTGAACGAAATATTAAACTAAGCTACTATATAAACTAGATCACCTATTACACACTATTCACTACAATATAACGCGCTATACTATTAAAAATGCTAAACAAATCATTTATAAACTCTAAACTACGAAATATAAACGATCAACAACGTAGCACAGAGACACAAAAAGACCGCAAAAAGATCTGAGCACAATACAACACACAGCGGATAGCACGTGTTTACAGTAAACAACAAATCGTCAACACTGCTAACTGGAACTGGAGTCTAACGCGCTCTATCGGAGTGATCGGCTGCCTATGATTGGCTGTTGATTAATTCACTTACCCTCCGCCAAAAGGCAGCGCTCAAACGTCAAGTCGAAACTCATAATAACTGAACTATAGGTACGTGTTTGTTATACAATCCCAACAATAATGTGTTAAACCTCTTACTTTTTCGTCATTGTCAGTCAAGTGCAGTATTTCGTCCCACGGGCAGAGAATAGCGTCTTGCATTAATTGTTGAGGATTTAACTTTTTCATGTCTCTATAGGTTATCCACTTCGGCTTTGTTTTGGGAACTTGCAAAGGATGAGCTAAATATGAGATCGTGGTAGGATATACCAGGTACAGAAGTTTGTCCGTGTTTTAGTATTTTCTTGAGGATTGCTTGTGATGAGTAAATCTGTTAGAGTGTGTGAGGATCCGCTAGCCGTATGCACGTTGTGAGTACGGTTAAGTGGCAATACTGACATGTTACAAGAGGTAAATATGTTCTGTAAACGATTTGCTTCAATGGAGCCTATTAACAGGTTTATGTTAAAGTCGCCAAATATGAGTACATGATCGTAGGTAGGTATGAGTCTTAGTATATTTCTTTCGAAGTCGGTGAAGTTTCCTGCTTTTGTAGGTTTGTAAACAGTTCCAATAAGTACTTTAGTCTTCTTAACTTTGTTGAACTATCTGTTAATGTGTCAGTGGATAATGTCGAAGTTTGTATAATCTTCTCCGTTAAATTGTTTTTGTAATATAGAGCTACTCCTCCTCCACGGCGCTTCGGTCTATTGTGAAAAACTGCATTAAATCTTTTCTATATTTACCGTGTTTAGAGGGACCAAGTCCTTCATCCAACTCTCACCAATTGCTACAACTTTTACCATGCTTCCTTCAAAGTAGCTTTCAGCTCAGTGTGATGGGCAGTGTGATGTTAATTTACTTGCAACAAAGGTTTATAGTATTTACAGGACATTTAAATAATACGAATACATTGTTAGGTTATATCAGGAAACAAAAATAATTGCAGTTGAAACATGATAAGATCACGTCATCTTGGTGCCCTATAAATGATACTTTGTTCATTGCTTTAAACACACGCCAGTTGTACGCTCCACGAGGTTCTATAACACACAAATGTTAATCTTCCTCCGTGCTGAAATTATAATGTCCTCAATTCTTGAACATTATTATACTGCTTCCCTCCTTCATATTCAGTCCTGCAAACAATTCCTCATTTTTCCGTAGGGTTAAGGTCTGGAGAAATACGTGGCCGCTCCCATTACATTAACACCTTTGCTCCAAAAACGGATTGATGCAATGTCTTGTAGGAATATCCAGGACTCTGTGCCACACCTCTCTGCAACTCATAAAAACAATCTTCAGTCTGTGGCGTTCTGTGGCGTGAGGAGAAATGAAGACTGGCTTTTCCTCTATAACTGAATCCACTCCACACCTTGAAGAGGCTTTCCCTCTAGCTGTCTATTAGAACATACCTGCTCTTCTTTCCTGAGATCATGCCAGTAGCATCAGGCTCATCGAAAATGAATTTATTTTCGTCACTTAAAATATCATTCTTTCTTCCAAGTTACGTGCTCTGACGCCCACTTAACTCTGTTCTCCTTATGCTTTACTGTCATACGAACTGCTGTTTGTTTCTTGTACACTCAAAATCTTTAGTATCTTTAGTATTAATTTAAGGCAAGAAATCAGTACAGCCCTCAGAACCACCCAGTACCTGCTTACTCTCTCTCTCTCTCTCTCTCTCTCTCTCTCTCTCATTGGTCACATCTATTAGATGCGTTAACACATACACACATCTGAAGAGTGAGGGGAGGTGGAGAAAACGAAGTACGAGGATGTCTAGCATGACGAAACACGCGCGGTGGGGAAGATACTTGCTTCCCCGCCTGCCCACACGTCCCGGTGGCTCGACAATGAAGGGAAAGGGGAATGAAGTGAGGAACCACACGGCTCCTTCAAGGCAACAGACGTAATGCGCATGTCAACTCATTGAGGGTCGAATTCTCCAGTTTCTTCGTAATTCTTGTATGCGAAGTCTGGCTGAAATGTTAGCGGTCTCGACTGATTTCATTATCAAATGACATCACGCTGAACGACTGCAGGAAGGAATGATCCTTATTTTCGTCAACGTAGGCGCTATTAAATACTAGGCCTACTACTACTACTACTACTACTACTACTACTACTACTACTACTACTAATAATAATAATAATAATAATAATAATAATAATTTTTAACCTCAAAAACCAAAGAAAAATTACCTGGCATTAAATAATTATGATTATCAGAGACGCAAGGGCGTTGGGAAAACCGTTCTTATGAAGTTATCAGCGCTGATCATACAATTAACTGCCATACATTGGAGTTGGATTACATCGTACTCACTTCATCGCAGTTAATTAATTGTTTTCCTTGATTAAGAAAAGCTAGTATGGCCAGAATGTTTAACCATAGAAACATCTTAATTAGTTTCCGAAAAAATGGAGTCGGGGGTAACCTCTTGAGTGCGCAACGTTGCAATCCACACCTCCTGGAAGACGAACACATCTGACGTTACCTTGGTTACTTCTCCTTCATCCTCAGGGTTGGCCAAAATCTTCGGCCAGGCGTTACCTGTTTGCTTTTCCATCCGGAATTCTTGTGATCGCGATCGTACATGTATTTCGAAATGTTTCTCTGACTGACCATCCTGGGTAATATAGATTGGTGGACATCAATAGTGAGATTTTGTTAGATTTGTCCCAGCATTGTTCCATAAGCTTTAAGCTTCCTAACAACTTAGTTTTTTTTTTTTTTTTTTTTGTCTAGGTGTCTGATTCTGTGGTCTTGGAAGCGTTTTTGTTGCCATGATTTTCCTTCTATCTTCTGGACATTGTCGTCCACCCTAGTGATCTGACAGTCTCTTTGCGGTTTACCGGGAAGATAATCCCTCCTCTTTATAGGTTGTAAGCCGTCCCTTCTCGAAGTAGGACAGTGTGACTTCCGAACCATTTGACATTGTGTGCCGTAACCTTCACACGCACAGAACGTACAATGTTCAGCAGGTCACGCGGCAACTATAGCCAAGAACGAATTCAAATACGAGTAATTCCTGAGACGAAAGGGAGGTGGTCTTATAATTTTGCAGCGGTAAGATGATACTGTAAGAAAGAATATTCTGTTATTGAAGTTTCTCAGTTACAAGTATTGTGACGGTGCTTTATGACATGGGTCATCAGCTCGTTGCTCTATGGAGCGGGCACTGTTTGCTCCGCACGTGACGGCTGGCTGTCGAGGGAGAACGGAACACCAGACTTCGTGCATACAACACGAAGATAGTGTTGCCATAAAATTCGTTTGTGCACATTATTATTATTATTATTATTATTATTATTATTGCCCACGTGGGGATAGATATTATGGAGCATTCGAGTATGACAGAACGAGAAAATTGTTGTAGACATGATAAAGTGTTGGGCTTTTGCCGCGTCAGAAAACAATTGATAAAGATCGCCTTCATGCCGTCGCATGATCTGGAGCATCGTCACTGCCGCGCCACTCTTGTTATTCCGCTCGGCTCGCGATGAGCGCTTCAAACTTCGTTACCTAACAGAATTAATTAGAAAATGATGGGATAGATGGCTGTTTGGGAGGAAAAAAAGAACCCTGCATCTTAACTCGAGCAAAGTTCTACCCGTCTACACGAGAAAGGATGGCAAATATGAATAAAAAGGAAGAGGAGGAAATTAGACTGTAACCTCTATCAGTACAACGGCTGGGATTTCTGTGACCGGCCGAAATACTCTGGAAAGATGTCTGCACTTATTCCCTAAGAGATACCAAAATATGACATTAAAACAGGGAAATATTGTCCAAAATTAAACTAAAAGATATTTGTATTCGTATTTTACAAAAAGAAAACTGGATATTCATTTCCTCTTGGCCACAGCAGGCCGTTCCCTTCATCATAAATATAGAATAAACTGATTGTTTTTAACTGAACTCACATTTTACTTTAGAGAGACGAAGTACCGAGCAAGTTGCTGCACATTTTGAGTCGCGTACCTGTGAGCTTGCATTCCGGAAGTAGTTGGTTCTAATCCGACTGTCAGCAGCCCTGAAGATGGTTTTCCGTGGTGTCCCATTTTCACACCAAGCAAATCCTGGGGCTCTATCTTAACGCCACGGTCGCTTCCTTCCCACTCCTAGGCCTTTCCTATCCCATTGTCAAAATAAGACCTATCTGTGTCAGTGTGACGTAAGACAAATATATAAATTAAAAAAACCGTTTAATTTAACTTCCGTAGTGAGTCTGCCTCACACCCGGAGTCCCTGGGTTCAGTTCCCAGCCAGGTTGGCTGGATTCAGTCTACATGGGAACAATTGAAGAGCTTCCTGGTGGTGAGATAGCGACCCTGGTCTAGAAAGCGAAAAAAATAACGATTGAGAGGATTTGTCGCGATGAACAGTGGTCGATTGGTGGGCCAAGGCCCATGAGGGCTGTAGTGGCATGGGGCTTGGTTTGTAAAAGTATCACACGTCATAGGAGTCAGAGAGGTCTAATTAGCAGTTAGCCGGTTTAGCTCAGGGTTGTTTCACTCTCTGTAGCTAGTTGTTTGCCCACTTGGGAACCCGTAAGTGCGACAGAACCTGTTTGTTATCTATCATATGAAAGAACTCATTTCCAGCGCAAAATTCAGGCACGCGACTGTCCTATGATCGACGGGAGAAACCTTCTTCCCCTCCTTCTTGGCCAGCTGTGGACCACGTGAAGTACCGTTATTATTTACTTCCTCTCCTTGCCTTTCTGTCGTTCTATTTTTTCAATTTGTTCCCTCCTCCGTCCAGATAGATTTCCTTTGCTGCTTCTTTTTCTCCTGAAACCCCCTTAACTCCTCATTCTTTTTCTAAAAGTGACTTTAATGACGTGTTTCTTGCGATACCCAGCTCAGCCATATCCTGTTTACCTTTCCCCCCTGTGGGTGTTGGCGATAGAATAGCATCCACGGTATCCCAGAGACTCAACTTGGGAGCGTCGGTTGGCGACCACGGGTCCTTAGCTGAGGAAACGACCATTAAAAAAATTCTCCTTTTTCTGATACTGTTTCAGATGAGAAGGAGTTTTTGTTCAGTTTCCTCTCTTCATTTTTATCTGTCTTTGGACCAAACATTTTTCTTAGTAGTTTCCTTCGTTTCTAATTGATCGATTTCTTTTTTTCTTGTTCAAGAGCAAACATTCGGCTGCATACAAGCACACCGGTTTTATGCCAGTGATGAAGCTTCGCTTTTATTGACATTGTTATTTGTTGTAAATATATTTAGTAAATTGATAATCTAAGTTCCAGTTATTTGTGAACTTGTGTTAGCTTCTGTATCAAGAACATCGGGCTGAATTATTTCTCCTAGATGCTTGAAGTTGTTACATCTTCATTATAGACATTGTCTTTCAGCGTCCAGTCTGCAAGCCTCCTCTGAATTTCCTATCGGCCGCCACAATCCTCTATTTGTAACTAGTTCTGTCGCCTTGTTTAGTTCTGTACCTCTTATCTTTAAATCGTTAGAAACTGAGTCTAACGTCTTGGTCTCCCTCTACTTCTCTTACCCACCATAACAGAGTCCATTATTCTCCTAGGTTTGTTTACTGTATTGATTTGTCCATATTTCGTGTTGAGATTATTTTGGATCTGCTTTAATGTTTGTCATAAATGCCGTCTATTCAAAAGAAATTCGTAGTTCTCCTTTCCCCGCTGTCACTTTCAAAAGGTAGATTTGTTCCGTTGCAGTATCTAGAATACGTTTTTCTTAGAGTGTGATTTTCCATTCTTTGATCACTTTTTAATTTTTTAACGATTTGTTTTACGTCGCACCGACACAGATAGGTCTTATGGCGACAAACGCAAATTCACAGCTGCGCGCCAACTTGCTCCGTGATCACTTTCTCTAGAACAAAGTTGAAAAGTATTGGCGAAAGACCACATTGTCTAACCCCAGTTGTGATTTCAAAAGAACTCAACCCCACTGTCGGCAGCCCTGAAGATGGTTTTCCGAGAAACGTTATTTTGGATTTTCTAATGTCTGTTCATTTATGGGCAAGATCTTTTTATCAGTACCAAATTCTTCCAGGACACCGAAGAATGTATCTTTGTCAATAGTCATATACTTTCTTGAAGACTACGAAGGTATTACCATAGTGTGGTTGCTGAGGCAGTGGCTTCTGATGATTAAATAAAGATTTAGAATTTGTTTTGCACAAGGCGTTACTTTTCTAAACCCGCCTTAGTATTCTCCAATTTGACAGTGAACTTGTTTTTGTAAACGATTCAGCAGTGCTTTAGACAAGATGATGTATGTTGTAGGTGGCAAGGAGATCCCTCTGTAATTATTATTATTATTATTATTATTATTATTATTATTATTATTATTATTATTATCATCATCATCATCATCTTCGGTATGCCCCTTCAAAGAGCGTGTTTGAACTTGTTCGTTGGCCTGATGGATTTTGCCTTCTTATCCTCCCAAAATCTCTTCATGAATGCACTGTGTTCTGTGGACACTTCCTACCAGTATTCTTTTGAGGTTTCTCTGTGGCAGAGTGCCATCCCCCCCCCCCCCCTCCCCCTTCCAGAAAAAAAAAAAAGAAATGTCCTCCTTGATGTTAAGTCCCCTTAAAACACGGAGTTCGGTAGTCTTCGGAGGCTGATGAAGCATTAAACCTGGAGAAGGTGGTAATTGGTTTTGTATCAAAAAATATTAGAAAGCGGGCATTCCTTCAGAAAACTATATTTCCCAACGGAGACTGTTCAGGCGGTACCTCTGGTGGTCGAAGTTTTTTGACATTTCGTATCAGGAAATGTATAGTATACAGTATTAGGACATTAAGAAAATGTATTTATGAAGCAAGTTCTATTTTTTTTTTTTTTTAACTTGTGATTAGTTTTGGTAGCTTCGTACATAAAACATTCCTTCAAAATATTTACGAATCAATTTTTGTTTTGTTTACTTGTGAATATTATTGAAAACTCCGTACATTAGACTCGTTCAAAAATGTACGTGAAAAACAAGCTCTGTTATTATAAACTTAAAATAAGAACAATAATATACACCACCTTTCCAGTACTTATCAGTTCTTATATTTAGGATACAAACATTACACCGGTGTTGTAAGTTGCGACATATTTCGCTTAACTGTCGTAAGCCAAATTAAACTTTAGCCTAAAGTTTGGTCAGTATTGGAAAGGTGATGTATATTATTTGTCTTATTTTAAGTTTATAATCTGATATCCAATACGGTCTACAATGAGATTTATTACGTGTAAGCTCTGTTATTGTTCTGTTTTTTTCTGTTTGTGAGTATTGTTATTGTGTAGGAATGTTTACGTTAATAGTTGTTCCTCATTTCACACACGTGTGTTCATGTTATTAACCCCCAATAATTACCGGCGCGCCTGGTTTTCTCCACAAATTTGTGCTTGGTCACTACTATACTAAAGGCTCCACGATCTTCTATGTCGTCCATGATATTCATTTCTTGGAGGTCCGCCTTAGTTTCTTCTAGCCAGTTTATGTTGACCTCCTTTGGGTTGATTACTTTAACATTTTGATGAGTCTGTCGCTGTCCATTCTATAGACATGGCCATAGAACTTCAGGCGTCTCTTGCGTACATCAGTGAACCTGTTGTTATTATGTATAAAGAATTTTGCGATGTAGGTAGTTTTAAACTCACACAAGACACGCGCTGAACCTCTAACGATCCTCGGAAGACGAGAATCCTTTGAGATTAATATGAGCAATTTTGCTTCTTGTTCAGTAACAAGAGAGAAATCCACGCTGGCAAGAGTAAAAAAGACGTGCTTCCTTGAGAATGTCGGATTAAGTTTTTGTTTTATTAGTCCGGAATGTCAGAAGTTCAGAGAAACTTTGAGGAAGATTCTTCCCGTTCTATGAAATGTTGGATTGTAGTTGAGATGTCGTTAGGTAGGTGCGCCACTGTGCGGCGGTCGATAACGGCGGTAACGAGTCGCCTACCACTTACCGTAACGCTTAACGATCTCTTGCTGGGAGAGGCGGCCTCTTAAGCTGCACTAGTATGTTCGTGAGATCACGATTATTATTATTATTATTATTATTATTATTATTATTATTATTATTATTATTATTATTATTACCGGGCGAGCTGGCCATGCGGGCAGGGGCGCGCAACTGTGAGCTTGCATCCGGAAGGTAGTGGTTTCGAGCCCGACTGTCGGCAGCCTTGAAGATGGTTTTCCGTGGTTTGCCATTTTTTCACACCAGGCAAATACTGGCGCTGTACCTTAATTAAGGCCACGGCCGATTCCTTCCCACTCCTAGCCCTTTCACATCCCATCGTCTCCATAAGACCTATCTTTGTCGGTGCGACTTGCATTACGCAAGTTGTAAAAAAAATTATCATTATTATATCTTTGGTTGATATTGTAAAACAATGGAAGGCATCTAAGAAGGAAGATTTCTATGTTTGACAAGTAGCTAGTGTTTGTCACTGAAGTCACTCATTGAAATTTTAGCGGTGTTCTTCTATTCCTCTATTCGCTGCTGTATCTTCTTCTTGTGACCACATGGTGAGTTAAGCTATCCTGAAACAGTTGGTGGTCTGAATTTGCTATTAAGAATGCCTGATGTACATATGTAGAACCAAAAGCTGAAAACGCTCTAGTATCAAATTTCTGTAACTAGTGCGGCGATTTATCAACCATTGTCTAGATCAGTCTAGGTTTAAAAAATATTCCCGACATCGAATAACTAACTCGTAAATGACCACCTAGCGACCGTAAAATAGCACATTGAAATTGATCTAAAGCTGCGCTTAGTGTAAACGCTACCTCGCCCCTTTATAATTGCGGAGTGTGGGCCCTCGCTGCGAGCCGGAGCTCAGTCGATTTTTGTCCGCGCATCAAACGGTTTCGCTCATCGAATTTCGCTCAGTGTAAACGTGATCCCCATATTTGGGCAAGGGATGAATCAAGAACAGTGCTTGCAGCTCATCGAGCTCTACAAAAATAGAGATTTTATTTGGAACCCGAAAAACAAAAACTTTCAATCGCAATAAAAGAGAAGATGCGTGGAAGGAAATTAGTTCTCAACTATACTTTTCTATTTCTACAGTGTAAGGGAAGATGAAAGCGCTACTGTGATCATATCGAAGCGAAAGATCGAAATAAGAGCAGAGTCTCTTGATCAGATAAGCTATTACTATTGGTTTATAAAGCAAAATTGTCATTTCATTACTTTTTTGAACCTACCGGTACCTGTTTTGAAGCAACTTAGGTCATTGTGAAGAACTTGAACTGACCGGCACGAAAAAGAAACACTTCAATTTCTTACAAAAACTGAAACTTATTTTAACTTTGACACTTTTATAACACCAGTCTACTATATGATGAAATATTGTAGCGGCTGGAGGGACAAAACAAGTTTCCATGTTGGCTGAAAAACCAAAACTGAAGCTTTCAGGCTTGTCGAAGGCGACTCGCCCCAATCGCTCTGAATTGCACTCTGTTTTCGGCAGTGCGAAATTTCACTCGAAGTGAGTAAGTTTCGCTCGAGCGACTTTCGCGAGGGAGTTTCGCTAGTGTAAACGCAGCTATAAGTAGGAGAGCTACAGGGTTCGCAAGACGTGGAGTCAGCATTTTTTCTGCTGAGCCAGCACCGAGGTCATTGACCCCTTACCTAGGCGGGTTCTGACCCTGAGGTCATTGACCTCTGGTATACTAGAAGGGCTAGGCCGATTTGTGGATTTTTGCATAAGAGAGCGAGCCTAACCTCACAGTCGCCATCTTGAGGGGCGTAACCTTACTTTAACGGCTAGTTGCCCTTCCCGACGCCTAAGAGAGCAAGCCTAACCTGACATCCGCCATCTTGAAGTTTTACTGCAAGATGCCCTTTCCGGCGCCAATTGCACAAGATGGCGGCTATACATGAGCTCTTATGAGACGGCTTAAGAGTGCTTGCGCAAGATGGCCCCTATACATAGACTCTTTTGAGACGCTTCAGGGGCTATGTGCACGAACTTAAAGCACAAATAATAGCAATGTTTAAAAGCGTGTACACATCACCTATCGAAGATGCACACATCGACTGTTGTACTAAACTTCTTCCGCTAGAGCGTGTAGCAATCGCATGTGCGCGCGCACACCTAACGATAATGCTTGCATCGACTATCGTACTAAACTTCCGCCAGAGCATGCGGCAATCGCATGTGCGCGCGCACACCTATCGATAATGCTTGCATCAACTGTCGTACTAAACTTCCTCCGCCAGAGCATGCGGCAATCGCATGTGCGCGCGCAGACCTATCGATAATGCATGTGTCGACTATCGTACTAATCATCTTCCGCCAGAGCCTGCGGCAATTGCATGTGCGCGCTGCTATGTTAGCATAACCCAGGGATGGCGAACCTTTTCCAAATAGTGTGCCATTTTAAGTCTGATTGATTATTCTCAACTGTTGACCGTGCCACTTGTTATATTCGTTTAAGAAATGGCTACAACCTATAGCACAACCCCCCGCCCCTCCAACCACGTCTTCCTTTCCAAATTCCCAATTATGTTTCCAAATATGTTATTTATTTATACATGTCTTTATTTACTGATTTATTATATATATCGTGTAAATACATTTGATTGCATGTTCCGTGGTCGTATTTTGAAAATACTGCAAAATATACATTTTTAAATACAGTGGAACCTCAGATTGCGAGTAACTTGGTTTACGAGTGTTTTGCAAGACGAGCAAACATTTAAATAAATTGTAACTTGATAAGCGAGTGAGGTTTCGCAATACGAGCATCACGTGTACGTACGTTTCCACCTCCCCTGTGCCTTTGTTTTCCCCTCCCCCTGCCACACTCTTTCCTGGGAAAGTGTGTGTAATCATTTCCCGCGCTGGACTTCTGTTGGCGTGCCTCGCTCGCATAGTCAACACCGTACGAGTGTACATGTTTTGTTTCTGTCATTAGTGATATAACTGTTCCGCAACGATGGGCCCTGTGCACGAAAAGAAGGCTAAAAAGGAATTCGGTCGGACGAAGGAGATGATTATAATGGAATTTAAGAAGGAAATGATCGAAAAACACGAACGAGGTATGCGAGTGGCTGATATCGCGAGATTTTATAACAAGTCTACGTCTACAACAGGAGGAGGTTATGGAGATCTCGTCCGAGAATGAGGAGGAGGAAAAGTCAATGGAATCTCTCACTTCAACTGAGATTCCCTCACACCAACAATGATTCTATTGTAAGGTAAAGTGCAGTTTAATTGTTTTACGTTATATTTTGTTTTAGAAATGTTATGCGAATAAAATGTTTTTGTGGGCTTGTGTTGTGAACGAATCATCGGAGTTTCAATAGTTTCTTATGGGAAAATTTGCTTTGATATACGAGCGATTTGGATTACGAGCATGTTGCCGGAACGAATTATGCTCGCAGTCCAAGGTTCCACTGTATGTCATTTTTGAGAATACCTAATATTATTTGTAAAAAAAAAAGCTCCCATTGTAACACACTTCGACATTAAATATGATTACCGGGCGAGTTGGCTGCGCGGTTAGGGGCGCGCAACTGTCAGCTTACATCCGGGAGATAGTGGGTTCGATCCCCACTGTCGGCGGCCCTGAAGATGGTTTTCCGTGTTTTCCCACTTTCTCACCAGGCAAATGCTGGGACTGTACCTTAATTAAGGCCACGGCTGCTTCCTTCCCATTCCTAGGCCTTTCCTATCCCATCGTCGCCATGAGACCCTGTGTCGATGCGACGTAGAACAAATCGTAAAAAATATTAGATTTAAAATCAAAAATACTAATATTGTCAATGGACTTCACTTCCTCCATTAGCTTCATTATCTTTCCATGTGGTAGTAGTAGTTTGTATGCTCAACAATTTAACTTATTTCTCCCTGATCACATCTCCACAAGGAAATCGGAAAATCCAGCTATCCTCGCTTGTAAACTCACATCCACGCTTTCATCAAAACATTCTGCATACATCTGGGAGTTATCCAAATCTGCTTTCAATTGCTCCGAATCTTCTTCACTCATTCTTATTTACCCTTGACAGCATTTCAGCTGTGTGGCATTCCTTTAATTCTGTTAATTATTTGTTGTTAAGCAAATTTTCAAATAATGTTTTGGTCGCCAATAAGAAATTTTCTTTCAAGAACACACCGTCAGAAAGCAGTTTCCCATGCATGCTGTACTATGCAGTGAGGCAGTTGGAAACACCCGCACTGATATTATTCCTAGTGTGGAAATGTGATAAAAAGAACTAGGTTGTTTTGTGTAATGTTCGATATTTTGTGAAAGGAACTCTCTTCTTTCTTCATTTGGCATGGAACAAACATTTAATTGATTAGACTCGAAATAGCGCTTTACATTCAATGTGGGGCATAAAATTGTTTTCGAACACAGGCAATACATCTTTCTATTAGTCCGAATTCCCCTGTTCACTGTTCTTGAAACATCCGGTCACTACCTTCATTAAGTTTCTGTTCTTTTCGGCACCGAAAACATGTTTGAAAGGTCCGTATACATATCCACCAGAAGATGACACTTATCTCACTTGACTTTCGGACCTATAAGTGTAGCAATGTTGCCATATTGCACGTCTGAATATAACAAGTATTTAGTTTTCTATATTTAATTCTTACATGTGAAACAATATAAGATATGTATTGTCTGTTGTACAAGATGTATACAAAAACATTAGTATGTTCATGTGGCGTGCCACCGAAATCGTGTTCGCGTGTCACCTAGTAACAACGCGTGGCATAGATTCGCCATCCCTGGCATAACCTATGTGCTCGAATTTAACGACGTAGGCGCGGAATTTAAAATCTATGCGCTTTTTGATGAGTTCTAACTACGTGGGCATGGAGTTTAAACTTCAAGTGCTGACACAGCAAGCCACGTGACCGTGACGTCACGACCACGTGCTCTTGTTTGTAAACGAAGCCACGTGCTTTTTTGACAGCTGTCATCTTGACGGACCCTAACCTCAGTTTTAAGGACAATAAAGCATCGCTAACCTCACTGCTGCCGTCTTCACGACGCAAAACCTCATTGCTGCCATCTTATGCATCGTCGTAGCGCGGAATTTAAAATCCATGTGCATTTTGACAGCTGCCATCTTTAACCACGTGGACGCGGAATTTTAAACAGCAGAACATCGCAAACTTCAGTGGTGGCATCTTAACGGGCTAAAACTCACCGTTGCCATCTTAGGCATGTAGTAGCGGGCAATTTAAAATCCACGTAATCTTAACTCGGTACATTGTTCCTCTGTGAGCCACGACATGCAATCGACGCACACTGCTGTGTCATTAGTAATTTAACGCATATTTCCGGTCACGAGTCAGCAAGCTCGCCGCATGCAAATATTTACTTTGAATGTTCTGTGTGTGTTAAATGCACATCTCTTCTTTTCCCTTTTTCAAGTAAGTGTGTGCGTTTCTATTGTGCAGTGTTAATAATTTACACGTCAACGCCTTCGAAAACTGGATGCATCTTGTTTAGTTTTACGATGCAGAGTAATAGTAAGTAGTAATTATTGTGTTACCATTTATTCAAATGCTACTGTATGTAGTTGTCAGCTTGGAGCGGGCAGATTCGAACCGCACCAGGCAAATAGAAGATGCATCTTAGCTGTAATCAACTTTAAACTGTAGGGTTGGCGACGTGTTAACCTCCAGATCGTAAGATAGTCGGTTCAAACTGTAATGTTAATCGTAGTAGTAGTTATGATTGTTTTAAGAGACATGTGACGTTTAATTCTATATTTCGTAGATCGATTTTAAACATAGTGTGTTCTAAACATCTGATGTAAGCGTCGATACCGGCGTACTATGTAGCGTACTATGTTTTATAAGGAAGTGCATCTGTCCTCTATTTCTATCGTTCCACTGACTTTGAGTTGCCCTTCTGTCAATGATTACAGCGTTATCGTTGCACAATTAAGTAATCATGTGTTCGATTCCCGGGATTACAAGAAGATAGGTTGTTGTGATGTTTTTAAATTAAAAAATGAATAACAATAGAAGATATATTTGCAGAAAATCGTTATTCTTGCGTTATTTTATCTGCATAGTAGTGATTATCGATTTAAGAGGAAGTACGTCAGTTTGTCTCCCCCTAGGATCTAAGTCCAAATCCTTAAAAAAAAAAGAAAAACTCTATGGTATTTGCGATAAGAGAACGCGGAATGAATCTATTGTAACTAAACCAGAGTTCGAAATCTATACAGATTTTTTCTGTTGCATGAGTTCGAATCCCGCAAAATCCATCTCCTTAGGACAAAAGTATCCTCTGTCATGTAGTAGTTATTTTATCTGCAGTGATTAAGAAGTATGTCGGATGGATGTATACAACATTTGCAATTCTATGTGTGCGCGCTGAGTGGGTTTGTATCAACAGAGAGATTAATCTCTTAATTTTTTTAACACTAATTGTAAACATGTTTCGTCTTGTCCTACAGTCGATTCTAGTGAGTTCTCATTGTAACTTGTCTTGACGAATAGAAACAGTAGCGATAAAATTTTCTGTTTAATAGTCAACATGTTTTGTCATACAGCATATCAATTCTATATTTTAACAATTGCATTCTGTAACTAGATTGAATGAACAAAGGTATCCCCTGCTAACCAGTAAACATGTTCTCAACACATGTTGTAAGTAACGACATCGAGTATCGTGTTCCATTCTAGTCTTATGTTTTAATCACTTATTTAGTGATCTGAACACATCAGTCAGTGTTCTGAACACGTTTTAGTTAACGGCATCGAGTACAGTGTTCAATTCTAGTCTTGTTAACTTATTTAGTGATCTGAACACATCAAGGAAGAGCCCTTTTGCTAGGAAGGGGTGCCCTTTTGCCAGGAGGAGGAGGCGGAGTCCTTAACAGCCTATGTATAACCGCCATCTTGTACAGTAGCCTCTAAGCTTGCTTGCGGCGTGGCTAAGTCCCGCGCTATAAAGTTTACTTCCGTCAAGATAGCAGTAAGCCATGTGCATGTAGTTAAAGCTAGCGCCTGACAGCTGTCAAAAAGCATGTGGAATTTTTCAAATTGCCCGCCACTACATGCCTAAGATTGCAGGCATGTGGATTTAGCCCCTGCCAGCACCGAAGTGTGCGATCGTCTGTTGTTTAAAGATGGCCGCTGACAGCTGTCAAAAAAGCGCGTAGAAATTCAAATTGGCCGTCACCACATGCCGAAGGTAATAGCCGTGAGTTTTAGTAGCGTAAAGATGGCAGCACGGTGCTCTGTTGATGGCTGCTGCCAAAAAAGCACTTGGCTTTGTTTACAAAGAAGAACACGTGGAATTTCAAATTGGCCGCCGCCACATGGCAAAGGTGTTAGCCGTGGGCTTTAGTGCTGTAAATATGGCAGCACGATGCTCTGAGCCTATGTATAGCGGCCATCTTGCGCAACCGCCCTAGGCCGTCCCATTCGGAGCTGTGTTTAGCCGCCATCTTACGCTAGCGCCCCTAGGCCGTCCCATAAGGAGCTGTGTATAGTCGCCATCTTGTGCAATTGATTAGCCTCCATATCTCGCAAGCGCCCCTAGGGTGTCTCATAAGAGCCAATGTAAAGCAGCCATCTTGCGCAAGTGCCCTTAAGCCGTCTCATAAGAGCCCATGTATAGCCGCCATCTTGTGCAATTGGCGTCGGAAAGGGCATCTTGCCGTAAAACTTCAAGAAGGTGGATGTGAGGTTAGGCTTGCTCTCTTAGGCGTCGGGAAGGGCAACTAGCCGTTAAGGTAAGGTTACGCCCCTCACGATGGCGACTGTGAGTTTAGGCTCGCTCTCTAATGCAAAAATCCGCAAATCGGCCTAGCCCCTCTACTATACTAGGGTCAATGACCTCGGGGTCAGAACCCTCCTAGGTACACCACTAGGGGTCATTGACCTCCGCCGGGGTCAATGACCTCGGGTGCTGACTCAGCATAAAAAAAGTTGACTCCGCGTCTTGGGAGCCCTGTAGCTCCCCTACTGCTATAGAATGCAAAATTATCCTCAGTTCGTGTGTGAAGAATGGGGACTTACTCAGCTTAGTACGTCCCGAAATACAACAGCAAGTACAAGAAGACCACTTTGTTCCATTCTTTGACTATTCTTGTACTGTACCAATGAATGATCAGAAACAAAAGAAATGTTTTAACGACTCTATAGTTTTTTTTAGTTCTATATACAGCACGGTCGAAGTATACGAGGATCAGTACCTGCATGCATGTGTTTTACTGGTCTGGAAGTATAGTCTACTATCAGTAGGACGTATTTCTGTTGTACCGTCATTAAATGAGATCAGTTTTTAAAACGAAATGTGAACCTGCTCTGTTATTGGATAGAAGGTTGGTGGCGCTTATTCAAAACGTTTGAAGTTACATCGTGTCATTCACCCTAAAATGATTTGAGTTCGCTATATATGACTGTGTATGCACGCACTTCCCCTGGACATTTGATTTACGAAGACCTACTTCCCATAGACGAATTTCAATATAGAAATATTAGTTAACATAACCATGGTATGGAATTCCCCTTATATATGTACTATCGCCATCTCTACACAATGTATTTGTAAATGGCATCAATAAAATAGCGCGGTCATCACTGTTTAGTTGATCCTAACATGGTTTAGACCAGTGTCACTTGTTGCGAATGTGAGTTTGCCTCGATTAAAAACTGGACTGTGTTAGGCCCCATGTTAGTCGCGTTTTACGATGGGTGGTGGATAACGTGGCTTTTTCTACCGCCACCAACCACAACGGGATAGATATTTCAGAGGTGCTAAGTAGGTTCAACCTAAAAATTCTTACGAAATGTGGACGGTGATTCTGGGATTCCGAAATACTAGCACAGTAATAATGGAGGTAATATAATATACTGTACTACATATTATAAGCCATACTTAGAATCTTAGCTGTGAAATGTTATTCCAGGAATATTTTTGGTTTCCGGATTCGTGCATCCGTACACACAACATGACATAATTGCTACAACACCAACTTAATATTAGTATCTCTTTTACGGTTTTGTGTGTCGTACAGTGTTCACGCAGTTACAATTTGCGTTCACCGTATTCACTTCACTGAGCTGTGATGGGTTTGACTGTCACAAAATAACATACGTTCTCGCGCCTTCATTTGACCACGTCCTTTGTGTAGAGCACTGTCATTGGGCTTCACTCTCAGAGCTCTGCCTGATCTAAATGTCATTTTGCTCACATAACTGCATGTTAATGTAGCAACGTATTTCTGTATCACAGTTTGTGACACTGCAAATGCTGTCCATTTTCCGTGTCTCACTCTCATTGCCATGTATTAATTTGAATAAATATATAAATCACACTTCAGCTTTGATCTTTTAAATAAAATGAGTACATATAGTTTTAGACCAGGATACAAACGGAAACGAAAGCATGTAAGTAGTCCTTCAGTATCCTTAAACACTTCAGATATGAAGAACGTCTCATAACATACTGTTTTATGTACAGCTAGCCATGCGGGTGGTTCACGTAAATCGAGAAATCGAATGAAATGCAGCACACATTCTCACGTTTAATGACATTACCTCGCTAGAATAACGGTGGCCACATACTCTGCTGTGTTCCGCTCGGCCTATCCGTGTGTGCTGTCAGTTCCTCCATAGCACGGATCGAACATCTCTAGAGGAATGGCGAGTTATTCAACTCTCCAGCTTCCCTGCACGGAGATTGTGCTGTACCACTCGTAGAATTCCGTTATTATTCGTCGTAAGATAAATAAAAAATCGGACTTTTTATTTTCTCAAGTTTTGTTAAGTAATCGATACGACCTGTATTAACCGAGATATTTGAGAATTAATGTTGAACCTTCCCCTTAACTACTAATTTACGCAGTAGTGTCTCTCGACCTTTAATACCGATTTGAATTGCATTCTGTTAGCAGCTTTTTCGTGATGTACGTACGTATATACATTAATAAAAAGTTAAAAATGACATTTTCTTCCTACTTTGGACACCCATACAGAAATACGGTATACTGTTTTTTAAAAATTATGCCCGCACTGGCAAAACTCTTATTTTACTTACATTAAATATGATTGAAATACACATCACTATGTGTTAACATTGAATAATACTTACGATGTTGATCTAAAGGATCCACCGCACTCACACGGCCCGTAAAGCAGGGCGAAACATGGATGCTCCATAATGAATAGTACTGATTGAATGTCAACTTTATGTATTTCTTCCTTAGTCACATAAAACTCCTTCAAGCTGTTCTTGCCCTTTGCAGTACGGTGTTCTGTTAGAACCACTGATCTCCATACATGGATCGCTGGTGGCAGCTCTCCGCTGCAGGAGAAAGTACGCCAAGTTGAGCGCGCGGTTCGCCATGTTGGTGTACCCATCCTAGAGCTCTCATTATGGGGAAGCAATGATAATATAATCAATTTTAAATCGCAATTAATGGCGCATTGGAATAATTAAAAATACAGGGACATGTTCACTCAAAGCATAAGGACATTGGGAACACCGACAAGTCATTCCGAAGTCAGTAAATCTCCGGGATAGCAAAAAAAAAAAGTGTATAATAACGTCCGACAAATATTAACTTAGGTGCTGAATATATGCAATTAGCGATCGGTAATACAATACGAGTGAAAAACAATTTCTGGAAACATTGCTGTAAATTTTATACATGTATGCCACGAAATTATGCATGCTTAAGGGGAGGTATGACTGAATTTTTCGTATTTTGAGCCAAAAACTCTGTTTTACCTTTTATTCGTACAAAAACAGCCCTATTTTTCCTCTTTCAGAAAATGTTTTTATTTTAGTGATTCCGGCTTCTTTAAAGCTTGTAGAAGCCATTTAATATGAGCCCGCAGGACATTTTAAAGCCCAGAACCACACTCACTTCTCCTGTAACGGCATAATGATAGTTTACTGTATGTTTTTCGCTGGATATTCAAGTATTTCGCGGCGTATTTGCTGTAGAAGTACACTTCGGCATGCTGACAGTCACTTGTTTACCACGTAATCAATACAATTACGTTGTGTTAGGAAATATTGTAATTTGAACTGACGGAGAGAATGTTGTACCTCTTCCAAATAGTACTCAATTTATATCTGCCACACATGTATACTTTGATAGTTTAATGTACACTGACTGACAGAGCAAATGCAACACCAAGAAGGAGTGGTCAGAACTTTATGCCAATTGCAGGGTAGACTGACGTCACTGAGGTATGCTCATGATGTGAAATGCGCCGCTGTGCTGCGCACGTAGCGAACGATAAATGGGACACGGCGTTGGCGAATGGCCCACTTCGTACCGTGATTTCTCAGCCGACAGTCATTGTAGAACGTGTTGTCGTGTGCCACAGGACATGTGTATAGCTAAGAATGCCAGGCCGCCGTCAACGGAGGCATTTCCAGCAGACAGACGACTTTACGAGGGGTATGGTGATCGGGCTGAGAAGGGCAGGTTGGTCGCTTCGTCAAATCGCAGCCGATACCCATAGGGCTGTGTCCACGGTGCAGCGCCTGTGGCGAAGATGGTTGGCGCAGGGACATGTGGCACGTGCGAGGGGTCCAGGCGCAGCCTGAGTGACGTCAGCACGCGAGGATCGGCGCATCCGCTGCCAAGCGGTGGCAGCCCCGCACGTCACGTCAACCGCCATTCTTCAGCATGTGCAAGACACCCTGGCTGTTCCAATATCGACCAGAACAATTTCCCGTCGATTGGTTGAAGGAGGCCTGCACTCCCGGCGTCCGCTCAGAAGACTACCATTGACTCCACAGCATAGACGTGCACGCCTGGCATGGTGCCGGGCTAGAGCGACTTGGATGAGGGAATGGCGGAACGTCGTGTTCTCCGATGAGTCACGCTTCTGTTCTGTCAGTGATAGTCACCGCAGACGAGTGTGGCGTCGGCGTGGAGAAAGGTCAAATCCGGCAGTAACTGTGGAGCGCCCTACCGCTAGACAACGCGGCATCATGGTTTGGGGCGCTATTGCGTATGATTCCACGTCACCTCTAATGCGTATTGAAGGCACGTTAAATGCCCACCGCTACGTGCAGCATGTGCTGCGGCCGGTGGCACTCCCGTACCTTCAGGGGCTGCCCAATGCTCTGTTTCAGCAGGATAATGCCCGCCCACACTCTGCTCGCATCTCCCAACAGGCTCTACGAGGTGTACAGATGCTTCCGTGGCCAGCGTACTCTCCGGATCTCTCACCAATCGAACACGTGTGGGATCTCATTGGACGCCGTTTGCAAACTCTGCCGCAGCCTCGTACGGACGACCAACTGTGGCAAATGGTTGACAGAGAATGGAGAACCATCCCTCAGGACATCATCCGCACTCTTATTGACTCTGTACCTCGACGTGTTTCTTAGTGCATCGCCGCTCGCGGTGGTCCTACATCCTACTGAGTCGATGCCGTGCGCATTGTGTAACCTGCATATCGGTTTGAAATAAACATCAATTATTCTTCCGTGCCGACTCTGTTTTTTCCCCAACTTTCATCCCTTTCGAACCACTCCTCCTTGGTGTTGCATTTGCTCTGTCAGTCAGTGTATTTGTATTATTTACATTTAGGAATTCGTATTTGTGTTAATCGTAGTAGTACAAGCATGGCTCCCTTGTTTGTTTATATTTTACTAACATGCAAAAGTAACATGTGGTTTCAATTCAGCGAGTAAAATATCTAAACCAGTTATTTTTCATTGATGTATTTCATCTTAATTCCTTTGGAAATGTGTGCGGTATTGTAATAAAACAGCGCAGGATACCCGTGGAACTACAATCAGGAGGCCTGGAGTCACTTAACTAAGCATAAACAAAGTAAGCGCGCTCCTCGTGGTCTACTGCACCGTGCTCTCGCTGCCATCTTACTACGCCAGTCATCTTCTATTCGGCTTACTGCTACCCAAGCTACCAGCCATCCATGTATAGAGATCAGTGGTTAGAACCCCACTGGTTTTCATAGTCTCTGTGCTTTGTGACTCAACCGGTGTCTCTGGTCATACGCCTATCAATCTCCACTAAATCAGTGCTCGAAACCCGCTAGAATCTACAAGCAGATATGTTTTAATGCTAACGATTTCGATCTCCATCCGATATTGTGTCTCTCTTCTTTGTCCGAGATTAATTCAACTGTGATCTCGACCAGTGCTAGAATAGCGTTGGCCCAGACTGCTCTGCTGTGATCAATTTTTAAATTGTCATCCAGATTTATGTAAAAGTAATATTCTTTTTCGGTGGTGATGTGACAATGAAGTATGAAGTTTTGCTTCAGAAGTGATACAGTAGCGGCATATTATTCGGTATTATTCTGTTGCATTATTATTATTATTATTATTATTATTATTATTATTATTATTATTATTATTATTGCAACTTCCCCCATGCGGAGACTGCCACAAGGACAAAGTATGTCGACTACACAGTATTTTGTCTTCTAAGTTACGGTTGACTTTGCTAATGTGCCAGGTAGAAAAATCACCACAAGGCTCAGGAATAAATTTGCAATATGGTTCTTCAAATGTTATACGCGGAATATGGTCACTGAACCACGTATTGCGGCGATAGCGATGTCGTGAAGTCGTGTCCGGTTGAGACCGAGAGAATCCCATAGCTGTACAAGAAATGTAGGGATTGTGCCTCGAGCTTGGATCATGAGTCCATGGACGGAAATATTGTCTAGGTGATATTTATCTTTATAATAGTTTACAGTTGGCTGGTAAATTGACTTCTTTTCGGCGTCCACCTCTTAGGCCTGGCCAACGTGCGACTCGAAGCGTATTGTGGGGTCGAAGATTAGTCCTTGCTTGCTAGCTGGTTGAAAAGCTATCATGTCAATACGCCTGTTACTCCCGTCGGTAGCTAGGCCAGAGACCTCTTCGTGCACCGTGAAATCGTGATCCCTCAGCGAGGTTGCGATCATGTGTCGTATTGTATGATGG
Organism: Anabrus simplex; assembly: GCF_040414725.1. Taxonomy (NCBI): domain Eukaryota; kingdom Metazoa; phylum Arthropoda; class Insecta; order Orthoptera; family Tettigoniidae; genus Anabrus; species Anabrus simplex. Next base: position 114,345,152 of record NC_090274.1, read on the forward strand.
TGGGAATTTCTCAATACCTCCCCGTGAGGGCAGGCTCCCAGGACATGGGCAAGAGTTTCGTGCTCTCTGTGGCAACGCCAACAGAGGGTGTTGTCCTGGGACCTTCCTGGCACGGAGCGAATGGCGCACACATTCGCTGTTATCTTGATGGCCTCTCTCCATTCCGCACAGGTGATCTCTTATCCATTTGTTCCCTGGCGTGTATTCCTGGAAGAGTCCAACGCCCTTTCCTTTGTGCGGCAACTTCGTCCATGACTGAACTTCTCTATCTCGTAGTATCTGTCGGACCTTCCTTACATTGGGAAGATGGCTATTTTTGGACATAACTCGATCATTCATTTCTATGCCTAGATCTTGCAAACAAATTGTACGTTCTTGTTCCAAGTTTCTAGTTGCATTAATGTAGCCGTTATTTGCAAGCGATAATTTATTACAGATGTTACTATGCTGTAGTTTGGCTTCCCAAGTGGCGCGAAACAAACTGAGGCCTTTATACTTCCTCTCGGTGTACACCATGTGATCCGGAACGTCTGCTGGTAGTTGTAATAATTCTTTAGTTCCACTCTTTAATATTTTATCCGCATCTGATAGAAAAGTTTGAGGTATCTTGTTTAGGGGAGTAACTTGGAGTGGGTAAATAAGAGTAGGTGATATTGAACTATTTAAAATTGAAAATTTCTGGTTAGATTGTTCATAGGAGAGCTGAGAATGTTAAGGCCCTGTAAGTAACTGTGTTTTATTTTATACTTAATCACTTATGGTAACTATTAAAGTAATTATTTTTCTTATACACGGCACTGTTCTCCCTATGATCTTTTTCATGGGCGGTCCTCCCTGCCGTTTTTACAGACCGCCCGGCTAACATAACCTAGACATATGCTAGTTACTTTTACGTATTTGAGACCTTGAGTGCTCCAAATGAAAACGTAAATACTGTAAAACTGTTTATTTAATAGTCCTCATTATTGTCAGCAAAATGGCATCAATTACATCGGAGTTTAAATGTTGAACTTGACTGTCACGTAGTGTCGTGCGTGAACGGTGTAGCACTCGATTCCGCATGGCACTCCACAGCAACCGAGCGATAAGCAGTAGAACACTAGTTCAAAATATCTTCGTGATAATAACACTAAAATAGTTCAATCTTGCAGTTAATGTTTACCTGCCTGATGTTATTGTTAATGCCCTAAAGGGGATAAATTGAGATTATATCATATTCATTTTTTAAGAATTCCCCGCCCGGTTGATGAACATTTCTGGGGAGATCGCTGTACGGTGATTGCAAAGCATGTTTGTTGGCATATTTGATGCAAACGCCGTGTTGAACACGTTCAATTGTTATATCCTTATATGAAAGAATGTATACTGTATACGTACTGTATTATTGTAAGGAGTACTGTAGTTATGAACGTGTAGTGTACATCCCACTATTTATTAATGTCTTGGACCAGCGCTCGTAACAGCTGTCGGTCAGCTCGCGCCCTTGACATGCCTGGTTTAGCCGCATAGGATGGCGCCGTCGTGTTGCGCGTGCCCTTCGTTGCTTGGTGGACTGTTGCATTCATTTTCCGACGTGTTCTCTTGTATTCTTTCTCAATCAATCAATCAGGCACCACTTCTCTGCATTTAGGGCAGTCACCCAGGTGGCACATCCCCTATCTGTTGTTTGCCTAGTCTTTTCTTAACCCATATGTGTCCACTGTCGACATTTGTTGACGTTAATATCTGAATATTGTCGCTCTTATATCGGTAAACCGGAAGAATATTTTTGAGGTGCATTGTTTACAGTTCATTGTTTGATACTTAATGCACAGCACGAAAACAAGAAACACTCTTTTTCGCGCCTTATCGCGTGGTTGTGTATGAAAGACAATTCCGTCGTGGTGAGTAATATTTTGTTATAATATTGTTACAGTTGAAAGTAAGATCGGAGGCTGTTGTGTTACACGTAATAACGAAACGTGCCTTTAACAGATTTTAAATTCATTTATGGCTGATTTATAGTTTTTGTCTAGCAGAGCACAAAATTGCCCTCGTCGACATATGTCGACAGTGGGTGTGAACGGGACTGCCTCAGTAATGATATAGAATTTTCATTCATTCTTCTCAGATTGACAATCGAGCAGATTGTAAGAATCCTGGAGGAATCAGAAGACATCCTAGATGCTAATATATGCATAGAACCACGTGAAAATGCTTTCCATAGTGACGGGGATAGCGATGAAGATAAATCATGTGGAGATATTAAGACTCTCTGGCAATCAGCTCCGGGCTGGTGCTGAACTAGTGTGTACAAAAATAAGTGAAAATGGTACAGTCCGTGTGCGAGATGGTGTCTTGGGTGAAAATGAAGTAAGTCATGTTATTGATGAAGCAGTACCATGAACGTCTTCAAATTATTCCGATGACGGTCAATCCAAATGTAAGAAACAAAAAAATAATTTAAAAAAATAATAAGCATGCAGTGCCAAGCACATCAAATCATGTGAAAACCAAACCAAACCAAAGTGTGTGGGGAAAACAGTGGCATTGTGAACAAGCCAAGCACAGAGTTTACTCAACCAAACTTCCTAAACAATGAATATTCTCCAACGCAATTGTTTGAGCTGTTCTTCGATGATGAAATACTTGATTATATCATTCAGAGCAGAGTTCAGTACTCTGTTGAAAAAGGTGATGCGTCATTTTCGTTGGAAAAACTGAACTTCGGCTATTCTTTGCAATATTGTTTCTTTGCATTTGCAATGCTATGGTCAAGGCGAGAATGCACTAGGAAATTGCTGAAGATGTAATCATGTTGGGGTAAGCACAGCAATGTCCCGCAATTGGTTTGATGAAATTCTCAGATATTTACCTTTTTGTGACAACGCTAAATTAGACTGCAATGACCGTTTCAGAAAAATTCGTCCCATTCGGACTATGCTAAACGAACACTGGCTACGGCATTATCCTGGTAATACGCATCTTTCTGTGGACGAGACAGTGGTCCCCTACTTTGGAAGATACGGTGCCAAGCAACACATTCATGGCAAACCAATACGTTTTGGGAATAAAGTCTAGGCTCTCGACTCGTCTCGGGTATCTAGTTGAAGGAGAACTTCACCAACGAGCGACTACTGGAAACACAACACCAGAATTAGGAGTAGGTGGCTCAGTTGTTACGGACCTACTTTCAGAGCTAACAGAAGGCACCCAACTCAGCCTGTCCATTCGTAATTATTTTACATCCTTCCGATTGTTGAAAAAGCTGAAAGAGAAAGGCCACGAAGGTACAGGCACCGTACGCCAGAATCCAGTGGAAAATTATCCACTTCCTGAGACTCTGTAAAAAAGAGAAACGTGGCATTTACCACCAGGTAACAGAACGTAACTCAGGTATCACCCTCGTACGCTACAATGATGATAATGTTGGTACAGTAGCCTAAACTGTGTCTGGTGTAGCGCCTGTAGGGCATGCCAGAAGGTGGAATCATGTTCAAAAGGAATACATAGCAGTAATTCAGCCAGCATGTATAATTTCGTATAATACGCATATGGTGTGCGTCGATCGGTAGTGTTAAATGTATCTTGTTACCTCATCAGCATCAAAAACAAGAAATGGTACTGACCTCTAATGGCGTTCCTTCTTAACGTCTCCATGAACAATGCATGGAAACTTGACCGTTGGATCCCAAAGAGGAAAATCTAGACCTTCTTGGCTTCACACGGTACATCGTTAAGGCATATATCCGATCCTGTGCCGCTACGCGTTCTAACGCAGGAAGACCTAGTATGAACGTATCTTCACGCGTGTTGCCAGAAGTGCGTTTCAATGGGGTATCCCACTATCTCGAAACAAGAGAGAAGCAAGTACTGTGCGCTCAGTATGGTAAAGCTGTCAGGAAACAGTGCAAAAAAATGTAACTTTGGTTGCCACGTCCTTTGCTTCGAGGCATTTCACTCACGCTAAAGCAGAGTGTAACCTCAAAACACAGACTAAACTGCTTTGAAGTTCTACTCGTAGTTTTCCTTTTTTGCTCTTCGCAGAGTGATCATACTTCCTCGAAATTTGGTAGTTTGTGTATAACAAGTAATACAAACATACGAATGGTGTGCATTCTAAACTGAGACAAAACTGTTCCTCATTTATGTTTTGTTATGTCAATATATTTTGTAATTTTTTGTGCTTATTCAACACTTGTGTGACTAATATTTACTAAATGATATTATTACATTCATATGAGCTTAAAATGCGAAGAAATGTTCATTTATTGAGCACTTGTTTTACCCTACCCATCCATGCTCACTGTCGACACGGAACATCTCCGCGAAAATGTGCTAATGAAACCTAAAATCATAATAACTCTTTCATTTAGGTTACAAACAATTGTACTTATGGTATATATCGCTATATTCCACATAAAAATAATTTTGGCAGATATGGGTTAAATAATTGCAAAGAATTTGGACGTTTATTGAACATCTCCCTTGGTAAATTATTCCAATCCCTAATTCCTCTTAGTACTTGATCGTTATTTCGACTCCCTACTGTTCGGGGCCTCTTTATTCTTCGCAATGAACTCGTGCGAGACGTGTAGTGTCTGTCAACCAGTTTCCTCGCTGTTAGGTCGTCGGTATCACTAGGTCGTCTGCATAAGCCAAGCATTGATTACTATTATTATTATTATTATTATTATTATTATTATTATTATTATTATTATTATTATTATTATTATTATTATTATTATTATTATATCAGTCATTGAGATATTTCACAGAGGGCGTTAGCCTAGCCTCTCCTTGGTGGTGAGTTACAGAAATACACAACAAGGTCCATGATATTGGAAAAAGATGCGGATAATTGTTAATGAAATATAAACATTCAAAAGCATTATTATTGTTAATTATGAACAACGTGTAACTTTTGATGTGCCACTGCTCTATTGATTGTGATGTTCCCCATTAGTAACAGCGTGTCGGCTCGTTAGCTTGTGTTGGTGGACTGTATTACCGTCACGTTCTATTGAAGCCGCTATTAAAACAGCGTGCACGGATTAAGAGGCTTAATATACAAAGGCCTCTCGTTGTTTTCATACTTCGAGCACGTACTCACTCTGACATAGGACGGGTTGAAAACTTCACACACAGCGCCATAAATCGTTTACGAATCAGTAACAAATTACGGTGAGATGAATAGTGTAAACGTGCATACATTTTCATGTAATTAATAATGCTACTTCGGCCAGTTCTTGTCGAACAATACGAACTGAAACTAACGTACATTGTCCGTTATCCCTTTCAGTCTGCAAGCCTTTGTGTATTAACTAAATGCCTCCACATCCTTTATTTTCAGCTAGATCTTTGGCCTTGTTTCTTCTTATTCTCTTACTCTTCTTGGCTTTGTTTAGTTCCACATCTATCTTTAAAAACCGAGTCTAACTACTGTCTTCTGTCCCTTCATGATCTTACCACCACGCACTGCTCCATTCGTCGTGTTCATTCCTCACTTAGCCTCTTGTCCTCATTCCAAGTACTCTCCTGTTATTGTTCTCATCTGTTTGTACATGCGACCTTCATGTCTGTTACTTCCAACTTTTGAATAACGTACCCTGGTCCACCCAGCTTTCACTCCCGTAAAGCAAAGGTGGTCTGAAATAAGACCATTATAAAGATAGTTTCGTCTGGGAGCTGACTTCCTTCTTACAGAATGCTGTTGATCGCAACTATGAGCTCACAGCATTAGCTATGCTACACCTCGATTCAATCTCACTCTACTACCATCCTGGGAGAACACACATCCTGGATGCCTGAACTTATCTGCCTGTTCCAGTTTTGTATTCCCAACCTTACATTCAATTCTCTTAGGCATCGTACCTCCCGACATTACTTTATTCTTCATATCATACTCATTGCACCAGCATATTAGACTTTCGGCACAATCTGCCATTAAGACCAAGTTGTCGGCATAGGGCAAATTGCATACTGCATTTTCACCCAACGCAATCCTTCCCCGCCAATTTGTACCAGTGCTTAATTTCCAAAACTTCAAGTGCCGGAACGCACACCCACACATTTCCCCCCCCCCCTTTTTCAACTATACGCCCCCTCCCCCGCCTCCCAGTAAGTCACAAGTTTCGATATTTGAAAACGTATGATAAACCTTACAATAAGAAATCATACACCGTCTTGGGCGCTTTTTTAAATCTCCGGCGTGGACCGTGTTCCAGTAACTTTTTATTGAGCAGTCACCTTAAAGAAACTGTGCAAAAGAATTCCTGAGAGGTGCCGGAACGCTGTTCCGGACGAAATTAAGCACTGCTTTATACCTTTCAGTCAATGATCCGTGAATACTGTGAACAACCCTCTTGAACCAAGAACTCGTTTTGGTCCTTTTGGTCATGCTGCTTGGGAACAGTGAAGGGAGCGCAGCAGGAAATAGTTCTGTTGTTCGTTGCCGAGCGAACAAGTGAGAGACTTCATACTGTTTTGCATGAAACCTCTTTCACGATTAGGAACAATATTCTGACCATCATGAAGTATACAAGCCTATGAGCATGAATATGAAATACAGTATTACGAACATCGTTTCTGTTTTAATAGTAGCGTCTGGTATGTACCTGGCTTCGGTTAATTATGCACTTAAAATGCCAAAATAGGCACTGACAATTTTGAAATATACGAGGATTGGGGCAAAAGTCAAGGCAACTATTTTTTTTTCTTTTAGATACGTGAACGGATCATAAACGTATATGTGTCGTGTGGAAGTTCTGCAGGCATAGTGTGTATGCAGAACAACAGATGGCTCTGTGATAGCTGGTAGAGCGCAGTGAGGGCTGTGAAATCAGTCAGTTGATGAGTGTCGTGCCAGATGGAAGTAACCCGTGTTGAGCAGCGCGCGTACATCAACATAGCCGTTCTCCGAGGGAGAAATGCGATGGAACGTAACAGTGAATTAGTGGAAGCCCTTGGGAATAATGCCTTACCATAGCGTACACTAGCACGGTGGGTAGGAAAGTTTCAGGAAGGACGTGTGTCAACCAGTGATTAGCAACGTTCGGGATAACCTGTCATTGTGCGGACCGACGTGACACGTGCCGTCATCGAGCAGCTCCTGGATGAAGATAGACGATGGACGCTGCTGGAGTTAGAGAGGGCCAGTGCTCAGTGGCATCGAGAAACGCACCGTCCGCAGGATATTGCGTTATGAGCTGCAACTGCGAAAAATCGCATCGCGGTGGGTACCGCATGCACTGACGGAAGTTCAAAGGTGGGTGCGCTATGCAATATGCTCCGACCACCTTGCACGCTGGCTACAGGACGGCGATCAATTCTTGTCACGAATAATCGCCATCGATGAGTTTTGGGCCAGGGCATACGAACCAGAACTGAAACGTCAGTCCGCGGAGTGGCGACATGCTGGATCACCAAGGAGGCAGAAGGTCCGTCAGAATCCTTCCCCAGTCAAATTGATGGTGATCGCCGCGTATGACGTCGGGGGTGTCGTTGTTTGCCACTTTGTTCCACATGGCAGAACAGTGACCGCACAGTACTACAGGGACTTCATAGTGCGACAGGTACGACGTGGCGTTCGGGAGGAGAAACGTCCGGATCTTGTGAACAGTGTAATAATCCTGCACGGCAATGCAAAACCACATAAAGCAGACTGTGTAGGGCAGCTCCTGCGACGGTGGGGATAGGAAGAATTGGAGCACCTACCGTACTCTCCCGACATTTCGCCCTGTGACTTTGATCTCTATCGAAAGATTAAGGAATTGCGTTATAATGACAGACACTCACTCTCCACGTGGTAGGCGGTTTCAGCACGAGAGGACATTGCTAATGCTGTGCGCCAACAGGTGACCCGATTCACACACGGTGCGGCAAATGCGGAGGCAGATGGTATTCAGCGCCTCCCACATCGTTGGCAGCGTGTGGTGTCAGTAGCAGGGGAGTACTTTGAGGGTTTTTAGTCCCAGGTTTGTCATGTCAACTTTGTGTACTGTGTTGTCATTCTTTTGCACCGGGAAGGCCATATTGCCCTGTATACTACCGTAATAAATTAGTGTGTTACGATATTTCAGTGCTCTTCATTGTCCACACATGTAGTTAAAACCTTGTCCCGTCTGTATATGTCACATTTTCCAACCGGACTGGTATCTTCAAGAAAGAAAAAGTTGCCATGACACATGCCCTAACCCTCGTACATTGAAAACAAACATATATCTGATATCAATTAGCATTTAAAATTATAACTAGCTGATGTATCCTTGCTTCGCTATGGAATTCTACAATGTATACAAAATTGTAGGTTAGGTAGAGTACAAGCTGTGAGCAAGACTGCATTAAATTGCATAGCTCTTAACGTTACCCTATAAACGCGACGGAGAAATCACAAAACGTATTTTCTCATATGAAGACTGCGCTAGGGAATTTTCATTGTAATTGTAAGCCCGCTTGCCTGCCATCAGTCAAAATCAGGTTGGGGAATTGCGTTATAATGACAGACACTCACTCTCCACCTGCCTTTTTACATCCTCAGAAAGACTGTCTTAGTGGTTTTCCCAACTGAAATGAACATAGGTCATTTCAATGACGACGGTAGGAATGGCGCGAGTAAAAGCAATCATTTCACATGAAATACTTGATCAAATGAAAAACCACACATTTTCTCACTTTTAACGAACAGTATTACGCTGCCGATCGAACACTCCAAAGTTCCAGAGCTGGAATGACCAGGCCGCAGACAGCCATGATCCGTGAACACTGTCTTTTTTCGCGGGGGGGGGGGCTTGAATAGTGTTGAATCCCAGGGCAAAAACTATGCCCTTTTACCAATCTGTTTCCTTAGGAGTACCCGATGAGTCGGAAAATCTCAGTCACTACACTGGCGGCGGAAAAATCTATCCGACTTGGAAGCAATTCTTTCCTCCAAGCCAGAGGAGAAACCCCCTCTTCACTGCTAGTTTTGAATAAAATCAATGTAGAATTTAATAAAAGTGAAGAGGAAAAAGCTCTTTTTAAGAAACGGCTCTTTTCAGGGTTGAATTTTGAGTTGTTTAGTGAATTATGGTGCTATAATATATATAATAAGAGTTTTATCGGTACATTGCTCAGAATTTAAAAAGGATGGTATTTCTGTGTCAGTCGTGTCCACAGTAACAAGGAAATGCATTTTTTAATTTTCCGTAATTTCTGTCTGTCTGTACACGCATCACGAGAAAACGGGGAAGGCCTAAAAGTTAATTATCAAATATTTGTTATTAGTGGTCATATCTTAACGAAATTCGGTAGGCGAAGTCGGGGAATAAGTCGCTGCATTGCTGGCCATATGAAAATGGAAATTGCAACACCATGAAGGCATTGGTCGTTTGTGTTGATTTTAAAGATATGGAACGATGCCATGTAGGTATGTATACGATCAAAGTTTCAGACCCATTGGATTGTTGCTACAGGTCTCCCCACGTGATTGGTCGTGGAGGAATCAACTCCAGTATTCGGACTCTGGTGTAGCGTAGTTGACTTGCAGTCTGTCCATTGAAGTATTCCGCGTCAAACATGCCTCGACGACAGAGAAGAGCACGCTATCAACAACTGTCGCCGTTTGAGAGGGCTCGGATAATTGGGCTGTGTGAGGCTGGATTATCGCTAAGGACTGTCGCTGCACGTGTTGGCCGACAGGCATCTACGGTACAACGTGTATGGCAGCAGTGGTCAAATGAAGGTACCCACACTCGTAGACCTGGCACAGGACCAGCGCGACAGACAACTGTGAGAGAGGATCGCCGTATCATTCGGATGAACCGGATGGAACCCCATGCAACAGCAGCGCAAATTCGAGCAGCTGTGGGACCCCACGTTACACAACAAACAGTTGGTATTCGCCTGCGTGCAGCTGGCTTACGAGCCCGTGTCCCTGCAGAAGGCATTCCATTGACCCCACAACAGCGACGTGTAAGGCTGGCCTGGTGTCGAGAAAGATCGACGTGGGTCGACGAATGGCATGGGGTCGTCTTTAGTGATGAATCGCGCTTCTGTCTTGCCCACAGTGATCGCCGAAATCGTGTGCGCCGACGTACCTGGGAGAGGGGCCGCCCAGATCTTATTGTCGAGAGGCACAAAGGGCCAACACCAAGCATTATGGTCTGGGGAGCTATTGGCTATAATGTGAAATCACAATTAGTGCTTGTTGAGGGCACTATGACTGCTCGACAGTACGTTGATAGGGTCCTCAATCCAGTGGTTGTCCCTATGATTACGAACATTGCTAATGGGATGTTTCAGCAGGACAGTGCCCGGGTTCACACTGCACGTATCTCCAGAGAAGCTCTCCACGACATCACAACCTTAGAATGGCCCGCCAGATCCCCGGACCTCAGTCCTATTGAGCATGTGTGGGACATGATGGGTCGACAACTGGCCAACCGTCCTCAGCCACCCACAACTCTGGAACAACTGACCCGTACAGTACAGCAAGCATGGGCCATAATTCCTCTGCAAGTGATCCAAGGCCTTATTGACTCCATGCCTCCACGAATTCATCAATGTATTGCAGCTCGTGTTGGGCATATCCTGTATTGATTGTTGTTCAAACTTGCGGTCAGAGGGACCTGAAAGTGTAATCATCGAATAACAACAGAACACATGTCCTGCATGTTCAATTGCAGCAATGTAGCACCACTCCTTCTGGGTGTTTCAATTTCAATTTTCTTCAGTGTAATTTTATTCACGCCGAGAAAAATGGCAGTTTAGGGGAAGGCTTACAATTTAATTCTGAAATGTTCTTGTTATTAGTGGTCCTATCTTAATAAAAATCGGCATACAAAGTCGGGGAATACGTCGCTATAATCTGGGATATAAATAATTTTATTCACGCTGAGTGAAATGGTAGTTTAGGGGAAGGCCTAAAATTTAATTCTCAAATATTTGTTATTACTGGTCATATCGTTAATTAATACCCAATTAAAGTTATATAGTATTAAATATCCGATCATTTGTCTTATACAGTGTTACCGTACAACTATGATCACAGATATATTCATGAATTTGGATTTTTGTTACTAAGTCCACATCGGCGCCGAGTCACGAGAAAATGGGTAAACTTAAACATATTTTAATGAAAATCGGTAAGTGAAGTCGGAGAATAAGGAACTACAGTCTGTGATATAAATAATTTTATAAGACGCCCTTATATCACAGAGTCGATAGAAAACTAAAAGTGAAGGCATACAATATAGAAAGCTCATAAAATTGATCAACAATAACATTACATTGACCATTGTTTGTTCTGATGTGCTTTGTGTCTTCTGTTGCCACTCATCTCCGATAGATAGGATTACTACTGCGTACCGAGTATTTGTCTTTTATTTGCCTTACGTCGCACCGACACAGATGGGTCTTATGGCGACGATGGGATAGGAAAGGGCTAGGAGTGTAAAGGAAGCGGCCTCGGTCTTAATTAAGGTACAGCCCAGTATTTTCCTGGTGTGAATTTGGGAAACCAGGGAATACCAGATTCAGGGCTGCCAACAATGGGGTTCGAATCCACTATCTCCGGGATGCAAGCTCGCAGCTGCGCGCCCCTGACCGCACGGCCAACTGCCTGGTCTTACCGAGTATAACACCCTGCCTGAATGTTGACAGGACGTAGCTGGGGAGTTAAGATAACTTTCTTCTTTAGCCTGCCATTTCTCTGGTTCATAAATTTTCTGACACTACTGGTACGTAACAGATTGGTTCAGCATAGCATTCGAGCTATTCAATCCCTACTCTGAGGCACTGGTTGGAATGAGCAGTGTGCATATTTAACACGATAAAGGCAGAGGAGTGTTCACGGATGTCTGCGGCCTGGTCATTCCAGCTCTGGAACTTTGGACTGTTAGATCGGCACCATAGTACTGTTCGTTAAAATGAGAAAATGTGCGGTTTCTCATTTGAGTGTGTATTTTATATGACAAGATTGCTTTTAATCGCTACTTTCCTACTGACGCTTGTGTAATGACCTACTGTATGTTGACTTCAGTTAGGAAAACCTCAAAGTCAGTCTTTCTGAAGATCCCGTAGCGAAGCACGGGTACATCAGCTAGTTTGGAATATGCCTAAATTGTAATCCTAGACCAGGTACTACTACTACTTCTACTACTAAGTGAGCCTCTGTCTTAAGAGTGCATACTGTTCATTCAAAATAGCACGTCAGAGTAGGGGTCGAATAGCTAGAATACTATGACGAACCATTAAGTTACGTACCAGCAGTACGGTATCAGAAAATGTATGAACCAGAGGAATGACATGCTAAAGAAGAACGTTTTCTAACTCCCAGCTATCTCCCGCCAATATTCAGTCAGGCTGTTATACTCGGTACGCATCAGTAATCCCATCTATCGGAGTTGAGCGGCGGCATAAAAGAACATCACCATAAAGAATGGTCAATGTAATGTTATTGTTGATCAATGTTATGCGCTTTCAGTATTGTAGGCCTTCACATTTAGTGTTCCTCCGACTCTGAAATACCACTCTTATCATAGCCGGTACGGTAAAATTGAATTAAACATAAATGGTCGCAAATTGTATTCTCTACAACTTTTTTTATGTTTATGTAGTACTTTTCGGTAGGACCAATAACATAGGTATTTAAAAATTAAATTTTAGGTGCCTTCCCCTAAACTACAATATTTCCTCCAGGGTGAATAAAATTGTTTATAACTTAGACTGTAGCTTCTTATTCCCCGACTCTATATACCGACTTTCATTAAATACTGTTAACTCATTTTCTCGTGGCTCGGCGTTGATATGGACTTGGCAACAAAAATACAAATTCATGAATATCTTGTGTTATCAAAGCTGATACGGTAACAAATATGACATAAATAATCGGAAATTTGATTCTATATAACTTTAGTTATGTAGTATTTATCGATAGGACCACTAATAATATAAATGTTCGAGAATTCATTTTTAGGCCTTCCCCTAAACTACTATTTCACTCAGCGTGAGTATAATGATTTATAGCCTAGATTGTAGTGGCTCGTTGCCCGACTTCACATACCGATTTTCAGTAAATTCTCTTGAGCCGTTTTCTCGTGATGCGTGTACATACACCATGCATGCGGACGGACGGACGGACGGACGGACGGACGGACGGAAAAGAAAAATGTGCATTTCCTTGTTACTGTGGACATGACAGATACTGAAATACCATTCTTTTCAAATTCTAAGCAATGTACATACAAAACGCTTATTTTATACGTAGGTATAGATAAATGAATATTACACTTTAAACAATGCCAATATAAAAAATAATTGCATATCGTACCACAACAAAATGCTCCAATTTGTCAGTGAAAATCAAACTCTGGATTTCACTTAATCACTGCGTACCGGGCGAGTTGGCTGTGCGGTTAGGAGCGCGCAGCTGTGAGCTCGCATCAGGGAGATAGTGGGTTGGAATCCCAGTGTCGGCAGCCCTGAAAATGGTTTCCGTAGTTTCCCATTTTCACACCAGGCAAATGCTGCGACTGTACCTTAATTGAGATTACGGCCGCTTGCTTCCCATTCCTAGTCCTTTCCTGTCCCATCGTTGCCATGAAACCTATCTTTGTCGGTGCGACGTAAAGCAACTTTAAAAAAATCACTGCGTGACGTAATAGGTTTTGAAACACAAATTTGCGCCTATTTTCGCTTAAAATGACTTTGTACTCCGAAAACGCTTTCTCCACACCACAGAGCATACTGCATCTTGTCGAAAGTAGAGACTTCTGGTATCGATACATTGTTAAATTTGCCTTGCCTTGGATAACACCAGAAATACTTTTTATGTTTGAGGAGACCGGCTTTTTTTAGCACAACACTGCGCATTTTCCCCGAGAAAACTTGATTAGTTACGCAGTCTTTTCTCTTGCAAGTTCTTGAAGGCTGAAGGTATGCAGTGCAAATGGGAACGAATAAATATAAGTTCCTCATGAACACCGTCTGTGCTCAAGGCTTCTTGACCTGCTTTAATAGAAGCAGCTCCTTCAGAATCGAGGTCTTAACTCACTTTTTAGTACCTCAAAATAATCTGTATAATAAACAGCAGCTTGGACCCACGTTCCCCATCTTATATGAACTGGTGAAGGCGGGAGCGGCACATCAAATGCATCCAAAAAGGATTTCTTGCGACTTGGTGACTTCAGGAACACTTCACAGTAGATATCAACGTGCTCACTTCAGCGACTCGATGAATCCATGTGCTACACATGTGATGTGTATCATCTCCCCATGGCTTTACACATACACGTTGCAGCATCACTGCAGACCACGGGAACATGATAGTAAAGAATGCCTGATGCCAAAAAACAATAGTGTATCATTGAAAAATGCAGCAACTGTTGAGTGATTCACCTTAGGTAACGCAGCCATATGTAGTAGATATGATTAGTCTCTCTCTTCTTTCTCTCCTAAAATTCCAAACAAGAATTTAGCTACATGTCTTTGATCCACGTCCGTTGTTTGGTCTTGTGAGACCCAAATATATTTTCCATCAGGTTTTTCTCCTTAGTTTACCTAACATTAATTCATAAAGCTCAGGAACGTAATTTTTCCTAAATGTTGATTCATCTGGGACTGGATGTTTCGTATACTCCTTCGGAAACTGAACGATGTTTTATTGTTTAACTTAGCCAGTGGGATGTTTGCTTTACACAGATCTTCATTGAATTTACTTCGTGTTGGTTACAAGAGGCTGGAGTTTTTGTTTTAAGTTTACCTCTTTCAATTTACTGTGTTTCGTTGCTTGAAAATGTTTAATTTATCCTTTTAGTTGCGGTTATGACAGTGCTAGTGTATTTGCAAAACAACACACTTCCGTCTGTTGAAAAGTCTTGAAATTCGCGTACATACGCTTTCAATAGTTCACTAACAGTTTTATAAATTAAGTAACAAGAATACAGCCATTTACCGTAGTATGAACCACAACCTTGCTTAAAAATATGTGCAAATAATATTGAATATTATATAATTCTGGAATGGGCTGTAAAGTAGGTATTTATTTTACGTAAAGTATGATTTCTTATTTCTCTATTTGATTTTTAACATTATCATATAACAAGTGTGTATTCTGGTAGTGGATGTGACAGTTCATATGGAATTACCCAAATTCACTCGTTGGAACCATAGGCGCCAAATTATGGTCTTGAGCACGGGGGCAGGAATGAATATATCAACTATTTTTAGGAGAGCAAAAACATGGTTGCGTTCCCGTAACACTATATGCATGGGGGCAAGTGCTCCCGTGGAGTCGGCGCCTATGTTTGGAACTTATCGATATTGGTGTCATGAACTTCATCCTGAACCTTATGGCAACCCTAGCCTTCCCCACGTGCTCGTGTTGGTGGAAATTTCAGCTAGCGCAAACAAAGTGCGTGTCTGTCCACTGGAATTTTATCGAAAGGCCTGTGTGATATTTCAGAGCGAATAAAATGATGAAAAGCTTGTCAGAAAGAGTTCGGTAAGACAGTTATTTGAAATGTTTATGAGACGATAGCCAGCAGCGGACCGTGGAGGAAATAAAACTGTATTTCACTGGCGTCTCTACTTGCAATGTTTACATGGGTCGCGTTGAATTCAAAGTTTACGAGAAGCTACTTTCTTGTATTGTGATAAGATGTAACTGCAGTTTGTATGTATACTGCATGCTTGTCTTCAAGTAACACGTCAGGGCCAATTCTACCGTCCGCTGGTAAACCAGATGGTAGTTACCCTGGTGATAAACTGTCCGGAGGTGTAAGGGCCTGTCAGATACGTAGACTGCAGTTTTGTAAACTAGAAGATAAATATTTTCTTGCGTACTACCAACGGATTTTAACGATGGTATTGAAGCGGAAGATGTAATAAGGTTACTGAAAATACTGCATAGTGAAATTTAGCGCAGAGTATTTGTGTTCCCTGGTGTTTTCGTTTGTTTAGCTTTATTCCTTTTGGAATTGTATTACTAGAGTCCAATATCAGACTCTTACTAAGCTATAATGTGGAAGTTCATGTCAAAAACGGAATTAGGACTAAAATCTGCACATACGAAAAAATGTTAAAATTAATGAACTATGTAATGAAACTCAGAAATTGTAGAAAATAAAAGAAGAGTGAAAATGTAACCTGGATGCAAAGATAAGATTCAGGTTATGTATCTTGTCAAATAATTCCTATCACACGGTATATATTTTTTTGTCATACTATTTACGAGGGTGCGTGGTACGTAATATTCGTAATTAATGCCACTGTATGCGGCGTAAAATCCGTAATTCAGTTTACCGTTGCTAATTTAATAAGTAGTTAGTTTTTTTTTTTTTTTTTTTTTTCAAGACAATGTTAGAATATTAATTGGCAAGCATTTATCTCACTTTAGCGTAAGTACTTGTTAACAAGTTGTTATGAAGTCAAAGAAATATAACCTTAACGTTCTCATTCGACGGACGAATCACCATGAACAACGTCGTATACCTTTACTCCATATGTGCGTCTGGGATAGATTTGGAATATAATATACAAGGTGTAGGCTACAACTTTGTTTCCGCCGTTTTGTCCCCAATATTGGAGGCTTTAATGAAACTGATAACTTACACATGTATCATTCAAAGTAGTGTCCATCGCTGGCCACGACTTTCTCCCGTCTTTCGGGCAGTGTTCGAATTCCGTGTCGAAAAAAATTGTTCATCTTTTGAAGCGATCCACGAATCGATCCAATTTGTGACTTCTTCATGAGATCGGAAGTGTCGGTCAGCCAGGCCATGTGCCATTCATCGAAATAGGTGATAATCAGAGGGAGCAATGTCTGGAGAATACAGCGGATGGGGTAGGACGTCCCATTTTAATATTTCCAGGTATGTTTTGACCTCTTTTGCAACGCGGGGTCGAGCGTTGTCGTGTTGCAAAATCACTGTATCGTGCCTCTCGCTGTATTGCGGCCGTTTGTCTTTCAATGCTCTGCTCAAACGCATTAATTGCGTTCGATAACGAGCATCTGTGATTGTTTCACCGGGTTTTAACACCCCATAGTACACGACGCCGAGCTGGTCCCACCAAATGCAGAGCATGATCTTGGAGCGGTGAATATTCGGTTTTGCCGTCGACGTTGAAGCATGGCCGGGATATCCCCATGATTTTTTGCGTTTAGGGTTATCATAATGAACCCATTTTTCGTCCCCGTTCAACGTCTCTTTGTTTCAACTCATACGGGACCCAAGTTCCTTCTTTCTGAATCATGCCCATGGTCTTGAGACGTTTCGAAGTGGCTTGCTGTGGCACTCCCACTGATCGTGCCAATTCTTCTTGAGTTTGACGCGAGTCTTCACTCAGCAACGTCTCCAATTCTATATCTTCGAAAACTTTCTCTCTTCCACCACTATGCCGGTCTTCGACGTTAAAATCACCGTTCTTGAAGCGTTGAAACCACTCACGACACGTTCTTCCACTAATAGTGTCCTCACCATACGTACGTGAGAGCATTCGATGAGACTCAGCCGCTGTTTTCTTCATATTGAAACAAAACAGTAACACCTCCCGCAAATTCCGAGAATTTGGCTCGTACACAGCCATGCTCAATCGAGAAGAACTTTATGATGCAGACACACATCGACTAAGTTTGAATGGGGTTATGTTGACGGAGGTTCAAGCTAACTGCCTGACGTCTGCGACCTGTTTCGTTCGACCGCTACGTATCGTTGTCGCCATCCATCGGCAAACCCAAGCTTTTGACACGCACTCTAATGGTTAGGAAATGTGTACTGTCACCTCTGATACCCTACCGAGTAACATTTAGAAGGTAAAAGTGTTCGACTATTGGGACTCGAATCCATAAATAACCGCGTGGCACCATCAAACGATGTTGCCGTAACGACTACGGCTACCTGGGAAGCATGCTGTTGAATTGCTTGCGTACAACTCATATAATCAGTAGCAACAATTTGCTAGCTTGGGAAATCTTTTAAAATTCTGTTGTAGCTGGACAGGAAGCATGATATATTTCATAAATACTGTATATTACTTATTTTCGTATAGCTTCATGCAGATGTAGATTCATCTTGATGTGTAGCCATCTTGATTCTTACAGGCAGCCATCTTGATTCTTACAGTAGCGTCCCCGATAGGAGCAAAATCCCAGATAAGAGCATTAACTGTCTCTTCAACTTTGGCATAGCTAAACTCGAGAATATACTCCCAGATTATACACATAAACGAAAGTCGTAGTGCGCGTTTTCAACCGAACTTCCAGATAAATGTACAAACTGCCACATACATTTAAACCGCACTTTTATCTGGCTGTCGTAGTATAGGCCCTAAATCTGTCGGTATTAGCACTTCCGTGTGAGCGCCAGGTACCTTTTCGGAGCTGACGTATATAGACATCGTTATACGGGGTTGGCTAGACTGATTATCAGCAAATTCTCGCCTTCGACAGAGGTGCTGTCTGTAGTCACATGTATCCAGCTAATGTCGATCGTCTTATTTTACTGTACTAGCATAAATTCTTCACTTGTTTGTGCACTGTTATGTCACAGCGAGAGGAGATGACTGGAGGAGGGAAAAAGCTCGGCCCGTGCGCGGAAGGATCTTTCCCTCTCTTGAATTACAGTGTAGGTTAATTCATGGGACAAATCTGCCCTGACATCTCACTTATTGCCAAGGAAGTATTTGCCTTCACTCTTCCAGGGGTCTTCAGGATTCTCTTTTGATTGTTTCATTTTCTCTTCCAGCAAAATTTGTGTTTTAACATTGAACATGTTTCTTAGATCAAACAGTATAGGGCTCCACTTTAGCAAAAACGTGAAGTTAAGCTATGTCATTCAATTTTGACTAAAGTATTCAAGATAGAGAAATGTCAAAACGTGTGTTTCGGAGAGCTCTGTCAAATGGAAAAAGAAAATTTTGGAAATCATATACGGTTCAAGAGCCTCCGTAACTCCAGCGGCAGCGCGCCGGTCTCTCACCGCTGGATTCCGTGGTTCAAATCCCGGTCACTCCATGTAAGATTTGTGCTGGACAAAGCGGAGGCGGGATAGGTTTTTTCCGGGTACTTCGGTTTTTCCTGTCATATTTAATTCCAGCAACTCTCTCCAATATCATTTCATTTCATCTGTCATTCATTAATCATGCCTCGGTGGAGTGTGAGAGGCTTCGGCAGGCAGCACAATTCCCATCCTCGCCGCTAGATGGGGGTTCATTCATTACATTCCTGACCCGGTCGAATGAATGGAAACAGGCTGTGGATTTGATTTTCATACCCGGTCCACATGTTCACGAAGACCCCTTAAAATGGGCATTTTTTTAAAAAGGAACTTCTTCCACAATTGTCCGATGATCATTTTAAATATTTCAATAAAGAGATTGATCCCTTGTTAAACATTTTTTGTCCTATTTTTGAATTTCGCAAATCTAAGGTCTCCAGTTCGATTTGAGGGGGTCATGTATGAAGTGACAATAGCGAGTTAGTGAACCAATGAGTCTACGGTTTGAGCTTACGTTATCCAACAATGAATCACGTGAGTATGTCTTGCGCCATTATGGCGCCAACACGTAAACGTCGTTTGGTTGCAACGATGTTTGTAGGCGTAGTGAGGAGTTCGAGAAGCAAGCTAAATCGTTTGAAAAGAAAGAAACTCAAATACACCTGACAAAAGCTGTATTTATTTGTATATAATTATAGTAATAAATGTTGTGTACATTGTAAGTAATCTTATGGTTCACTTCTTCTCCATGTCCTAAAAGTTCCCTTTTTCACATTTCGTGAAGGAACATTTTCAATGTTCAGTTGCTTGTCCAGAGGACTAGAATTGTGAATTTTTTGTACTGCTTAACCGAAGTGTTTCATTCCAATGGTCACTAACATCTTGTTCTTATCTTTCCAGGTGAGCTTGAGACGTTGTGTGTTACTGCTCGTTGAAGTAAGTATGTCTTGAGTAGAGGGGAGTATTCATCTACACTAAAGCATAAAGTATGTCCCAAGATATTCGTATGAAAATAATTACCACAAAATAACAGGATATTTCACTTTTTCGTGAAATCCCTTGTGCCAAGGCTAAAGAGTATGAGTCAAAAGTAGCTGCATTTCAGGACATAAGTGTGAGACAGTATTAATTGTAGAGGGTTTGAAATGATTAGACCTATATCAACATATTTAAGAAAATTGTATCTTCATTTTTTAATAATAATTTGTTCTGCTAACTGTTGAAAATTAAATCAGTGACTTGCACTGCGAGGGCCCAGTATAACATTGACTTATCTTATTCCCTGTGGCATGAAAGAGATATTGCAATGCGCTTTGCGAAAGGTACAAAGAAAACTGAAGCATTAATAATATTGCACTTCATTAATCTTATCCAAAGATGAGCATACACTCGTAAACAGTTCTTTACCATGAATTTACCATTTCTTACCATTTATTCTACAGTACGTCTCTTTAACAACAACCCTGTTGTCTTCTGTCTCAAAGCCAGTTATGCTTCCGTTAGAGTAAACGGTTAAGCAATTCTCCAAATTCTCAGGCAACAGGGGCTTTCATTTATCTGTGAGAATGTGTGTATGTGCTGAAAATGCCCTTTGTACTTCACATCAAGTTACAGGTGCAAATTTCACTGCTGCAATCTCCGAAGCTGACATGTCGCGATCATATTCACCTTCCAGAATACTATTCTCTTCACGTAGACATTCCAGCCCTGTATTTCGTGCTTCTACTTTGTCTTTTAACCTTATTCCTGTTTTCCCTGGGTCAGTATATAGGTATCGAGAGCAGGGGTAAACAACATTCATCTTTTCTCCAGTCGTGATAGTTTAATGAGTACTAATTGACTCTGTAATTTACCCGCACTGCACGCCTGAATAACTGTTTGGATGCTTTTGGCCTTTTCTTCATCATCATCATCTAAATCTAAGGCTCATAACTCCTGCAACGAGTGCAAATTACTGTTATAACATTTAATTATGGATTTATTCATTCGTTCATTCCCATAGTTGTAGGTATATTTACACAACCCACGCCGCCCTGGCGTATAATAAATCCTTACCTCCTTTAACTTCTTCAAAATCATCACATTAGTAGATAGCTGCGTTTATCCACGTTCCCTGTCTAGTTAGTATTGTTTCTGGAGGTAGAGGAACATTTGTCAGCAGTTCATTAGTTCCTGGTGTAACGTTGAAACGTGGTTACATACAGGGTCTCCCACTTAAACTAAGACCGAACGCACTTTGCGTTACGGCAGCTGCCTCAGCCGAACTTAAGCGTGTATACGATCTTATATGAAATCTTACCTTATAAAAGATGCTGGAAGTGTCGTTCTTCCTGGGTATGTAGTAACCACATTCTGGCTGACGCGAGTGAGTTCTGCCACTATAATGTTTCCAATTTCATTCGTAATGTTTTAAATTCCTGCAACGTGTGAGGATTTGTTCGATACACTTTTTCTTTCAGTTTACCCCTGAAGTTAAAATCACACACTGTTAGATCTGGAGAATGAGGGAGAAACAGACCAGCACTGATCACTCAGTCTGCAAACACTTCTGAGATTATAAGAATGGGATCTTCTGCTCCCAGGGGCTGAATCTTGTTGAAACCACGCGATGTTTCTTCGTCCGTTAACTGATGGAAGAAGGCGTCAGAATGTCATCTTGGTACCTCTTTGCGTTTACTGTCGTCTCGGGGGGAGCCCAATTATTAGTCTTGCTCTAACACACCAGCGCACCAAACACCAATCTTCCTATCATAATGAGGGACTTCATAAACACCATTAGATTTTCTGCACACCAATAGCGAGAGTTACGACTGTTCACACGACCATTAAGATGAAACCAGAACTTTTACATACGAAAATACGGTGTTGCAATGATAATTGATAACTGTCTCACCTAGCGACTGATGTTTGCCAGGTCGAACACTTGCAGGCTGCTTGCTTTGTTGTTCATGTGAAAAAGTTAATGTCTTAGTGAATTTTTGCATAATGAATAAATAATTAACTTTAGTTAGGGGCATAACGCGCTTCGTCAGACTCCAGGCTTGACAAAGCGCATAAAAACCAGGAAATAAACATTGAGTGGAGGTTGACCAATGTTACCGTCTTAATGCGCTGTTTTTGTTCAGTGGTGTTTGTTGTTGCGTCGATTAATGTGTCAACTTATGTATTCATGTCGTATTGCAGGACACGAGTCCAATGGATACTTGAACAATTAACTGTGCCATTAAATGTATTGTGAATTTTACCACTTATTTCATTAAAAAAACTATTTTTACCCAATTCTTCACGCCCAAAATTGTCACTGGAGTGCCCCCCCCCCTTCTCCCTCAGCCATTAAGTATCATAAAGGGGTGCAATATATTAAATAGTTTTTAAATGTTGGTGAAAATCGCGTGAGCACAAGCATGTGACAAAGTGAGACGTAGCAAGTGTCATTTACGAGATAAAAGATTACCAAATTAAAATAATTATATAGACCTATAATGAAAATCGACTTAACAACGACGAATTTTGTTGCACGTGTCCCGCCACCCCATTCTTAAGGGCCCGTGGAAGTAAGACACGGCTTTCCATCTAGAGCTGTCGCGCAGGTGGTAGATTCTCTATCAGTTGTTCACCGTCTTTTCTTAAACGATTTTATCGAACAACCGAGTGAGTTGGCCATGCGGTTAGGGCCACGCGGCTGTGAGCTTGCATCCGGGAGATAGTGGGTTTGAACCCTACTGTCGGCAGCCCGGAAGATGGTTTTCCGTGGTTTTACACGAAGGAAATACTGGAGCCGTTTCCTTCCCACTCCTAGCCCTTTCCTATCCTATCGTCGGCATAAGACCCATCTGTGTCGGTGCGACGTAAAACAACTTCTAAAATTTGTTTGTATTTATCGAACATTTCCGTTGATAAGTTATTCCAATTCCATATTTCTCTTCCTTTAAATTAATGAAAATGAAAACCTACAACCTGTTTTCCAGTCATTGACCGGGTCAGGAATGAAATGAATGAATCATATATAGGCTATTAGTACGATGGGGTCGCCACTCCCAAAGTGATTTATTCATGACTGATAGATGCTATGAAATGAGAATGGAGAGTGTTGCTGGAATGAAAGATGACCGGGAAAACCGGAGTACCCGGAGAAAAACCTGTCCCGCCTCCGCTTTGTATAGCACAAATCTCACATGGATTGACCCGGATTTGAACCACGGTAACCAGCAGTGAGAGACCGACGCGCTGCCGTCTGAGCCACGGAGGCTCTTTAAATTAATATTTGCCCTAACTTGTCCTTTTGAGTTCCAGCTTTATGTTCATATTATATTTCTTCTCTTTAGAAGTTTCACTGAAGCTGTTCTACACAATTTTTTCACTGAGAAATCTGAACATACCTCTTAGTCGAGCAGCTCGTCTCGTTACTCCCAAGTCTTCCCAGCCCAGAGTTGTCAACATTTTTCATAACACTACTCTTTTGTCAGAAATGCTGTTTTTCCTTTGGATCTTTTCCCATTCTTGTATCAAGCAATCGTAGTGTGGGTCCGATATACTGGAAACACTCTTATTGGGGTCTTACCTGACACTTTTCCGTACTGGAATCCCTAAATACCCTCATAAACATATGAAGAGATGCGTAACCTTTATTTACAACCGTTTATTTACAATGTTGTTTACAACTTGTTGTTGTTGTTTGAGTCATCAGTCCATAGACTGGTTTGATGCAGCTCTCTATGCCACCCTATCCTGTGCTAACCTTTTCATTTCTACGTAACTATTGCATCCTACATCTGTTCTAATCTGATTGTCATATTCATATCTTGGTCTACCCCTACCGTTCTTACCACCTACACTTCCCTCAAAAACCAACTGCACAAGTCCTGGGTGTCTTAAGATGTGTCCTATCATTCTATCTCTTCTTCTCGTCAAATTTAGCCAAATCGATCTCCTCTCACCAATTCGATTCAGTATCTCTTCATTCGTGATTCGATCTATCCATCTCACCTTCATCATTCTTCTCTAACACCACATTTCAGAAGCTTCTATTCTCTTTCTTTCTGAGCTAGTTATCGTCCATGTTTCACATCCATACAATGCCACGCTCCACACGAAAGTCTTCAAAAACGTCTTTCTAATTCCTGTATAAATGTTTGAAGTGAGCAAATTTCTTTTCTTAAGAAAGCTCTTCCTTCCTTGTGCTAGTTTGGATCTTATGTCCTCCTTACTTCTGCCATCGTTAGTTATTTTAATACCCAAGTAACAATATTCATCTACTTCCTTTAAGACTTCATTTCCCAATCCAATATTTCCCGCATCACCCGCCCTCGTTCGGCTGCACTCCATTACTTTTGTTTTTTGACTTATTTATTTTCATCTTGTACTCCTTACCCAAGACAACGTCCATACCATTCAGCAGCTTCTCGAGATCCTCTGCATTCTCAGATAAAATAACAATATCATCTGCAAATCTCAAGGTTTTGATTTCCTCTTCTTGAATTGTGATTCCCTTTCCAAATTCCTCTTTGATTTCCTTTACTGCCTGTTCCATGTAAACATTGAAAAGGAGGGGGGCAAACTGCAGCCTTGCCTCACTCCTTTCTGGATTGCTGCTTCTTTTTCAAAGCAGCCAAATATGACTGGCAGTTATATTTGTCATCATGCTATCCTTGTGATGGGAGGCGGTAATTGTAGATAATTCTTCGTTCTCGCTATCCGATCTCAATCACCTTCAGAATGGTAAATAGCTTGGTCCAATCAACATTATCGAATGCCTTTTCTAGATCTACGAGTGCCATGTACGTGGGCTTGTCCTTTTTGATTCGATCCTCTAAGATCAGACGTAAAGTCAGGATTGCTTCACGTGTTCCTACATTTCTTCTGAAGCCAATTACCTAGTACATTAAATTTATTGTGAATTTTACCACTTTAATTTCTTGTAGGGGGACCTCCCTCCTCTCCTCCCCCAATATAGGATCGATTAATGCTTCACCTACTCTAATTCTCTCAGTTCTATTATCTAGAAATGTAGCCACCTATTCAGCCGTTTTTTGTGTGTGTTCTATTAGCCCTCATTTTCGCCAGTAGTCTCCCATTATCTACCCTATCAAAAACCTTGAGATAGGTCAATAGCGATACAGTCCATTTGACCTCCTGAATCTAAAATATCAGCTATATATTGCTGGAATCGTATAAGTTGAGCATCACTAGAATAACCTTCCCGAAACCCGAACTCTCTCTTATCAAACTAGTAATTTCGCAAACGCGTCTATATAATTAGAAAAATGTTTTGCCAAAGCTTACAAGTAAAACTTGTCAAGCTGACTGGCCTGTAGTTATCCGGTTTATGTTTTCCTTTGTACTCTCCATTCATTTGGTATAGCTCATTCATGCAAACTGTAATCAAATGTTTATGATATGGCACTACATCCCAACCCATTGCCTTCATAGCATGTCCCAAGAAATCTTATCAGTCCCCGCTGCTTTGCTAGCTTTCAACTTTTCTGTCTTTTTGTTAATGTCTTCATTGTCATAGGTACATTTCAATACCTCGCCAGTATTAGTCACCTTCTCTACCTTATATCTAGCTATCTTTACGTACTACTGACGGAATATTACGTACTACTGACATAATACTTGTGTCTGCCGTAAGTCCTCTCATATACACTCCCCTTGTTCATTAATGATCCCTGGAATGACCTTCGTAGCTTTCTGCCTTTTAGAATCTATACATAGGCCTACGCTTACATGTCCTCCTAAAATTCATACGACTGGCAGTTATATTTGTCATCATGTTATCCTTGTGACGGGAGGAGGTACATACCGTCAAAAATGTGCATTTCTTTTCCCCTGCGACACAGCATTCTTTGGCTGTACCTCTTCCTGCTCACATAATATATTTATAGACGCCATGCGTGCTAGTTCTTTTTTTAGCGCTAGTTTGTAAACAGGGCTGCGGGATGGCCAAAATATGTTGTGGATGGTTGAAATATACAATAACCTAAATGAATATCTGAATTACAACTAGTCTGTATAAACGATCTGTTGGGTTCTCCAGTACGGGATGAATCAGTGGAATAGGTAGCAAGATTAACTCCAAGTACTTTTTAATTGTTTCTTAAATATTCTTGCCAAGTTTGTAATTTTGTTAATGAAATTTGTGCATCAAGATTATAGCCACATTGAAACTTTGTGAGAAATGTCTAGCTATTTATCTCATCGGAAAATTGTAGAAAATCGTGCGAAATCTACTCAGTTCTGCAGAATTACATCCTATGGATCTTTAGCTTGTAAGCTGCTCTGAGCATAACCAGAATATGCGAGACGCGTTCAAGTTATAAAACTTACGATTTTTTCTAAGAACTGGAAACAGATAGAAACATCGGGTTTGTTTTAAAATAAGCCTGCACTCTTTGTCAATGCGTGACAGAGATGGCATCACTGTACAGCACAACGAACCCTAGCGGCAGCGCGAGAGTGAGGACTGTTTTGATCACGGCCGACTAGATGCGTCACTCTAGCTAGCGGAGCGCAGCGAGGGATCCAGTCGGCCGTGGTTTTGATACTTGAAATGGCGGCGTTTCACTACTGGATCAGCGTGTAATGATTCCCTTTGTCCATTTGCGTGGTGTGATGCAGATTGAAATTCATCGCCAGTTGAGGGAGACATGTGGTGATGGTATCATGGATGTGTCTAATTTGCGTTCTGTCGGGTTGAGTGGCTCAGACGATTGAGGCGCTGACCCCAACTTGGCAAGTGCCATCCTGGCTCAGTCCGATGCTATTTGAAGGTGCCCAAACACGTCAGCGCCTTGTCGGTAGATTTACTGGCACGTTAAATAACTCTTGCGGGATAAAATTCTGGCACTTCGGCGTCTCCGAAAACCTTAAGTAGTCCATGGGACGTAAAGCAAATACGAGTATTATTTTTATTATTATTAACAATGTGCGTTCTTGAGTGTGACAGTTCAAGGAAGGCAGAACGTCGTATGACAACAAACCAAGACAATCTCGGCCTCGCACAAGCCAGTGTGACGTCATCGGCAGGATTACCGAATGGCTGTGGAACAGATCGCCCCCAAAGTTGACATTTCCGTGGGATCAGCGCACAATCCTGCATGACGACCTGAAAGTGTCCTCCAGGTAGGTGCGAATGTGACGCAGTAGTTTCTTCGTGTAAACACCCTCGAAGTGATTTCTCATCCTCCCTACTCACCTGACCTGGCTCTTAGCGACTTTTGGCTGTTTCCAACGATGAAAGACCGTCTCCGTGGCCGTACATTTATTAGCCGTGCCGCTGTTGCGTTAGCGACTTTTCAGTGGTCAAAACAGACACCTAAAGAAGCGTCCACAGCGGCCATGGAATCATGGCGTCGACGTTGTTAAAAAAATTTTCGAGTGCAGAGAGATTACGTCGAGAGGAGACACAGGTTTCATCGTTTTCGTCTGATTAATTAGTGAGAGAAAAATTGGACGTTTTATAACTTGAATGCACCTCGTGTCATACCCGTGAAATAAATCTAAGGAATTTATATCGCACATCGCATGCGGCCGTTGGATGTAGAAAAACGCACACGACCTGCACATTTACACGAAATACAATTCAGCAGTGCACCGAGAGGAATTAATTTCATTTATTACGTCATGAATTTGTGGTTCTCTGAGTGGCTGTTGGGAGCGCGCCCGCCACGCCTCCACAGTGACGGGGTTGGCTGAATTCGTATTTGCTTGAATGATGTGGACGGCCAGAATTAAATCAGGGCCCACTCCCGCGCTTATTTCAATCTATTTTTAATTTGTGGGTGGATGAGAGAGGCACGCGTACGTTCATTCAGATGTGTTTGTGCGCCGGCTCCTTCATTGCTCTGGAAAATTGCGTTTAACAACTGTAACTACTTGCTGTACCCGGTCATTGATGGTTTCTAGGCCGACTAAGGACCACGATATTCAACTGTTGCGTTTTGATGTTGCC
Source organism: Anabrus simplex (assembly GCF_040414725.1). Lineage (NCBI taxonomy): Eukaryota > Metazoa > Arthropoda > Insecta > Orthoptera > Tettigoniidae > Anabrus > Anabrus simplex. Next base: position 114,373,055 of record NC_090274.1, read on the forward strand.
GAGTAATTGCGCATACTCTGCCTGAGTTCTTTCCTCTCCTTTGTCCAGAGAGTACCTGTCTTCCTTCTTGGTGGTTTGTCCTGAATAGAACATCCTCCTCAAATATGTCCGGTCTTTCTGTTTCTTCCAGTTCCTGCAGATCCCTCAACCATGGTAACTTGGTCTTCCTCTTTTGCCAGTAAACGAGAAGCTGGCATGATGCATCTTGTAGACGCGTCTCTTCGCATATTTGTAGAACTTTTGAATTCGTTCGTTTCCTTGCCTGCTCCTAATATCTTCCTCAATATTTTTATTATATATACGGGTGCAGCAATAATACCTTCAAATCTTTTTTTTTTTTTTTTTTTTTTTGCGTCGCACCGAGACAGGTACTTCTTATGGCGGTGATGGGATACAAAAGGCCTAGGAGTGGGAATGAAGTGGCCGTGGCCTTAATTATGGTACAGTCGCAGCATTTGCCTGGTGTAAAAATGAGAAACCACGGAAAATCGTCTTTAGTGCTGCCGTGGGGTTCGAAATCACTATCTCGCGGATGCAGGCTCAGAACTGCGTGACCCTAACCGCACGCCGAACTCGTCCTGTTACCTTCAAACGGAGAAGAGTGGCAGCAGAAGAGAAAGTGGCGGTGATTGTTTTAAGAGAAAGTACAGCTGGACAGCCATCCTTGCTAGTGGTGGTGGTTATTTTTTTAAGAGGAAGTACAACTAGGCAACCATCCTCTATATAACACTAATCAGAGAGAAAAAATGGAAGGGATCCGACACTACGAAAAATGAAGGTATCGGCGAAAGGAAGACAAGGGCCACGAAGGGCGTGAAAATGAAAGATTCCCTAGGTCTCGAGTGCTCTAATACCGCCAGGGTCGAAAAGGAACTACAATTCGCCAAATGAGGTCGGATAAGGAAGATGAAAGTGAGATAACAGTTGAAGCATTGCCATATTCAGTTTTTCACGCTCCCAAGTTGACGTTCTTAGTCTCCCTTTTAGCCGCCTCTAATGACAGTCAGGGGTACTACGAGTATATTGTACTGTCACCGTCCACTGAGGGTTGCAGAAGAGCACATGGCAGTAAACGGCAACTTGCCTAATGTTATTATTGATTAGTTCAAATGGTTTCCTCTGAGGCTATTGACAGAAACTGCAGTTAAGAGTTCGCTGTCAGGAATTATCAGGAGATAAAATGTTCAAAATTAGAGCCGAAGTACATTTTGTTGTAGCCAGATTTATGAATGTAGTTGCATACAGTCTGCGGCGTCGCTTCTTTGCCCGGTCATGTCGCGATGTCTTCATCCAGTGCTGGAGTACTCGCGTGCGGGTTCTTGCGCACTTACTACGCTATGTACCGTGAATTCCTGCCTGTTAAAGTGTTCTAGGCCATCCATCGCGGCTCATTCGCAAAAGCTCCCGTCCTTTTGACCTTAATAATTACATACGGGACAGTCGCATAAGATAAAGTCAGCTAGACGTGAATTTTCCGATACCACGAAGAAACAATTGTCTAGCAGCGGCAGTTAGCTCGCCTTGTCATTGATCTGTTAAACTCCACTGTCGTTTGTAAACAGTCACGTATTCTGCACTCGTTTGCTGAACTAGCAGGAAAGCGTTATTGGTGACTAATTATGTACTGTACTTGATTGCACGAGCGGTTGGTTGCGTTCGATAACTGCTTCCTCTGCCTACTACCTTGGATCGCACGATCAGTCATGACTTGTAAACACTCCATTCCGTACTCATTTCGAAATGTGATCAACTGACTCTGTCTGATACCTCGTAAATATTCGTAATAGTCGAATCACCATCCCACTACGCACTCGTACAATGCAGTTAGATGCGTACGTCGGCGCCGTTTATTTTTCATTGATATAAAATACTGTAAGCTAAGTACAAATATGAGATAGTGTGAGATATGGGCTGACTGACTCACATTCAGGCAACCGGCTGACGGGTTGTAGACCTGCTTGGTTTCCAATGACAAATCGAATCTTCCAACTTGTGAATAACGATGCAACGTACGATATGTCACTTACTGTACTAATAACAATCAATCAGATACAATGAAGTATTGCTCATGAAGAGATCTGTCACCGCTCCCTTCATCCGTCTATTGCTCTTCATGTTCGCCATACAAGATCAACTCATTGCCGCAAGGAACTACAGAAAGCACATACTGCATGATCTGTCTGTGTAGATCAGTGCCGGCGGTGTAATACATTTCCAGAAACCATCCAGCACACAACCTCAGGTTGTCGATTAATGGCAAATATAGACTACAAGTACAGATATGACCAAATTGCAAAAAAATTACTCATCAGAAATTACCCCGACAAAATAAATTAATCCGTTGTTCTAAAGCATATTGGAAGTACAAACCCCAATCAGTCTTGGAAAATGAAAATTACAAACGTTATTGGGATAGAAGTATCATCACTGATAAACTATTACATGCAGTAGACCAGATATAATTTTTGTAGATAAAGACAAGAAAATCTGCTTCATAATTGACATACCCTATGATCCTCACAACCTCCAGTCAACACAAACCAAACCACACTCCATGGCGCAACAGCCTACCAAGCGACCGCTGCTCAGCCCGAAGGCCTGCAGATTACGAGGTATCGTGTGGTTCTAGTCGACACGTACAGAGAAGATATCAAAGTACACAGATTTGGCCACAGAATTAAAAACCATGAGGAACTCAACAGTGTTATCATTCCAGTTGTGATTGGATGTAATGGTATCATATACCAAATACACTACACGGGAGCATTGAGGCACTTAATCTCCACCCTCTCACAGAGAATTACACAAAGCAGCAATCCTAGCCACTTGCCATATAGTAAGGACGTTTATTGCCATGAACCATCCACCATATGCAGAGGACTAATGAAAAGGACTGATAGTTTTGACAATTTATGTATAGTTAATATCCTATAAATATCCGTCTAACTTGTCGACATTGTAAGTATATACCAGCATATATGAGCATATGTGCGTTTGTACTAAATTGTACTCGTTCCGTGAACATTGTACCGAAGAAGCACATAAACCCAATTGTAAAATTGTGACATGGAATAATAATAATAATAATAATACATAGGCGAAATCGGCTCTTACAGTTAAATGTTCTTCCAAATACTAGCATCATTGTACAGGTTCCGCTTTTGGTCTGTGGTTGTCACGCCATACGCACGCAAGTTATGTGGTGGGCGAAGTGATATTTAAGTAGAGAAATAGAGTTAGACCTGTTTTACGTTGTAGCGAGCTGCCTCTTGGTTAGCTACAGATGGCGCTTTCCCACTTGATGCGTATCAACTCTTCCAATTATCAGATTTTCATCGAGCATAAAGCAACTTGGAGACACGATTAACAAGACGTGAGCCTCCTTCACAGTTTTAACGAACTGTAATAGACTTATTGTAAGGTATATTTTAACAATCTCTTAATGGTTTATGGAGGCAGTCGGGGAATAGGCCCTGGTAGGAAGGCATCATCAGCCCGTTGAAGAAACCGGAGGAGTTCGATCCTTCGTTGTGGGGGTTTGGTACCAATTTGCATACAAATGTATTTTAAAAATGTAAATCCGTAGTCTGTTTCGAGATGTTTATTGAAGTAAATAAATCTAGTGTCGATATGAGAGAAAAGGAGACTTCCAGAGTTTTATTGTAATTTCTGTGTGAACTAAGGGACTTGGACAGTGTTCTTGGTTGTCGTGTAATATTGTATGTCAGGATTCAGTGTATTGGGGATCTCCACAGGATCCGAGCACAGGGTGGGGCGTGGACTTGAACGATACAGGCGTGGTGTGAACAATCGCGCCTCTATTATGTAGCTCTATCGACGTGTGGGTCCGGGCAGCAACATATCCGCTTAATTCATGTGGTTGATGAATGGACAGCTGTGTCTAGGCCAAGAGTTAGTGATAACGTACCAGCTGCGGTAAAACTATGCAAAAGTATTAAGCAAATGTTTATTAAACTCCCTCCTTGTATTTCCTTCGCTGACACAAAACATTCTAGGCTGAAAATGTCTACATCCTCAATTATCACGACTGTAGCTTCAGATTTTATCTAGAGATAATGTGGAACTCAAATTTTACTTATTTTGACTAGTTAGCCAATAATAATGATAAAACTGAACAGCAGATTACTGTGAACCAAATTCAATACATAGGTATTTATAACTGTAACAGTTCGTTCTTTTTATACTACTGCTGTCGAACCCTGGTTTGGGCACGTACACATTTGATATTTTGTCTGGTGGCAGACTAAAAACATGAGGTTTGTAGATTATTATTATTATTATTATTATTATTATTATTATTATTATTATTATTATTATTATTATTATTATTATTATTATTATATAATTCGCTGGGGCCACCAAGGACCACGTTAAGTCTTGTTGCATTTGACACTGAACTTGGCCTTCTTTAGAGCCCAAATTTCCCTCATTCATTGTGATTCGGCCTGCTTACGCTCCTCTGTCGAAGGGGCACCGTGTCTTCTCTTCGGTTGCTCGTCTCGGTTTAGCCCGTTCGTCAATATTTTATTGCGGAAGAGATCTCTGTTAAGGGCGTGTTCAGCTGAGATATGTAGCATTTGCAGGTCTTCTTTGGTATTTCTAAACCAGGGAATTGTGGTTTTGGGGTTTGAATCAAAAAGTGAAAGATTTCTTTAGTTAACTTTCTTCCGTCCATTCTTTTCAGATAACCGTAAAATCGTGCCCGTCTTTTTCTGATTGTGTCGGTAATTTTCTCTATTTTGCTGTAGACTTCCTCGTTGGATCCCTCTTGATGGATTCCATTTCTGTACTTTGATCCCAAGATTCCTCTCACAATTTTGCGTTCTTTTTTCTCCAGTTCTTCAAGGAGTCCTTTGTTGGCATTTAGAGACAGGGTTTCGGCTGCATATAGAACTACTGGCTTCAGAACTGTTTCATAGTGACGTATCTTGGTGTTTTGGGAAAGGCATTTTTTGTTGTAGATTGTGCGGGATGTTTGGTAGGCTATTTCCAGTTTGCGTACTCGCTCCTGAAGTGCTTCTTTGTCCAGTCCATGTTTCATGATAATCTTACCCAGTTATTTGAATTTGTCTACTCGAGTGATGTCCCCGTATTTTGTATGGAATTTTGATGGAGCCTCTTTGATGTTAGTCATTACTTCTGTTTTCTCAAACGATATCTGCAGACCAATTTGTTCGGCAATATCTTTTAAAATTTCAACTTGAGCTCTAGCGGTTTCTATGTCGTTTGAGAGAACAGCAATATCATCGGCAAATGCTAAGCAATCTGTTGCGATCCCCTTGGATTTGGTTCCTATTCTCAATGGACTGTAGTTGTTTGCCTGTAATCTTACCCGCCAGGTTCTGATGATCTTTTCAAGAACACTGTTGAAGAGTATCAGGGATAGCCCATCACCTTGTCGGACTCCTGTTTTGATGTCAAAGGAATGTGAGAGACATCCGTGGAACTTCACCTTGGATTTTGTATCGGTCAGGGTGGCTCTAATTAATGCCAGCAGTTTCAAATCAACTCCAAATTCATTTAAGATGTTTAGCAGGACTTCCCGGTCAGTGGAGTCGTACGCTTTCTTGAAGTCCACAAAGACAACACATACTGCTTGGACCTTAGTGTACAATATCTGATGATCGTTTTGAGATTTTGGATCTGTTCGGCTGTTGAGCGACCTTTTCTGAACCCTCCTTGGTATTCATCTATTTGATGTTCGACTTGTGCTTCCAAACGCTCCAGGATGGCAAGTGATAGAATTTTGTAAGTCACGGGTAGCAAAGATATTCCTCTGTAGTTGTTGATGTTCTTCTTACTGCCCTTTTTGTGTAATGGATGAATCAAAGCTATTTTCCAATCTTCGGGTAGGGTCTCCTTGTTCCAAATTTCTTCTGTTTCCTTTTGCAAGATATCAAGTGATTCCTCTGGGGCATATTTCCATAGTTCTGCTACTACTGAGTCTTCCCCCGGCGCTTTGTTATTTTTGAGGCGGGCAATGTGGCGCTTGATTTCATCTCTGTCGGGTGGTCTGGAATCTGGGTACCTGAGTAATGGTTCCTTGGTCTCAATGGGGCTTTGCGGTTTAGAGCAATTAAGTAAATTCTTTAACTAATCTGCCAGAATGCTGCAATTTTTTTCATTTGACGTCGCCAGTGTGCGTCCTTTATCTCAAAGCATAGAGATGATGGTTTATAGCCAGTGAGTTTGCGTTTGAAGGCTCTGTAGTACTTTCTGCTTTTATTCTTCCTAAAGTTTTGTTCTATCTTTTCAATGAGTCGTTGGCTGAACGGTCAGCGTACTGGCCTTCGGTTCAGAGGGTCCCGGGTTCGATTCCCGGCCGGGTCGGGGATTTTAACCTTAATTGGTTTATTCCAATGGCACGGGGGCTGGGTGTATGTGTTGTCTCCATCATCATTCCATCCTCATCACGACGCGCAGGTCGCCTACGGGTGTCAAATAGAAAGACCTGCACCTGGCGAGCCGAACCCGTCCTGGGATATCCCGGCACTAAAAGTCATACGACATTTCATTTCAATGAGATATTTTTCGTATTTACGTTTCTCAGTTCTGAACACCCTAGCTGCTTGGGCAAGTTGGGTTTCCTAAGTTTCCCTATCGTTTTCTGTTTTCGTAGAGTAGTACTGTTTCCACGCATTGAGTCTTTCTTTGAGGACTGATTCGCAGGTACCATTCCACTAGGCATGCTTTTTGCTTCTCTTGATTTCTGCAACTCTTTGGCGGCCGCAACAAGGAGACTTTTGGTGTTGTTAAAAAGTCACAGTCATTTGGTCTAGCCTTCTCGTGGAAATCCTCGACCCTTTGCCGAAGTTTATCCTTGTCGAAGCGTGTAATATGGTTGGTTGTCTTCCTTGTGTTTGCGGGAATTTGTTTGAATTTGATAAGAGACATATAGTGATCTGAGGCCACATTGATGCCTTTCTTTACCTTGACATTCATAATCTCAGGGCTGTTTCTCCTGGAGATGGCAACATGATCTATTTGGAACTCTCCGAGAGCTTGGACGGGAGAACGCAAAGTCATTTGCTTTCTGGGTAGATGGCGAAAGTGCGTCGACATGACCTGCAGGTTGTGATTTTCGCAAATGGACACCAGTCTTTTGCCGTTGAGATTGGTTCTTTTGTGAGCAGGGTAATTTCCTATAACTTTCTTGTACTTCTGTTCACGACCTAGTTGGGCATTGAAGTCACCCAAAAGAAGCTTGACATGGTGTTTGGGGATTTTGTTTAATTTTTCATCCAGTAGGTCCCAGAAATTATTAACTTCGTCTGGATCAGACTTGTTCTTATCGTTTGTAGGAACATGTGCGTTAACTAGGGTGTAGGTTTTGTTCGCTCATTTAATTGTGAGTATAGACAATCTGTCATTCACAGATTCGAAATTTGCAACCGATTTAAGGATCTTGGTTCTAACAGCAAACGCGGTTCCAAGCATCACAGCTCCATTGAGGATTGCTCTTTGCGCTTTGCTCTTGAAAAATCGGTAGCCTTCGGATTCAAAAATCTCTTCATCTGGGTACCTTGTTTCCTGTAGGGCCATTATGGATATCTGATTTTCGTGAAGAGCTTTGGTGAGGGTTTTCAGCTTGCCAGTTTGTGTAAGTGAATTTATGTTGAAAGTTGCCAGAAAGGTTTTGGATTTTGGCCTGAGTTTTTGACTCTTCGGGGTACACCGAGACGCTCCGACTCGTCTCTTGCATGATGCCGAGTCTCCCCCAGAATCCGAACGAGACTCGTGCGCCATGGCGTCCATGACGAGGGATTTATCCGAAGATTTACCCCCTGGGGTATGTTTCTTGAAATGTTGTGCCATCATGCTTTTTGACTTGACTTTGCTTTGGACGGGTACCCATCCTTTTACAACTAGGGTTATTAGCCCTAGAGGTTGCCTCAAGATGTTTTCTGGCTTCTGGTCATTTACCAGTCTTCGCCGTAACCCTGGCAAGGGACCAGTTTTTTTTTTTTTTTTTTTTTTTTTTTTCACGGTGGTATTTTATTTCCCTACTACCTTCTGACTGTGCTGGCGGGAGAGCCAGCGAGCTTCCCCAATTCCAATGGGACGCGCCCGATGGAGGTAACTGGTAAATCCCCACACGGGTATTATTATTATATATATATATTTGTCCGTTAGGTTCTTCTGAGGACCACGAGACAATTTCAACGCTTCATCGTTTATTGTTCCTTCTTCTTCCTCCAATACTCCTTCATCAGCTGGCTATGCCTCCTTTTCCTCTCCTGAGACCATTTTGAGCCTGTTTTCTTTCCCTTCCGAACTACGTTTTTGCTAGTTGCTGTACGTCGCACCGACAAAGAGAGGTCTTATGGCTACGATGGAATAGGGAAGGGCTAGGTGTGGAAGGAAGCGGCTGTGGTCTTAATTAAGGTACGGCCCCAGCATTTGCCTGTTGTGAAAATAGGAAACCACGGAAAATCATCTTCAGGGCTGCCGACAGTAGGTTCGAACCCACTATCTACCGGATGCAAGCTCACAGCTGCGCGCCGCTAACCGCACGGCCAACTCGCCCGGTCCTACCATTTTTAACAGTTTCTTTCTAAAAAATATCTCTCGCTCTCTCTGTTGCTTCTTCCTCTACGTTGTTTCTTTCCAAATCCGTCTTTACTCCATGAATCCAGGTTGTTGTTGAGTTCTTGTTCCAAAGATATTTGTTTCGTTAACCTGTCTGTCATCCATTCTGTATGAATGTCCAAAAAATATCAGTCGCCTCTTCCTCGTATCTGTTATGTTTTCTATTATTAGCCGAAACCCGTCAAAATATAACGATCAACTGGGTATATATTTAGTGAAGGATTTCGATATATAAGAAATTCTTTGTACAATTACTTTCTGGCAGTATTGGAACTTTCAGAATGTCAAAATTTCGCACTCTTAACATTGTTACATATGCCTGGCTAAAAATTTGGCTGCCGGGCTGAGTGGCTCAGACGGTTAAGGCGCTGTCCTTCTAACCCCAACTTGGCAGGTTCGATCCTGGCTCAGTCCGGTGGTATTTGAAGGTGCTCAAATACGACAGCCCCGTGTCGGTAGATTTACTGGCACGTAAAAAGAACTCCTGCGGGACTAAATTCCGGCACCTCGGCGTCTCCGAAGACCTTAAAAAGTAGTTAGTGGGACGTAAAACAAATAACATTATTATTATTATTATTATTATTATTATTATTATTATTATTATTATTATTATTATTGTTATTATTATTATTATTATTATTATTATTATTATTATTATTATTATTATTATTATTATTATTTAAATTGGCTGAGGTAGATTGAAACCAGTATTTCCCTTCGAGCTTTATTGATATTAATACAAAATGTCAAGCGAATTGGAGATTAAAGGTAAGGTAAGGGAGTATTCTGCCCAAAGGCAGGTCCGAACCTCCGCAGAGGTGTGCCTGAGCCGGAGTTTACGTACGGTAGGGTGGCCAGTTCCTTTCCGCTCCTTCATTCCCTTACCCCCACCAACAGCGCTTGGCAACCTATCCAAGTCTTGACCACGCCCAATGTTTTAGTAGTGCCACTTAAAAGAAAATGGAGGTGGTTTTTCTGATAGAATTAAATCTTCTCGAATTTTGAATGTACAGCAAAATAATGTCTGTTCCTATCCCCGATACTAATATTACACGAAACCCGAAATTGAAGCATTTTTGTATTAAGCATCGTTAGGCTATATACAGTGTGTTCCGAAAGTCCAATTCCCCCCCCCCCCCCCGACTTTGTCGACATGCGTGCGAAGTGTTCAACATCATGTACAGTAGTTCCAAAAAGTACTCGTCTACTTGCTGTTTCGCGAATGAAACCTGTCCATAGACAGTGAAAAGCTGAAAATAAACAAAAAGCAAATGTACGTTACTTGGATGGCGCATAGGTCATTACATCATTATTATACAAAATCAAAACAAACAAAAATATACGAAGCGTTAACAGGGATAGCACGAAAGCTCCGTTATTAGCTAGTTCATAAAGTATTCGTCTACGCTCGCAGTGGCTGTTTGTCACTCGTGATTCATGCACGCGGTGTTGCCACCCTTCCGCAACTCGTTGTGAACGGCTCTAGGGTCGGAAAGGTAAAGCGACGAGCGTAACGGAGAGGACGCTCATCCTGCAATTGCAAAGCTAGTGGGCAGACCTCGATCGGTGGTAGACGCTTCTCCACAACAAAAACAGTCCAAAACAAGCCGCGGAGTGGCACTGACCGATCAAGACGAAATATTTATTACACGAGAAATCGAGAAAAAATCCAAGACTTAGAGCTGGTGTGCTGGACAGGAGAGGAACAAAGATATGTGTTAACACAGTAAGGAATACCTGCAAGCAAAATGGGTTTAATGGCCACGTAGCTCGAAAGAAATGTTGGGTGAGTGCAACGAATCGCAAGAAACAGCTTGCGTTCGCGAGATAACGTATAGTTAAGGACGAACTTTTGAACGAATTTCGGACGAAAGCAGGTACAACATAATTTGGTCAGATGGCAGGCGAATGGTTTGGCGGAAGAAAAATACGGAGATGCAGCCGTAGAACCTTGTCTCACGGTGAAACACGATGGGGGTTCCCTCATGGTATGGGGGTGTATGAGTGCAGCATGTATAGGACATTTGCATGCCATAGAAGGAAAAATGGATCACAAGATGTAGCTCAGACGGTTGAGGCGCTGGCCTTGTGACCCCAACTTGGCAGGTTCGATCTTGGCTCAGTCCGGTGGTATTTGAAGGTGCTCAGATACGTCAGCCTCGTGTCGGTAGATTTACTGGCACGTAAAAGAACTCCTGCGGGACTAAATTCCGGCATCTCGGCGTCTCCGAAAACCGTAAAAGAGTTGTCAGTGGGACGTAAAGCAATTATTATTATTATTATTATTATTATTATTATTATTATTATTATTATTATTATTATAAATATTTTAAATGAAAATTTGAACACTACTGGCGAAAAATTGGGTCTGCAAGGCACGTTTATCTTCCAGCAGGACAAAGATCCGAAGCACACAGCTCTAAATTCTAAGCTGTTGCTATTATATAACACCCCAAAACAACTCGGTACACCCCATTAGAGCCCCGATATGAATCAAATAGAACATATGTGAAAGTACTGGAAGATAACATCAGGAAATGGCGAATTTCTAACAAGAATGACTTGAAACAAGCTCTGCAAGACGAATGGGACGTAATTCCATTGAACACCACTCCTAACTTGGTCCGCTTCCTGTCACCAGAAATTGCTGTCAGTCATTGCTGCAAAGGAAAACAGTACTAAGTATCATTTATTGATTCTTAACTTTGTTCTGAAGTTATATCATCATCAGGTGACGTGCCCGACCTTCGCTACAGGCAGCAGACAGTCGTAAGCAAAGGTAGAGTGGCCAACCTGATGGCCGTGCTACATGAAAATGTGTTCTATCTCTGAAGCCATTCGGAATAGGGCCTGTATCCATGTGACGTTTTTTGTTTGAAATGATCGTTCCTGTCATTCTGAATAGCGACCAATCATCTTGGGACAGCCTGTATATAGAATCCCTAATTCGGGCATTTGATGTCGAACTGTGTACATCCTGGCTTCTGTTATTTTCCACACATATATTTGCGAGACTTAAACTGGTACAATGCAACGATGACTATCACACTTGAAACGTTCAGTGAAAAATTGTATCTTTCAGTGAAATGAATGAATCATTTCTTTCTGTTCTGGTGTTTATCAGTAAGCACGAGATAGAGCAGCCCACCTGCGGTCGTTAACGCGTCAAATCTGACACCGGGGTTAGCCTGTTCGACTTCCGTCAGAATGTTGGCCGGCAGGGTAGGGGAGCGCTCATATGGAGTGAGGGCCTATGGCAGTTGTATGTAGCTTTCTCAAGAGTACGCAAATCCGAGCTACAACTGCACTCAGTATGGTTTTGACATCTCAGTAGCAGAGCAGCAACACATGCTACTTAAATGAAATCAGTTCTTGATGTGTGTCTGATCGGGCGATTTGCCTCGCCTCATCGCGATTAAACCGATCAGGCCAGAGCAAAATAGGTTCGCGCGCGTTTAAAGCAACGCTCGCCTGATCATGCTCAGCCGATTAATGAAGCGATTATGCGCGCCTACCTTAAAGGCATATCCCATGTCACTTTTTAAAATGACATTTGTTCGGGGCGACCTATAGAGATCTTTCACCCCTTCTTGCAGCATGCGATATGAACCTGCGTGTACTTGGAATGGAGGAAGTGTAGGTTGTTGAATGTTAGCAAAGGAACGTTAAGGACGACACAAACACCCAGTCCCCAGGTCAGGGATATTAATCATTTACAATTAAAAATTCCTGACGCAGCCGGGAATCGAACCCGGGGCCGCCAGTTGACAGGCCGACGCGTTGCCCCCTACACCGCGGGGCCGGACATCCCATGTCTTAGAAGTCTGAATGATTCTCTTGTGAGAGAAAATTCAATTCGCTAGCAATAGCAGTAGAAAAGCACAGTCAGCAGGACATTTGTACTTGCGTGGAAACTTCCTGTTTTGAAAATGCAATAAAACACACTACATGTTTCATCTTTATTTTCTGCCTACCACACATTAGACACTTGAATTTACACAGTTTTAAACACAATATCTGTTAAATATCGCCCTCCGTTGTTAATACACTGATTCAGTCGACTTCGAAAATTTGAGTCACCTTCTCAAGCATATCGACCGGGATATTGTCAGTATCGGCTCGGATGTTGTTCCATAGGTAACTCATAGGAAGTAATCAAGAGGGGCTAAATCAGGCGAGCGCGCAGGCCAGTTTATGTCCCCTCGCAGGGAGATCAGTCGTTCGGGGAAGGCTGCTCTCAAAACATCCCTGGAAACCCTGGATGTGTGGGCTTGTGGCCGCATGTTGTTAAAACCACACGTTGTCAAGATCTATTTCTTGGAAAGCATGTAAGAAGAATTATTTGATCATTGTCACATAACGGTCTGAATTGACGGTAACAAAAGTATGTGCCAATGATCCCTACTCTTGATATGGCACACCATTTTGTGTGACACGATCCGAATGAAGGGGCGCTCATAAAGTTCTTTGCGATTTGTTGCTCTCCAATACCGCATGTTCTGTTTATTCACACAGCCACTGAGGTGAAAATGTGCCTCCTGCTCCATAAGTTGTTGTACCCTAATCATTTTGTACGGGTGAAAATGGAGCTCATAGAGAAGAATTCGACGAAGTCAACTGGACGACATTCCTAGGGCAACTGCATGTTTACGCACAGAACGCTTGGTTGACCGCAGAATCGACACACGAACTCTGTCCGCATTTTCAGGTGTATGCAAGTGACGACGAAAGGCACGTTACACTGCAATCGCTGATCGACCGTTAGAGAAATACGTCTCCAGCAAAAGCGCGCTGCTCCTTCGACCAAAGCATGTTTGAGACGGACGGGAACACAAATATCCCACTCCGCCCCTTTCATAGAACCCCTCCCCGCAACCTGTACTGCAACATGTTCAAAACAGGAAGCTGTAGCATTTCGCTGTCAGACCTCTCCGGGGTTGGGCTCGGAGTGATTCGTTTTATTCAGTCAGGTTTTTGTCTCCATAAAATTACATTATTTTATCCCGTGCTTTGTCACTTCGATTTTCTGCTGCACTTTGTGTTCTCCTAGCAGCAGACTTCACAACATTATTATCGCAATTCAATTAGAACGTGAATTGAAATGTGCTTTTGTTAACAAGCATCTCTCAGACAGGGAAATGAGAAACAACGCGAGTTTCTTCTCAGGTGCTCTTCTTGACAGTTAATTGGACTTCACCGGGGCTCGTTAACAACTTTGTCAGCGCAAGTAATCACAGCCGTAAAGAATTACCTTATGTTTATTTAGAAGAGTATTTCCAATCTGTATAATAAAATAAGAGTCTTGTCTGTACATTACTCAGAATTTAAAAAGAATGGTATTTCTGTATTGGTTGTGTCCACAGGAACAAGGAAATGCATTTGTTAAATTTCCGTCACTTCTATCTGTATGTATGTTTGTACAGGCATCACGAGAAAATGGCTGAAGATAATTTATTGAAAATCGGTATGGAAAGTCGGGGAATGATGCACCTAATCTAGGCTGTAAATTGTTTTATTCGCGAAGAGCGAAATGGTAGTTTAGGGGAAGGCCTAAAATGTAGTTATCAAATATTTGTTAATAATGGTCCTGTTGATAAATACTACATAACTAATGTTATATAGATTTACATTCCCGATCAAATGTCTTATACATGTTTATACTTTACGTCCCACTAACTCCTTTTTTACGGTTTTCAGAGACGCCGAGGTGTCGGAATTTAGTCCCCCAGGAGTTTTTGTACGTGCCAGACGTGAGGCTGACGTATTTGAGCACCTTTTAAAACCACCGGAGTGAGACAGCATCGAACCAGCCAAGTTGGGTCAGCAGACCAGCGCTCTACCGTCGGAACCACTCAGCCCAGCGTACCAGCTATGTTCAGAGATATTAGTGAATTTCGATTTTTGTTGCTAAGTCCATATCATCGCCGAGTCACGAGAAAATAGGTGAACAGAAATCGGTGTGTAAACTCTGCGAATAAGGTGCTACAGTCTAGATTATTCACGCCGGATAAAATGGTAGTTTAGGGGAAGATGCCTGAAATGTATTTTTTATAATACTGGAACCTATGTTATTGGTCCTGATGAAAAGTATTACATAACATAACAAAAGTTCCAATCATTTATGCAGTTTTACCATACCGACTATGTGAACGGAGTTTAGACTTTTGTTGCTTAAGCATTGTTAATGTGGAAGTATTGTTTAATAGCGTTAACTGGTGATGGTTTTTGTCATGATTGTCTTAAGGTGTAAAAACGCGTCGTCATCGGTCCGTACCAAGAAGGAAAAATCTGAAGATGACAGTGGCGACGCGTGACGTTTTGAAAAGTGTTACCACACTCCTTCTTGAGCGTATATCGTCGCTCGCACCTTCTTTCTTTAAGCTGTACTGTATTCTGGACCTTCCGAACTGAATCATGTCGGCAACACCTCATGGCGTCTCTTCAAAACTCTGAAACTATATAAATTCTCCATACCGTCGTTTTTCCAAGTATTCATTCCTGAGGAAAATGGAACACACGGCCAACAATACAGTTTCTTCATTTTTGCATATCGTCCCTGCCGGGACAAAACCTCCTATGTGAAATATTTTAGACCGAGCTCGATAGCTGCAGTCGCTTAAGTGCGGCCAGTATCCAGTATTCGGGAGATAGTAGGTTCGAACCCCACTGTCGGCAGCCCTGAAGATGGTTTTCCATGGTTTCCCATTTTCACACCAGGCAAATGCTGGGGCTGTACCTTAATTAAGGCCACGGCCGCTTCCTTCCCACTCCCAGCCCTTCCCTGTCCCATCGTCGCCATAAGACCTATCTGTGTCGGTGCGACGTAAAGCAAGTAGCAAAAAAATATATATATTTTAGCTTAGAACTTTGGCCGGTAAGGTTCTGTCATCTAAGGTGCAATATTATATATTATTATATTATATTTGCCTTTATTTGTAGTGGCGAAGTTAGGACTCATGGTCCTCTCTTACACTTAACCACACTTCATTAACAATGTACATCTGAGACCAATATTGTCAAGGCATTCTCGCTCTTCATAATGCATGTGCTGCGGGTCAGTATATCTCCAAAAATATTATCAGATAGGAGGTTTTGTACCGGCAACGACGATATCCAGATAACCAATGCAGATCTCTGAACCACGAGTCATAAAAATATCGTTCTGTTATTTTCGATTCCGTGATTAAAGAGAAGGCGTGGGTTTAACGTTTCCAATTATGTTTTCCTTTATCTTCAATGTTTCCTAAGGAAATTGGTGTGTTCATTAAACCTTCTATTATACATGAGCATTCTGGGCCCACAACACATTTATTTTCGAGGTGGAAGTTACAGCATTCACTTTAACGTTTAATAAGTTGTGCAGTACTATATGCTATCTTTACTTTAGACAAATTAAATATAAATTCCCACTTTAACAGGGAAAGCCACGTCGTATTATATCGAAAACCATAATTAACACAAATTATAACAGTGCACTTTTGAGCGCGGCGGAATGAACGGACAGAATTGCTCAGCACAAACGTTTTAAGAATTCGTTACCACTTTGCATTGTGGTAACATGACAAGACCGAGCTCGATAGCTGCAGTCGCTTAAGTGCGGCCAGTATCCAGTATTCGGGAGATAGTAGGTTCGAACCCCACTGTCGGCAGCCCTGAAAACGGTTTTCCGTGGTTTCCCACTTTCACGCGTCCTTCCCACTCCTAGCTCCTTTCTGTCCCATCGTTGCCATAAGACCTGTCTGTGTCGGTGCGACGTAAAGCAACTTGCAAATTTTATATTTTCAGAATGCTACCACTGGTAACAGAGGATACTAGCACTTTTCGCCACCGGAATATGATTCTAAAAATGAGAGAAATTGTAAAGAGGTGATCGCTTGAAGAATAAGACAAGATGGAGTCATGAAAAGGAGGAAGGGCTGCCTTTACATTAGATGCTCTAATATCCTAGAGTCGGAAGAAAACTTAACTGTGGCCTACAGTATCGAAAGCTCATAAAACTGATCAACGGTAACATTGTATTGAGTATCGTTGTGGTGTGATTTGGCTCTTCTGCTGCCGCCCATCTCCGATAGATGGGAATAGTGCTGCGTCCCGAATAAAACAGCTTGCCCGAATATTGACTGAAAGTAGCCGGAGAGTTAACTTCGCACATTCTGTATGATTGTCCCGGTACTGCATCTAGTTACTGTCTAGAAAACTGATGTGTCGTGTAGAACTTGAAAGTTTCCCCCATGATCTACGTTCCTGAGCCTCGCGTTCGTTTGTACTTGTCGTTAAATCGACTTCTTCATTGCTCCCATTCGCCTAGAGATGAGTCCAAATTATCTTTCAGAGGATCACTTTTCATTAGCCTACCCTTGACGATGAGCTCTTGAAGAACTGATGCGTTAGTACGGTATGCTCTCCGAGATATTCGTAGGACACAACACTATACACCTGCGTTTCTAATGTCTTTCCTCTTCCTGTCAACTGAACAATCTTTGTGATTTTCCTGTCTTTCCAGAGCTATAAAATAAGTTCTAGGAAAGTGTATAGGATGCAGGAATGTGAGCGCATTCTGACATCGTAAGATGGGCCCAAGCTTATGTCGCATTCTTCAAACAGTCGCATGGTGCACAAGTAGACCCATATCCAGTCTCTCTAGAGTCGATACGACGCTACTCAAGAAGCGAGATGCTCACAAGCTTGTAGATAAAAGTTAGATTAAGCCATAATCATAGCCAGGCACCGACTGCATGAGCCGCGGAGGGGGGAATCTCACAAGGCCCGCGGTGATATTTAGCGGGGGGGGGGGGGAGGCAATTCTGAAGTTGGGATTGCAATAAATGCATGCTCTCTCCCAGTTTCAGGTCATGCGCGACTCGGGGACTGGAGTATTGTATTCTATATTATTACTTCTTCGATTTTCATGTGTTTTATCATATTAGTTTAAACTAATGGTGTGTTCTGTATCAAAATATACCAATCCTTATGTACACATTTATAAAACTATATCAAGGGTTAGGTTGAGGGGCACGTACTGACAGCCAGAGAGACGTTACACTCCACAGGGATGGGTGGTGTTCGATTCCCGATTGGCTTAGTGGGAATGTCATTCAAGTGTGACTTCCCCATACTCTTAATGAGAAGTTCGCGGAACACGTTTTGATGTATCATAACAGCGTTTGTATGTTAGAACATACGAGGTCAGAAGTGTCTTCAATTTCCTCCTATTTTCATGACTTCTTCACGTTTTCCTTGTCATCGTCATTATCGTCTTGCTCGCTTATCGGCTGATGACCAAAACAATCACGACAATGACCACCACCATCGTCAGTCAGTTGGTTACCTTGGCGACGATCGCCGTTGATGTAATTAGCTCTCCGTTATTTGGATCAGACGTAAACGATTCGAAATAGAAGTAAATGTATTGCTGGAGCACCTCATTAAGACAAGTTTTGACATTCAGTTACTAGAAGGGTATGAATAGAATTTGAACATAAATGTTGTTTATTACTTAGTATTCACACACTCTTAATGAAAATCCGCAGCCTGTTTCCAGTCATTCGACTGGGTCAGGAATGAATGAAGCCCCCATCTAGCGGGAAGGATAAGAAATTGCTGACTGCCGAAGTCTGTCGCACTCCTCTGGGGCAATGATGAATGACTGACAGATAAAATGTTAGAGGAGAGTGTTTCTGGAATGAAAGATGACAGGGAAAACCGGAGTACCCGGAGAAAAACCTGTTCCGCCTTCGCTTTGTCCAGCACAAATCTCACATGGAGTGACCGGGATTTGAACCACGGAACCCAGCGGTGAGAGGCCGGCGTGCTGCCGTCTGAGTCACGGAGGCTTCACCAACTCTAAATAAATAAATAAATAAATAAATAAATTTAAATTTAAAATTTGATTTCATATAATCTGATGGTGTTCTGGTGGTTCCTACTATAAAATGAAACTGGGAGCTGAGGACAGATGACTGTGGCTGGATAGACAAGACTATTAATAGTGATCTTTCAAGAACGAAGCATGTCGTTCTGATTTTAAAGAATGGTATCTTTCCGGTATAATCTGTTAACAAATGTTTTTTTCTGGTGTTTTCTAAATTTATGTTATACTGAATTAGTTACGACAAACTGAAGGACCTCATAGTTATTAAGTCGAATGTGAAGAGCAATGCCTTCCATTATAACCGCAAAAGAAATGTGTAAAGGTTGTGTTCTGTTCCCAGAAACGTTGAAGTTGAGCTTCTCACCATACACAGGAGAAACCAAGACATACGATGGCGAGTATTAAAGGACCTCCTTCGGGTGCTCTTATCTGTATATATAAAAGAACATGCACTGACTGACTGACTGACTGACTGATCCATCATCGCCGAGCCAAAACTACTGGACATAAAGAAATGAAATTTTGAAGATATATTTATATTGCAATGTAGGTCTCGCTAAGGGAGCATTTTTGGATATTCCGTTGCTAATGGGGTGAAAAGGGGGGTGAATTCTTAAAATGAGTGTATCCATATCTCAAAACTTGATAAAAGTTTACAAATGTAAACATTGGTATTTAGAATTTCCTTTTAAAATAAACAAACGCGTATTTTTTGTCTTCGGAAAATCCCACTAGGAGAGGTGAAAAAGGGGTTGAATGCCTTTAATGATGATATATCTCAGAATCTGAAGACATTACAGACCTGAAAATTGGTATTTGGAATCTCCTTTAAAAATTAAAGAAACGCGTATTTTTGTTTTTGGAAAATCCAATTAATGGGGGTTAAACAGGAGTGACAAATGGGGTGAATTTTTAGAAAGACTATATCTATAGTGTATCTCAGAAACGTAAAATGTTACAGACGTAAAAATTGGTATTGGAATCTCCTGTAAAAGTAAAGAAACACAGGTGATTTCTTTTCGGAAACTCCACTTAAGGGGAACTAAAAAGGGGGGTTACGTTTTAAAATGAGCATGTCTACAGTATATCTCAAAAACTTAACACGTTACAGAAGTGAAAGATGGTCTTTGTAATCTCTATTAAAAAATAAGGAACCATGTATTTTTTGTTTTCGGAAAAACCGCTTTGGTGGGGGTAAAAATTACTGAAATTGGGGTTGAATTCTTTTTATTACGATACTGATATCTTAAAAACTGAAGATGTTACACACGTGAAAATTGCAATTTGGAATATCCTTTAAAAATAAAGAAATACGTATTTTTTGCTTTCGGTAATCCACTTAAAAGGGGGGGGGTGACAATTGAAAAATTAGTTGAATTATTTGTATGAAGATACTATTACCTCAAAAACGAAAGATGTTACAGAACACGTATTCCCTTATTTCGGAAAATCCAATGAAGGGGGGTGAAAGAATTGAAAAATTAATTTAATTAATTGTATGAGGATACTTACATCTAATAAAAACTAAAGTTATTACAGACGTGAAAATTGGTTTGGATTTCCTTTAAAAACGAAAAAAGCATTTTTGGGGGAAAATCATCTTGGGTTGGGGGCGAAAAGGAGTTGAATTCCTTTTATGACACATATCTCAGAAACTGAAGCTTAACGGGGGGGGGGGGGGAAGTGTGAAAGGAAGTGAAAAAATGAATTCTTTTTATGGGGATACTTATATCTCAAAACTGAAGGTAACAGACGTGAACATTGGTATTTGGAATTTCCTTTAAACATAAAGAAACACGCCTTCTTGTTTTGGGGGAAGGGGGTAAATCAACCGTTGAGGTGGTGGGGAGAAAAATGAGTTGAAACCAATAGATTTTACTGTTCATAATGTACTTGATTCTGATCATATACCGGGGTTCGTTTTCAAGAGCCATAATTTCCTTTGGAGAACTTAGATTACAGTAGATTCTTCTGGCGTATAAATAAAAATTTTAACACATTTGAAATAAGCGATAGGAATGATTTGACCGTGCAATTGTTCACCTCTATAATGTCAATAATGCACGGAAGTATATCACCAAGTAGCGGTCTTGCGTCTTGCTGCTTGGTCCAGAACATCAATAATAATAATAATAATAATAATAATAATAATAATAATGTTCTGGACCGTCCAAATGTGCGGCCCGCGCTGGAAGCGGGTCCTGGCCGGGTAATGACTATGAATCCAGTCCGGCCGCTGGTTCAGAACCGCCAAGGCACCCAAGACGACACCACACCGGATCTCCTCAAGGATTTGATCCATATTAAAAATGTTTATAGGAAAAGCTGGCAAAGATTTAGGGACCCAACTGACCGGGCGGAATACCTGGACCTAGCCCGGGAAGTACGAAATCCATTGCTGGAAAGAAAGATTGAAAAATGGAAGGAACTTTTCCGTAATCTCTCAGAAAACGAGTCAGGTCGCGAATTTCGGTGGATTATATATAAAACTTTAAGCATTCAATTATAAATTTCAGTATAATACTGAAGCGAAGCACGGGTATCTTGCCAGGTATCTTATATGCATCGGATATAAATCTTTGTGGGAGTTTTTACATAGATATTGCCTGGAATAAATATATGCGAGCGGAAGTGATAGAACGGCTTAAAATTTGCAACAACGATGAGTTAGAAACGATTTCTACACGGTTCGGTTTTTCAGGGTGTATTGAGGATCAAATGTCGGTTCTTCGCAGATGTTTATGAACCTGAAGGCTCAAGAAAATAAAAAGAATAATTGAATTTAAACGATATCGCACACCGTACTTCAAAACGATTCCACGCGTTGCAATAGCAGTAGAATGTGGCGAAAACAATGGAACCTCTGTGCATGGCGCAACAGCGACACATGCTCAGCGCGAAGGCTGTCTGCAATTAATGGCGGATATTTTATCAGGTGTTCCCATGTTCCACCTTCCAAGCTTTTCAGTAGCAAGTAGAACGTCCCATTTCGTCAAGGAACTGCACGTGGAGTGGATTTTTCTAGTTACCAAAATTAGAATTTCGCTGTCTAGAAGATTATTGAAGAAACATACCCTCAGGTAGTGAAGAGCTTGAAAATTTTCTTAAGCTTCGCAACGAATGCAGTTCCGTTTCCAGCAGCAGCACGATGCTGTCCTACCATATACAGCTTTCCCTCGTTCTTTTCCAGATATGGCTGTTCTGGTATGGTATAAGAAAGTCGAGGACTGTGTGGAAAGCTTGAATTATTCATGAATTTTAATTGAAATCTTCTATATACACTGGGTGGCGCGGATCTAGTGTTGCAAGCGAATATATCGTAAATGAATAAATAAAACCGAACGCTGTGTGTTCCAAATGTTATTGGCCGAAGGATGCCTCCGTGGCTCAGGCGGCAGAGCACCGGCCTTCACCGCTGGGTTCCGTGGTTCAAATCCCGGTCACTCCATGTGAGACTTTGTGTTGGACAAAGCGGAGGTGGGACAGGTTTTTCTCCGGGTACTCCGGTTTTTCCCGTCATCTTTCATTCTAGCAACGCTCTCAATATAATTTCATTGCATCTTCCAGAGGAGTGCGACAGGTTTCGGCAGCCGGCACAATTCCTATCCTCGCCGCTAGATGGGGCTTCATTCATCCCATTCCTGACCCGGTCACTGACTGGAAACAGGTTGTGGATTTTCATTGGTCGAACGAGCCTGCCAAACTGTGATATGGGCAATATTTTCCCAACGTCCATTATGGGGCTCTGGGGGAGGAGGGGAGGACATCATAACTTTAAATGGAACAGTAGTAATACCACTTTTTAATATTATGGCTCCCCTCAGTAAACTAAGGAACTTTTAATAAACACTTTTTGTGTGTGTCAAAAATGAACTGTTGACGGTGTTTATATTAGGTTAGTATACTTCGTGAACTTCCGGGAAAGCAAACTATCGAACGACAGGGCATCATTATTCTCGTTTCAAAGTCGCCTAAATTATCAATATAAGTACGGTAGTTAGTCATGTTGATTATTTAGAAATATGGCAGTTTTTGATGTAGAAGTTAATACGATTTTAGTACTTGATGAATGCATGGGAAATGATCGAATTGCATGGACAGTGTTTAATGAAAGATGTGTCATGATTCAAATGGCTGAAGCGTAAGTATTGAAGTGTTAAGAACAAGAATCGCTTAAAGGTGAAGTCAAAAGTGAATTACGAAAATGCTATAAATATTCTGCGCGCTGTAGAAATCCACAGATAAATACACGTGAATTGGCCACATATCAGTACAGCAGCAGCTTTACCATTCTTATCATAGGCGTTCGCGTGTAGACCTCTCACAAAGAGATTTTCGGGCGCCGGGCTGAGTGGCTCAGACGGTTGAGGCGCTGGTTTTCTGACTCAAACTTGGCAGGTTCGATCCGGGCTCAGTCCGGTGGTATTTGAAGGTGCTGAAATACGTCAGGCTCGTGTCGATAGATTTACTGGCACGTAAAAGAACTCCTGTGGGAAAAATTCCGGCACCTCGGCGTCTCCGAAAACCGTAATAGTAGTTAGTGCGACGTAAAGCGAATATTATTATTATTATTATTATTATTATTATTATTATTATTATTATTATTTCGTGTCCGAGCGTTGATTAACAATATAAACAGTACAAATATTACACGTTACGTTTACATAAACACCGCCTGTGGGTGGGGACGCAGACGAAGAATACGCCCACGGTATCCCCTGCCTGTCGTAAGAGGCCGCTAAAAGGGGCGACCAAGGGATGATGAAATTTGAACGATGAGACTACGTGTGATTAGTACCATTACGCAAGGAACACCACGGGTCTGGGCGTTTTCTGTGGTTATGACGATCGTGTGTATCCCACCGAGGCGGGCTTGGGGGACGTCGGCTGCGCGGAGTAATGTCCATGCGAGAAAAGGTGCCGTACGCTGCACTGGAATGTGTCGTTTCCCCTGTGCTCAAAATGAGTCTGCGTTACCTCAGAGTAGTGTCACTATGTGAGTCTGCGTTACCTCAGAGTAGTGTCACTATGTGAGCAACCCCATGGATCTGCGTTGCTTGCGAGTAGTAGACTACCCTTACGTGCGGAACACCTGTTACCTGTGAGTGGTATCATTGTGTGTGACATATCGTGGGTCTACATTACCTGTGATTAGTACCACCATGCGAGAAACACTGAGTCTGCGTGGAACACTGGTTCTGCTTTGTGAAGGGCCGGTGACCTGGATTTTGGAACCCTTTGGACAAGCATAATCTCTGAAAATAAGGAATCGTGAATTGGATTCACTGATTGATTTGGATGCATGGTCATTCTTTCATCATCCGTTTCAGATTCTAGTCGGTGGATAAATTTAATTATCGTGTCATTTTGTTGCACCTCGTACCATTAGAGGCCGATGACCTAGTTGTTAGGCCCCTTTAAACCAACAAACATCGTCGTTGTCATTATCAGTACTTTTTTTCACTACTGTATACTTGAATAAAAACACAGTAAGTGCTGAACAAATCACTTCAGAAAATGTTTCAATATAAGTTGCATAGTTTATTAAAGGATACGATTGCGAATTATTACCTATATCTTAGTTTGGAAGGCCCCTTCCACCAGAAACATTTTAAAGATGATGCGGTCGGTGTTATCTAGCTTGTAACACTTCATCTGGGCCACCTTATGTTGAATTAAATTTGGTGTGGTACCAGTGATGTGTTTGTGAATATGAACAGGGCGTGTCTCCGTATCCCTCGTGACCGGCTGGCCATTGAGCGTAGGAGAAGCGCTCGTCTTAAAATACTCAGTGATTGCCCCGTGCGCTCCACTCCAGAAAGTGCGGCTGAATGGGGGCCTTCCTCCGTGTGATCGTCTGTGTGATTGTGGCCTACATTGTGGGCTTTGTGAACTGCTGTGTCATGTGGTGTAGTAACTTGTCGCGGTCCCTGCGCCGCCACATCAGCTGAACAGTATCGCTAGTGATAGTTTACCAGGTGGGACTTGGATCTCCCACAACATTGTGTGTTTGTGAACCACTCAACTTATTTCAATAGGCTATACTAGCTTGTATGGGAACTGCAAGTCCTCTCTCACTTCTATACAAAGTAAGTTCATATGCTTTCTCCAGTTGGAAATGCTTGTCTGTGTTTTGGCTCTAATCGCCGCCACTGCGGGGAGCATTGTAAGTACCCAGGTGTTGTTATAAGAAATGATCGTCTATGCGAGTATTTAGGGTTTGTAGTAAGGATGTAAAGGAGAGGGCGTATAAGTCTCTGGTAAGACCCCAACTAGAGTATGGTTCCAGTATATGTGACCACACACCAGGAATACTTGATACGAGAATTGGAAAAGATACAGAGCAAAGCAGGTCGATTTGTTCTGGGTGATTTCCGACAAAGAAAACGTTGCAAACTTTGGGCTGGGAAGACTTGAGCGTAAGGAGGTGAGGTGCTCGGCCATATGGTATGTTTCGAGCTGTCAGTGGTGAGTTAGCGTGGAATGATATTAGTAGAGGAATCAGCTTGAGTGGAGCTTTTAAAAGTAGGAAAGAGAGTAATGGCAAGCTAAAGAAGAGAGATCTAACTCCCCAGCCGATATTCAGGCACGTACTTAAGCGACCCTTGAGTCTTGAGAAGTATCGGTTTTGGGAACACAGCGATCTTGGACACGAGAATTTATCTAGAGGCCGAGGAGAGGGGTTAGTTATTATTAGTTCATTATTATTACCACACAGACCTAATGAAGGCGGGGTCGCGGGAACTGCTGGTTAGCTGATAGACCGCACGACCAATATATAAGCAGAAATCGAGATGTTTCCAACGAATATATATACTTACGCGTAATCATATCCTCACCATGTACCGAAAGTTATAAGATTTCTCTTAGTCACAATTCGATACCCCGTTTTTACACGTGTATGTGACATGCTTTAATTTGTATGTAAATAATCTATTTAATCCAAGTAAAGAGGATTCATTCTACTTTTAATCTCTTTCCTGGCTATTCACATGTGTAGGCCTATTCGTTCAAATAGTCTTCCTGTAAGGGCACTAAACTTAATATTCTGATTACTGCAACAAAAACCTCTTGCTGATATGAAATTGTTCAGAGTAAGGATCTTGCACTGTTTGTAATTTAAGTGTTAGTGCCATCTTCGGAGTTCCACAAGTCTGTTCATTTCTCCAATACCACCTTCAATAGACAATGTACGGGGCAGTTCTTTGCCACACCATTTGCTTCTTATTACGAAGAATGCATATTCGGATATTTAGTTACTGTTCCTCTCGGTTAGTTTGAAGATTCTCTTCTTGTTAAGATTTCAGTAATAAGTTATCAAATATTGCCACGTTTGTGTTGAAGAACGAAAGGTATTTATTTTTTTATTAATATTCACTCCCGTCTTACTTTAGAGTCGATCGGTTCACTTACACGTTGCTAATCTGCTACATTTCAGTCCAGTAATTGAACAATCCAGTCGCTGTATAATGTCAGGCAAGTTATTTGTAAATACAGAAAGATGATGGTCCTAGAACACTCGCATCACATTTGGATTTCTTGCGGATCAGTGATATTCCCGCATTCAAGATCAGGGGAATCTTTCATTTTCTTCTCCTTTCGTCATTCTTCTTCTTCTTCTTCTTCTTCATGTTTTCCTTCTCGTTTCGGTGTTCATCGTCATGAATACACAGGAGGAGGATGACTTCTTTCCTAGCGTTTAGTCCCGCAGTGGTGCAGGGTCCGCTTAGGAGGAGGACAGCAATCACAGGTAACCCATGGCGTAACTCTTGCCGTGGAGCGATTCCCGCTGTTGATGAACTCTGCATTAAAAATCTAAATTCGTGGAATATCTGGGTTATCATTAGCCCGTACAGCAAATGTACATGAGACTTACATGATCAGAAATGTTATTTCTTGTACCTTTTATTATTCTCTGTAGAGATAGAAATAATATTTCCGGAGATATTCGGTAATTTTTGAACAATGTAATAAAAGTGAATATGTACGTTATACTTCGTTGTACTGTAAAATTGCATGGTACATGAAAGGTCAGAATTCTGATTTTATACAGCTAACACGAGCTGATGTACCCGTGCTTCGCTACGGGATTCTCAGAAAGACTGACTTTGAGGTTTTCCTAACTGAAATAAACATAGGTCATTACAAAAACGTAAGTATGAATGTAGCGATTAAAAGCAATGCTATCCTATAAAATACTCGATCAAATGGAAAGCCGCACGTTTTATCACTTTTAACGAACAGTGCTGCGGTTAGATTGCGGTGCCATCTAATAGTCCAAAGTTCTAGAGCTGGGATGACCAGGCCGCAGATTGCCATGAACACTCATCTGCCATTATTTCGCTAAATATGCACACTGTTCATTCCAATCAGTGCCTCAGAGTAGGGATTGAATAGCTCGAATGCTATGATGATCCAGTGTGTTACGTACCAGTAGTATCAGAAAATTTATAAACCAGGGGAATGGCATGCTAAAGAAGAAAGTTATCTAACTCCCCAGCTACTTCCCATCAATATTCAGGCAGGCTGTTACACTCTGTAAGACTGGGCGAGTTGACCGTGTGGTTAGCGGTGCGCAGCTGTGAGCTTGCATCCGAGAGATAGTGGATTCGAACCCCATTGTCGGCAGCGCTGAAGATGGTATTCCGTGGTTTCCCCACTTTCACACCAGTCAAATGCTGGGCCTGTACCTTAATTAAGGCCTAAGACACTCCTAGCCCTTTCCTATCCCATCGTCGCCATAAAACCTATCTATGTCGGTGCGACGTAAATCAAATAAAAAATACTCTGTACGCAGCAGTAATCCTATCTACCGGAGATGAGGGGCAACAGAAGACACAAAGCACATCACTACAAACAACGGTCAATGTAATGTTATTGTTGATCAATGTTATGAGCTTTCTATATTGTAGGCTTAAACATTTAGTTTTCTTTCGACTCTGTGATTTGTAAAATATTTTATACCGTAAACTGTAGTTTCTTATTCTCCGACTTTACATACCGATTTTCATTAAATACTGTTTACCCATTTTCTCGTTACTCGGCGCTGATATGGACTTAGTAACAAAAATCCAAATTCATGAATATCTTTGTGATCATAGCCAGTACGGTAACAATGTATACGACATGAATAATAGGAAATTTAATACTATATAACCTTAGTTATGTAGCATTCATCGATTACACCTCTAATAAGAAATATTAGAGAATTACATTTTAGGCCTTCCCCTAAACTACCATTTCACTCATACATACATACATACATACATACATACATTATCATTATAGACTGTTATGCCTATCAGCGTTCAGTCTGCAAGCCTCTGTGAATTTACTAAACGCCGCCACAATCCTCGATTTGCAACTAGTGTTGTGGCTTCATTTAGTTCTATACCTCTTATCTTTAAATCGTTAGAAACCGAGTCTAACCATCAAATAAAATAATTTACAGCCTAGACTATAGCGACTTATTTCCTGACTTTGCATACCGAGTTTCATCAAGATAGGACTACTAATAACATAAATAGTTGAGAATTCAATTTTAGGCCTTCCCCTAAACTACCATTTCACTCAGCGTGAGTAAAATAATTTATAGCCTAGATTGTAGAGGCTCATCCCCCGACTTCACATACCGATTTTCATTAAATTCTCTTCAACCGTTTTCTCGTGATGCGTGTACATACAGACAGAAATTACGGAAAAGTGAAAAGTGCATTTTCTTGTTACTATGGACATGACCGATACAGAAATACCATTATTTTCAAATTCTGAGCAATGTACAGACAAAACTCTTATATTTTATATATATAGATTAACGGAGAAAATTGACATTTCCTGGTATGGTGCCAGTATACGTGAAGTGTTTAGAAATCATGTTCATTCGATTTCCAGGGATGTCATACCAAGCAAACAGGCAGACAAAAGTGGAAGTTAATCTATTTTCGACGCCTGTTTTCTAATCTTTCATTTTTTTAAAATCCACAGCCTTTTTCCAGTCTATCGACCGGGTCAGGAATGGAATGAATGAAGCCCCATCTAGCGGCGAGGATAGGAATTGTGCCGACTGCCGAAGTCTGTTGCACTCCTCTGGGTCAATGATTAATGACTGACAGATAACATATTTGAGAGTTTTGCTGGAATTAAAGATGATAGGAGAAAACCGGAGTACCCGGAGAAAAACCTGTCCCGCCTCCGCTTTGTCCAGCACAAATCTCACATGGAATGACAGGGATTTGAACCACGGAACCGACTGAGCTACGCAGGCTCTCGTTTACTAATCTTTCATATGAGGTGAAAACCGAAGACATTATGCGGGCCGTGAAAATTACAGATGATTGCGGCGTGTTACTCACCTGCCATTGTACAGAATTCAGCAACACAAACAAACCAGTCTTGTAGCGCGTCCTCAATTAATTAATCAAATAAATACACACACTTGGAACTGCAATACCGAACGTCTATAGCGACAACAAACATAGACATCCAAGTCCAGAGCGAAGTATGGGACCAACTGACGGTGGCCGTGATGGCGTAGGATAAAATCCCGAGCAAGTGGATAGCGAATAACATGAATACACGCAATTGAAATCGAAATACGGGAAGGATGGGCTCGTATTCTACAAGTTGTAATATCGTTTCGCCTAGCGAGTTGGTCGTTCGGGAGCTTGCATTCGGGAGATAGTGGGTTCCAACCCTGCTGTCGGTTTTTCGTGGTTTCTCATTTTCACATCAGGCAAATGCTGGGCTGTATCTTAAGCCCACGGTCGATTCCTTCCCAATCACAGCTTTGTCCTATCCCATCGTCGCCTTAAGACCTTTCTGTGTCGGTGCGACGTAAACCAACATGTAAACAAATTAAAAAAAATAAGAATGTGTGTTTTCGGAAGCGTTCGCTAAAACGCACTCGTCTGTTAGGCCAGGAAACATCGGCCACCTTTATTGCCCGTCTGCCTCCTTTTTAGGTGTTTAACTTTTCTGTTTGTAATTTGACAGAACTAACATCGTGTAACTGAATAAGACATTATAACAGCATAGGGTGTTCGTATTGAGTTGTGAATAGATTTATTGACACGTTTAAGGAAAGATATCGGCGCTCTGATAGTCGTTGGAATGTTAATAAATATTTCATTCTGTATTCATTTGCGTGCGAGCGACTAAGACTCGTTGAATAAACTAATAAACCTAGAACTCTATTGGGCAACATTTTATTTTTCTATCACACTAGGGGGCGGGGATTTGTCGGTATGATTTTTTTTTTTTGCAACGTGTGAACTTGGCCCATTTCTGCGGCCTGATGCTCTCCCTGTGTGGGGGATATGTGTTTCTATGACTGTTGGTGGTGTTTTGTGCATTGATATAAACACTCAGTTCCCGACCCAGAGGAGTAAAGCTGACCCAGTTGAAACCGCCGCCTGGCAGAGAATCGAACCCGTGGCACCCTGAACCGCAGGCCGCAACGATGTAGCTATTTATTGACGAGTAGTATGGAATGTGTCACGAAAAATGGTTTGCATAGCGATATCGTATGACATGGAATGCGGAATGAACTTTCCTTCTCCCTCTGCCACTCTACCATGTTTCCTTCCGACAGGAGGCGGAAATTCAATTACATTGGCTTTAATTACTGTCTTGCAGACCTGTAATTTAATTTGTTTCCCTCATTGACTGTATCGTATTATGTTTTCGGTTTGTTTTAATTGGCAAATTAGTTATATCTGACAGGTACCGAGATTTTGTCAGTGCCGTAGGTATTGCTTCGTTAGAGACTGGTTGGCTTTTAGACGGGTTTTCTAGCTCGCCGACTGGTGCTAAAATATTAAGAAAATTAATATCGTGTTTGAGGTATTGAAGAATGGGTTCACCAGCTTTATTGTTCTCTTATCGGCTCTTGCTCCTTTTATTTTTCCATCGCGTACGTTATTAAGCTTGCAATCTATATATATATATATATCTCTGGAGTAAAAAAAAAAAATAGTAAACCTTATGAGCTTCAGTGTTCAGTAGTTACTGCATTTGCGATTGTAGTTCAGTTGTAGTTGAGGTACAGTAGATCGATGTGCAGGTTGTCAATAATGAAGAACATGTTCACTCACAGAGTTGTTGATAGCTCTTTGTATAAGACTATGCGGATCTCAGTAGGTGCTCCCGGCAGTCTTTCAAATCACGCAACTTTGCAAGGTCAAATGCCCTGTAGAGTGGAGCCTGACACCTCTCTGGTCTTACGATGAAGTCATATCCATTACTTATTCCGGGAGTATCTAAGTCTTGTGGTGTATTGTAAGCTCAGCGGACAAAAAGAGTCGCCTCTGGAGATATCAGTACAAGCCTCATTTAATACCGTGTAACTCCGCCTCTTCACATGATAACCGCCTAGA